>NC_088784.1:21644077-22281327 GCF_958450345.1 Calliphora vicina | reverse complement strand
CCGGATACTTTTGATTGCAAATAAAAGCCGTTTAGTAGTTTGAAAATGGTAACAACTCTTTATTTATTCAAATGTACAACAAAAACAGAATTAAATAGTCACTCAATGTTTTTTATACACCTTTGTAAATTCTCAGAAATACAGGCACAATTTATAATGTACACGAATTTACTTGAAAAACACAACACACTTTAAGGCACTCAGTTGATGTTTATTCGAAAAGCGTCTCTGATAAACTGACTCACGACTGCAACCTCTGCCACTATTTATAACACTGCCATCTGCACTCTAGATTGTTCTTTAACTGTCAAAATTCGAATATTCTAGATCTTACTAATACATACGCCATCTGTGGTGTACTTTCTACAATGTTCTTTAACTGAATATTCGAATTCGAATACAGCGTTGCCAACTTACGATCAAATCAACTGAAAGCTTTTATTTAATAATGCCCACAGATATGTTACAGTTTGCTATTACAGCACTGTTATTTGAAAGCATTAAGCTACTTTTAAATCAGCCCTTAAAATCGTTATATTTGAATTCAAGTACAATTTCGTAACAATATGAATTGGTCCCATACCTTGCCCTGAAAAACATCCCCATACCATAATATTGCCACCTCCAAACTTTACAGTCTTATTTGTGTACTTTGGATCTAATCTTTTTCCCTTTGGTCGTCTTACAAATGTTCTCCCATCACTGCCTCTTAAATTGTATTTGGATTCGTCGGAAAAGATGACAGTATTCCATTTCTGTATCGACCAGTTTAAATGATCCCAGGGAAATTGTAGGCGAGCAGAACGGTTCTTTCTAGAAATGAGTGGTTTTTTCACAGGACGATAGCAACCAAGACCAGCCTCATTTGCCCTGTGACTAACTGTTCGGGTACTTATTTCTAATTTTAGGCTATTAACAACATCTCGAGGAGTTATTTTTGGGAATTTCTTGAACTCTCTCGCTATTATATTATCTTGTCCAGAAGTAGTCTTACGAGGTCTTCCACCTAAATGTTGAGTAACTGTAAACAGGATGCTTTTTACATGGTTCTTTTAAATATTATTTTCGTTTTACACTTCTTTCTTGCAGAAGTTTTAAAGTTTCCATTGTTTTGTCAGTAGCGAAATAGTGAATATTTTTAATTTTGTTCCTTTTTTTTCAGAATATAATTAATTATGTTGTTTGTTTTTCAGTTAATTTATATTAAAAAAATATTTTAAATTTTGGGCTGGCTATGGATTATTTGGAAAAGTTTCCATTGTTTTGTCAACCACTGTATATCTGGATTACTAAGTCATTAATATAGGCAATATGGATATCTAATGATAGCTATTTCAAAGACCTTTGCAACGACGTATATAAGACCAAAGTAAGTTGGACCTGCAATGGGCCAAAATCGGAAAAAATCCGAATTTTTTTTTTCACCAAAAAAAAAATAAAAAACAAAAGAATTTAAAATTAAAAATAAAAATTTATATTTAAAAAAAAAATTAATATTAAAAAAAAAAATTTTAAAAAATTAAAAACAAAAAAAAATTTTAAAAATAAAAAAACTAAATTTTTTTATATTTAAATTCAAAAAAATAAAAATTTATATTTAAAAAATAAAATTGAAATTAAAATTTAAAAAAAAATTAAAATGAAAAAAAGAACTTTGGAAAAAAAATTTTTGTTTACCTAAAAATATTTAAAATTTGTATTTTGAAGTATAATTTAATGAAGGGTATACAAAATTCGGCACAGCCGAATATTGCTCTCTTACTTGTTTTTACTAAATATTAATATCCTTAAAAGTTTTAATGTTAAGCAACTTAATAATTCCTTTATGAGATCGACCTTCTAAAAAATATAATTTTCTTGAATTAAATTAATATTTTTCTAGTTTTTTCACACAGAGTAAATAGTTTTGGTTGGGATAACCTAATTTATTGCCAAATAATCACTGATTCTATTTAATAAGAATTGAAATTTGAACCTAAAATATAATAAATGTTGTTATTGCCACTGCAATATCCAATCCTATTAGTTCACGAGTATCATCATCTAGCTAGGTCCAAAGTTTCCACTCTTCTTCTAAAAAGATAAAAGCTCCATTACAAGAGTATTTGGATGATTCAATAGTTTTAGTTTTTAGTTAATACTGGAGTACTTGATCTCCTCGCGTATTATTTTTACTTTAAAATTACAACTGGGCGTGTCACCTCTCATACAAAATAAATGAGGAGCCGCAAAACAAAAGGTACTTTTTCGATTTTTTTTTACAAATTCACAGAAAAAATTATGACAAAAATATTTTCAAACAAATGCATGTTTGAAATCAGATTTGTATTTTATTATTTATTTTATTTGGTTTCATAAATATTTTAGTTGGTTTTAAATTTGATGGTTAACAATGCTAACAACTTTTTTTAATAATGAGAAACGTCTATTTGTTTTGTAAATATTTTAACATAATGTACTTAAAATCAAGTACGTTTTCATTTTGTGATACATTTTTATAATATTCAAAATAATAGACAACACTTGTACATAACAAAATATTTTCTTTATTAAAATTTTGTTTGAATTTTTTTATAAACTCAAACAATTTTTTAAATTATTGAAAAAATGTTTGTTTACTTTGAAACAAAAACAAATTTATAGTGAATTTTGACAAACAGCTGTAAAATAAAAATAAATTATACATATATTTTGAAAAAAAATATTTACATATGTACACAATTTTTAAGTTTTGGTCGTCATGAAACAGACTAGGAGTTCAAGGGCTCAATAACTCCTCACGTTTCAAGATTGGTAAGTATGTATGAACTTAAAATTCTTTATTATATCATTGTTAAATATTCCGGTATAATTGCAGACGTTGTTAGCTTCCTATGACAGAAATTTGGGAGAATACGACATAATTGGTAAGACGATTGATTTTCATTAAGATGAATGTGAAAACTGGTTTATCTTCCCACAGGTGAACAATATCCATATAACTTGGATTCCCGTTTGCTGGATAGTCCGTAAGTGGGAGAAACTAGTTCATATTTTATATGACAGTATTTTCTATAGAAAATATTGTGTATAACAGTATTTTCTTTAGAAACTATTATATATAACAGTATTTTCTTTAGAAAATATTGTATATAACAGTATTTTCTTTAGAAAATATTGTGTATAACAGTATTTTTATATAGAAAATATTGTCTATAGCAGTATTTTATATAGAAAATATTGTGTATAATAGTATTTTCTTTAGAAAATATTGTGTATAAAGTATTTTCTTTATAAACTATTGTGTATAAAGTATTTTCTTTATAAACTATTGTGTATAACAGTGTTTTTCTATAGAAAATATTGTGTATAACAGTATTTTCTTTAGAAACTATTGTGTAAAACAGTATTTTCTTTAGAAAATATTGTGTATATCAGTAGTTTATATAGAAAATATTGTTTATAATATTATATTATAATATATAATTAAAATATTTATTGATTTTGAATTTAAATGTTATTAATATTTTAATTGATTTAATAAAAAATATTGTTTGAATATCTAGTCAAAACCAATTATTTGTTTCTATGGTTTTATTAAAAATATTGTTTGATTTTATGTGGAATTTCATATAAATGTTTCATTGATAGTTAAAATATTTTAATAAGAAAAAAAAAATTTTTTTTTCAATAAAATATTTACAAATTTTGTTGTTTGATTTTGTGATTTTTGTGATAGGTCCCATTTCAATAAAATATTCAATTGACTTTATGAATTTTGTGATTGGATTTGAATTTTTGTTTTTTCTGTGTTGATTTTTTGGTATTTTTATAATATTTGTGTTGAAATCTTCTAGAGAAAATCAATTTCCCAAAATTTTTAAATTTTCCAAAAAATACCTTTTGTTCTGCGGCTCCTCAAATAGTTATTTTGGCAAAGCTGGTGAACGAACTATCCAGTACCATTGTGAGCTGCTTGCCGGAAAATGATCGGGATTGTATAAATACGCGCGGTGGGTGGTGTCACAAAGAAATAGTTATTTTCGAATATCTGCAGAACTTTAATTGTGATACGAATCAATTTTTTATCACTGTAAATTGATACAAAGTAAATTCAAACTTTGTCCGAATAGCAGCCTTATCATTTTACATAGTTTGGCTGAAATGAGTGGTATTGGATTAGTGAGCGTGGCACCTCTCATTAAAAAACTACGAATTTCGGGAACAAGTTCCCTAATTTCTAAAGAGAATATTCCATTGTAGAATCGGTAGAACAGTGAAACACAACCCTTCGCCCTATCCTGTACACGGTCGAGTAACTCCAAAATAGACTTCGAAGCACCGGCCCATGTATGAGAGTTGTATTCCAGATGGAGTGAAGAATTTTAGTTTTAGAAAACCAAGGTGTTTTGTTCATCGGACATCGACCTGAATACTCATGCCTAGAATATCAAGAGCTACTGATTCTTGAAGCAATGTAATTGGTTTATATTATATATATATATATATATATATAAATATAATTGCAAAAGTATTTAAACTTTGTACGCATTAATTTCCTATCACTATACGGAGTTTGGCTGAAAATGGGCGGGATTGTATTAGTGGGAGTGGAATCTATCATACAAAGTAAATGGTTATTTTCGTATATCTGCAGAACTGTAATTGTGAGTCTTCAAACTTCATATGAATCAATTTTTTATCACTGCATGAACTATAGCATACTTTTAGGCAGCTTTAAAAAAACTTATTTCTAAATTTATTTCGAATTCTTTAAAGTTTTTTCTGATTTTGATCTTGAAGGTGAAGTTTTTTTGATTTTATATGTTTTGTTCTTTATGACAAGGGCTACAACTTTGTCTCAGAGAGTAAATCAAAATTCCGAACTGTTAGCAAGATATGACGTCAGACATGCTTTCGAGTAGTTTCCTATTTAAAATCAGCAAAATCGGTCCACAAATGGCTGAGATATGAGGAAAAAACCAGGACAACCTCGATTTTTGACCTATATCTGGATTACACAATATAGATATCTAATAATAGATATTTCAAAGACCTTTGCAACGACGTATATAAGACCATAGTAAGTTGAACCTACAAAGGGTCAAAATCGGAAAAAATATTTTTTAACCCGAATTTTTTTCACCAAAAAAATTTTTTTTTTAAATTAAAAAAAAAAAATTTAAATTTTGAAAAATTTAAAATAACAATTCGAAAAAAAAATTTCCAAAAAATTAAAAACAACAACTTTGGAAAAAAAAATTAATTTTGTTTACATAAAAATACTCAAAATTTGTATTTTGAAGTATAATTTGGTGAAGGGTATATAAGATTCGGCACAGCTCTCTTACTTGTTTTTATTTCAATTACCGGTTCGCACTCCGCTAATTTCCCAATTTCAATTTTGCTTGATTACATTGTGATTTTGGAAAATTCTTCGACCCCTAATTCAGCTTTTAATTAAAACTTCAATTGTTATTGCTTAAATATGTATTTTATTTATTAATATATTGATATATTTGTTGTTTTTTGATTTCTCTATAACATTGATTATATAAAATTGTATTTATTTATTATTCATTATTTATTTTAAGTATGTTTGTTTGTATGTATTTAGTATGAGGAGATTTTGAAATCGTATGTATAATTTGGCAAATAAAAAATGGGGAAAATTAAAATTGAAAAAAATAAAATAAAACAAATAAATAACATCAACTGCTATAAGAAACCAAAAAAGTAAGTGTTAAAAGCCGAGTAAATTGCATCTGACTTACCCTTACATAGATCGGAAACTCTACTGCCAAAGACCTAACTCAGTTGTTAAAAATCTAAGTGGTGAGAATGGATTAGTAGAAAAAACCCACCTGATTCCGAAACACAGATAGAAAATTATTTTTTCTTATCACCGACTTATATCTAAACGTAATCAAAAGAGCATGCTAAGGAGCATTTGAATTGGTCAGAAACCAAATGGAGGACTGTCCTATTTAGCCACGAATCCAAATTTGATATCATCGGCTTCAAGTGAACTACTGCAATAATACAGTGAAACATGGAGGAGGCAAAGTAATGGTATGTTGTTAATTTTCTGCTGCTGGAGTTGCTCCATTGCTAAGAATTAAAGGAATACTGGATAGATTTAGCTATAGAGACATATTGGAAAGAGTAATGCTTCCACATCCAGAGGATAATATGACACTGCAATGTGGTTTTCAGCACAATAACAACCCCAAGCTCTCTTAAAAAGTTGTTAAATCTTGGTTATCTCAGATTAGGTTCCATGGGCAGCTCACTTGGGTCCATTCAAAACTGATACCATTATGATACCCAATCACCCCGAACGGCTAAACATGTAAAATTTATGTTCCCATGAAATATCCATTTCCCTCGAAGGGAAGAATTTTTCATTCACAATAGTTGATTTTGTTCGTAACAGCTGTTTATTGTTTACAAAATTCCATCTAAAAAATTTCCCATGTTGGGGAATTTTTTTTCACGTGAACAAAGTTGATGATCGAAATATGAAAAAGGGAACATATTTCATTTGAAATATTGATTCGCGATAGGGGTGAATACTTCTAACGTTGTCTCCGAGTTAAAACAACCAGATTTCCTGATGAAGGAGTAGATTCGTCTAAGATTCATTCTTGATAGCTCATCCAAGCATGATAGGAATGGAATTCCGAGAATGCCTTCCCTCAGGTTTGCCAGAGCCGGGCATTGGCAGAATAGGTGAGACACAGTCTGATCCTCTTCTTCATACCGTAGGCCCAGTTCCCATGAAATAACCATTTCCCTCGAAGGGAAGAACTTTTCATTCACAATAGTTGATTTTGTTCGTAACAGCTGCTTATTGTTAACAAAATTTCATCTAAAAATTTCCCTAGTTGGGGAATTTTTTCACGTGAACAAAGTCGATGAACAAGATATGAGAAAAGGGAACATATTACATGTGAAATATTGACTCGCGATAGGGGTGAATACTTCTAACGTTGTCTCCGAGTTAAACCAACCAGATTTCCTGATGAAGGAATAGATTCGTCTAAGATTCATTCTTGATAGCTCATCCAAGCATGATAGGAATGGAATTCCGAGAATGCCTTCCCTCAGGTTTGCCAGAGCCGGGCATTGGCAGAATAGGTGAGACACAGTCTGATCCTCTTCTTCATACCGTAGGCCCAGTTCCCATGAAATAACCATTTCCCTCGAAGGGAAGAACTTTTCATTCACAAGAGTGGATTTTGTTCGTAACAGCTGGTTATTGTTTACAAAATTCCATTTAAAAATTTCCCATGTTGGGGAATTTTTTAACGTGAACAAAGTTGATGATCATAATATGAAAAAGGGAATATATTACATGTGAAATATTGATTCGCCTTAGAGGTGAATACTTCTTCCGTTGTCTCCTAGTTAAACCAACCAGATTTCCTGATGAAGGAGTAGATTCGTCTAAGATTCATTATTAATAGCTCATCCAAGCATGATAGAAATGGGCCAGAGCCGGGCATTGGCAAGATAGGTGAGACATAGTCTGGTCCTCTTCTTCTGCTCCAGTCTTCTAGCATGTGCCCCAATTATACTGTGTCCTGTAATAAAGGAGACAATTAGGACAAGAAATTGTGCATTACCGAATGGTAATGGAATGGCCACCACAAACACCAGATCTAATCCCAATTGAGAACCTTTGGGAAATTGTGAATCAATGAATCGAATGCGAAAATTGCACTAATTCAGATATTCAACCCTATAATGAAAAACATGTGAAATTTATGTTCCCATGAGATATCCATTTCCCTCAAAGGGAAAATTTCTATTTCAGGGGAACCTGAACTTTTCATTCACAATAGTTGATTTTGTTCGTAACAGCTGTTTATTGTTTACAAAATTCCATCTAAAAATTTCACAAGGGGAATTTTTTCACGTGAACAAAGTTGATGAAGGAAAAAAGGAAAAGGGAAAATATTTCATGTGAAATATTGATTCGCGATGTTTCAAAGATTGCTAGATGCTTGGAACGCTATTCCTGCAAATTGTATTGCCAATTTGATAGCTTTAATGCCTCGCCGATGTCAGACCGTCATTGAAAATAAAGGATTTGATAAAAATATTCAGTTGCTAGTTGCATTTGTTATTTGAAAAATCAAAATCATGTAAAAATTATTAATATAATAAAACAAAATTAATACAAAATGTTTATTAAACACAAAAACTTAAAACATTATAGAAAAAACTAAGATTGTGGCCTAAAGCAGAAACAAAATTTTTTGGTATGAAAATCACTCAGTTATCAAATAAGTTTTGAGTGATTTTTATAAAAAAAATTATTTTCCGGTAGATGTTTCCAAAATCAGGCCTCCATACGACAAATAATACAAAATTAAGAAATTAATACATCTTTTTAGCTTGATAAAATACTACAGTTTTTTTAAGTAAATACAGGGGAAAAGAAAGAAATACAAAAATAACAAAATATATTAAAAATTCATAAAACAAATGAGTATTAAAACATGAAAATAAAATATAGTATATTCCAGGTTACAAATACAAATATTTAAGATATATAAGAGATCGTGAATTAAAGCATAGTTTATAAAAAAAAGGTTTATATATTGTAAAATACATAAGATTAGTTAAAAAAACTTTTGGTATAGAAATAGAAAATAGCATAAAATGGAAGTTATTAGGAGAGATTAGGTTTTACTTAAAGTTAAGATATAAGGAATAGAAAAAGAAATAAGGTTTTTACAGCCTAACTTAGGTTCTTACAGCCTAACTTAGCTGCTATTTAGGAATTTAATTTGGGATTTGTTTAGAAATTATTGAATTTCTTTGTTTTAACACAATTTTTTTTTAAATTTCTTTTTCATTCTTTTTTTTTTTTTGTTTTAATATAAATGCCTTTTTTTACTATTGATAGATAATTCTAGCTCTAATGTCCAGAATGGTTTTTTTTTAATTTAAATTTAAAATTATTTGTTAAAACTTAATTATAAAATTATACAAACAAATATTTAAAACTTAATTTAATTAATTTCATTTTTGTCTTACGTTTTAAATTATTAATTAAAACATCTAGTTTAAAATAAAAATACAAAATACATACATTTATACTAAATGTATTGTAATTTAAAACAAACATAAAAGAAAAATAACTTAAAATGTTAATAGGAATAGGAATTTACCAAACAAATATAAACGAACACTGAAAAAGAAAGAAAAAAACAAAGAGGTTAGAAAATTTATTTAATAATTAGGCTGTTTATGTAAGGCTTTGGCATTTTACCACATCGTCAGTTTCGTACTAGATTTAGGAGAACTTGCAACCTGTTTCTTTAATCTATTACGAAACTGTCTCGTAAAACGCCAATGCATTACACAATCATGCTGCGAATATATTGATGTTTCAATTTATATTAAAGTTATTTGGGACCTTGGGAAACTTGATTTCAAAAGGCAGATAGACAGACTTCGCTATCTATAACGATCCGGAATACGGTTGACAAAACAATGAAAACTTTTCCAAATATTCCATATGTAGCCCAAAATTTAAAATATTTTTTTAAAATAAAATTTTTTTGTTTTAGTATTTTACTTGTATCGTTTTATTTATATAAATTAACTGAAAAACAAACAACATAATTAATTATATTCTGAAAAAAGGGAACAAAATTAAAAATATTCACTATTTCTCTACTGACAAAACAATGGAAACTTTTAAACTTTTGCAAGAAAGTAGTGTAAAACGAAAATAATATTCTTATGTTTTAACCTTTTTAAAATGCTTGGTTTATTTCCTTTAAATAAACCGGATACTTTTGATTGCAAATTAAAGCCGTTTAGTAGTTTGAAAATGGTAACAACTCTTTATTTATTTAAAATGTACAACAACCACAGAATTAAATAGTCACTCAATGTTTTTTATACACGTTTGTAAATTCGCAGAAATACAGACACAATTTATAATGTACACGAATTTACTTGAAAAACACAACACACTTTAAGGCACTCAGTTTGATGTTTATTCGAAAAGCGTCTCTGATAATTTATAACTGACTATTTATAACACTGCCATCTGCACTCTAGATTGTTCTTTAACTGTCAAAATTCGAATATTCTAGATCTTACTAATACATAAGCTATCTGTGGTGTACTTTCTACAATGTTCTTTAACTGAATATTCGAATTTGAATACAGCGTTGCCAACTTACGATCAAATCAACTGAAAGCTTTTATTTAATAATGCCCACAGATATGTTACAGTTAGGGTTTTTATCCCGGGAATTCCCGGTACAAATTTCCCGGGAATTTTGCCAATTTTTCACTACCCGATTCCCGGGATTTTTAGTCGGGAATCCCGGGAATTAAAAACTGACGAAAATACATAGAAAACAAGATAGAACTCTGTTTTTTTCAACAAAAAACAGTGAAAAGTTTTTTGCTTATATCTTGGCAATAATAGACCGCTTATTATTATTATTTATTTTTCGTATGAAAATTTAAAAAGAGAATTCATTATTTATAGAATTTATTTCTTATTGAATCATTCTAATTTCTTTAAATTTCTTGTTCAAATCCATAACCAAATAGCTTAAAAAATGTATTAAATGATTAAATTTTCTTCAATTAAAGTCTAGTACAAAAAGGTTTAAGACAATTTTTTCAAGTAATTTTGGAAATGATTTGATTTAACAAAAATTTAATCATTCAAAGTTTGAATAAATTCTGTTATTAATTAACTTTAAAATTAATTCAGTTTAAACAAAGACTTTGGAATGAATCTAAAAAATGTAATATTAGGAAGGGATTTATGCAATCTGACATTTTTTAATTGCGGATTATGATTTTAGTGAATTAAGCTCAAATTTTATTAATTAATTCGAAGATCTAATATTTAATATTTATAACACTAAGTTTTTATATGAAATTTGGCTATAATATTCCTAATTTACAGTATCATTATATATTTCGGGAATAGCCGGGTACCCGGGAATGTAGAAAAAAAATTCCCGATTCGCGGGAATCAAAAAAAGTCTCCCTAGTTACAGTTTGCTATTAAATCACTGTTATTTGAAAGCATTAAGCTACTTTTAAATCAGCCCTTAAAATCGTTATATTTGAATTCAACTACAATTTCGTAACAATATTTAAAAGAACCATGTAAAAAGCATCCTGTTTACAGTTATTTTATCTTTAAATTCTGGTAATTTTTCACAATTTCTTTTTCTAAGTTTTTCGCATAATTGCTTTTTTTCAAAGTTAACGAAAATGGCTAAAGTTAAGATTTCTAAAGACTTAAAAAATAAAATAATTAACGATTTTAAAGCTGGTTTAAAACAAAAAAGTATCTGTGACAAATCTATATATATAAAAATGAAATGGTCCATGTATATAATGTCATCACATGACAACGGCTGGAGCGATTAATCATCAGTTTTAAAAATTATAAAGAAATTTCGTGAGACCGGTTCTTTAAAAACTCAACATTTAGCTGGAAGACCTCCTAAGACTGCTCCTAGACAAGATAATTTAATAGCGAAAGAGTTCTATAAATTCCCAAAAATAACTCCTCAAATGATTGTTAATAGCCTAAAATTAGAAATAAGTACCCGAACAGTTAGTCGCCGGGCAAATGAGGCTGGTCTTGGTTGCTATCGTCCTGTGAAAAAACCACTCATTTCTAAAAAGAACCGTTCTGCTCGTCTACAATTTGCCAGGGATCATTTAAACTGGTCGATACAGAAATGGAATACTGTCCTCTTTTCCGACGAATCCAAATACAATTTAAGATGCAGTGATGGTAGAACATTTGTAAGACGACCAAAGGGAAAAAGATTAGATCCAAAGTACACAAATAAGAGTGTAAAGTTTGGCGGTGGCAATATTATGGTATGGGGATGTTTTTCAGGGCAAGATAACATGACAGGTATAGGATACAGAACCATATTAAACGATGTTATGTATCCATACGCTAAGGAAAATATGCCCCTAGTTTGGAGATTCCAACACGACAACGACCCGAAACACACCTCTAGGGTTGTAACCGAGTGATTACAATCCAACGAGGTACGTGTTTTAAAATGGCCTGCCCAATCGCCAGATCTCAATCCCATAGAAAATCTATTGGAAATTGTAGATCGTAAAATAAGGACCCAAAATTACACCAGGAAGGAAGATTTATCGGAGGCGGTTATAAGGGTATGGCAAAATATTTCAAAGGAGATCATTGACTCTTTAATTGGTTCAATGCATCGTCGATGTGTAGCAGTTGTAAAAATAAGGGATACCCAACAAAATATTGAGTTATTGCAAAGTTTAGACCATATTTGTTAAAATAAATACCTAAGTTTCCATTGAAATCTTTTAATTTTGTTTTCTCATTTTTAGAATTTAATTAATTATGTCCCTTGTTTTTGTTTAATTAAAGCATACAAATAAAATTCTACAAAAATGTTAAAAATTTTTAAAAAATTATTTCAGATTTTAGGCCACTAATGAAATATTTTGAAAAGTTTCCATTGTTTTGTCAACCACTGTATATACTTTATGGGGTCGCAAATGAAAAATGTAGAAATTACAAAACATGTATAAGCTTCCTTTGCCACTCATGCTGAAGAGTACATAATTTTTATGGAAATCTTTATTATAAATATTAGATCTTTATGACTTTTAAATATTAGATTTAATCCTGCAATAAAGGAAGAAATATTATTTAATAAGCCACATATTTTCGGATGGAAAGTAGTACCTGTCTAAGGATTAAGGGCTATTACTACGTAACCCAATTCTTAACTAAACAATTTCGAATTTGTAGTTTGAAAGTGTTTCCCACAGTGTTTCCTTTCGAATCGTATGACGGAATAACAGACGAAATCAATGTCTAAAGTTAGGGTGCTTTGTAAATCCAATAAATTTGTTTGCCTCACTGATGCAGTGATTTGAAATTAATTTAAAATTTAAAAATAAAATGTAGAGTATTTAGTTTTTAAAGTTCTAAACGTCATTATCACAGATTAGAACAGTTATGCAACAAATGACAGTTGTTAAAAAATGTAATATCAAACCGTGTGGTTATTTTAGGCATTCTACAACAATTCATTAAGGATTGTGGTTTGCAGAGCGAGAGAAAAAATAAAATTTTCAATAGCCAACGAGTGTGTTATATATTTGTCCGTCTTTTCAAACCACAACCATTTTGTTTATTTCCTTTTGTTTGTTTGAAACCAGCTGATTCATATCTCTGTATAATTTGTGGTCATTATTATCAACTAATTCCGGAAATTTTACAGACATTAACTGTTTGCTGAATGAAAAGTGAGTTGGAATATTTTTTAAATTAGTTGCTTTGAATAAAACAAACCAAAATAATGAAACAAAAAAATAAAAGGTTTAAAAAATTGAACAAAAATTTTACAAAATTTAAGTTATTAGTTTTGTTAAATATAAGTTTTTTATCTTAATTACTAATACAGAATCATAAATAAATGAATTTTTAAAATATGTTTGCAAGAGATTGGACAAATTTTTAGCAGCAGAGTTCTTTAAACTATTATTTTGCAATAATATTTATAAACAGCAATAGAATTTTAATAAATGAGCAGTAAATATTATTAAAGAAGAACCTGTTTATTTCCGGGAATTCCCGAAGAGTTTTTAATACTAATTAAAGTCAAAAACCAATAATATTTTTCAAATAATCGGTCAACATTCAATAATATTGAAAGACTTAAGAGGTCTGACTAAAGGCCTAATTCATAAACACTACCGGAAAACAGTTTTAAATTTTTATTTGAAAATCATTCAAAAAAACTTGTTATACAGACAATTTTCAATATAACAAACTGTTATACAGAAATTTTTCTATAGAAAAAACTGTTATACAGAACATTTTCTATAGAAAAACTGTTATACCGACAATTTCCTATAGAAAAACTGAAAATTTTCTATAGAAAAACTGTTATACAGAAATTTTTCTATAGAAAAAACTGTTATAAAAACAATTTTTTCTAGAAAATAACTGTTATACAGAGAATTTTCTATAGAAAAACTGTTAAACATACATTTTTCTATAGAAAATTTTCAGTTTTTCTGTAGGAAATTGTCGGTATAACAGTTTGTTATATTGAAAATTGTCTGTATAACAGTTTTTCTATAGAAAATTGTTTGTACAAAGTTTTATCTGTAAAAGCAATTTCAGTATAACAGTTTTTTTTTACAGAAAATTGTCTGTATAACAATTTGTTCTATATAAAATTCTCTGTATAACAGTTTTTTATAGAAAATTCTCTGTATAACAGTTTTTTCTGTAGAAAAATGTCTGTATAACAGTTTTTCTATAGAAAATTTTCAGTTTTTCTATAGGAAATTGTCGGTATAAGTTTTTCTATAGAAAATGTTCTGTATAACAGTTCTTTCTATAAAAAATTGTCTGTACAAAGTTTTATCTATAAAAAATTTTTCAGTATAACAGTTTTTTATAGAAAATTCTCTGTATAAAAGTTTTTTTACAGAAAATTGTCTATATAACAGTTTTTTCTTTAGAAAAATGTCTATATAACAGTTTTTCTATAGAAAATTTTCAGTTTTTCTATAGGTAATTGTCGGTATAACAGTTTTTCTATAAAAAAAAATGTTCTGTATAACAGTTATTTCTATAGAAAATTGTCGGTATAACAGTTTGTTATATTGAAAATTGTCTGTATAACAGTTTTTTCTATAGAAAATTGTCAGTATAACAGTTTTCTATAGAAAATTGTCTGTACAACAGTTTTCTATAGAAAATTGTCTGTACAACAGTTTATTCTTTAGTGAATTGTCTGTATAACGGCTTTTTATATAGAAAATTGTGTGTATAACAGTTTATTATTAAGAAAATGTTCTGTATAACAGTTTTTCTATAGAAAATTATCATGTATGACAGTTTTTCTATAGAAAATTGTCTGTATAACAGTTTTTTTCTACAGAAAATTGTCTGTATAGCAGTTTTTCTATAGAAAGTTGTCTGTATAAGAGTTTCCTATAGAAAATTTTCTGTATAACAGTTCTTTTCTAGAAAAAATTGTTTTTATAACAGTTTTTTCTATGGAAAAATGTCTGTATAACAGTTTTTCTATAGAAAATGTTCTGTATAACAGTTCTTTCTATAGAAAATTGTCTGTACAAAGTTTTATTTATAAAAAATTTTCAGTATAACAGTTTTTTATAGAAAATTCTCTGTATAACAGTTTTTTTTACAGAAAATTCTCTGTATAACAGTTTTTTCTTTAGAAAAATGTCTGTATAACAGTTTT
Source organism: Calliphora vicina (assembly GCF_958450345.1). Lineage (NCBI taxonomy): Eukaryota > Metazoa > Arthropoda > Insecta > Diptera > Calliphoridae > Calliphora > Calliphora vicina. Next base: position 22,266,061 of record NC_088784.1, on the reverse strand, counting down.
TCTATAGAAAATTTTCAGTTTTTCTATAGGAAATTGTCGGTATAACAGTTTTTCTATAGAAAATGTTCTGTATAACAGTTATTTCTATAGAAAATTGTCGGTATAACAGGTTGTTATATTGAAAATTGTCTGTATAACAAGTTTTTTCTCTGTATAACAGTTTTTTATATAGAAAATTGTCAGTATAACAGTTTTCTATAGAAAATTGTCTGTACAACAGTTTTCTATAGAAAATTGTCTGTACAACAGTTTATTCTTTAGTGAATTGTCTGTATAACGGCTTTTTATATAGAAAATTGTGTGTATAACAGTTAATTATTAAGTTTTTCTATAGAAAATTATCATGTATGACAGTTTTTCTATAGAAAATTGTCTGTATAACCGTTTTTTTCTATAGAAAATTGTCTGTATAACAGTTTTTTTCTATAGAAAATTTTCTGTATAGCAGTTTTTCTATAGAAAGTTGTCTGTATAAGAGTTTCCTACAGAAAATTTTCTGTATAACAGTTCTTTTCTAGAAAAAATTGTTTTTATAACAGTTTTTTCTGTAGAAAAATGTCTGTATAACAGTTTTTCTATAGAAAATTTTCAGTTTTTCTATAGAAAATTGTTGGTATAAGTTTTTCTATAGAAAATGTTCTGTATAACAGTTCTTTCTATAGAAAATTGTCTGTACAAAGTTTTATCTATAAAAATTTTCAGTATAACAGTTTTTTATAGAAAATTCTCTGTATAACAGTTTTTTTTTACAGAAAATTGTCTGTATAACAGTTTTTTCTTTAGAAAAATGTCTATATAACAGTTTGTTCTATAGAAAATTCTCTGTATAACAGTTCTTTTCTAGAAAAAATTGTTTTTATATCAGTTTTTTCTAGAGAAAAATGTCTGTTAACAATTTTTCCATAGAAAATGTTCACTTTTTCTATAGGAAAATGTCGGTATAACAGCTTTTCTATAGAAAATGTTCTGTATGACAGTTATTTCTATAGAAAATTGTCTGTAAAAAGTTTTATCTATAAAAAAATGTTCAGTATAACAGTTTTTTATAGAAAATTCTCTGTATAACAGTTTTTTTTATAGAAAATTGTCTGTATAACAGTTTTTTCTTTAGAAAAATGTCTGTATAACTGTTTTTCTATAGAAAATTTTTAGTTTTTCTATAGGAAATTGTCGATATAACAGTTTTTCTATAGAAAATGTTCTGTATAACAGTTCTTTCTATAGAAAATTGTCTGCATAACAGTTTGTTATATTGAAAATTGTCTGCATAACAAGTTTTTTCTCTGTATAACAGTTTTTTCTATAGAAAATTGTCTGTATAACAGTTTTTTCTTTAGTGAATTGTCTATATAACGGCTTTTTATATAGAAAATTGTGTGTATAACAGTTTATTATTAAGAACATGTTCTGTAAAACAGTTTTTCTGTAGAAAATTATCATGTATGAAAGTTTTTCTATAGAAAGTTGTCTGTATAAGAGTTTTCCTATAGAAAATTGTGTGTATAACAGTTTTTCTATAGAAATTGTCTGTATAACAGTTTGTTATATAAAAAATTGTCTGTATAACAGTTTGTTATATAAAAAATTGTCTGTATAACATTTTTTCTATTGCAAAATGTCTTAATAACGTTTTTTTTTAGAAAATTGTCAGTATAACAGTTTGTTATATAAAAAATTGTCTGTATAAAAACTTTTTATGTTCAAAATTGTCTGTATAAAATTGTCTGAATATCAGTTTTTCCTATAGACAAATGTCTGTATAACAGTTTGTTATATAAAAAACTGTTTGTATAACAGTTTGTTATATAAAAAACTGTTTGTATAAGAGTTTTTCTATAGAAAATTTTTTGTATAACAAGTTTTTCTATAGAAAATTTTCTGTATAACAGTTTTTTCTATAGAAAATTGTATGTATAACAGTTTTTTATAGAAAGTTTTGTATTACAGTTTCTTATATAGTAAAGTATGTGTATAACATTTGCAAATTGTGAGAATAACAGTTTTTCTATAGAACATCTTGTGTATAACAGTTATTTCTATCAAAGATTTTGTGTATAAAAGGTTTTCTCAATTTAAATCTTTTGCCTCAAAAATTTGTCCTTAACCTCTAAACAAAATATTTAAATATTCCAAAAACCGCAATAAGTATCAAAAAAAAATAAGAAGTAATAAAAATTTACCCATTTAATTTTTCCTTGAATTATCCTGTATGATAATTTTATTCTTCTGCCTGGTTACTTTTGTATTTGGCGCGTTTGTAGATAATTTTTTAAGATTCTCTTGAGGTATAACCGCCAACATTTGATCTTTGTCTTTGCCACGCTTACCGCTGCCACCACCGGCCATCGCCAAGCCGCTCGCCAATTGTGTTGAGGTGGAAGAGCTGGAAGGCGGTCCAGAGGTATCGTCTGCATGATTATGATGATTGTGATTATGATGACTGGCTGCATAGCGGGTCAAAACTTGAAATTTAGCAAAAAGTTTATTTTTAGTTTCGCGTTCTTTGTCTTTAAATTTGTCCAACGGTTTGTATTTGGTCAACGAAGAGGGATCGTTTATGGGGCACATTTCCATATCGTTGAGTTTGTTGCTGGAGGGTTTAAGCATTTTGCCGCTGTGAACATTGTGATGGGGTGTGGCCCATTCGTATTCAGAGTCGGTGAAACAAGTTGAAGTTGAATTGGTGGTCTGTAAAGCCAATTGATGGGCTGAGGGTTTGTAGAAACGGGGAGCATTTGGATTGAGGGATTGTTCACTAAAGGAGGCAGAACTATTGGAGGTTTCATCGGCTAAATGCCTGAGCATTAAAGTTAATTTCATTTCATGTTGTCTTTGCAGCAAAACAGCATTGCGTTCGCCCTCTAGACGGGCCTGGCGCACAGCGTTTGATAGCACACGCTCCTTCCATTCCCAGGCATCTTTTTCTCTTTCCAATTGCATTAGTTGGATTTCCAGCTTACGCGAGGAGTCTCTCAAATCGATAACTTTGGTAAAGTATTTATATAATAAGGTGCGCATTTCCTCAGTGGACAATTTATTAAGGCGGGCCATTAACATCTGCTCGCCCTTTTCTCTTTGCAGGCGTTCACTGGTGTCTATGGACTTGTGGCCACAAATCAACTCATTTTTAAATTCTATGGCCGCATCTATGGCCTCAATGGCTTCATCACATTCCAGCAATTTACGCTCTTCTTTGTGGCTCAGCATTTTGTCACGTTTTAATTTGCGATCCAGCGAACATCTTTGATCCAACAAATGATCTCTGGTTCGGCGTAGATTACGTATTTCGTGTCTTAAACCTTCACGTTGCTCATCGTCACGATACAAATCTAAATTATCGGATTTCTCTTTTAGAACATGATCCAAATGGGAGATACGAGCCTGCACTTCTTTCAAATGTTTGCCTTTTTCCTCCGCCAACGGCTGATGTTCTATTTTAACCAAAGCCTTGGAGTTTTCTTTTTCTTTTAAAGCTTTCAATTCATTCTCTAAGGCCTCCTTGAGTTTGCGTTCCTTTTTGATTTTCTTTTGTAAATCATCTATGAGCTTTTTGGATTCATGTAGGGATTGTTGAAGTTTCTTGACTTTCTGGCCACTTTCGCCCGCTATATGTTTAATGGAGGTCAAGTCATTGAGTCTTTGCTCGAGGTGTGTTATAATAGCTTTAAGGCGATCCAATTCCTGTTTGTCTTTATGCTGCAGCATTGCCTTGGCTAATGATTTCTTGGTCTTTTCATATTCCGCCTCTAATTTGGCTCTTTTCTTGTGGAATCTCTGTTTGGCTGTAGTGCGCGTGTCACTGTTCTTTATGAGTTCTGTTATGATGTTTTGTTTCAATTGCATGGTTTCCTCCACTTCCTTGATTTGTCTAAGGCGTGCTTCTATATCTGTGTCCAATTTGCGTAGTTTCTTTTGTATCATGTCCATGGGTGTGTTGATATTTTGTCTCAGGTTATTGGTTATGTCCGTGGATGAGTCTAGGAAGTCTTCGTTTTGTGTTTGCAATTGTTGCTGATTTTGCTGCTTAACGCCTGCCACTCTGTTTAGCATAGCTATTTCAGCACTTGAGAGTGTGGCGCCAGGTTGTATGGATCTTCTACGTCCCCCCGTACCCACAGATTGTCTTCTTTCCTCCAACTCCTTGTCCTCCTCTTTGCGATCTTTTTTATTTTGCTGGAAACTTTCTTGCGATTCCATTACCGCTTTTGGATGATTCTCCATAAACTCTTGATACTTAGTATTGACCAGATTATCGGTTTTTATGGTTAGATCTTCCATGAGTAATTCAATTTTTTCCTCCAAATCGGGTCTTTGAGATTCTGAGTCTGATTCATTGTCGGAATTTTGTTGACATGACGTTTCTGGCTCACTGTTGGTTTCTTCGGGTTCTTCGGCTTCTTGTATGGGACCCAATTGTTTTTGACTGCGTATAGCCTCATTGGAGCTCAGACACTCTTCGCACTCTTGTTTGAGAAACAGCCATTCCTCGATTTGTTCTTTTTCGGCCTCGTTTATGGCATTGGAAGAAATGAGTCTGAAAATATAGAATTTTTATTCCACGAATTCTTTTATTTTTAAATTATACTGTATTTTACTTACTTTGAAAACAAACCCTCGGCATTGGAGACCAATTTAAACCATTGACTAGCCGCAAACTGCAAACCAAAATGTGTATCAGGCACTGGCGGTGATAGACCAGCCGTAGTAACTCCACCGCCACCCAATTCCGGCAAAATACCTTCAGGCGACAAGGGGGTGTTGTCATCGGAAAATGTATTCATTACCACATAATTTCTTACACATTGCACTTTAAACGCAAACTGTAGATTGCACAGAGTCTCATTGATATCACGTTCCAAGGGAGAAACACACAATATGACCAGAGTTTGAGCACGACCACCAAAAGAATCTTTTAGCAGGGTAGTAAGAGTCGTCTGATTATAAGGTATATTGCCATTGGCATTATACATAATAGCAGGATCAGTTAAAGTATTGACCACATGCTCCAGCGATTGTAAACCCAAATCTTTGGGTAAACTAGAAGGTTGATCAAGAGAGTTCAACATAAACAAACGTTCGGTGGCACAAAGGTCGCTAAATGAAGCGGTCGACAGGCGATGTTGTATAAGGCCTTCTTTGGAAACCCATTGTTGTTCCAGCGTTAAAGTAAACAGAGTATGAGCCATTTCCATTTTTGAATTAGCCAGCGATTGCAAACCCACCTGCAGCCAATGGAAAACATCTGCGAAATTCATGCAATGTACATTGCCCACACCCAATAGATCACGTATAACTTCACCACATATCTCCACCCAACCAATATTGACGGCATAAGTGCGTTCTGGATGGTTGGTCATGTGCGTGAAAATCTCTCTAACACAACGTTGCACTACACCCTGATCAGCTTCACCATAGGAGCAATCAAAACCATAGCCATACAAAGTATACGTCTTGCCACAACCCTTCTGGCCATAAGAAACCACTGAGGCATCAAAGCCTTCCATAAATAAACTAATCAAAGGAAATACTGTTTGATGATACACTTGATTTTGAGCACAATTCAGAGGTAGAGCATGTGTTACGGGAAATGAGTGGGGACCCACTTGTATGAGACCAGCCGCTATACCAACACCATTATCCAACATACCAACCCCAGTTGTCATACCATTATTGGCCATATAACCCGGCTGGGTAGCTGCCAATGGTATAGTTTGTATACAACACTTGCTATCCTTTTCATCTTCATCCTCATTGTCAGTGCCCTTAATATTACCATTATCATCTTGTCTATCGTCCTTTTGCGTATAATCCAATGTTTCTAAATTTGTTGCAGCTTGTTGTTTTTGCAAACCCTTGGGGCATATACGCACAGCAACTTGTATTGGTATTTCCATTTTTCTTTACTTAATTATACCTTAATAACTTAATTTAATACTATTATTTGAGTATTTTCTTTATATTAAATCCATTTTTTTGGGGTTTTTATTTATGTTTTAATTGTTTATTTATATTTAATTGATTTGCTAATTTTTCCTCTGCTTGCTCTCGCGAAAACAATAATTTTTTAGGTGTATTGAACAGAGTTGTTATTTTTGGTATTATTTCTCTAGAAATAACCCCAAAAAAAGGAGCAAATTTAAATTACAGTAGGGTCTTGATAAAAATTTTAAAATAAAAAGAATAGAAATTATTGTTTTCAATTTTGGAGTAATTTATGTATTAACTAGATTTTTCTATATAGAAAATAAAGATTTCTTTAAATGCAAGTGAAAAATTGTAATCCATAAATCAAATTGAGTTTTTTTAAAGTAGAAATCATTCTTCCATATTCGCCATCTCTCCTATTACAATAAGAACAATAATTAGTTATAAAAATATGATTAGGACATCATAGAACTCTCTAGAGGAGACAGGGCACTTCTAGAGTATAATTGCTCTAAATCAGAGAGTTCATTAAAACCTTTTTTCTTAAAAATAGAACCAGAAAATAACTTCAAAGCTGTGACTTCGCGTAAACACATGCGAATTATGCGCATGATATCTAGCTCACTTGACAGCCTAACCTCAAGCAGATTATTTTTGCGCTGTCGTGGAAAAAATGGTTTTGTACATCCAAACAAACTGATGGATCATCTGTCTTTATAAAATACTTTCCGCAAATTCCCTAGCAAACACTTTATAAACAACTCTGGCTTATAACCCTTTTAAATGATACTAAATTAATCACCACTGTTTTAGAACCATTATTTTTCTTTATTTCACAAGCGCCTGCAAATCGCGTGCAAGTTAACGCGTGTTTTTTATAAGTTTCTCCGTTTAAATTGTAGAAAAAGTGTTAAAAATATAGACAATTTTAAGAAAATATTAATATTTTATAGAAAACCCCGCTCAAATATATAAAAAAAACATGTCGAAAAGGCGCATTGAAGTTGGGGAGACCTACACAAACAAAATGAAAAAGTAAGTAGATGAACGACAAAAAAAAAGGCCGAAAAGAAACGATAAAAACTTACATTATAAACATGGCGACTTAAGAAATTCCTTTATTTTTACAGAGATGAAACAGCTACAACATCGTCCGGGGCAGCAGCGGCAATGGCCGCCTGTGGCCAGCCAGGCAGTTTGGTAGGTTCTTTGTCAAAGCCACCGGGCGCCATGAATCCCTTTAATATGAAGCCCTATACGGCACGTTTTCAACAGTTGTATAAGAAACGTATAACTTTGCCGGTATTCGAGTATCAAACCGATTTTATGCGCTTGTTAAATAACCATCAGTGTATTGTGTTGGTGGGTGAAACAGGTTCTGGCAAGACCACACAAATACCCCAATGGTGTGTAGAGTATGCAGTGTCCAAGGGTAAGAAGGGGGTATCCTGTACCCAACCACGTCGAGTGGCTGCCATGTCAGTGGCCCAACGTGTCTCCGAGGAAATGGATGTTACTTTGGGCGAAGAGGTGGGCTACTCTATACGTTTCGAAGACTGTTCGTCGGCCAAAACTTTGCTGAAATACATGACAGACGGTATGTTGTTGCGTGAGGCCATGTCCGATCCCATGTTGGAACAATATCAAGTGATTTTATTGGATGAGGCTCACGAAAGGACTTTGGCTACTGATATTTTAATGGGTGTCTTAAAAGAGGTTATAAGACAAAGAAACGACTTGAAGTTGGTGGTGATGTCTGCCACTTTGGATGCTGGCAAATTCCAGCAGTACTTTGATAATGCTCCCCTTATGAATGTACCCGGCCGAACACATCCCGTAGAGATTTTCTATACACCGGAGCCGGAACGTGATTACCTAGAGGCTGCCATTCGCACTGTCATACAGATACACATGTGCGAAGATATCGAGGGTGATGTATTGATGTTCCTGACGGGTCAGGAGGAAATCGAAGAGGCTTGTAAACGTATTAAACGTGAAATAGATAATTTGGGTTCAGAGATAGGCGAACTCAAGTGTATACCATTGTACTCCACCTTGCCGCCTGCTTTGCAGCAGCGTATTTTCGAACCAGCACCACCTCGCAGTGCCACAGGCGCCATTGGCCGCAAAGTTGTTGTGTCCACAAATATTGCGGAAACTTCGTTGACCATTGATGGTGTAGTTTTCGTGATTGATCCCGGTTTTGCCAAACAAAAAGTGTATAATCCTCGTATTCGTGTGGAAAGTTTATTGGTCTCACCGATTTCAAAGGCTTCGGCTCAGCAGAGAGCTGGTCGTGCCGGTCGTACTCGGCCCGGAAAGTGTTTCCGTTTGTATACCGAAAAGGCCTATAAGAATGAGATGCAGGATAATACATATCCGGAAATTTTAAGATCTAATTTGGGTAAGTCATTCGGGAGGGAATTGTGGAGGCAGGGTGTTTAAGAAAATGAAAACTTAATATTTTTCAATATAAAAACAAAGTATTTTATACACCTACAATTGTAATGCGATTATTTAGCCGCTAGATTTTTATTTATTTGCTAAATTTTAAAAATGTAGAAACGACATGACATTTAAAAAATTCGAAATTCTATATTTTAGATTTTATCTTCGAAATTTTCGCATTTGTTTCGAACATGTTCGAATTTTCTTTCAAATACATTATCGAATTTTAGATTTTCGAACATTAATGAATTGTGTTCGAAAATTTTGAAAAATACTAAAAATTTCGAGTATTAAAATTTTTACTTTGAATATTATATAAATCAAATCGAAATATTCGAAGAACTTTCGAACTGAATTACGAATTAAATACCAGGTTTCCAAATGCGAATTCTAAGAATTTTAAATTAATTTAATTTTTGTTTAATATTTAAGAATTCGAACATTAATTTGATGTGTTTGAAAAATTAAAAAACTACTTTAGAATTTCTAATTAAAATAATTCGAATATTGTTAATGTTCGAATTGGAATAACCTTCCAATTCGAATTTTAGAAATTTTGGTAGTAGAATATTTTTTCTCTAAGATTTTCGAATTCGAATATGATTCATTAGAGGATTGGAATATTTTTGTTTTGTTTTAGATTTACGAATTAAAATATTTCGAATATTTTTGAAATCTAAATATTTTGAATTTTACATAATGTTCGAAATAATAAAGAACTAAATTAAATATTCCATTAACTGAAATTTAAATTTTTCTACTTCCAGGCACTGTTGTTTTGCAACTGAAAAAACTGGGCATAGATGATTTGGTACATTTTGATTTCATGGATCCCCCAGCACCCGAAACCCTTATGCGTGCTTTGGAACTTTTAAATTATTTGGCTGCCCTAGACGATGATGGTAATTTAACAGATTTGGGTGCTGTGATGTCAGAATTTCCTTTGGATCCACAATTGGCCAAAATGTTAATAGCCAGTTGTCAGCATAATTGTTCCAATGAAATCTTATCAATTACTGCTATGCTGTCGGGTGAGATTATCTTTATTAACACTAAAATCTTTATTCCAATGATTGATAAAGTAGGGTTAGAGTGAAGGGATTTAAGAAAAGTGAGGTTAGGAGAAAATCAAAAATAATTTTTGGAATACTTTTGTTTGTTTAGAAGAGTTTTGTTAATCTTATAGAAATTGGCTCTTAATTTATAAAATATTTTTTAAAGAAATGAAAATATTTTTTTAGGTGAATGATTTTTTATTTTTCATTATAGAAAAATTAACTTGACTCTCTTAGGAATATTGTCTCTATAAACTTATAATTTGACTACCTATAGGAATATTCTCTCAGTTATACTAGAATTCTATATTTGTTTAAAATTTTTTAAGTTTCTTTAACCAAATACCTCAGAATTTGCGAATTTTCCTTTAAGAAACCATTTTAATTTCTTTCGTAAAATATTGCCAGCCTTCGTTTCTTTAACATTTAGTTTTAGTTAAAATGCAAAAGAAAAATCTCAGTTTATTTTAGAATAAAACATTTGTCTTTTGCATTCACCACTGAACCTTCAGTTTCAATAGCGTTTAGTAAACACACAAGTAACTCTTTAAAATTTTCTTATATTGTATTTAGTAAACTATTGTGTTTAAATGTTTGAATTTCATATTTTTATTGTTAAAAACTTGTTACTTGTGCTACCACTAACGTACAAAAGAAAGAAAACGTTCTTGAAACTTTTTGCTGAAACAAAACCTTTACAACACCTCTTCCTTTTATTGAAAATTTAGTTGACTTTAGATGTGTTTATTCTATTGTTTATCATCTGTATTTATAAAAAAACTAAACTCAAAAACACTTAAGTTTAAACAATGAAAAAACTCTTAAACAAAAAACAACTTGTGTCAACGGGTAAATGGTAAAATATTTTTGGTTTGTTTAAAAAAAAAAAACAAAAAACAACCAACAAACAAACTCAACCAAATACCCCCAAACACAAAATGCTCTTCTTTTGTTTTTATCTCGAAAATCTTAAAAATAAAATGAAAAAAATCATTGTGGTGACCATAATAATGATGCTGATGATACTGATGGCTGCCTAAACTTTAGTACCACAATGTTTTGTTAGACCCAACGAGGCCAAAAAAGCAGCAGATGAGGCCAAAATGAGATTTGCCCACATTGATGGTGATCATTTAACTTTACTTAATGTCTATCATGCCTTTAAACAGAGTAAGTTTTTCTTTAAATAAATAACAAAAGAAACATTTATATCTATTCCTTTAATTCATTTACACAACAGGCAGTGAGGATCCCAACTGGTGTTATGAGAATTTCATAAATTTCCGCTCTTTAAAATCGGCCGATAATGTGCGTCAACAATTGGCCCGCATTATGGATCGTTTCAATTTGAAACGCAGCAGCACAGAATTCACTTCCAAGGATTATTATGTCAATATACGCAAAGCCTTAGTACAAGGCTTCTTTATGCAAGTGGCGCATTTAGAACGCACTGGCCATTATCTTACCATCAAGGATAATCAAATTGTTCAATTGCATCCCTCAACATGTTTAGATCACAAACCCGACTGGGTTATCTACAATGAATTTGTGCTCACCACTAAAAATTATATACGTACTGTGACAGATGTTAAACGTAAGTTTTTTTATATTAAATTATGTAATAAAACAATTATAATAATCTTCTTTTTTAACAACAGCTGAATGGCTTTTAACCCTGTCTCCCCAATACTATGATATGAACAACTTCCCTCAGTGTGAGGCCAAGCGTCAATTGGAAATGTTACAGCAGCGCCTGGAATCTAAACAATATCAAACAGGCTTTTAAACGCACTTTTAGTTTTTTTTTTAAATACTACATAAATACTTTTACTTTTAAATAATAATATTTTTTTTTATAAAATATTATTTTTTTTATACGTTTTACGTAATTATACTTATAGTATAGTTTTATTATTACATACGTTTTTGATGGACTCATTATTATAAAACCCAACTAATTGAAAAAAAACAAAACGCTAAATTCCTTTAGAGATTTTTAAATAGCCATTAAAAAAATGTTCCATTACAGTGAAAAGAAATTACAATACAAAAACCCGACCGATGTAAGAAATTTAATCAATATGTTATTTAAATTAATTAAAAAACAAACTCTTAAGAATTTTAAGCAAATGTGTGAAAAAGTGTTGTAAAAAATACTAAAATAAATAATATGCTGTATGTAAATGGAATCTCTTTTTGTTCTCAATAAAGTTGCAGTCAAACGAAATCAATAATTTTGAATTTGTTCCTATAAACTGGAAACGAATTACCGTCTTCGTGATCGATGTACTAAATTAATTGTTCTATATCGAATGGCTTATTAGTCTGTTATGGATGGCAACCGCACTAAAGTGAGGAAGTCCATCCGGATATATCGGATAATAAATCTATAACTCTGTAGTCTCGGGCAGCTGCTCATAATGTGCTCTACTGTCTCCAACTCCTCTACATACCCACACACTCTACTAGAAATCTGAGACTACACCTATCCAACCCAATTAGTGTTTTGGTTGCCTTTGCATCCAGTTTTGGCCAAAAGGCCTTGGACACTTGACAATCCGTCCTACTATTCAAGGATTAGTTGGTGGAGTCACGGAATCTTTCATGATATCTTCAGTCTAGTACGAAAATGTCGATGTCGTAAATTGACAACGCCTTCCAGAATAAGGCTGAATATGTTGCCACATTCGTCATTCTGCGACATTGGATTGCAATGATCTGGGTCGTTTGTAAACCAAAATGGGGCTGGAATATAAGATCGTGCCTTCGCTGGGTTGCGCGCATCCGAAATGTCAAATTTTCCATGATTCTGGCGCATAAATCTGGCTGAATTTGATCAATGACATGGGTTATGTTGGCTTTAAAGGCAGCTGTGGTTAGTGGCGAGACTTTTTCTTGTGGGGTATTCTTAAGTCGTTCTCGTTGGCCAGTTCACCTCACCTCTATGTGAGATGACCATGCCCTCTAATCGCTTGTGCAGAATGTAAAATGTGGCGTGAGCTGAGTGGCTCGTAAAGCCGTCCAGATCATTCAATTTAGACCAAAATAAGTTGGTAATCGTCGACCTATAGCTCTCGCCGATAACGGAGATGGCATGGTCCGTCAAGTTTGAATTTTCAAAATACTCCTTTTTGATGTAAAATATGAGTGATCTTATATTTATGATATTCAGTCTTATCATGTAAGGCGTAGTCGTTTTACGACAACCACAGTTTCGTACTAGATTAAAGAAATTATTCAACCTGTTTCATTAATCTTGTACACCTTACATGATAGGGCTGATTGATTTGGGTTGGCTTTATCTACACACTCGAGTTCCAAATAGCATACTGTTTGTTAATTTTTGTATGAATCCTGGAACCAATGTTTAAAATTTTATCAAAATTGGCTTGATAATTTCGAATAAAATGTATTTTTCGGTTTTTACCCCTTTTTATACCCTTCACCTTCGTGAGAAGGGTATATATAAGTTTGTCATTCCGTTTGTAATTTCTACATTTTTCATTTCCGACCCTATAAAGTATATATATTCTGGATCCTTATAGATAGCGGAGTCGATTAAGCCATGTCCGTCAGTCTGTCTGTCTGTCCGTCTGTCTGTTGAAATCAGTTTTCTGAAGACCCCAGATATCTTCGGGATCCAAATCTTCAATAATTCTGTCAGACATGCTTTCGAGAATTTTGCTATTTAAAATCAGCAAAATCGGTCCACAAATGGCTGAGATATGAGGAAAAAACCAAGACAACCTCGATTTTTGACCTATTTTTTTTAACTATATCTGGATTACTAAGACATTAATATAACAATATGGATATCTAATGATAGATATTTCAAAGACATTTGCAACGACGTATATAAGACCATAGTAAGTTGGACCTACAATGGGTCAAAATTTTTTAAATTTGAAAAAAAATTTTAAATTTAAAAAAAAAAAATCTTTAAATTTAAAAAAAAAAAAATTAAAAATAACAATCGAAAAATTTTTTTTTACAAAAAATTCAAAAAACAACTGGAAAAAAAATTAAATTTTGTTTACCTAAAAATATTTAAAATTTTGAAATATAATTTGGTGAAGGGTATATAAGATTCGGCATAGCCGAATATAGCACTCTTACTTGTTGGTACTTTTTTTGTCCCCTATTGAAATGATATAAATTTTATTTAAATACATTTTAGTATCGTCGTAGTAAATTTATAAAAAATCAGCACAATTATGAATAAAAATTCCCCGTTAAAAAAATTCAATGTTAAAAATAAGATATTAATGTATTTTATGAAAAAAAGTACCAAAAATAAATCAGTAATTGTTTCTAAAAAGTACCAAACTTATATTTGTTATTTTTTAATAAGTAAATAATACGACTTGAAATTTATTTCTATGTTTATTGGTTTAAAAGATACATGGGGTAACAAAAAATTACCAAAGTAGAGTTTTTACCCGTTTTCTCCCCATAAAGGTTCGAATTTCAAAAAAAGTACCAAACACCTGTCTGCTAATTTTATAAGTAGATAAAGATCTATTTTAAATTATGTTTGTATCTTCATAGTTTAGAAGATATAAGTTTACCTAATTTTCCCGTTTATACCCCTTCGAATTTTCAAAAAATTAAAACTTCATGTCTTCCTTTCTTAAAAAAACGTTAATAAAAACACGTATTAAACCATATTTCTTTTCTTATCAGCATCTTAATTCTTTATTTTATTTTTACTGTTAATTCTTAACTAAAAGCCTTTAAATTGACAACGAGTAAACTTATTTATCCTGGATATAACAAGATTTTAGCCATTACTTTTTTGAAATTGTATTAAAATAACCAAATAGGTGGCGATTGCAGAAGCTAACTGTAAAGAAATAAATTAAAATTGTTATAAAATTGATCCTTTGTAGTACTAGGAAAGAATACAATGTTAACATTTCCTTAATTACCGATGTTAAAAGCTGACGATTCACTTGACATAAACCACAGGCCGAGAAACCACTTTCACAAACCAATAATTGTTGCCAAAACTTTTTAACCTAAAAGAAAATTTTCAAAACAAAACATACAATACATATTTCTTAACATCTTTACCTCTTCCGCTAAAATCGGATCATGTACTACACGTTCTATTTCACATACAATATGTATAGTTTTGGCAGATTCTCGTGTAATCCGATGACAAGGTTCCACCACCAATAGCAGACGACATGAATGAAATAATATCCAGAGAACTTGTAGCCAAACATAACCATTATCCTTTTTACTCAGAAGTTCAATAAATAGAAAATACGAGGTGGCCACCAAGTGCAGGAAACAGGAGATAAGAATGAATAGAACTGCCATGCCATAGGCACTGAAAAGGATAATGAAATATTAGTGGAAAGTTTTTACTATTTTGCTAATAAGATGGAAAAAGGAAATAAATATAGGCAATCCTACCTAACACTACATTATTAAATTCAATAGTGCTAATGTGCAGCATTTGAGAAAAAAAAATTTCAGAGAGCGGTGTTGATACAGGCCTGTCACAGAATTCCATTCCGATCGAAAGGGGAATTAATTCCGTAAAACGAAAATTTCTTTCGGAATGAATCCACTTTCAGTTTTCAAAGTGGAATTGATATTTGTTTGTATGTATTTGATTTTCTTAAAATTTTAATCAATTTCTGTACCAAAAACTTCACTTTTGTTTTAATGTAAAAAAAGGCTGTCAAATTAAAATCTGAAATACAGAATTATTAAATATTTTTTGAATTAACAAATTACACGGAATCTGAAGAACCTAAAACGAAATCGATCCGAATAAAAACTACGGAATTAAAACCATTCCGAACAAAATGGGTGACAGGCCTGATAACCTCTCGTTTTATAGTCAAATGCGATAATCACTAAGCCACAGAGCTCAACATTATATGTGGCCATTGAAGTGGTTTTAAAGGATTTTATTCTACTTAAATTTATTTTCAAATATTAAGAAGCAATTAAAAATAACTTCAAAAGAATAACTAAATAAGCACTTGATTCTACCTTTGAAATTGTGAAAATGGAAATCGCTAGGAAGTGAATACATTGTTTAATGTTTTGTTATCTCTTTAAAATTATTACCTTGATACTATAGACAAACATTTACCCAAAGTCTCATGGCACTCAGCTAAACATTTCAATAAAAGTGATTTATTTTTGCCTAAAAACAAAAGTATAATTATTTGTTTTGCAATTAATAACTTTAGTTCTTAAGCTACGTTTCCGCATACACCGTAATCGGCAACGAAAACGAAATTCCATACATTTGCACCGAAAAAAGTTCGTTTCAGAAATCGGCAACGAAAATTGGGAACGAAACGGCTCCGATCAGTAACGAAAAACCTGTCATTTGGAGCCGGAAAGAAAACAACTTCAAGTAGGTTGTTTTCCGTGAATAAAAAAAAAATAAATTTTCTTTATTGGAAGAGGAAAAAATAATGAAATTCTATTTAATGTGCGACATCAAAAATTAAAAAAATAATTTCGTTTCTGTTTTATGCCGCAACGCACCCAAATGAAACGAAAACTATTCAGAAACATGACGAACACCAACGTTTTTCAGTTTTAGTTTTCGTTATCGGCGCCGATTCGGTGTATGCGGGAACCCAGCTTTAATCATAATCAACTTTAAAATGTTTTATAAAACTTTGATACAATTAAAAATTTATTATGAATATGATGGGGGGTTATATATAGTATATATTTACTTGGACCTTCATGATATGTTTCTGAAGACATCTTTGATAAACTGGCCTGTAAATTGGGTGTATTTAAGGTTGTGGTTTTAACTGTAGTGATCTTGACTTTCTCCTGATTTTGTAAAGTTTTATTGCGATCGGCTAAAATAAAATAAAAGTATAAAATAAATTCAATCTTAATTTAATGAAAAATTTATTTTGGAAATTTTTTTAAAAAGCGAGATTTAGATTTTTTAGAGATTTGTTGTTTTTCTGAGAATTTTTGTTTAAGCTGTTTTTTATCCAAATCTTTTCTCTGGTTTAATGTAAGTTTTCCCCACAAATTATTAAATTATCAGCCCAATTATGAATAAAAATTCCCCGGAAGTTTTTCCCCTTTTCTCATTTTTCCTATTCAAATTCAATGGGAAAAAACTCCCGGGGAACAAACTCCTGCGGAATTTTTTATTCATAATAGGGCTGTATATCTCATTTTTTATTGTATTAATTATTGTTACCTGGCAAATATGAATTCTTTAACATGGAATTTAATGCTTCAAATCTTCTGGCCAAACCAAAAGAGGTATTTGCAAAATTGACATGCAAACCCGTTAATATAAAGTACAAACTGTAGAATGGTATATACCACTGGACATTTAAATCTGGAAAAAATTAAAGAATTGATAATGATATGCATACAAATTTGAATAAATTATTCATAACCAAGAAAAATAAATATTATTTATTAAAGAAATTTTCTTTAATTTTAAAACAAAACTAAATTTTAATGAAATATTAAATAAATTAATGACAAAAGCTCTAAAAAGAAGTAAATAAACTTTAAATTAAATAAAAAACACATAAATTTATTATTACATTATACAATTTATATGATATGAAACCTTGTCGCGATAAGCCCAGCATCAGGAAAACGGTGGCTTATTTCCTTTTAATAAAACGCTTTCTTTTAAATTGCAAATAAAAGGGCCAAGTACACTAATACCCCGGTTTGCGTCGCCTCGTTCTGCGTCTGCTTCGAAGTTGCGTCTTTTTAAAATTTCTGTGATTTCGAAGTTGCGTCGTTTTTGTTTCAGTTTGCGTCGCATGTTTCGAAGTTGCGTCGTTAGTGCTTCGATTTGCGTCGTTAATTCGAAAATGTTTGTACAAAGCTAAAACAGAAAAAGGGTATTTCCCGTTTTAATCTAGTGCAAATTCGAAGTTGTTTCTTTTTAAAATTTCTGTGACTTCGAAGTCACATCAAGTGTCGAAAGTGCGGAAGAATTTGATGCAAGCAGAGGTTGGTTGACCATTTTAAAATCCGTGGAAATTTGCATATCATTGCATTAAAAGGAGAATCTGCTAGTGCAGAAAAGTTCAAGCTTGAATTAATAGCAATTATTGAAGTGTGGATATTCTGCACAACAAGTTTTAAACGCTGATGAAACGGGACTTTTTTGGAAGCGTTTGCCAGGAAGAACGTACATTTCTAAATACGAAAAATTTAAAATGCTCTTGTTAGTTGATAAAAAATTCAATATTTTTGATTGAAACATCTATTTTTTTCAGCTAAAATTATGAATCTCGGAACCAATTAAATGAAAATCAATACAAATGTATGGAAAATCGTGCTTCGTTTTGCGTCGCGTTTCTTCAGGCTCTATTAGCGACGCAAACCGAGGTATTAGTGTAGTTTTAAATTGTAGTCTTGATTTATTCAAATTTACACAACAATTTAAATAGTCACTCTCTTTTAATACACACACTTATATTACACACTGGTATTACGGTTAATGTTTACTCAAATAGTGCTTACGATATACTAACTCCTCAGCTTCTATTAAATTCTGGTATTAACTATTTCTACAGTGATCACTAGGGGCGGATTTATTATAAACTAGCTGACCTGACAGACGTTGTTCTGTCATATTAAAAAAATGTTTGTGTTCGATTTGTGAATTTGTGAGAATTGGTTTGAAATGGGTAAAAATAGTTAAAATGAAAAAAAAATCGTGTTGTTGAATGATAATTTTTATTCATATTGCGTTATGTTTGATTTACATTTGATTTTAAAATATGTATAATGAATCTTATGGTCATAGAATAAAGAACCTAAGATCGTAAGTCTGTTGTCAAAAACTTAAGTCTTGCAATAACAGAATACATGTAAATCAATGTACATATTTTGAGTTTTTATATAAGTAATCGAATTTTGGTCTGAAATATGGCCAGAAATATGAGTGATCACCAGGGAAACCAAAATATGCAAATGCATGTTTTTTCTGGTGAGTCTAATGGGCACATTGATAAGATATTTACACGTTTCAGAACTATTTAAGAATTTTGGCATCGATTTGTTAGTGCATATTTTTGCATATTTTACCCTTAAATGCATATTTTTACATATATTTGTTTTAGGAGCATATTTATGTCATATTTTTGCGTTTTAGAGCATATTTTACTGTTTAATAGCATATTTTGATTTTATCAAAAACATATTTTGTCTTACTTATTTTTCGCAGTTGTGTTACAGGTTTTTACTTCCTTTGTTTAAAATTCAAAATTGAGAAATAGATGGCTTTTCACCAAAAAAAATTTAAAAAACAAACAATTTTTTTTTAAATTTAAAAAAAAAAATTTAATTTAAAAAAAACAATTCGAAAATTTTTTTTAAATTTAAAAAAAAACAATTCGAAAATTTTTTTTTTCCAAAAAATGAAAAAAAAAATTTTTGTTCACCTATTTAAATTTTTTATATTGAAGTATAATTTGGTGAATTTGGCGAATATAGCTCTCTTACTTGTTTTAATATGAAATAAACACTATTTTAATAATAGCGCCATCTAAAAATCAAATTTTAGTTCTAATGCAAACTTATCTATTCTAAGTGTTAAAGAAATATTGTCTTTTAAATTTGCTCCTATAACATCAGTTGATGTCGAAAGAACATTTTCTATGTATAAACATTTTTTTCAGATCCAATAGAAAACGATTTTTATTTGAAAATTTAAGTCAATTTTTTGTAATTTATTGCAATAATAACCTTAATTGAATACCTCTCGAGGCCTTTTCATAGCTATAGTTTTTATGTTGTATTTTTTTTTGTTATACATACTTGTTTTAGTTGATGTTATTTTTGTTTATTTTATGTTACTTTACCTTTTTAATTAAAGGTACATTTTTTGGTTAAAAATTATGTAAAATTTTGTTTTTTTAAGAGCATATTCTTTAAATTTTAAGAGCATATTTTGAAGTTTTTACTGCATATTCAAAGCGCTTTTTTTAGAGCATATTTCCGGTTTCCCTGGTGATCACAGATTGAGCTTTTTTTCTTGATTAAACGCTTATTGACCAAGGTACTAACAAATTTAGATATTGTGAGTTTTTATATAAAAAAATCGATTTTTGTTCAGAAATATGAGTGATCACAGATAGAGCTATTTTTCTTGATTAAACGCTTATTGGCCAAGTTATTATCGAATTTAGATATTTTGAGTTTTTATAAAAAAAATTGATTTTTGTTCAAAAAGATGAGTGATCACAGATCGAGCTGCTTTTCTTGATTAAACGCTTATTGGCCAAGTTATTAGCTATTTTAGATATTTTGAGTTTTTATGGAAAAAAAATATATGAATGATCACAGATCGAGCTCCTTTTCTTGATTATTTTGAGTTTTTATATAAAAAATCGATTTTAGGCCAGAAATAAGAGTGATCACAGATCGAGCTCCTTTTCTTGATTAAACGCTTATTGGCCAAGTTATTAACGATTTCAGATATTTTGAGTTTTTATATAAAAAATCGATTTTTTATTTTTCGATTGGTTTGATATCATAATTGTGATATCATAAGTGGGCGTAAAAGACTTGCGCAAGTAAACTTGACGTGTGTGAACCATCTCTTACTTTTTATACAAATTGTTTAATATTGTTCTAAATTTTTTTTTATATTTACCTAATTAATTTATTTTGCTGGGTTATTATTATGATATTACCTGCATTTTCTTCACCCTTTTGCATGGTTTCTGCAAATCTTAACCAGGTCCACACATCCAAAGCTGTTAAAAATAAATAAAATAATTTATTAAAGGGATTTTCTTGAGATTAAAGCAAGTTTATATAGAAGTTGCTCTAAATTTATTTTTAAACTATTAACATTTCATTTTAAAATATGTATTTCAGTTTAATTTAACTTGGAGAACAATTAAATTAAGGAAAAATTAAAGAAAAATTTTCCGGGAAATTTTTTTTTTTTAATTCCGGAAAATTTTTCTTCTTTATAAGTTTGCTTCTTAAAGATACACTAAAATTTCGGAACAGATGGAACAGATTCGTTGTGGTTTGATTCTATCAACAGAAAATCAGTTGATATAGAAAAATTTCGATTTAAATTATCAGAAATTCGGAAATTTTGCCTGAATCATTTGTTTAACAATAATTTTGATTATCATAACAAAGCCAATTTCTCAAAAACGGAAATATATTTAAAACGGGAAAATTAACTTTTCTAGTAGGCTACTCAGCCGATCTTTTAGCTGATTCATTGTGTTAAGCAAACGGTATGCTTTGTTAAACCGATCTTGTTAAAGTTGAACCAACATATGCTATCTCTTACCCAATAAAATACTTATAGTTATCATAGGCAATAATAACATTATAAACGATTTGAAACGTTCCATTTTTAAATTTGTTATTGAACCCAAGTACTCGTCCACCTAAAACAAAAAAACAATTCTAATTTTTTAGAAAAATATTTAAAAAAAAAATCGTTAAAATTTACCTTTTTTAGTCTTACGTTCAAATCTCTGGTAGCATTCAATCCCACAATGCCACATATAGCACCCGCCGATACAGCCATTACCACCACCGATACATCCAAAGCGGTTACCACTTTTGAAGTGGCCGATTTCATTCTAAAAGATGCTCTATATATGTGAAATTTAAGGCAATTCCATATAAACAATATGATTATGCATAAAAGTATTTTAAAGCCCGATAAAAAGAGACATTTTTGGTTTTGTGAATAAAAGTTTATAGAAAAGAATAGAAAGAAAATAAGGTAAAAGGAGAGTTAGGGATAGATAAGTCGGTAGATATAAATGAGAGAGTTTCAATTCATATGTAGAAAGTATAGAGGAAATTAATTTAAAAAAATATTGCCTAAAACCAAACATTTTGAGAAGGGAGTTGGTTTTTACTTTTTGAAACTGTTTGTAGGGGGGCTAGGTGAAAACATGGATCGATATCGCCCATTTTCAATACCAAACAGAATATACAGTGGTTGACAAAACAATGGAAACTTTTCCTAATATTCCATATGTAGCCCAAAATTTAAAATATTTTTTTAAAATAAATTTATTTTTTTAGTATTTTACTTGTATAGTTTTATTTATATAAATTAACTGAAAAAAAAAAACAAACAACATAATTAATTATATTCTGAAAAAAGGGAACAAAATTAAAAATATTCACTATTTCGCTACTGACAAAACAATGCAAACTTTAAACTTCTGCAAGAAAGAAGTGTAAAACGAAAATAATATTTAAAAGAACGATGTAAAAAGCATCCTGTTTAAAGTTACTCAACATTTAGGTGGAAGACCTCGTAAGACTACTCCTGGACATAACTCATATAGAGGTTGTTAATAGCCTAAAATTAGAAATAAGTACCCGAACAGTTAGTCGCAAGCCAAATGAGGCTGGTCTTGGTTGCTATCGTCCTGTGAAAAAACCACTCATTTCTAAAAAGAACCGTTCTGCTCGTTTTCAATTTGCCAGGGATCATTTAAACTGATCGATACAGAAATGGAATACTGTCCTCTTTTCCGACGAATCCAAATACAATTTAAGAGCCAGTGATAAGAGGACCAAAGGGAAAAATATTAGATCCAAAGTACGCAAATAAGACTGTAAAGTTTGGCGGTGGCAATATTATGGTATGGGGATGTTTTTCAGGGCAAGGTATGGACCCAATTCATATTATAAAAGATACCATGACAGGTATAGGATACAGAACCATATTAAACGATGTTATGTATCCATACGCTGAGGAAAATATGCCCCTAGTTTGGAGATTCCAACACGACAACGACCCGAAACACACCTCTAGGGTTGTAACCAAGTGGTTACAATCCAACGAGGTACGTGTTTTGAAGTGGCCTGCCCAATCGCCAGTAGTGTGATTCACTAACTTTTATTACGATAATCGTATCGTTAAAATAAATATAACGAAAATTTATCGAATTTGCTATTCAGTAACATTTTTAACTACATTCGCTGTCGGTTGATGTCAGCTGTTACTTTAAGCAGTATTTTTTTCGTTATGTTAGCGACAATAATTTAAGTTGTGTTTATTTAATCGATAAAGTGTATTTGCAATTTTTTCTTCGTCATCTTCATATATTTGTTTACTTTAACCATATATATGGTTGATAAAATCATGTGAATCGTAAATTAACCATATTATGGTTACCACAATCATGTAAATGGTTACTGTGACTATAATATAGTTGAAAAACTTGTAACAATATTGAAATGGTTACAATAACAATGTCCAACTATATTTTTTCTCTGCGTGCGCGATCGTAAAAAATGAAACTTTTTACAATTGCTGATTATTTGAATGAACATTGACTGATTCGGTCCAAAGTGTCGCAACTAAAACCAAATAAAGGGAGTTGTATATATTTAGTTTCTTAAGGATCTTGAATAAATAAGTTTTTTCTTTATGGAATCACTGAATATAAGAAAATAAACCTATAAATACATTACTAAATTAATTCTTTTGATTTTCATGTTAAAGAGAAAAAAATAGTTTCAAGTGAAATTTGCATGTTTTTAGTATAAAGTTTTGAAATATATGTAATATTTAAAAAAAAGTTTCGAAGCATTTACCTTACTGGGATTTTTGAATTAGCATCGAATAATAAGCCGCGATAGGTAAGAAAAACTGAAATAAAATAAAGAACAGTTAATTACATAATTGTAAAATATAATCAAAGTATCTAAAGAATTCATTTTATTTAAATTTATATTTTAAGTATATCCAATACCCTAATTCTAGTAGTTTTCGAGAAATTTCAGGGTTAGACATTTTACAGGTTACAGACATTTTTTTAGATTTTCTACGATGGAGGTCCTTATGACACTCCCGTGTTAGACTCCTACAGTAATCTGCCATCATATTGTTACGAAATTGCATTATCAATTTAAATTTAACGGTCAGTAACGGCTGCTTGCAGCATTCATCAGGTTTATAAACATTACTATCAGTAGAAACTTCTACTTATCAACAATTTTGATAACACGCTGTTATTAACATTATTTATAAGTATGGCAATATTAACTGTAAAGCAGCTATAATAGATCTACAATAGAACATTCGAGTTGTTCCTTTAGATAATTCATAAAGCTACTAGAAGATGGTATTGTATATATAAATAGAAACAGCTAGTTGCTGAGCAGTTAGTGTATCATAGGCCCTATTTTATACCCTTCACCTTCGTGAGAAGGGCATATATAAGTTTGTTATTCCGTTTGCTATTTCCACAATATAATTTTCTGAACCTATAAAGTATATACAGTGCTGTGCAATATAATAGGCTATTGTATATCAAATATTTTCTCTTCGATTCAACACTCTTAAAAAAACATTCTCTTAGGAATTTTTGGTACCGTTATTTTTGAAATTGTCAATACTAAAAATAATGGGTATTTTTAAGAAGTTTCTTTCTTTCCTTTATGCGCTTTCGTAAACATTTTAAGAAAAGTTAAAATATAATTTGTGCAAAATAATAGACTTATTTTAAAGGATTATAGTTTTTGTTTTAATTTACCCTATAATTTGGATAAATTTTCTGAAAATAATTAAATGTAAGGTAAATGAAATATTATTGTTGAAAAAATGTTATAAAATAATATTATTTTTACGAAAAGATGGGTCGTAATGTACATTGCACTCCTGAAGAAAGGCGAATAGTGAAAAAATTACGTGACCAAGGAAAAACACTTGATTTTATTGCGGAATTGCTTGGAAGATCTCATCATTTCGTCAGAAACGCGATCAAGTGGAAGCCATCAAAAGAAACACGTGGTAGACCTCGCAAAACAACCGCTACCACGGATTCACGGATAGCTATTCTGGTGAAGAAGGAGCCATTTCTATCTTCAAAAGCCGTTTCTGAAGAAATAGGTAACATAATTAGTGCTTCAACAGTCCGAAGACGACTTTTAGAGAAAGGTTTGCCAAGTAGAATCGCCAGAAAGGTACCATTTTTAAGCTCAAAAAACAAAGCAGCTCGAAAAAAATTTGCCACAAAATTTAAAAATAGTGTAGTTGATGATTTTAAGAACATTTTATGGAGCGACGAGACAAAAATTAACTTGTTCGGATCAGATAGTCGCAGAAATGTTAGAAGACCAAACGGAAAGGAACTAGATGATCGTTATACAAAAAAGACTGTAAAACACGGCGGAGGAAGTATAATGGTGTGGGGTGCATTTTCTTGGCATGGTGTTGGCCCTCTTTATCAGATAACATAAATAATGAACAAAGAAATGTACCCTGATATTTTGAAGGATATTATGCTACCTTATGCGGAGAACAATATGCCACCAGAATGGACTTTCCAACAGGACAATTATCCTAAGCACTCCTCAAAATTAGTTAAATCTTGGCTGAGTGCTAACAATGTATCTGTTTTAGAATGGCCTTCACAGTCACCGGATCTCAATCCTATTGAGAACCTTTGGGTTGAACTGAACAGAGGCCTAGATGGGAAGACATTTCGGAATAAAAATCAACTTTGGGAAGAGGTTAAAAAGAAATGGGAGGCAATTTCCATAGAAAAATGTCAAAAATTGATAGAATCAATGCCCAGAAGAGTTCAGTGCGTTTTAAACAACAATGGCGGTCATTCAGGTTATTGAATTAACTTGGCATATTATTATAATATTCAATATTAGTAGAAAATTTAATTTGTTTTAATCTTTAATAAAAAAAAAAATATTTGTTTAAGAAATATTGAATAAGTCTATTATTTTGAATCATAGGAAAATGATTTTTTTTTAATTTTTTATTTAAATAAAGTCATAAAAAAACAAAAACATTTGTTGTTGGTGTATCTATTAGTACAGTTCTTAAATAAATAAAAAAATAATTTAAATATCATTCATAATGGAAAATATTTACCAAATAAGAATAAGTCTATTATTTTGCACAGCACTGTATATTCTGGATCCTTATAGATAGCGGAGTCGATTAAGCCATGTCCGTCTGTCTGTTGAAATCAATTTTCTGAAGACCCCAGATATCTTCGGTATCCAAATCTTCAATAATTCTGTCAGACATGCTTTCGAGAAATTTCCTATTTAAAATCAGCAAAATCGGTCCACAAATAGCTGAGATATGAGGAAAAAACCAGGACAACCTCAATTTTTTACTTATATCTGGATTACTAAGTCATTGATATAGACAATATGGATATCTAATGATAGATATTTTAAAGACCTTTGCAACGACATATATAAGACCATATTAAGTTGGACCTACAATGTGTCAAAATCGGAAACATTTTTTAACCCGAATTTTTTTTTCACCAAAAAAAAAAATTTTTAAATCTAAAAAAAAAATTAAAAAATTTAAAATAACAATTCGAAAATTTTTTTATTCCAAAAAATGAAAAAAACAACTTTGGAAAAATAAAAAAAATTTTGTTTACCTAAAAATATATAAAATTTGTATTTTGAAGTATATTTTGGTGAATGGTATATAAGATTCGGCACAGCCGATAGCCATGCTCTATCTTTGGTCACTAAATTTTTAGCAGGAACTTTTTGAGCCTTGTATTTTTTTATACCCTTCACCTTAGTGAGAAGGGTATATATAAGTTTGTCATTCCGTTTGTAATTTCCACAATATAAATTCCCGACCCTATAAAGTATATATATTCTGGATCCTTCTAGATAGCGGAGTCGATTAAGCCATGCCCGTCTGTCTGTTGAAATCAACTTTCCGAAGCCCCCAAATAACTTACATACATGATTCATACATCAATATCTTCGGAATTCTTCCGGCTCGGTTGCTATTTAAAATCGAGAAAATCGGTCCACAAATGGCTGAGATATAAAGAAAAAACTAAGTCATTAATATTGTTACGTTTTAACCTTTTCAAAACGTTGGTTTATTTCCTTTAAATAAATCGGATACTTTTGAGTGCAAATAAAAGCCGTTTAGTAGTTTGAAAATTTTAACAACTCTTTATTTATTTAAAATGTACAACAACAGAATTAAATAGTCACTCTGTGTTTTTTATACACGTTTATAAATTCGCAGAAATACAGACACACTTTATAATGTACACGAATTCACTTGAAAAATACAGCACACTTTAAGGCACTCAGTTGATGTTTATTCGAATAGCGTCTCTGATAAACTCACTAATGACTGCAACCTCTGCCACTATTTATACCACTGCCATCTGCACTCTAGATTGCTCTTTAACTGTCAAAGCTAGGGCTTTTAATTTCCCCACCTTTTTTGATTCCCGGGAATTGGGAAATTTTTTTCTACATTACCGGGTACCCGGCTATTCCCGAAATATATAATGATACTGTAAATTAGGAATATTATAGCCAAATTTCATATAAAAACTTAGTGTTATAATTATTAAATATCAGAGCTTCGAATTAATTAATAAAATTTGAGCTTAATTCACTAAAATCTTAATCCGTAATTAATAAATTTCAGCCTTTCATTCCATAAATCCATTCCTAATATTTAAGTTTTTAGATTCATTCCAAAGCCTTTGTTTAATCTGAATTAATTTTAAAGTTAATTAATACCATAATTTATTCAAACTTTGAATGATTAAATTTTTGTTAAATCAAAGCATTTACAAAATTAATTGAAACAAGTAAGAGTGCTACATTCGGCTATGCCGAATCTTATATACCCTTCACCTTTGTTGTGGATGCATTATTATTTTTTATAATTAGTATACCTATATGTATGTACATTGTCCACTTTCAGCGTACAGCATCCTAAATTTATCAAGAACACAAAAAACAACAACAACGCCAAACGAAACAAAACACCAAAAGAAAAAACAAAATACGCAAGCCAATGAAACCAACACACATCCAAACATACGTTTAATTGTATAAAAAACAACAACGCCAAAAGAAACAAAACACAAAAGAAAAACAAAATACGCAAAGCATATGCTTCCATCCAAACATACGATTTGTTGCTTTTTTACAAAAAAACCAACACACAACCAAACAAACGTTTAGTTGTATAAAAAACAACAACAACGCCAAAAGAAACAAAACACAAAAAAAAACAAAATACGCAAAGCATGCACATCCAAAAACATACGTTTTGTTGCTTTTTTGTCAAAAAAACCAACACACAACCAAACAAACGTTTAGTTGTATAATAAACAACAACAACGCCAAAAGAAACAAAACACAAAAAAAACAAAATACACAAAACTTGCACATCCAAACATACGTTTTGTTGTTTTTTTTGTCAAAGCATGCAATACATTGTGTTTTTTGATGAAATTTTCAGAGGTTGTCTCGGATTTTTGCTCATATCTCCGTTATTTATGGACGGATTTTGCTGATTTTAAATAGCAAAATTCTCGAAAGTATGTCTGACAGAATTGTTGAAGATTTGGATCCCGGAGATATCTGGGGCCTTCAGAAAATTGATTTCAACAGACAGACAGACGGACAGACAGACAGACAGACAGACAGACAGACAGACATGGCTTAATCGACTCCGCTATCTATAAGGATCCAGAATATATATACTTTATAGGGTCGGAAATGAAAAATGTAGAAATTACAAACGGAATGACAAACTTATATATACCCTTCTCACGAAGCTGAAGGGTATAAAAATTGTCTTAAACCTTTTTGTACTAGATTTTAATTGAAGAATAATTTAATCATTTAATAAATTTTTGAAGCTATTTTGTTATGGATTTGAAGAAGAAATTTAAAGAAATTAGAATGATACAATAAGAAATCAATTCTATAAATAATGAATTCTCTTTTTAAATTTTCATATGAAAAACCCCAAATAAATAATAATAATAAGCGGTCTATTATTGCCAACATATAAGCAAAAAACTGTAAAAAACTTTTCACTGTTTTTTGGTAAAAAAAATAGAGTTCTAACATGTTTTCTATGTATTTTTGTCAGTGTTTAAAATCCCGGGAATCGGGTATTGAAAAATTGGCAAAATTCCAGGGAAATTTGTACCGGGAATTCCCGGGATAAAAACCCTAGTCAAAGCTCATATATTCACCCCTATCGGCAATAACATGTGAAATTTTGTTCCCATGAAATATTCATTTCCCTCGAAGGGAATATTGCTATCGGGAATATCATGATGAACTTTACATTCACAATAGTTGATTTTGTTCGTAACAGCTGTTTATTGTTTACAAAATTCCATCTAAAAATTTCACAACAAGGGAATTTTTTTCACGTGAACAAAGTTGATGAACGAAAAAAGGGAAAATATTTCATGTGAAATATTGATTCGCGATAGGGGTGATTCTAGAACTTTCTAATACATACGCCATCTGCGTGTACTTTCTACAATGTTCTTTAACTGAATATTCGAATATACGGTCGCAGCAAACAGCGTTGCCATACTTACGATCAATGGTCAACTGAAAGCTTTTATTCTATGTTAATAATGCCCACAGATATGTATGTTACAGATTGCTGTTACAGCACTGCTATTAGAAAGCATTATGCTACTTTTAAATCAGCCGTTAAAATCGTTATATTTGAATTCAAGTACAATTTCGTCAAAATTGGAAAAAATATTTTTTAACCCCAATTTTTTTTCACCAGAAGTTTTTTTCGCTAAATATTGAAAAAAAAAATTAGAAACAAAAAAAATTCGAAAAAAGTTTTGAAGAAAATAAATTTTGTTTACCTAAAAATATTTAAATTTTTGAAGTATAATTTGGTGAAGGGTATATAAGATTCGGCACAGCCGAATATAGCTCTCGTACTTGCTTTGTATTAGCTTTAAATCATAATTCCATTTTTCAAATCAAAATAAATTATATCTCTTAATCACTCCCTTAATAATATCATTATGGATTAATTCATAGACTTAATTCCATTGTACTTCAAATGTATTGAATCCATTTAATTTTAGAATTCATTCTTTATAGAATTAATTCCTTATTGAATCATTAAAATTTTCTTGAATTCAAATCCATTACAAAATAACTTTAAAAATTTATCGAATGATTAAATTTTTCATCAATTCAAATCTATTACAAAAAGACAATATTTTTCAATTCATTTTGAAAAAAAAAATATTTTAACTCAATTTGTATTAAATTTTAAGTAATAAATTCAAAGTTTAAATGAATTCTGCTATGAATTAATTCAACGATGAATGAATTCTATTTAAATAAAAGCCTTTGAATGAAGGGAATAGTTTCCGCACCTACACCAAAGTTAGATCCTGTTGAATTCTTTGCTGACTTTCAAAAGTTATATAGGCCTGATGCAAATGTTCTTTGGTAAACAATTGGTTTAAACTTGTCAATTAGAAATTGACGCACATAAAACATTTGTTTATTATAATTATTCGCATGACGTTTTAAGTACTTTTTTACCAATTAAACAATTATTTATAATTAACTACTATTAACCTGAAAATTAGAAACGCAAATGACGTTTTTGCAAATATAAAGCGTATTATTCTTAATATTTTTTAAAAAGTATTAAGAATAACACAGTGCAACACGACAAAATATAACCATATACGGGCACCAGTACGTGATAAAAGACCAAAAATGCACTTTTTTTTATGGGTCATGCTCTTTTTTTATGGGCCCCTAAAGAATTGGGACCTCGGTGTCATTTTTGCAAAAAAGTGATAATTTTCTCAGGCTTATATCTGGCAAACAGTTTGGAATTTTGATTTACTCTTTGAGGCAAAGTTGTAGCCCATGTCATAATCGTGAACATATAAAATCAAAAAGCTTCATCTTCAAGATCAAAATCGCAAAAAACTTAAAAAAAAAATCGATTTTTTTATAAAAAAGTGTTACTTTTGCAAAACTTTTTTCTTTTATCACGTACTGGTGTCCATATATGGTTATATTTCCCTGACTTAAAAAATTACACACAGTGACTGATCACAGATCGAGCTCCTTTTCGTGATTAAACGCTTATTGGTCAAATTATTAACGATTTTAGATTTTTTGAGTTTATATAAAAAAATCTATTTTTGGTCAGAAATATGAGTGATCACAGATCGACCTCCTTTTCTTTATTAAACGCTTATTGGCGAAGTTATTAGCGAATTTAGATATTTTGAGTTTTTATATAAAAAATCGATTTTTGGTCAGAAATATGAGTGATCACAGATCGAGCTCTTTTTCTTGATTTAACGCTTATTGGCCAAGTTATTAACAATTTTAGATATTTTGAGTTTTTATATAAAAAATCGATTTTTGTTCAGAAATATGAGTGTTCACAGATCGATATTCTTTCTTGATTGAACGCTTATTGGCCAAGTTATTATCGATTTTAGATATTTTGAGTTTTTATGTAAAAAAATCGATTTTTGTTCAGAAATATGATCGAGCTCCTTTTCGTGTTTAAACGCTTACTGACCAAGATATTAACGATTTTAGATATTTTGGGTTTTTATGTAAAAAAAATCGATTTTTGGTCAGAAATATGAGTGATCACAGATGGAGCTCCTTTTCTTGATTAAACACTTATTGGCCAAGTTATTAGCGATTTTAGATATTTTGGGTTTTTATGTAAAAAAAAATCGATTTTTGTTCAGAAATATGAGTGATCACAGATCGAGCTCCTTTTCGTGATTAAACGCTTATTGGCCAAGTTATTATCGAATTTAGATATTTTGAGTTTTTATATAAAAAAAACGATTTTTGTTCAGAAAGTTGAGTATTCACAGATCGATCACCTTTTCTTGATTAAAGGCTTATTGGCCAAGTTACTAACAATTTTAGATATTGTGAGTTTTTATATAAAAAAATCTATTTTTGGTCAGAAATATGAGTGATCACAGATCGAGTTCCATTTCTTGATTAAACGCTTATTGGCCAAGTTATTAGCGAATTTAGATATTTTGAGTTTTTATGTAAAAAAATCGATTTTTGTTCAGAAATATGAGTGATCACAGATCGAGCTCTTTTTCTTAATTAAACGCTTATTGGCCAAGTTATTAAGGAATTTATATATTTTGAGTTTTTATGTTAAAAAAATTGATTTTTGGCCAGAAATATGAGTGATCACAGATCGAGCTCCTTTTCGTGATAAAACGCTTGTTGGTCAAGTTATTAACGATTTTAGATATTTTGAGTTTTTATATAAAAAATCGATTTTTGCCCAAAAATATGAGTGATCACAGATCGAGCTCCTTTTCTTGATTAAACGCTAATTGGCCAAGTTATTAACGATTTTAGATATTTTGAGTTTTTATATAAAAAAATCGATTTTTGGCCAGAAATTAGTGTGTGATCACAGATCGAGCTCCTTTTCTTGATTAAACGCTTGTTGGTCAAGTTATTAGCGAATTTAGATATTTTGAGTTTTTATGTAAATAATCATTTTTTGTCCAGAAATATGAGTGATCACAGATCGAGCTCCTTTTCTTGATTAAACGCTAATTGGCCAAGTTATTAACGATTTTAGATATTTTGAGTTTTTATATAAAAAATCGATTTTTTACTTTTCGATTGGTTTGCTATGATATCATAAGTGGGCGTAAAAGTGGGCGTGGTTAACCAATTTTTTTCGTAAAAACCTAAGTTGGATTATGAGCATTTTAATTATTAACATTTTAAAACGAACGACATTTGATTTTTATTTAAATAGATTGACCTTTTTATACCCTTCACCATGAGTGGCAAGGGTATATATAAGTTTGTCATTTCGTTTGTAATTTTCACATTTTTCATTTGCGACCCCATAAAGTATATATATTCTGGATCGTTATAGATAGCGGAATCGATATAGCCATGTCCGTCTGTGTGTTGAAATCAACTTTCCGAAGCCCCTAAATAACTTACATACACGATTCATACATCAATATCTCCGAAATTCTTCCGGCTCGGTCGCTATTTAAAATCGAGAAAATCGGTCCACAAATGGCTGAGATATAAGGAAAAAACTAGGACAACCTCGATTTTTGACCTATATCTGGATTACTAAGTCATTAATATAGACAATATGGATAACTAATGATAGATATTTCAAAGACCTTTGCAACGACGTATATAAGACCATAGTAAGATGGGTTAAAATCGGAAAAAAATATTTTTTAACCCGAATTTTTTTTTCATCAAAATTTTTTTTTTTGTCATAAATTCTTTTTCCAAAAAAATTAATTAAAGAAATTTAAAAAAACTTTTTTTAAAAAAAATTAAAAATTTTTTTAAAAAAATTAAAAATTTTTTTAAAAAAATTAAAAATTTTTTTAAAAAAATTTTGATTTTGTTTAAATAAAAATATTTTTAAGTATAATTTGGTGAAGGGTATATAAGATTCGGCACAACTGAATCAGGCAATTTGTAATTATTGCAAATTTTTATTAAAACGCTTTTTATTTTTATCACAATTAACAGTTGAAGTCCTAACCTGTTGTTAGCTTTAATCACAGATTTTAATATTTAGCATTTGCACTAGAAAATTTCACATTATTTACTTTGATTATAAAATTAAGACATTTAGTTAGAGATAACTTCGGGTTAGTTTTATACACTTTTGATTTTTTAAATTTAAAACTACGTATTATTTTTTGGTTTATTCGAAGGTTGGCTACCGTTACCCCTAAAATATTATCCTTCCAGCTCAAATACCATTACCGGTAAACTATCGTTGCCGGAATAAGTGCTAGCGTTACCGAAATAATCGTAAATCGCGTTACCTTTAAATACCGTAACCGATATTCTATAAATTATTTTATATTGTTGAATAATTGAGTTTATTGAAATCTACAGAATTCTAATTTTCGTAAATTTGATTAACAATTTAATGCAGCTAGAAATTAACGTTATCATTAAAATAAAGTTACCGAAATAAGCAAAAATACCACTACCGCTAAGACACCGTTAACGAAACAATCCAAATTACCGGTACCTTTCAACATTTTGAATCGGTAGCCAACCTTTAAAATTGAGATTTCCTTTCAATTTACCCATTATTGATGTCAAAGCAGCGGCATAAAATAAAAACGGTGTACTTTTCTGTATTATATAGACACCTTTTGAATTTTTACGCACGGAATATGGAGCCAAAGCCAACAATTTACTAACGAAAAATATACTTATAGACGATTCAGATATTTCCATGTTTTGAGATATTTTTTTTTTCTTTGCACTTTTTATTAATTTCACGCAGTTTGCTGCTGCAGCTGCTGTTTCGCTAAACTTCACACTTTAAAATACAAATTACAACTGTAATTAACGGAATTTATAGATGAAGTTTATTTTAACGTTTATTTGCATTAAAATATGTTTTTATTGTTGCTGTAAATTGTTGTAAACAAAATATCCTTGTGCAGATTTTTAAATGGCGTGCGCAAAAAATAGAAAAAAAACGGCAACATATTGTACAATCCTTTTCAGTTTTATGCAAATAATAGAGATATGTAGTTTATAGACAGGAGTGTTGTCCAGCCTGGGTTAATATTGGGGGCCAGGGTTTTGTAGATTGTAAAAATTTATAGCAAATGAAAGTGAAAGTGCGCGTATTAGGTATGAGATATCTGTAAAATAAGGATAGGCTGCCCACATTCTGAAGATATTCTTAAATATCGATTAATCGGGAAACAGTTTCATCCCCTATAAGATCAACCGTCCTTCATTGAAACCGTTCCAACAGCTCTAGACTTGACCTTTCAGCTCCGGCCTATATGTGGGAATTATATTCCATTTTTGGACGAATGAAGCTGGGAAGGGGAGAAATATGTCCGACATCGTCTCAAGAAACCCAAGCACCTAAAAGTTTTCTTCGCAACATCGAATATATGATGATTCCAACGGACATCACACTGTATTCTTGCACCTAAAATCAAAAGATTATCTGAAACTCCAAAGAATTGATTGTGATTAGTTTTGAGTGCGTTGAAATTAACTCGGTTCAATTGCAAGGTCACGATTTATTGAGTCATCCATATTTATTCTTTAGAGTTTAATTTAAAAAAGTGTTGGTCTATGGTCAAATGAATATGAGTGACAGATATTACTGTTATCCGTAAATCATTCATGAAAATTTAAAAAAAGGGAAGGAGAAGGAGAAGGAACAGAGCCCTGGAGGACTCCAAAGCTCAATATGAAGATCTCGGATCAAATCCCATCTGTTACTACCCTTATAGTACCTCCACGAAGGAAACACCCTGTCAAATGCTTTCGAAATGTCGAGTGCGACTACCTTACTCTTTCCCATGCGGTGTATTGATTGACACCACTGTTCTGAAAGAAACACCATTAGGTCCCCAGTTGAACGACTACTGCGAAAGCCATATTTAAAAGTTTATTCGATTCCAAATAATTGACAAGGTGATTTTAACATGCTCTCCATAATCTTCGAGAGCGATTGGGCGATAATTATCCGGATTGGTGGGGTCGCCTTTTATTTGGATTGGCTGGACGTTGGCAACAAAGGGGGAAAATCCCAGATTGATATGAAAGTTAGAAAAGGTTCCTAAATGGCCAAGGGATTTGTTCACGTTGAGTCCGCATAGAACTTTCTTAGCAAATGTTTCAAAATAAAAGCTAAAAATTTTAAGTCATACACACAATAATTTAAAAGGAAATTGTGTAATTTGCAATTCAAATAAATCATTGATTACATACTTTATCGCATTATTGTTCTATGATAAACAAATTTATTAAATTTCAAGTGTCCAGCAGTTTTTAAAAGGTGGCACATTCTTGAAAGTCATTTTTAAAGCGCGGAGAAAATGGTAAACATTTAACCCCCTTCTACATCAGTACTGTGAGAGCTTTTGAGAGGTTTTCAAATAGAAAATAATCAAAATAATGCAAAAATATACATTGTTCTGTTATTCTTCAGGTGGCTATAATGTTCTTGAATCGAGAATTACTCATATTAGTCACAGAAACAAAACACAGGTTTAGGAAAATGTGAAGCTACAAATAATATTGTTACGTTTTTACCTTTTAAAAACGGTGGTTTATTTCCTTTAAATTAACCGAATACCTTTGATTGTAAATAAAAGCAGTTTAGTGGCTTAACCCTTTAATGCATATTGTTGCCAATTGTCTACATTCCAGTTTCACTTAATTTTAGACGAATAAAAGCATGATATTAATTCAGAAAAATCAAATGGAGTACGAAAAGTTTCAGCTAACAAAATTCTAAATCAAACTAATGCTAAATGAAATATAATAAATAAAAATCAAATAAATATTTGATACTTTATAGAAAAATAAAAGTAACAAGTAAGAGAGCTATATTCGGCTGTGCCGAATCTTATATACCCTTCACCAAATTATACTTTAAAATAAATTTGTTTAAATATTTTTAGGAAACAAAATTAAATTTTTTTTTTAATTGTTTTTAAATTTTTTTTTTTTTGAAATTGTTTTTTAATTTTTTTTAAAAAAAGTTTTTTCCAAATTTTTTAAAAATATTTTTTTTAATTTTTTTTTTTGGAAAAAAATGTATGAAAAAATAATTCGGGTTAAAAAACAGTTTTCCCGACTTTGACCCATTGTAGGTCCAACTTACTATAGCCTTATCTAAATCGTTGCAATGGACTTTGAAATATCTATCATTAGATATCCATATTGTCTATATTAATGACTTAGTAATCCAGATATAGGTCAAAAATCGAGGTTGTCCCGGTTTTTTGCTCATATCTCCGTTATTTATGGATTTTGCTGATTTTAAATAGCAAACTTCTCGAAAGAATGTCTGATAGAATTATTGAAGATTTGGATCCCGAAGTTATCTGGGGTCTTCAGAAAATTGATTTCAACAGGCAGACAGACAGACGGACATGGCTTAATCGACTCCGCTATCTATAAGGATCCAGAATATATATACTTTATAGGGTCGGACAATTATATTGTGGAAATTACAAACGGAATGACAAACTTATATATACCCTTCTCACGAAGGTGAAGGGTATAAAAACGGAGGTTTATTTCCTTTAAATAAACCGGATACTTTCGATTGCAAATAAAAACAGTTTAGTAGTTTAAAATTGTAACAATTCTTTATTTATTAAAATTTACATGACAACAGTTTAAAATAGTCACTCTGTGTTTTTATACAAATGCACGTTTAATGTACAAGAATGCAGATTAACTCTAACAGCGCCTATCATAAACTAACTAACTATTTATACACAGCGCCATCTTCCTTCGAGTAGCTTCATGAAAGTTCCACTTCTACAATGATCAATTCAAAGCTTTTATTCAATGTTGTATGTTCCACAGCTATGTTAATTATATCCACAGTTGTTGCAGCAGCAGTGTTTGCTGATTTGACAGCCCTTGGCCGAGTGAATTCGGGTCATTCCGGTGTGTAGAACCGGCTGTCGTTCTATATTTTAACTGCTGTTAATCGGCCGGTAAACAATATTGTCCACATTTAGAAGTCCCCAGAAATAGAAAGGTTATATTATAATTGGTATATTTGAATTCAAATACTATTTCGTAACAATATGCTGCCCTATTTAATAAATCCCTTAATCGGACCTGTTCTGCAAAGCAAATCCGAGTAACTGTTTCGATTTTTCACATCTTCTATATAAATAAAAATCAAATGTCGTTCGTTGGTAATTGCATCAGTTGAGAACGGCCGGACCGATTTAGACAAATTTTTTTTTTAAATGTTGGTCATAATCCAACTGAGGTTTTTACGGAAAAAAGTGGTTGACCACGCCAACTTTTACGCCCACTTATGATATCATAAGTGGGCGTAAAACTCAAAATATCTAAAATCGTTAATAACTTGGCCAATAAGCGTTTAATTACGAAAAGAAGCTCGATCTGTGATCACTCATATTTCTGGGCAAAAATCGATTTTTGAATATAAAAACTCGAAATATCTAAATTCGCTAATAACTTGGCCAATAAGCGTTAAATCAAGAAAAAGAGCTCGATCTGTGATCACTCATATTTCTGGCCAAAAATCGATTTTATTTACATAAAAACTCAAAATATCTAAATTCGCTAATAACTTGGCCAATAAGCGTTTAATCAAGAAAAGGAGCTCGATCTGTGATCACTCATATTTCTGGCCAAGAATCGATTTTTTATATAAAAACTCAAAATATGTACATTGATTTACATTGCAAGTTGGTGTTACAAGTCTTAGGTTTTTGAAAACAGACTTAGGTTATTTGTCTCTCAGTCTCTCTATGACCATAATTGTACATATTTTAAAATCAAATGTAAATCAAACATAACCCAAACTTATATGAATAAAAATTATCATTCAACAATACGTTTTTTTTTCTTTTCAACTATTTTTACCTATTTCAAACCGCTTCTCACAAATTCACAAATCGAACAAAAGCATTTTTTTAATTTGCACAGGACAACGTCTGTTGGATCACCTAGTTTTGGAATAAATACAAGTGAGAGAGCTATATTCGGCTGTTCCGAATCTTATATACCCTTCACCAAATTATACTTCAAAATAAAATTTTTTAATATTTTTAGATAAACAAAATATATTTTTGTTTCCAAAAGTTTTTTTTTTAATTTTTTGGAAAAAAAAATTTTTCGAAATGGTTTTTTAAAATTTTTGAAATTTAAAATTTTTTTTTTTTAATTTTTAGCTAAAAAAATCTTTGGTGAAAAAATAAAATTCGGTTTAAAAAATATTTTTTCCGATTTTAACACCTATTGTAGGTTCAACTTATTATGATCTTATATACGTCGTTGCAAAGGTCTTTGAAATATCTATCATTATATATCCATATGGTCTATATTAGTAATCCAGATATAGGTCAAAAATCGAGGTTGTCCTGGTCCTTATATCTCAGCCATTTGTGGACCGATTTTCTCGATTTTAAATTGCAACAGATCATGAAGAATTCCGGAGATATTGATGTATGAATCATGTATGTAAGTTATTTGGGGGCTTCGGAATGTTGATTTCAACAGACAGACAGATGGACACGGCTTAATCGACTCCGCTATCTATAAGGGTCCAGAATATATATACTATATAGGGTCGGAAAATTATATTGTGGAAATTACAAACGGAATGACAAACTTATATATACCCTTCTCACGAAGGTGAAGGGTATGTATATGCAGGACACTAAATTGTCATGTATTGGTTTTTGGAAACTTCTGGGTTTACAGAACCGTGGAAAATATGTTTTAAAATAAATTTTTAAAAAATATTTTATCAGAATATCTAACAAACTGCATTTAAAAATTTTTATTTTGAAATGCCTTGTAACAGGAAAAACCCTGAACCAATTATTAGTGCCTTATATCTCTCCCATTATCCCCTAATTAAATATCTTTATGGCTGTTATCACCTTTTTGTATTCTCTTTTTTTTTATTTAATATTGTAAATAATTATTAAATGTAAATTAAGTGTACAAGAGTAGCAGTTAAAATGACAAGCACTCAATGTAAACAAAACCTGGACAATTTCATCATTTAGTTTGTTAGACAAATATATAACACAAAATGTTTCATTCAGTTTTAGACATTTTATTTGTTTACCATTAAAACTAACCATTATTTACAAAATTTGTGACAAGTGCCTACATACATAGTAGGTTAAATATTTACGTATGTATATACATATGAATATAGTAGGTAATGCGTGAAAGGTAATAATTAAGTAATGACACAGAATAAAATTCACTATTTAACAAAATAAAGGGGCAAAGAAAAGCAGTTTAACTTGAAATTTTCTGATTTATTTAAAACTCTTTTAATTAAAAAATATTTTTCTTTAAACAAAAATTTAAAAATTCTTATTTTATTACAAACTAGTTGATCGCCCCCGCTTCGCCCGGTAGCATTTACTAATGTTAGTTCTTGAAGTTTCTCCAACCCACATACACCTGCCTGTTCTTATTTATTTGCAAATAAAATATCTAAATTTGTACTGCATACTTTAGGGGCTTTTTTATTACAGTTGACTGGACTCACAAAAAAAAAGAATTTCCGAGTTTTACCCGGAATTTTTGAATTTTTTTCTTTACAAACCATCTCCTGAAAATTTCGAATCGTATAAAAAAAATCAGCCAAATCGCTCCAGCCGTTCTCACGTGATGCCATTACATACATGGACCATTTCATTTTTATATGCAGCCCTGTCACACATTTTGTTCGGAATGGTTTCAATTCCGTAGTTTTTATTCCAATCGATTTCGTTTTAGGTTCTTCAGATTCCGTGTAAATTATTAATTGAAAAAATATTTAATCACCCCTATCGGCAATAACATGTGAAATTTTGTTCCCATGAAATATTCATTTCCCTCGAAGGGAAAATTGCTATCGGAAATATCATTATGAACTTTACATTCACAATAGTTGATTTTGTTCGTAACAGCTGTTTATTGTTTACAAAATTCCATCTAAAAATTTCACAAGGGGAATTTTTTTCACATGAACAAAGTTGATGAACGAAAAAAGGAAAAGGGAAAATATTTCATGTGAAATGTTGATTCGCGATAGGGGTGAATAATTCTGAATTTCAGATTTTAATTTCACAACGTTTTTAATATTAAAAAAAAGTGAAGTTTTTGGTACAGAAATTGATTAAAATTTTTAGAAAACCAAATAATTATAATGAAACATCAATTCCACTTCGAAAACTGAAAGTGGTTTCATTACGAAAGAAATTTTCGTTATATTTTTTCTGAAGAAGCAAAATGCGGAATTAATTCCACTTTCGATCGGAATGGAATTCTGTCACAGGCCTGATATATAGAAGATAAAAAACATTTTGTAAAGAATTTCGGTGTAAAAAATATCAATCTTTATTTTGCGTAAAAAAAATATCCAGTATTTTGTTTCAATTCCATATATTCAAATATTCAATACTTAGCAGACAGTATTGGCATTGAAAATTTCAATCCAATAACCATCGGGATCCTTAATAAAAGCCAAACCCTTCATACGTCCATCATCGGGCTTCTTAACGAAATCAACGCCCATTTCTTCAAATCTATTTGAAAAGAAATATATAAGTTTTCAATATTTATTACATACCATAAATAAATTGATCAAATCTACAACATTTCCAATAGTATATCAGAAGTTTATACATGTATTTCAGAAAATTTCTTAAAATATTTCAGAAAATTCTGCTTATATTTTAGAAGTTTTTGAAATACAATTGGAATTGTAAAGTGTCAAGCAATAAAACACTTGAATTTACCTTTTACAAGCAGCATAAACATCGGGCACCATAACACCAATATGACCAAAACCACGGGGATCCGAATTTCCATTATGATAAGATTGATCAGGATCACTTTCAGTGCCCCAATTACTAGAATATAGAAAAAAATCATTTTAAGAAAATCGTTTAATATAATACATGACAGTATTTAATATTGTAAGACTATATAAAGAAAGGTTTGAAGCTAATAAAGAGGCGGTGAACTTTAAATTGAAATAAAACAGAGAAAAACGTTTTAAATATCCATCCTATTGGCTTTATTAATTAGATAATTTTATGGCCTTAATGTTGTTTAAATATGATTTCGGTCAAGTGGCCGCCGCGGTCCAAATTTCACACACCCTTCGCTGTAACAGGCTGCATTTCGGCAATAACGCGTTGAATGTTCACTACAAAGTGATCGATCGTTCCGGGTTTATCTGCATAGACCTTGGGGACTTTACATATCCGCAGAGTAAATAATGTAATTGCATCAAATCACATGAACGAGTTGGCCAGTTAAAAGCTCCATTTTTTTAAATTATTCATCAGCCAACTGTTTCAGTAAATTGATTGTATGTCGAGCTGTGTGACACCATCCTGCTGAAACCACATGTCTGCAATACTAATGCCTTCCAATTGAGGCACGAAAAAGTAAGCTTGTCTTTATACCGCACTTCGACTGTAACATTCTGACCATCGTTATATGTGAAGACATATGGACCAATGATTCCACCGGCCCATAAAGCGCACCAAACAGTTAGGGACTCAATTTATAAACCCAAGCGTTCAGAAACCTAAGCAATTTGTATGAAGAATACTGGGAAAAGGGTTTTAAACATGGAAAAAATGAGGCCCTTATATTCTTTTTTGGATGTAATGGTGTTATAGCTTGAGGATTATGAGGAAAGAAATTATCCTACATCCATATAGGATCCGACTGGTGCAAGAAATAAAGCCAGCTGACCATCAATGGCGTCGTATGGTCGGTGAATGGGCTGAGAATCAGCTGAAAGTTGAACCAGAATTTTATCGTCAAATCATCTTCAGCGATGAGGCTCATTTCTTAACGGGTATGTAAACAAGCAGAATTATCATTTTTGGAGAGAGCACAATCCTCCTAAGACTCTTGAGATTCCATTACATCCCGAAAATATCACTATTTGGTGCGGTTTACATGCCAAAGGCGTCATCGGCCCATTTTTCTTTAAATCCGAAGCTGGTGCCAACAATAGCGTGAATGGCGTACGCTACAGGCAAATGATTCGTGATTTGTTTGGAGGAGAAACAAGCCATATAGCTCGTGAAACCATTGAGCCAAACGTTTGGTGACCGAATTATCTCTAGAAATGGACCTGTGAATTTGCCATCGGCTTTGAATATTTTATGACATTTTACATGCGATTTCAGAAATTAAACCTATCGGCAATAACATGTGAAATTTTGTTCCCATGAAATATTCATTTCCCCTCGAAGGGAAAATTGCTATCGGGAATATCACGATGAACTTTACATTCACAATAGTTGATTTTGTTCGTAACAGCTGTTTATTGTTTACAAAATTCCATCTAAAAATTTCGCAACAAGGGGAATTTTTTCACGTGAACAAAGTTGATGAACGAAAAATGGGAAGATGGAACATATTACATGTGAAATATTGATTCGCGATAGGGGTGTATATGAAATACTCACCCCTATCGGCAATAACATGTGAAATTTTATTCCCATGAAATATCCATTTCCCTCGAAGGGAAAATTGCTATCGGGAATATCATGATGAACTTTACATTCACAATAGTTGATTTTGTTCGTAACAGCTGTTTATTGTTTACAAAATTCCATCTAAAAATTTCACAACAAGGGGAATTTTTTTCACGTGGACAAAGTTGATGAACGAAAAAAGGAAAAGGGAAAATATTTCATGTGAAATGTTGATTCGCGATATGGGTGACTATAGAATGGCGCATATTTTGTATTACTCCGTTCAAAAAAACACGGATTTTGAGTTATAACGTTGTTGCAGCAAATGAGCTATATATAAAAGGGTAACGTGACTGACTGATTCATTCATCAAAGCTTTAAACTTGAAATTCGGGTAATGGGTTGGTTAATTTAAGAAGGGATTTTTGGAAATTTGGTCATTAAGGTGGATAAATTCGGCAAAACCAGATAAAACCAGTACCTCTATATCTACAAAACAAATAAACCTAGAAATAATCACCCCTATCGGCAATAACATGTGAAATTTTGTTCCCATGAAATATCCATTTCCCTCGAAGGGAAAATTGCTATCGGGAATATCACGATTAACTTTACATTCACAATAGTTGATTTTGTTCGTAGCAGCTGTTT
This sequence comes from Calliphora vicina, assembly GCF_958450345.1. Lineage (NCBI taxonomy): Eukaryota > Metazoa > Arthropoda > Insecta > Diptera > Calliphoridae > Calliphora > Calliphora vicina. Next base: position 22,223,190 of record NC_088784.1, on the reverse strand, counting down.
ATTATTTACAAAATTTCATCTAAAAATTTCACAACAAGGGGAATTTTTTCACGTGAACACAGTTGATGAACGAAAAAAGGTAAAGGGAAAATATTTCATGTGAAATATTGATTCGCGATAGGGGTGAATATTTTAAATGTGTCCGCCTTTAATCCAAAAAAGAGCTGACCGGTGTCTGGTTATTTTTTTTTTGAAATTCGAAACCCAAGTGGCCATAAGGGGTAAAAATAGTCCCCGTAGAATATGTATATCTCCTAAATAAATACACATAGAAATACAATTTTAAATGCATCTGGCTCAGATCAATAAAGACTAGAAATCTTTTTGGTACTTTTTTGAAATTCGAATTCTTTTGCCTTAAAAATTGAATGTATTCTTGCAGCTAATATACAGGCCTGTCACAGAATTCCATTCCGATCGAAAGTAGAATTAATTCCGTATTTTGCTTCTTCAGAAAAAGTAAAACGAAAATTTCTTTCGGAATGAAACCACTTTCAGTTTTCATATTGGAATTGATATTTCTTTGTAATTATTTGTTTTTCTAAAATTTTTAATCATTTTCTGTACCAAAAGCTTTCCTTTTGTTTTAATATAAAAAACGTTATGAAATTTAAAACAGAAATATAGAATTATTAAATATTTTTGGAATTAATAAATTGCAAAGAATCTGAAGAACCTAAAACTAAATCGATCAGAGTAAAAACTACAGAATTGAAAGCATTCCGAACAAAATGTGTGACAGGCCTGATAATATCAAATAAAGACCTACAATTGAAGGAGATATAAGACTTAATAAATACCTACGAATGCAGCTAATATAAGTCTTAAATAAAGACCAACCAATCTCAAAAATATAATTCATTACATTACTTTAGAAGTAAATAATAATAAATTTCTCATTTCATATCTTTACAAAAAATCTTTCCCTACATTTCTTAACACATTTTACGCCTCACCCTCTTCAACAAACTTTTCTTAAGCAAAAGATAAAAACCAATCGATTTACACTTGTTGGTGCGTGTGGGTACAAAGTCTTTAAACTTACTGAGTTAATTCAATTGTTGCCTTACGGCACATGGCCCATTTAGTGCGTTCCTTTTGATCTTTAGGGACATCAGCGGGATTTTCATAACTAAACATAAAAAGAAACCCATTATAAAATACTGTAACAAATACCTACTATACTTTTTATACCAACCCCATAAAATACAAAGAAAATTTAGCTTCTGGGAAATCCAATTTCACCAACAAAGTCATACCCAAAACACCGGTATAGAAAGGCAATGATTTGCGGGGATCTTTAATGCGGTACATGGTCTGTTGGAAAAGGAAATCCTAAAAATAAAAGAAAATGGAATTTAATTTAACAAAATAGTTATAAAAAAATATTTGTCTAAATCACACCTTTGTAGAGGGATCTGCCGATTTGCATAATTCATCAGCTTCCGAGTTAGATAAACCGCTAACTTCAGCCATTTTTGGTAAAGATTTTCCTAAAAATTATTAAGCAATTTTTTAATTTGTTCCAGAAAGAATAATCTTAAGTATTTTTTATCAAGTGATTAATTACTTACTTTTTACCTCTTATAGAATTTTTGGTTGCAATAACAACTACAAACTGGGCGAGATAATAATAATATGACGAGGTATGAATGAGTTCACCATATGTTCAGAGACTAGCTAGAGAGGTAAGTCAATTGTTTGAAATCAAATTAAAATGTCAAAAACTTAAATGTTGCAAATGTATTTGTAAAAATATCTTATATTTTGTTATTGTAGCTGTCACATGTGTAATAATTATTTTAGGAGCTTTTTTTAGCAGTTTTAAGTGTTCTCTCTGTGTGTTACTCTGTATGGTTCTGTGTGTTGACAAAAAGCTTTTTTCAATAAAAAAAGCTTTCGTTAAACATACTCTATACTACAGGGGTGAACAAACCAGAGCACCACGATATTTTTTTTGTAAATTAAAAATAGTTTCTTGTATTTTCTTGTTAAACTTTTTAAAGTTCTTTTTCCTGTTATAAATTGCTAAATTATCATCTCAGTCAAATATATTGGAGTATAAACCGGTATGAATTACTACTATTATTTCTTCCATTTAATTTAAATCAACAAAAGTTATGTATACAGGCCTGCCAAAGAATTCCATTCCGATCGAAAGTGGAATTAATTCCGTATTTTGCTTCTTCACAAAAAGTAAAACGAAAATTTCTTTCGGAATGCAACCGCTTTCAGTTTTCAAAGTGGAATTGATATTTCATTATAATTATTTGGTTTTCTGAAATGTTTAATCAATTTCTGTACCAAATCCTTCACATTTGTTTTAATATGAAAACCCCTGACAAATTAAAATCAGAAATACAATATTATTAAATATTTTTGGAATTAATAAATTACACGGACTCTGAAGAACGTAAAACGAAATCGAACGGAATAAAAACTACGGAATTGAAACCATTCCGAAGGAAATATCGCAACCTTTTTAAATTTATTAGAATATGTTTATTTTTTGGTAAACAAATGTTAAATTAATTCAGTTCCTTTTTATAAAATTGTATTTTTGGTATTATAGGTGATATTTATTGCAGATTTAACCCCGTATCGGAGTTGTCATAGAATCCAATCATTGTGGGAATCGGTTTTGAAAACGACAAAAAATGTACATTTGACTTAAGAAATTCAATGTAATTTTTTGTTTAATCGATAAGGAATTTAATTCTAGATCGAATATAAAACTAGACCAATGTACTTTTTCTGTCGTTTTCAAACCCGATTCCGACAATGATTGGATTCTATGACAACCCCTATAGACATTTAGCAAAAGGAGAAACAAATAGAAAAATCCAAATCTGCGTAAAAAAGGTGAAAGTGGTTACAGATTTGAATTCATCGTAGAATATCCTTTAAATAGCTAACCTATTCCCCTGATAAAACCTAGAATGTCACCCAATTTACAGCCATTTCTAGGAATCTAGTACATAGCAGAGCTGTAAATGAATTATTCTTTCTTGATTTTAATTCTTTTCACAATAAAAATAAATTGATTGAAATTTGAAGAAATGCAAACGAATTAGGCAGAAATGAATTTCAATTTATTTCCAATTCAAATAAATTTGTAAAATGAATTGCAATTCGTTTTCAATTCAAATGAATTTGTTAATGTGAATTGCAATTCATTTCCAATTCGTTTTAATTGAATTGATTTTGAATTCATTCCAATGAATTGGAACAATGAATTGCGATTCAAATGAATGAAATCAGAAATGAGTTGCAATCAATCAAATTCAAGAGCAGATCATTCCCACGACAGCCGGTTCTACGCACCGGAATGACCCGAGTTCACTGGCTGTCAACTCAGCAAACATTGTTGCTACAACAACAAGAGCAGATCTAGGGGGAATGAAAAATAAAATATTCAGTACACAAATTGAAAAGCCTTTTCCTGGATCCGCTCCTGATCATAGAAAACATGGTGTTTGTTTAATCTTTAAAATTCTATTGAAAAAAAATTCCAGAACATACAAATATGAGATTATTTAAACAAAAAATTATTGTTTGATAAAAACACAAATTTAAGTTTCTTTTAGCAAATAAACAAAATTTTTCCCATTTTGATAGGATTTTCGTCGATACCTAATAATTCAATTTATATTCTGCCGTTATCAGACAATTCCAGTATATCATGGGAATTTCAAATCTAAGAATTGTTTGTCTTTGGACTTTACTAGGTGATATACAAAATGAGAGTAATACTTGTTGTCTTTTACATACAAAATTAGTTGAATAACAAAACGACAGTGATGTTTACTGTAGATTTACTTACAAAATCTATTTCAATCAATTCAATTCAAATGAGTTGGAAATGAATTGCTAATTATTTTTTTAATTCAAAATCAATTCAATTGAATTGGAAATTAATTGTAATTCACGTTGACAAATTCATTTGAATTAGAAACGAATTGCAATTCATTCTACAAATTCATTTGAATTGGAAATTAATTGAAATTCATTTGACAAATTTATTTGAATTGGAAATGAATTGCAATTCATTTGAATTGACTCAAATTTCATTCAATTAATTTTTTTGTGTGAAAAGAATTAATTAAAAATTTGCTAATTCAGTGTATGAATAATTCGCGAATTAATTCAAAAATAAATGATTCATTTTCGGCTCTGGTACCTAGACATTTAAGTCCCGGGCAGCTGCACATAATGTTCTCTACTGTCTTCAATTCCTCTGCATCCCCATATATTCTACAAAAATCCTGTATGCTATTATCCCATTTACCTATAAAGGCCCCAATTGAACAGTGACCGGTTATCACTCCTGTTCTGAGACTACATCTACCCAACCCAATCCTGTATGCTATTATCCCATTTACCTATAAAGGCCCCAATTGAACAGTGACCGGTTATCACTTCTATTCTGAGACTACAACTATCCAACCCAATTAGTGTTTTGGTTGCCTTTGCATCCAGTTTTGGCCAACATTTCTTGGACACTTGACAATTCGTCTAACTATTTCAAGATTGGTTGGTAGAGTCACGTTATCTTTCAAATATTAGCCTGTAGTAGTGAAAAATAGGAGATGTTACACACCGGTCCATATTACCATGGTCCAGATATGATACATGTCTGGCCAATTCATCCGCTACCTCATTTCCCTGTATGTTACAGTGCCCTGATATCCAACACAATCTTATTGATTAGTGTACTAATAACTCTTCAAGAACTCTCCTACAGTCCTCCACTATGCCTGACTGTCTACATAAATTCTCACTACAGAAACATTTTTACAATACAAATTCGTTCAATATGACCTTTTCCCACCTTTCTGGCAGCATATGGATTCCGATCCAAAAGAACTGCTCATCTTTTGAGGCCAAGAACGAATGAAGTCTATATCGGATACTCTGTTCCAAAGTGAAGTGTATCCCACAGAGACGGTATACATAAATTTTCACTACAGAAACATTTTTACAATACAAATTCGTTCAGAGTATTTACCATAGTTAGCTATGACATTTTCCCATCTTTCTGGCAACATATGGATTCCGAGCCAAAAGCACTGCTCTTCTTTTGAGGCCAATAACAAATTAGCATATTTCACAGAGATCGTTTTGCATTGATCGAAAAAGTCTGGACTATAAAGCGGTTGAGACAAAACTTTCCACTTCATTCTAAATAGTTTTTAACTGGTATTTCAACATGTGGCCTATCATTGCCATGATGAAATATTACGATTTCATGTCTAGCTTCAAACGAATCAGTTGCAGTTCAGGTTCTGTGTGATGGTCTGGTCAGATTTCAGCAGCTCATAATATATACGACCCTTTTGCTTCCACCAAATACAGATAATTACCTTAGCGCCATGGATATTTGGCTTTGTTGTCGATTCAGCTGGTTGGTCGGACTTCACATAAGATCTCTTACGCGTCGGGTTATCGTAATGGATCCATTTTTCATAGCAAGTAATAATTCAGTGGAAAAATGATTTTCTTTTAGCGTTAAAACATCATTTCGGACATGCAAAATCGTCTTTCAAGGTCTCTCGGCTTCAATTCGTATGATACCCATTTTCCCTGCTTTTTAATGAATACTGCTGCTCGCAAATATTTTGAAATTGCTGCTTGAGTAGCTCCCAATGATTTTACAAGCTCTTGTTGAGTTATACAACCATCTTCAAGGAGTTATATCTCCAATTCTTGATCTTCAAACTTTTTTTGGCTGGCCTGGGCAATATTTGTCTTCCACTTCTGAATCAGACAAACCACCTCTCGCACGTTGAAATCAATTGAACACATTCACCAAACAATCGGTGCACTTCAGCGGCACTTTTTTCCAAATTAAAAAAGGATTGTAAAATTTCACGCATATGACGCTTTGTTGGTATAAAAAAAATTGTTATTTACACTATAATTTTTAATAACTAAGTGAGAATAAATGACAGATATGTACCCATCAAAATGACATATAAGTTATTAAAAACAAAAACCGCGTTCATAAGATACGCCAACTATTGTAAATCCCGCATTTTTAATTGGGGTTGTCATAGAATCCAATCATGGTCGGAATCGGTTTTGAAAAAACGACAAAAAAGCTACATTTGACTTATGAAATCCAATGTAATTTTTTGTTTAATCGATAAAGAATTTAATTCAAGATCGAATAACTTTTAATTTCACAGGATCAATGTACTTTTTCAGTCGTTTTCAAAACCCTTTCTGACAATGATTGAATTCTATGACAACCCCGAATAACTACACCATTTAAAATTGTTTCAAATACAATTAGAAACTTCTGAAATACAATGGAAAAGGGTGTAGTTACTAGGAATTGTAATCACTAAATAATAAACATCGAAACGACAGACTAACTCGCATTATATCTGATGCAAAAACTGCAGGGTAGGGTCACTGCAAATGTCTGCTGCTTTCCTTTATAAATTACACAATTTCAATTAATATGGTTTTTTTTATATATATATATAGATATATTTTATTAGAATAATATGCAAAAAATGTTTGTTTGTTTTTTTTTGTTTTTTTTTTATTTTATTTTCTGGTCTCATAAATTGTTACTTCCATTCATGGTTTCTTTGTTTTGCTTTGTAGGTTTTTGTTTTGTTTCATTTTTAATTATAATTAACTCTTAAATTTACTAAATTCAATGAAAAAAAAATAATAAATTAAAAAAATATTGTATTTATAATAAAAATCAATCAATCAATTAATTAATTATTGGCAATAGTCAAAAAATTATTAAAATTATAATAATAATAAAAAAAATATATAACAGCGGAAAGATTCTAAACAGAAAATGAAAAGGAATCCAGCACATTTAAGAAAAATATGTTTGTTTGTATGTGTTTAATTAGAATTTCAACTATATTTTATTTATAATTATTTTAAACTAAATAATAATTAAAAATTATTTAAAAAAAAGAAAAGAAAAAAAACATTTTACTAAATATTACTGAATTTTCATCGGCATCATCAATCATTTTTTAAAAATTAAAAACAAATTTATTAATAATAATTATTTATGTATTATAAAAGAAAATTACACCATTTATTTAAAAACTTTTGCAAAAATTAAAATATTTAAAAAAAAAAGTTTCCAAGGGGTTTTTGGAGAGCATTATTTATTTATGTAGTACGTATGTATACAAAATATTTGAAGCAAGAATCTTTGAATCAAACTTTAAATATTTCAATTAAAATATAAAAATTACTATTATTAAAATTATTTAAAGAAAAAAAAAAAAAAAAACAGGAAGTAAACAAACAGAAGATTTTTATATAAATAGCAATTGTTTTCTTGTTTTGTTGTAATAAAATCGTTAAAAATCGTTTAAAAACAGAAAGTTTTAATATGTATAATTATTTATATATATATATTTAGATAATAATCATAAAAACTAATATTAAATGGTTTTTGTTTGTTTGTTGGTTTTTTTTAATTTGTGTTCTTAAGAATTTTGTTTGTTGTTTTCTTTTAATATATCAACTTTTGTGGGGTTTTTATTTTAAATTACTATTTTTTGTTTGTTAGTTTTGTTAATATTATATATTTTATTTAGGTTTCCTTTTTACAAAAATATACTATTATTTTTAATTATTTTATTATTTATAGAGTAAGTGGTGTTGTGGTTGTTTTATTTCAATAATTATTATTTCATTTATATATTTAAACTAATCGGAATCATCATCGGACGAATTTGATGATAATTGTAAATCATTTTGTAATAAATCATTAGGAAAACCACCATTGGTTGCAAAATTTCCACCAGCACCACCACTACCACCTCCTACTCCTCCTGTATGCTGCTGCACATGCTGTTGATTATTTTGCTGTTGTTGTTGCTGTTGATATTGCATCTGTGGCGAAGATGTCGTTATTGGTGCCATTCCCAAACTAGGCAGTTGATTCATTTGATTAATTGCAGCTCTTGACGGTCTATCATCTTCTGTGCTGTCATCGGAATCCGAACCACTTTCACTACCACTCGATTCTGATTCTGAACTAGAAGTCGATGAACTTAAGTCGGCAGCAATGTTCTGTAAGTAAAGTTTAAATGGTAAATAATTAGAAAATTATGTCCAAAAAAATAATTGATTTCATAACATAACAGTCTCAATAACACAATTTTCTATAGGAAACTGTATCAATAAGACACTTTTTTATAGAAAACTGTCTCTATAAGAAACTTTTCTATAGAAAAATGTCTCAATAAGACACTTTTCTATAGAAAACTTTCTCAATAAGACAATTTTCTATAGAAAACTGTCTCAATAAGACAATTTTCTATAGAAAACTGTCTCTATAAGAAACTTTGTTTATAGAAAACTTTCTCAATAAGACACTTTTCTATAGAAAACTTTCTCAATAAGACACTTTTCTATATAAAAATGTCTCAATAAGACACTTTTCTATATAAAAATGTCTCAATAAGACACTTTTCAATAGAAAACTGTCTCAATAAGACACTTTTCAATAGAAAACTGTCTCAATAAGACACTTTTCAATAGAAAACTGTCTCAATAAGACACTTTTCAATAGAAAACTGTCTCAATAAGACACTTTTCTATAGAAAACTGTCCCAATAAGACACTTTTCTATAGAAAACTGTCTCAATAACACACTTTTCTATAGAAAACTGTCTCAATAACACACTTTTCTATAGAAAACTGTCCCAATAAGACACTTTTCTATAGGAAACTGTCCCAAAAAGACACTTTTCTATAGGAAACTGTCCCAAAAAGGCAATTTTCTATAGAAAACTGTCCCAAAAAGACACGTTTCTATAGAAAACTGTCCCAAAAAGACACGTTTCTATAGAAAACTGTCCCAAAAAGACACGTTTCTATAGAAAACTGTCCCAAAAAGACACTTTTCTATAGAAAACTGTCCCAAAAAGACACTTTTCTATAGAAAACTGTCCCAAAAAGACACTTTTCTATAGAAAACTGTCCCTAAAAGACACTTTTCTATAGAAAACTGTCCCAAAAAGACACTTTTCTATAGAAAACTGTCCCAAAAAGACACTTTTCTATAGAAAACAGTTTTCTATAGAATATTGTCTTTTTGGGACAGTTTTCTATAGAATATTGTCTTTTTGGGACAGTTTTCTATAGAAAATTGTCTTTTTGGGACAGTTTTCTATAGAAAATTGTCTTTGTGGGACAGTTTTCTATAGAAAATTGTCTTATTTTGAGACAGTTTTCTATAGAAAATTGTCTTATTTTGAGACAGTTTTCTATAGAAAATTGTCTTATTTTGAGACAGTTTTCTATAGAAAATTGTCTTATTTTGAGACAGTTTTCTATAGAAAATTGTCTTATTTTGAGACAGTTTTCTATAGAAAATTGTCTTATTTTGAGACAGTTTTCTATAGAAAATTGTCTTATTTTGAGACAGTTTTCTATAGAAAATTGTCTTATTTTGAGACAGTTTTCTATAGAAAATTGTCTTATTTTGAGACAGTTTTCTATAGAAAATTGTCTTATTTTGAGACAGTTTTCTATAGAAAATTGTCTTATTTTGAGACAGTTTTCTATAGAAAATTGTCTTTTTGGGACAGTTTTCTAAAGAAAATTGTCTTTTTGGGACAGTTTTATATAGAAAATTGTCTTTATGGGACAGTTTTCTATAGAAAATTGACTTTATGGGACAGTTTTCTATAGAAAATTGACTTTATGGGACAGTTTTCTATAGAAAATTGACTTTATGGGACAGTTTTCTATAGAAAATTGACTTTATGGGACAGTTTTCTATAGAAAATTGACTTTTTGGGACAGTTTTCTATAGAAAATTGACTTTTTGGGACAGTTTTCTATAGAAAATTGACTTTTTGGGACAGTTTTCTATAGAAAATTGACTTTTTGGGACAGTTTTCTATAGAAAAGCGTCTTATTGAGACAGTTTTCTATAGAAAAGTGTCTTATTGAGACAGTTTTCTATAGAAAAGTGTCTTATTGAGACAGTTTTCTATAGAAAAGTGTCTTATTGTTGTCTTTATGGGACAGTTTTCTTTAGAAAATTGACTTTATGGGACTGTTTACTATAGAAAATTGTCTTTTTGGGACAGTTTTCTAAGAAAATTGTCTTTTTGGGACAGTTTTTTTTTATTGAGACAGTTTTCTATAGAAAAGTGTCTTTTTCGGACAGTTTTCTATAGAAAATTGTATTTTTGGGACAGTTTTCTATAGAAAATCGACTTTTTGGGACAGTTTTCTATAGAAAAGTGTCTTATTGAGACAGTTTTCTATAGAAAAGTGGCTTATTGGGACAGTTTTCTATAGAAAAGTGGCTTATTGGGACAGTTTTCTATAGAAAATTGTCTTTTTGGGACAGTTTACTGTAGAAAATTGTCTTTTTGGGACAGTTTACTATAGAAAAGTGTCTTTTTGGGACAGTTTTCTATAGAAAATTGTATTTTTGGGACCGTTTTTAGAAAATTGACTTTTTGGGACAGTTTTCTATAGAAAAGTGTCTTATTGAGACAGTTTTCTATAGAAAAGAGTCTTATTGAGACAGTTTTCTATAGAAAAGCGTCTTATTGAGACAGTTTTCTATAGAAAAGTGTCTTATTGAGACAGTTTTCTATAGAAAAGTGTCTTATTGAGACAGTTTTCTATAGAAAAGTGTCTTATTCAGACAGTTTTCTATAGAAAATTGTCTTATTGAGACAGTTTTCTATAGAAAAGTGTCTTATTTAGACAGTTTTCTATAGAAAAGTGTCTTATTTAGACAGTTTTCTATAGAAAAGTGTCTTATGGAGCAAGTTTTCTATAGAAAAGTGTCTTATTGAGACAGTTTTCTATAGAAAAGTGTCTTATTGCGACAGTTTTCTATAGAAAAGTGTCTTATTGAGACAGTTTTCTATAGAAAATTGTCTTTATGGGACAGTTTTCTATAGAAAATTGACTTTATGGGACAGTTTTCTATAGAAAATTGACTTTTTGGGACAGTTTTCTATAGAAAATTGACTTTTTGAGACAGTTTTCTATAGAAAATTGACTTTTTGGGACAGTTTTCTATAGAAAAGCGTCTTATTGAGACAGTTTTCTATAGAAAAGTGTCTTATTGAGACAGTTTTCTATAGAAAAGTGTCTTATTGAGACAGTTTTCTATAGAAAAGTGTCTTATTGAGACAGTTTTCTATAGAAAAGTGTCTTATTGAGACAGTTTTCTATAGAAAAGTGTCTTATTGAGACAGTTTTCTATAGAAAAGTGTCTTATTGAGACAGTTTTCTATAGAAAAGTGTCTTATTGAGACAGTTTTCTATAGAAAAGTGTCTTATTGAGACAGTTTTCTATAGAAAAGTGTCTTATTGAGACAGTTTTCTATAGAAAAGTGTCTTATTGAGACAGTTTTCTATAGAAAAGTGTCTTATTGAGACAGTTTTCTATAGAAAAGTGTCTTATTGAGACAGTTTTCTATAGAAAAGTTTTCTATAGAAAATTGTCTTTATGGGACAGTTTTCTTTAGAAAATTGACTTTATGGGACTGTTTACTATAGAAAATTGTCTTTTTGGGACAGTTTTTTTTTATTGAGACAGTTTTCTATAGAAAAGTGTCTTTTTCGGACAGTTTTCTATAGAAAATTGTATTTTTGGGACAGTTTTCTATAGAAAATCGACTTTTTGGGACAGTTTTCTATAGAAAAGTGTCTTATTGAGACAGTTTTCTATAGAAAAGTGGCTTATTGGGACAGTTTTCTATAGAAAATTTTCTTTTTGGGACAGTTTACTGTAGAAAATTGTCTTTTTGGGACAGTTTACTATAGAAAATTGTCTTTTTGGGACAGTTTACTATAGAAAATTTTCTTTTTGGGACAGTTTTCTAAGAAAATTGTCTGTTTGGGACAGTTTTCTATAGAAAATTGTATTTTTGGGACCGTTTTTAGAAAATTGACTTTTTGGGACAGTTTTCTATAGAAAAGTGTCTTATTGAGACAGTTTTCTATAGAAAAGAGTCTTATTGAGACAGTTTTCTATAGAAAAGCGTCTTATTGAGACAGTTTTCTATAGAAAAGTGTCTTATTGAGACAGTTTTCTATAGAAAAGTGTCTTATTCAGACAGTTTTCTATAGAAAAGTGTCTTATTGAGACAGTTTTCTATAGAAAAGTGTCTTATTTAGACAGTTTTCTATAGAAAAGTGTCTTATTTAGACAGTTTTCTATAGAAAAGTGTCTTATGGAGCAAGTTTTCTATAGAAAAGTGTCTTATTGAGACAGTTTTCTATAGAAAAGTGTCTTATTGCGACAGTTTTCTATAGAAAAGTGTCTTATTGAGACAGTTTTCTATAGAAAATTGTCTTTATGGGACAGTTTTCTATAGAAAATTGACTTTATGGGACAGTTTACTATAGAAAATTGTCTTTTTGGGACAGTTTTCTAAGAAAATTGTCTTTTTGGGACAGTTTTCTAAGAAAATTGTCTTTTTGGGACAGTTTTTTTTTATTGAGACAGTTTTCTATAGAAAAGTGTCTTTTTCGGACAGTTTTCTATAGAAAATTGTATTTTTGGGACAGTTTTCTATAGAAAATCTACTTTTTGGGACAGTTTTCTATAGAAAAGTGTCTTATTGAGACAGTTTTCTATAGAAAAGTGGCTTATTGGGACAGTTTTCTATAGAAAATTGTCTTTTTGGGACAGTTTACTGTAGAAAATTGTCTTTTTGGGACAGTTTACTATAGAAAATTGTCTTTTTGGGACAGTTTACTATAGAAAATTTTCTTTTTGGGACAGTTTTCTAAGAAAATTGTCTTTTTGGGACAGTTTTCTATAGAAAATTGTATTTTTGGGACAGTTTTTAGAAAATTGACTTTTTGGGACAGTTTTCTATAGAAAAGTGTCTTATTGAGACAGTTTTCTATAGAAAAGTGTCTTATTGAGACAGTTTTCTATAGAAAAGGTGTCTTTTTGGGACAGTTTTCTATAGAAAAAGTGTCTTTTTGGGACATTTTTCTATAGAAAAAGTGTCTTTTTGGGACAGTTTTCTATAAAAAAGTGTCTTTCTGGGAAAGTTTTCTATAGAAAAGTGTCTTTTTGGGACAGTTTTCTATAGAAAAAGTGTCTTTTTGGGACAGTTTTCTATAGAAAAGTGTCTTTTTGGGACAGTTTCCTAAAGAAAGGTGTCTTTTTGGTACAGTTTTCTATAGAAAAGTGTCTTATTGGGACAGTTTTCTATAGAAAAGTGTGTTATTGAGACAGTTTTCTATAGAAAAGTGTGTTATTGAGACAGTTTTCTACAGAAAAGTGTCTTATTGAGACAGTTTTCTATAGAAAATTGTCTTATTGAGACAGTTTTCTATAGAAAATTGTCTTATTGAGACAAATTGTTTTATAGTTGAGACAGATTTCTTTAAAAAGGTGTCTTATTGAAACAGTTTTCTATATAAAATTGTCTTATTGACAGTTAGTTTTCTACAGAAAATTGTCTTATTGACACCGTTTTCTATATAAAATTGTCTTATTGCGACAGTTTTCTATAGAAAAGTGTCTTATTGAGACAGATTTCTATACAAAAGTGTCTTATTGAGACAGTTTTCAGTAGAAAATTGTCTTACTGAGTCAGTTTTCTATAGCAAATTGTCTTATGGAGACAGTTTTCTAAATAAAATTGTCTTATGGAGACAGTTTTCTATAGAAAAAGAGTCTTATTGATAAAGTTTTCTACATAAAATTGTCTTATTGACACAGTGACAAGATACTTGTATCTATTGTAAAAGATTTAAAACCTACCTGTTCAAGAGCTGCTGCTTCACTGGCCAGTGTTGGCGATGAGGCAAGATCATTATGATGATGATTAAGATTATTGTTGCTGTTGTTGTTACTGTGGTTGTTGGTATTGTTGTTGTTGTTATTATGATGATTGCTATTACGTATATTATTATTGCTATGATGATTACTATTATGATTACTACTATATAACGATGAGGAAGTCGAGGAATTGCCATTAGTGTTGTAACGATTATATTGATTTTGTTGTTGTTGCTGCTGCTGTTGTTGTTGCTGCTGTTGCAATTGTTGTTGCCACTGTTGCACCTGTTGTTGTTGCGTTTGTAAGGATGAAGCTTGCTGTTGTTGTTGCTGCTGCTGTTGTTGTTGCAGCTGCTGTTGTTGTTGCTGCTGCTGATGCCGTTGATGATTGTTGTGTCGCTTTTGATTATTACTATTGTGATGTGATTGTTTTGATTGTTTCGTTGGAGGTGCTGTTGAATATTGTAATTGGGGTAAATCATATTCATGTCCTGAATTATTATGATGACTGGATGTTGAGGAGGAGGAAGAAGCTGAAATATTAGCAAGACCACCAACAACGCCGCCGCCTGCACCAGCACCTCCACCACCACCGCCAATACCAAATATTGAATCATCATCATCAATCATGGGTATACTAGGTAAAGTGGCCTGGCCATTATTAGCATTCCATCTACGCGATCGAGGGAATTAAAGAGAAAAATAATTAAATTTCAATTTAAATTTTTGAAACACAAGAAAAACTTACGCTGGAGCCGATTGAGGACTTTTATTGTTGTGATGAGTCAAACCCGCCGAAGGTGAACCTTGCATGGGAGAGTTGCGAGACTTTAATTCAACTAAAATAATAAAGGAAATACAAAATTAAAAAAAAATACTTTAAATATGCTTGAGTCTTTATTCAACTTACTTATTGTATTTCTTCTATTGCCAGTGGAAACTTTTGTTTTGGAAGATATTCTCATTGTACTGTTTTCTAATTTTCCTCCTGAGACAGCTACTGAAGGCGCTAATACAGCTGGGGGAGCTGCTGCCGGCGGCATTGCTACAGGTGTAGGTACACTAGGTTTGTTTGTCATTTCACTGCAACAGAAAAATCAAAGCAAACAAAATAAATATTGCATTAAAATGTCAAAAAAAGAAAACAAATATTAAAGGAAACTTACCGCGTCTTCTTTACTTGTATATTGTGATTTAATTTCTCTAATGTAATTTCACCAGTCCTTTTGTCGAATATGAGTATACATTCTTTTGTGTATTTCTTTTGATTTCCTTTATAAATGGTATGAGGCACACCGGAACTAACTGCAAATATTAAGAAAAGAAAATTTTATTGAAATAACATATTTATACAAAGATTTCCACATATTTTTTCCTAAAAACTTAACTTAAAATTGCATTTTTTTATATTGTTTTAAAACTACGTGTTAATTTACCTTTAATTGTGCATTTTCTATACTAATTTAATCATTATCTATGCAAAAAAACTAAAAAAATATATATCACCTGTCATAAATTGCCTCACATACAAAGTTTCATAGCAAATGATAAGATTTCTCAACTTTAAACAAACGATTGGGGGCCAATACCGTCAGCACAAGCCACTTATTAAACACAAATATATACTTATACATATATTATAATAAAACAAAGTTCTTATCAGCCTCGAACTTTGTGTTATGAAATTGAAATTGCATTTTCTTTTTTTTATTACTTGTATGTAGACAAAATGCCATCCAAATACAACAAATCAGACACGATTTATAAAAAAAAAAATAAATATTTTTTATAGTGTTTGATAAGAATGGTATTGTTTTATATAAAAACCAAAAAGCCTCTTAATTAAATCATATATTCTAAAGACTAAATTTCAAGTTTTTTATTAAAAATAATGAAATAATAATGTTGTCTTGTTTTAATTTTTTTTTGTGCAATTTTAACGCTTGGCTGACTTTTTGTTTCTTAAATTTATATAGTTTTTATACCGAATGTATTCTGAGCTTTTTAATTTAAATTCATTACATATGGTCTTGTTAGACACCAAGAATCAAAATAATAGGGCAAGAAGTTTTTATATAAAAATAAAGTCATGTTGAAACAATTTTCCTATAGAAAAAAGTCTTGTTGAGAGTTTTCTAATAGAAAATAGTCTTGTTAAAATAGTTTTCCTATAGAAAAATCGAGTTGAGACAGTTTTCTTATATAAAACAGCCGTGTTGAGACAATTTTCCTATAGAAAACAGTCTTGTTGAGACACATAAAAGTGTCTTGTTGAGACAGAAAGAAAATATTATAGAAAAGTTTGTTTTGACAGTTTTCCTACAGAAAAGTGTCTTGTTGAGACAGTTTTCCTTTATTTCTCTATAGTAAACTCTGTCCCAAATTAATTTTTCTATTTCTTTGTCCCAAATGTATATTTCTGTAGAAAAATTTTTCACAAATAGATTTCTCAATAGAAAACATTTTACCAAATGAATTACTCGAGGAAGTCAAATGTATATTTATATAAACAAATTTGTTCCAAATTAATTTATCCAATTTATTTATATAAACAAATTTGTTCCAAATTAATTTATCTCAATTGAACTTTTCCATAAAAAAAAATTTTCCAATGATAATTATCAATAGAAAAAATGTTTCCAAATTAATTTCTCTATAGAGTATTTTGTCCCAAATTAATTTTTCGATAGAATATTTTTTCCCAAATTAATATTTTATTTTGTCCCAATTACAGCTTTAGATAGAGAAACGTGTCCCAATTATAGAACAATTTGTCCCAATTGAATTTTTATTTAGAAAGATGTGTCCCAAATTGGTTTTCGTTTAGAAAAATTGTATCCCAAATGAATCTTTATTTAGAAAAAATTTGTCCCAATTACAGTTTTATATAGAGAAATGTGTCCCAATTATAGAACAGTTTATCCAATTGCATTTTTCTTTATAAAAATGTGTCCCAAATTAATATTTGTTTAGCAAAATTTGTCCCAAATGAATATTTCTATAGAAAAATTATTCACAATTACAGTTTTATATAGAGAAATGTGTACCAGCAGGATGATTTGCCAAATTAAACCAAGATTTTCAAACTTAATTTGAACAATTTGCGTGATTCTTTCATTTCATCATGATAAATTGCCAAACAAACTAACCTAGAACTGTCAAATCAGCTGTCATAGAAAACAGTGCTACAAATTTAAAGTTTTCCGCCTCTAAAAAAAGCAACATTTATAAACAAATGTTTTCCAAATTAATTTTTCTATTAAAAAATTTATTTGGATAAAATTTTTCTATAGAATAGTTTGTCCCAAATGAATTTTTCTATAGAAAATTGTGTCCCAAAAGAAATTTTCTACAGAAAAATTTGTCCCAATAAAATTTTCTATAGAAATTTAAGTCCCAAATTAATTTTTCTATACAATATTTTGTCCCAAATTAATTTTTTCTATAGAAAAATGTGTCCCAAACAAATTTTTCAATACAATGATTTCTCCAAATGAATTATTCAATAGAAAAAGGTTTCCCAATTAAATTTTTTGATAGATGAATATGTCCCAAATGAAATTTGTATAGAATTGTATGTCCCAAATTAATTTTTCTGTCCCAAATTAATTTTTCTACAGAAAAATTAGTACCAAATGATTTTTTTATAGAAGAATTTGTGCCAATTGAATTATTCTATAGCAGATTTTGTCCCAAATTTATTTTTCAATAGAAGAATTTGTCCCAAATTTATTTTTCAATAGAAAAATTTGTTCCAAATGAAATTTTATATAGAATATTTTGTTCCAAATGATTTTTTCAATAGAAAATTGGGTCCCAAAATAATTTTTCTATAGTAAAATGTGTCCCAAATTAATTTTTCTATAGAAAAATGTGTCAATAGACAAAATTATTAAATTTTTCAATAAAAGAATTTATCCTAAATGAAATTTTCTGTAGAATTTTATGTCCCAAATTATTTTTTGTATAGAAAATTATGTCCCAATAGATTTTTCTATAGAAGATTTTGTCCCAATTGAATTTTTCTATACAAAAATGTGTTCCAAATTAATTTTTCAATACAAAAATTTGTTCCAAATGAAATTTTCTATAAAAATGTATGCCCAAATTAATTTTTAGATAGAATATTATGACTCAAATGTATTTTTATACATAATTGTGTCCCAAACTAAATTTCTAACAGAATAATTTGTCCCAATTGAATTTTTCAATAGAAAAATTTGTCCCAATTAAATATTTCTATAGAAGAATTTGTCCCAATTGAATTTTTCAATAGAAAAATTTGTCCCAATTAAATATTTCTATAGAAGAGTTTGTCCCAATTGAATTTTTCAATAGAAAAATTTGTCCCAAATGAAACTTTCTGTAGAATTTCATGCCCCAAATGTGTTTTATTTTTTATTTATAGGAAATTGCTTCCCCAAAATAAATTTTTCTATAGAAGAATTTGTCTCAATTAAATTTTTCTTCAGAAAAATTTATCATAAATAAATAAATCATTATAAAAATGTGTCCCAATTTAGAAAAATTTTATCATAATTGAATTTTGTTCTCAATATAGAAAAAATTTAATTTTTTAATAGAAAAATTTGTCCCAATTACAGTTTTATATAGAAAATGTGTCTAAATTTCATTTATTACAATCAATTTTTCTTTAGAAAAATGTGTCCCAAATTTTTTCTATTGAATTTTTCTATATACAAATTTGTTCCAATTGAATCTATATAAGAATTTGTCTCATTTACAGTTTTCATTAGTAATGTGTTCTAAATTGATTTTTCTATAGAAAGATTTATCCCAAAGTTATGAAAAATATTGAGAGCTAAGCTTAACTAATCTTTAATTTTTAAACCAGAAGAATTAAACTAAAGCCTTTTCTATTTCCTATAAAAAAAATAAAGATTTTTCGATAAAACTACATTTCCGGCAATAATACTGCTGCACCTCGCCTCAAAAAGTCTTTGTTTTTTAATTAAAAACAGCAGTTAACATCTACAAACTGTTTACAATTAAATATTGAAAACACTATTTTCAAATACATAAAATTAATTTTAATTTAATTAATTTTATAATACAAAGAGAAAATAAATCAAAAATATAAAAAATTATATATAAAATAACAATAATAAATACATTTCATTTGCATAATCATTTGTACTGGAATTTAAATAAATAAAGTAAAAAAAATATATATACAAAAAAAAACACCACAAAACAACAAAAAAGTGAAAGGGAATTGTTGGTGTAAACACACACTCACAAAAAACACAAGATAAGAAAAAAATACCAACAAACATGAATGAATACAAATAGATACAAAAAAAAACACTATAAAACAACGAAAAAAAAAACAAATAAAACAAAAATTTAAGCAATTTTTTGGGTCAAATTGCAAACCAAAAAGAATTGCCAACGGATTATGACAAACCAAACAGCCAACCAGCCACCACAAACTCACTGCTCGTGCAAAACAAAAACACACTCAATATTATGAATTTTTTTTTTTATAAAAGTTTGATAAAGAAATAAAAAGAAATTCAATTAAAAACTAAAACAAGTTTAGCAGGGATTAAATAAAACTAAGTGAACTGAACTGAACTAACTGTCCTCAGGAAATTACTTTGTTTTAAATAGTAAATGGCAACAAATATAGCAAAATCAAATCAATGTAGTGAAAGAAACTTTGTCCTTTTTGCCAAACGCCACCTTCTATAAAATTAACAACCGTAGTAGAGGAGGCTTAAATAGAGGTTAGCAGGGGGTAAGGGGAGGTCACAACATGTGTCATTTATTAAAAAGGTTTATGAACGTTGTTCAACAACAAATATTTAACATTTTATTTTGTGTCTTGTAAACTCAACTTAACAAACAAACAACAAAAAAACAGATTACAAGTCAATAAACTATAAAATATACACAAGTACACGTTTTATATACTATATACTTGAGAAATATATATAACTAACACGAAAAGGTCTGTAAGTTTTCAAATTGAAAACTGAAAACTGACAGGAAAGAGCACTAGACGATTTTCCTAATACTTAGAAGTCTACTAAAAAAAATTAACTTGCAAATTATTGTGGAATTGCATGTTATTGAAAGGCATTTAAATGGTAAACAAAACATTTATATTTAAATTGTTTAATAACACACACACTTATTATACCACATAATCAAAATTAATAAAAAATCAAAACTAAAACACAAATTTTCTTTTAATAATTGCTGTTTTAGCAAAAAAATAATTCTTCAGGCTTTTTAACAAGTTCATTAACAACGTTTATAAACAAATTATTACAATATTAAAAGCTTAATCATCATTATTATTATTATTATATAAATGAAATGAAATATTAAGGCACAATATTTATTGCATATATAGACATAGAAAATGTTTTAATATCAAAATAAATATAGAAATAAAAACAAAAAATTTAGATATGTGTTTAAAAAAGAAACACGTTTTATGTGGTCTTACCTAAATTTGGCACAGTAACAGTAACTTGATTATTTGAGCCAACATCTACAGTAGCAACACGATTTTTATCCACACTTGCAGGTTTAAAATCATCTGGAAAGAATAAAAATATATATTAGAAACTAATTTACCTATATATTGCAATTTAATAAATATTTATTTTAATAAACGAAAGTTTTTCAATACATTTCCTGCTACACAAAAGTATTTAATTTTAAATAAAAGCATATAATATGCATGTCAAAATGATAAGGTCATTTTGGCATGCATATTTCAAAAAAAATTGGTTTTGATTGGTACTATTGTCAAAAATACTTGTTGCCCATACGTTGTTCAGCTAAGAATCCTTCGCTCTCATTTGTTAC
Organism: Calliphora vicina; assembly: GCF_958450345.1. NCBI lineage: Eukaryota > Metazoa > Arthropoda > Insecta > Diptera > Calliphoridae > Calliphora > Calliphora vicina. The sequence goes on along the minus strand of NC_088784.1, from coordinate 22,202,576 downwards.
CTATCTTCTGTCTTATATACATATATATAAAAATTAAATGGTCCATGTATGTAATGGCATCACGTGAGAACGGCTGGAGCGATCTGGCTGATTTTTCTTTATTCAATTCCAAATTTTCAGGAGATGGTTTTCAAAGAAAAAAAAATTCAAAAATTCGGGGTAAAACTTTGAAATTTTTTTTTTTTTAGTCCGGTCAACTGTAATAAAAAAGCTACCTAAAGTATGCAGTACAAATTTATATATTTTATTTGCAAATAAATAAGAACATGCAGGTGTATGTGGGTTGGAGAAACTTGGCGGGCGGTCAACTAGTTAGTTCTATTTATAAACCGAAATATCAAATATGTGCATTTTAAAATGCGTCAAAATTATAAGTTCAGTATCGTATCCTGATTTGTTTAGATGTGGTTACTAGCGTTGAACTCTATTCTCAAGATCTTTGAATCTAATGGTAGGAATATAGTTGTCTATGCGAACAACGTTGTCATTCTGATCAAGGGAAAGTTTCTTTCGACAACCAGCGAAATCATGCAAGCGGCGCTAGGTGAGCTCTTAACCTGGGCCAAGGCAATTGACCTGGGTGTAAACCCAACGAAAACAGAGTTAGTACACTTTACCAGGATATATACTGTAGGGAGTTTTAATTTGCTGAAAACAGACGGCGCTGAGCTGACTTTATCAGAGGTATCCAAGTATTTAGTGACCTTCCTTGATAAGAAATTATCATGGAAGAATAATACTCAGAAAAGGCTTAAAAGAGGTCTCAATGTCAACTACACATGCAGGAATACTATTGGTAAGAATTGGTGTCTACCACCAGGCATCGTAAACTGTTGTAAGGCCCATTAATACTTATGTTGCACGGTTTGGTGGGAGTCAATGAGAAATAGTAGTTATAGGAAGACACTCAGTAAAGTTCTGGTGCTGCCTGAGGTGTGTTACCACCTGGAGCATTGGATATAATCCTTAACTTACTGCCAATTGAGAAATATGTGGCAAGTGCGGCGGCTAGGAAATTGCTTAAACTCTTTGAGTCTTCTCTGGTAAGAACAAAGTCGGTTGGTTTTTTTTGGCTAGTATCCCTACAGGGATTTCCGACCATAGAGTAACGACTTAAGACTTCGGTATTTCACCCCTAATTGTGTTTCCTAGTAGATACGAGTGGATTGGATCTGGACAACTGTTTGAAGGGGTTGCAGTTTTCACTCATGGTTCCAAGATGGAATCTGTAGTAGATAAGGTCATCGAAGTGTTATGCAGACTCCCAGACGAATGCAACATTTCAAAGCATTGAGTGCTTTGAGATGTCATATGCGTTATTGGAACTATACACAATCGGTTTATGTTGGGTACCAAGGTACCGTAACATACTGGGAAATAAGATAGCAGATGTATTGGCCAGACAGGCATCGGATCTGACCTGTATTAGTAATAGGAACTGGCAGGTTAAACCTCCTATATGCCCATACTATATGTTGATCTGTGAAAGATTTCGAACTCTACGAACCAATTTTGATGTAGGTCTTTAGTAGAACTGATAAACGGTGACTGCTCAATTGGAGCCTTCATTGGTAAATGTAAACTAGAAATAGTGGAGAAGATTACAGTGTCTCAGGCAACAATGGCTAGGGGAAAGATTCGATGATGAACTTGAGGATATAGCTAGATATGATCTAGGTAATCTATTAGGCTTTATGAGGGGAATACGCTGGCTATTTTAGGTAACAGGGAATACTAGTACATACATATACAGCCCAATTATGAATAAAAAATTCCGCGGGAGTTTGTTCCCCGGGAATTTTTTCTCATTGAAATTGAATAGGAATAATGAGAAAAGGGAAAAAACTCCCGCGGAATTTTTATTCATAATTGGGCTGATATACTTATTTCCTGTCCTTTTCGAACTGGGGATTTTACTTTATTTCTCTTTATATCACCTGACTTATTTCTTATCTTTAAAATACCATTTCATCTCTTCACACCTAGTTATACTTCTAAAGGGTATCACAATGGATCCTATGGGTCTCCAAGTGCACTTCTTATACATTATCAAATTTATCTATGTTCAACCGATTTATACTGATGGTTTTCAAAATAAATTTTCAGCAAAACCAGTCCCAACATATTCTCAATAGCATTAAGATCCGGTGAACGTGCCGCTGCTTTCACAACTGACAATCTATGTTGAACAAATTAGATTTTAGTTGATCTGGAAACATGAATTGTACGTTAGTCTTGCTGATAAGTACATTTTTTTTCTCGCGATTTTCTTCCGAAATGATATGAGAGCACTCCTGGAACTACAAACTATTAATTATAGTTGAGGAAAACCATATATTTATGGATGCACTTGAGCTAAACCCAAACCATTAGGGAACCGCACCGAAAAATTTCTGTGAATAACACAAAGGTAATTTCCAAAAAAGGCCGCAGTACCAACTGCTGTCTAAAAAAGTAAAGAAAGCTGCAAAAAGAGACAACAAATATTTCCTGGAACGGCTAACAATGGCAGCAGGAGAAGTACTGGCCTATACATGAGAAAACTTCACAAGACGATAGATTGTCCCAGCCAAGCAGTCGCTGATCGCAGTGGTACGCTACTAACAAACATTCGTCATCGTAGGTGAAGCTACTGAAGACAACGAAAGAAACAACAGCAGTACTGCAGTACTCTCAGTCTAAATGAGATAAAGGAGGCCATCGATTGGCTGCCTCCAACTTGGAAAAAATTAATAATTATAAAGTTACCGAAAAGTGTCGATTTGAAAGATTGCACCAACTGGAGAGTAATTACTCAGTTTAACACCATATACAAGATACTTGCAGTCAGAGAACAGGGAAGAATCCAAAACAAAATAGAGAACAATATGTGAAATTAAAGCTGCTTAGAACAGGTCAATAGTCTACGCATTATATTAGAGCAATCTATAGAATGGCGTACCCCTCTATATCTACTGTTCATAGACTTCAGAAGAACTGCCGTATGGAAAGCATTGAGTAGGAAATTCGAATCATCAGAACTATGTACAAGGATGCAGAACTCTCAGCTCTTCACAACGGCAACATCAGTCAACGTTTTCATAATAACGCTAAAGGAAAGGGTAAAGGTGCCCTTTATCACCTCAACTGATCAGGAAAGAACTTTCATGCGGAAAAATTTTCGGTTTGTACAGCTGTCGCTGAGAATCTATGGCCGAATATGATTCGGTTCGTTCCGGAACGGAAATCCAATTAGTTTTAAATTTAGTTATAAGATTTAAATACTTATTGTAAAATAATATAAAATATAATATTAAAAACAAAAAATATTGGGAATGGTTCGCATACTACATAAAGAAATATTAAAAATGGTAGGATTTCCCGTCCCGAAATTTTATGGGTCTATTAAGAATTACACCAGTTTCCAAAGTGGTATTACAGATGGCAACTGGCAGCAACCAGAAATATATGGTTGCCCTTAAACAACGCAAATGAAGTTCGGTTGCCATCCATTAATTGCGTTGTTCAGTCAATTTAACACTTTTCAAATTAAAAATTTTACGTGGAGAATCTTTCCTAAAGTGCATTCGCATCAAGAATGCTTTTTTTAGATTTTTTATACTACGTACATATATAAGTCAAAGAAAAAAATAACTTCTAAGTTAGCCTAAGAAGTTCGTATCAAATATGTGTATAAAACAAATTGCTTAAAACTATAAACATGAACTATTCATTATTTTACTATAAATAATTGTATGCATATGTACTTACATTTAATTGTATGAAATGCATTCGTTGTTTTTTTAGTATTAAATGTACATCCCAATTTTAGCTCACGCACCTCATCGCCAATGTTTATACGTTCGCCCAATGTTGTCTTTTGTTTCATCATCATCGCTGGTTGGGACGAAGATGAGAAGTTTGTAAAATTGTTAATGTTGGCACTATTGGTATGTGGAGGATTACTATTATGGTTGTGATTATTAATTTGATTATATTGCTGCTGCTGCTGTTGCTGCTGCTGATGGTATGGTTGTTGCTGCTGTTGTTGTTGATATGACGCTGAATGATGAAATGAGGATGATGAAGATTTTTGTGTTGAATTTGGTGAAAAGGTTGTTTTAGAAAAATTTGCAGCAATGTCGTCACTGGTGCTAGCACCTCCACTGCCGGCACCACCGACACCAACACCACCACCCCCGCCACTGTATGCAGTGTCGCTTTTAAAGGCGCCACCGCGTTGCTGATAACTATAACTGTGGCCTTGCGAAAGAAATTCTGTGCCACCACTGCCGCCGATGACTCCTTGAAAGGAGCCACCAACACTTTGCTGAAATGATGATGGATTCGATGTTGAAGCTGTGGCTAATGCTAACGTCGATTGTTGCTGCTGCTGTAATAGTAGCTGCTGTTGTTGTTGTTTCGTTGATTTTGTCGACTTTTTACTACGTTTGACCGAGGTGCCGGTAGCTTTGGCTTTTAGCTTTTGTAGCGCTGAAGCAGAATTTGAAGATTTCGGAATTTTTTGGCTGTTGTAGGGTTTGGTGTAAGCAATTTTTAAAAAATTGCCCACCAATAACCACCGTTTATGAGTAGAAAAATTATATATTTATATAATATTTATGTATATTTATATTAAGGGTTTTGGTTTTGTTTTATTTAGCTTTAGTTGGATGAGCTTTTTTTTTGTTTGTTTGTATGTATTCTTCTTCTTAAGGATGTTTTGAGTACTTAATTCCGTTAAAATATCATTGATTTCATTATATTATTTAGGGGGATAAGGAATTAAGGAACACATCGAAAAAATTATGTTAGAAAAATTTACATGTTGTGTTCGTTCACATTGTTGTAGTTTTGTTTATGGGTTCCAGAGATTTTGATTTTTTGTTTATTTAGTTCATTTTTATTTTTAAATTATATTGTTGCTGCAATGGGAAATTTTTTGGGAGTTAAGAAACTTGTTTAAATGATTTGTTGGTTTAAATTTTAAATTAAATGCTATAATGTGTAGGTAAGTTGTAGTTTTTATTTATTGTGGGAATTTTTTTGCACTTTGAAACATATTATTAAATTTTAAAGTTTTTCAAAAGGAGGATTTGGTTTCCCTATATGTATTTGGATTATTCTACAAAGAATTTTGATTTATTACAAACATTAACAAAATTATCCTTTAAGATAAAGATTGAAACCTAAACATGTTGAAATTTTTCTCATTGAAAACCTTCTACCATATTATGATACTAATAACATAATACCTGACCATCTATTTAATTTCAGAAGGAGACACAGTACTATTGAACAGGTGCATTGAATAACAACCCTTATCGGGAAAGCCTTCCAGATTAAACAGTATTACTCTGCATTATGTGAAGAGGTGATTTTGATACGGAAGACAAACATCGCCCAGGCCAATCAAAGGTCTGCCAAACAAATTCCAATGTTATTAAACAGAATAGAGAGAACTTGTCCGTTGATCGAAAACCTGGTCCAGGTAGAAGCAATGGTCCACATGATATTTCTAAAACCAATAAATATAAAAAGCATTTTCTCCCAACACATCCCGTTCGAAAGGAGTTATAGCCAATGCAAGTTTAAAACATACAAATCTCAAAAAGTTACTAACAGGAAATCTGCTAAAAAAAATAAGAGGCCAAAGACAGAACACGAAAATTTAAGACAAATTTTGTACAAAAAATATGCATAATGGATGAGGAAACCAATGACCCGCTGCTTGCGGGTCAATATTTTTATGTTGCTGATGCTCGAGGAAATATTGTAGAAAATTTAGGACCCAAAAGCAGAAAATTGTCTCTAAAAGTTCTTGGTATGGTATGCAATATGCAGTTGAGGCAAAGGAAAGAGCTCAAGGAATGTTTACAAAAGAGGTTGATTCCATTCATAAGACTTCTTAATGTGTCCACTTATTTTTGGCCTGGTTTGGCATCCTCTCGCTATGGTAAACAAGCTCTTGAGTGGTACAAGAACAATTATGTGGTATTTGTACCAAGAGAGGCAAATCCTCCAAACTGCCTGGAGCTAAGGCCAGTGGAGAGATATTGAGAGAATTAAAGAGCACAAACTAGGTGTTCAAAAGTGTGGTAGATTTAAAACGGAGTTTAACTACGTATTCGAACAAAGTAACAGAAAGCTCAATAAAAACCTTAATGGAAGGGTTTCCGGTAAAGGTTCATAAATTCATCACTTTTGATCAGAACTTTAAAAATTATATTTTTTGTAAGTTGTAATAATAATTTCAATCAAATAAAACAAAAATTAAAACTGTAGGTTAAGATTTTTTCTATCTCACTCCTTAATATTGTTTTACTAATGCATTCCCCACCACTCAGGTTTTTGACAACTGAGTTAGGTCTCTGACAGGGGAGTTTCCAATACCTTAAGTCTTTAAATCAAAAATTAAATCATAAAATTGGTATTTAGATGTAACATATTTACATCTATTTCGATATTTTAAATCCTACTTTATTTATTTTTATCTATAGAATAAATTTCCTTTGCACCATTATTAAATCCAACGTCCATGACACAAGTACCTATACTTTGTAAGGAAATTCTAAAGAAATATAGCTGCATACAATTTTAATTAAATGTACATAAACAAATGTGGGTCAAATATTTCTTTTGCTTACAAATCGTCTAGAATATTTAAATAATAGCTATTACAAAAGAAAAAAACACGAGATAAATTAAAATACATTCACCTCAACATAATGCACGATATTTTTAGCAAAATACAAATTAAAAGAATTTAATATGAAACAAATTTTGACAAGAAAATCAACGAAAGAACAAACATAACCAACCAATTTAAAGCACCCACCCACACAGACAACTCCCACGCATAACCTTAAAAAAAACAACGACAAGCAACAACAAAAACAACATCACCAATCGACTCAATTAAAATAGAATGCATTTTCATATATATATGTACTTAATGTTGTTGCTAGTTTGTATTGTTGTTTTTGTTGCTACTACTAATGCTGTGTCACATTTGGCAGTGTTGTTGTGGTGATAGCAACAATAATAACATAAAATACCTAGAACATGTTTAATCATATTTCACTAAAGCAACAAACATTTACACACTCAATAAATTCACTCTTTTACTATTTAAAACACCTGAGGATCTTAAAACAAAAAAGAAAAACTATTTCTACCTAAAAGAATTTGCAGCTTGCTATACAAAAAAGAAAAGAAATGTTTAACATATGTTTGCAAAAAAAAAGAAAGAAATAGGTAGGTATTTCAAGAAAAATATGTTTTTTTCTCTATGCAAGAAATTCCACACTTTTGCTTTTTTCTAGTTTCATTATAATTTTGCTAAAGTGGTATTTAGCTAGGTATATGTTAATTGTTAAATGTAGTTCGTTAAACATTTTTTTTATGTATTTTTAATTTGTTTTCTTTATTTCTTTAATAATATACAAATTTATTAGAAAACACACTTCACTATTTTTTATATAAATTTTTTTTTAAGATTCACTTGTATTTACCGCGCCGTTCACAAGATGATTTGATGTGGTAATTATTGTTGTTGTTACATATAGAAAATTTGACATTTCTGTGAGGTTTTTTCTTACAAAGTGTGAGAGAGCCAAAGTAATGATGACAAATCGAGGTGTACAAAAAAAGAGTATGTTACTGGAGATGCCACTGTGTTCGAGAAGAATATTACTTGTATGAAAATCGCTAAAATTTAAGATAAACCGGGAAATTGTCCTGCTGCGAGATTGAAGCGTATAATAAACTGCTGACTTATTTTGAAGTTTATAAGTAGCGTATGAATTAGAGATTTAATTTAGCCTAACATTTTAGCAGATCTCAAATTTCTTTACAACATTCGGAACATATTTACATTCCTAAGCAGCTAAAATATCAACATTTCATAAAATTGGTTTTTTGAGTTGACGGTTTTTACCATGTGTTGGAGTTTTATATCCGGGTTATGACGAAAGCGACTTCGCATAATAATATTTCTCTTAATATCCCGATTTTGGTAGGACGACTGTAAAACTTCATACTGTAAAACTTCTAATCTTGAAGAGAGCAGACAAAAAATCTAACTCATTAGTCTTTGCATCAGAAATCTATTAATTGTGGAAAAAGAAAGATTGTTTGTTTACAAAATTCAATTGAATCAGAAGTTAAACACTAAAGATCTCTACACTGCTTCCATGTCTCATAATCTTTTGGCCATCAAATTAAGGATACATTTCATCAAACAAATATTTATTAGGAGGGGACATACATTAAGCAAATTGGAGGTTAAGAGAACTTCAAAGAAATGTGTTGTGTCAGAGTTGAACAGATTTTCCGGATCTGTGGAAATGTCGTGAGAGAAAATCTTTTTTTGTTTGACAACTCTGTAATTGCGCGTTATGTTTTTATTAGTACAGGTTACAGCACCTCTGGTGGTGAGTAGCAGCATTATTCAAGCTATTTTATAGCCATTATTTATTTAAATTACTTCGGCGGGGTTTCAATACTATACCGGTACTCGGTAGGACTCTAATGATTTCAGATGTCCCGAATTTCATAACTGCTCAAATCGTTAATAGCGTCAATAATGGGGTTCCCCGATAGAATAGATGATAGTGTGCATGCCTATCAGACTGATGGTTCGATTCTTGCCAAATACTACGGGTCTTCTGCAGGCAAGCCAAAAAATACTTTGCTGTTGGTATTTGTTAAAAAATATAAATAAGCATTGATCATACCATGCTTTATAGTTGCTGCGTTCGATTTATCCTAGGCATTTGAATAATGCAAGCAAATATTTGTTGAGTTTAATCGCCAAAAATAAAGCTACCGCATGATAAAAGTGGTCGTGACACAACGAGGTGTACTAAGATCTCTCGATGATGTCCTATGCATATTCTAATATCTGGTCTACATCACATGTCTGCACGCCAGCTACCAAATATATATCTTTTCTCAATTAATATGTTACAATATGGTAATCTCTTTTCTGTGACATTCAGTCCTAGTTTGTTTCATTTAAATTTCGCAATTGTTTACTTCAAACAATTTTCTTTGATTGGGCAACACCATCTCTTTAAGAGAGACAAAGAGTATTAAAATTACGCTGTTGTTGTTTTTGTATGTTCAAAGAAGAAGAAAAAACAGTGTTGAATATGAAAAACAAAAAAAAAATATCAAGGGGGAGGCATAAAAGAAAAAAATACCAAAAGTAATGAACGTCAAAAAAAAAACCCAACAACAATAATACGTACGCAAGACAACACAGCTGGCTGGCTGGTAGGTTGTTTTTTCTTCTTTTTCTTCTAAATGTGTGTGCTCCACAGTGTGAAACACGAAAAAAAATTGTTGAACTTTTTTCTTTTTTCGTCAAATTATTGATGGAGCACAAGGGGTGATGCAACGCGTAAGGGGACAGGAGATTTTTTTTTAAAGTGGCTCGACAACGTTAACGCAAGCAATTCACAACGTAACAAATCAACACAGGCTCAAAAATGAATCGAAAAAAAAATATGTGGAAAAAATCCCCCAAAAAAAAACAGAACTTTCACAATTATATTTTTTAAGGAAACAGTTTAGTTTCAAAAAAAATCCGTATTCTTTTTCTTCAATCACATTTTTTTTTTGTATTTATATTTGTCGTTTTAGTTTTTCTTTTAGGTTCCACTACATTTTCACTTTTTTTCATTGATTTTCAACTAGTAAATTTTTTACACTTTTGTTCTCTTTATATTTCGCAGAAATCAATTCTTAATATTTATTATAGGAATTTTACCGTATGGGATAAACTTTTCGCTTTTGTTTGGCTTAAATTGAATTAATTTTGAAGGATTTTAATAAATTTAAAATAATTTTTTTTACGACTTTACACAATTCTACCGTGAGCACTTTCGAATTTTTTTTTATTTTTTATTTCTTTTCACGTCAGCTAGTTGAGTTTGACATTTCAACGGTATAGCCAATTTGAGTTGCCAGATTAGGAGATATTTGCAAAGATTACCATAAAAGGGAAAATGACAATTAATGTGAGGGAATTTTGCAATGTGTTTATAACTTTTGTGTTATTTTTTAACAGTCCTGTCTACACTTGATAAATATTTATCTTAACATTTAATGACAATTTTATCATAACCCCAGGTCTTGTGCATACATAAACAAAACGTCGGTAAATTACGGACATTTTATTTCTTTTTTATGTTTTTTCTTCTTCTTCGGCTGGGGAGCCATTTTTAATATTTTTTTTTTTTTCTTTATTATTAATTAATAATTGATTAATATTAATTTAGTTTGTATTATTATTTATAATAATTATAATGAATTGTATTCAGGAATTTACTTTTGTAATATATATTGATTGGCCTTATAGGCTTTTTATATTACTTGGAATAAATAAATAAATAAATAAATAAAATTTGTTCAAGTGGGGAAAACGTGTAGATTATCATAGTTTTCTTTGTAATTTTTTTGTATGAACATTACATTTGAGCGAATAATTGTTCTGACAACGTTTTTCGAACAAGTACATAACATTAACAAGAGTTGTCCACACGTGGAAAATTCATGTGCAGACAAGAAATTGTTCGCTATATGAACAAATTGATGACTCGGGAAGTGTGAACTATTATATCACAGATTATCACAGATATGCAACAAATGACAGTTGTGAAAAAAGTTTGCCATGGCTATGGTTTGCAGAGCAAGAGAAAAAATATAATTTTCAATAGGTAACGAGTGTAAAATATATTTGTTCCTCTTTTCAAACCACAACCATTTCGACATTTACTTTTGTTATTTTTCTATTGCCATATTTCTGAAACCAGCTGATTCATATCTGTATAATTTGTGTCCCTGTCTATACTTGACAAATATTTATCATAACAATAAATGACATTGGTTGTCAAGACAAAGTTGTCTGAGCAAAAGCACTAACAGTTTTGTCATAACGAAGCAATAACACAAAGTATACAGAGGTGTCAAATTTGACAGTTCAAACACACTAAAATCAGCTTTTTTTGAAATTGTTTCGATAGAAAGAGAAAACAAATTTGCGGTTTAATACAGACAGTGCGTTAAAACAAACAACTATATAAATAAGCACAAAACCAAACCAGTTGAAATTGTTTCGAGAGAAAGAGACAAATATATTTTTTTGTCGTGTCGCCTCTGTATACATTGTGGCAATAACACTAATAAATGGAGACTATACCTGATAATTTTTATATTTACTTGATAACTCATCTAATCACAAGAAGAAGGGGGTTCCAAGAATACATTCCATCAAGTTTGTCAGAGCCGGATATTGGCAGAATAGGTGGGGCACAGTCTTCTCCTCTTCTTCGTTTCTACAGTAATCGTTAAACCGTAGGCCCATTCTTCTAGCATGTGTTCCAAATATGCATTGTCCTGGAATAAAAGAAACAATTATACATATTTGCTCACGACTGAATTATATAAGTAGTTTCGTCTTGCTGGCATCGTATATGGACCAGAGGGTCGATTCTGGTTCTGTGAAACGGTGAAATGAAAGTTTTTTCATATTTTCATAGTTTCTGATTCTCGTTTAGTGAAAAAATGATAAATAAATTCAAATGTTTTCATATGAAAAGAAAAAGTTGAATAAAACAAATTGAAGAACTGGAATTGCAATTTTTGTAATTGTGAAATGAGATTCAGCCCAATTATGAATAAAAAATACCCCGGAAGTTTTTTCCCATTGAATTTGAATGGGAAAACGGAAAAAACTCCCGGGGAATTTTTATTCACAATTGGGCTGAATATGAAAAATTCTTATGAAAATGAAAATTCAAAGTATTTTTTTCATTTCACCGTTTCACAGAACCTGAATCGACCAGGTCAACCTCGCGATAACACATGTGGATTCATTAGTCCACCTGTTCTGTGCAGTCTCATATAGTTTCTACTGTATAAACATTTTACATTTTGCAAGGGAAATACCAGAAAAAGGATCAGGCGATTAATCATCAGCCATCATCGCTCCCCTTTGGGCGGATATATTGATGTGAAGTTAATTAAATAACATTACGGTTACATTTTATCAACGGTCGGCTAATCCAGCCTTAAGAATGAATCTAATTTAACTGACAGATTTTCAGATTACTTTAAGAAATTTATATTTAACATCAACTGTATCAACCAGAATAACCGTCGGGGATGTTATCGGAAGATTCAATTCCAAGACATGTTAGACATTACGTAATATGTACACGGAAAGCAATTTTGTAAACACATCTCTAAACGGAAATATTTTACAAACTAATAATTTGATTCAGGGAATATCAGAATTGCTGTAATTCTTCTAAAAAAGATGACGGTAGCAAATGACCGAGACTCACATAACAAAACATTTTCAATTTAACGTTATCCAAATGAAGAAGAACCTTCTCGATAGATTCATCCATATTTAAATGGACCCACACGTGAGATTTGTCAGATATTTCATACGAATGTATGGAGAGAGCTGGGTGGTTATTGTGAAATTCGATTCGAGAAGAAAATGCTTTCTTTCTAGTCAAATTATACAGTAACCTTCCTGGTTTGGGAACTCATTTACATCCTTAAACTGATAAAATCGCAAATATCTACTAAAATAATTATTCGATTGGGGAAATGTCTAATTTAGGAATCGAAGGAAGTGGTTTTTACCTAACGGGAATGTCGAAAAACAGCCTTGTGTAGTATTTAATCGAACTTTCTCAGGGCGGATGCTTTTAATCCCCGTTCTAAATCAAAAAAAGCAAGAACAAATTTTGTCATAATTATTTCTCTCAATCAAAATCTAAAATGTTAAAATTCAAAGCTGTTTTGGGTCTTAATTTAACCGCAGCTTGTATTTAACAGCTTTGACCAACATTCGTAGTAACGCCATCAATTCCGCAGTCGCAGGCTACCGTGTTGGGCGTTCTACCAACGACTATAAGAGAAGTCGAAAAAGATCTGCATTAAACAAACTGACAATTCCAGTCCTAATTCGGGCACAGCTGTATCAGCTGAATGATTTTTTACTAGAAAACTACTTACAACGAAAATTTTTACATTAGTTTTAACCATTCATAAAAATCGTCTTATGTTTTTACAAAATAATCTTTTAAAAATTTGTAAAATAATCAAATATTTTAAAAATCTATTAATTTCATTCCAAAATCCCTTTATTATTACCTCATTTATAATAAAATACAATTGTATTTATGTAAGTAATAATACAACTTAAAAATAATGTGTTAAAATGTTTTAAATATTGTTATAAATAAACCTAAATTATCGTCATTTATTGGGGATAATCAAAAAATACAAACAATCTGGCAACTGTTTGCTATTTATTGTCTTTGTGTTTTTGACATTTCTATCGTTAAAATAAACATTCAAAAGTAAAATGAAATAAAAGGAAAAATTCAAAATAAAAATAAATTAATTAAATTATTGATGAGTTAAAATATATTAATACAAATTACATATTTTGTATGTTATAGGTTTTTAATTTGATCTTGAGATATAAGGAAGAGTATTTTATAAATATACAAATATAAAAAATAAGATAATACTTTCAAAATTATTAATTAAAATTTCTTGTTAAGTCAATATTTTCTAATAAACTAGAAAATACATGGTCAATTTAATGTAATGCACTTCATTTAATTTAGCCAGTTTTTGGCAAAATGACACGACCCATTCTCTTTCTAACCCTCCGTTTTTTGGGTTTTTTGCATTACTTGTCTTAGCTGAGGAAATGAAGACTTCGTTTGTGGTGGATGCAGTCTGGAGCAAAGATTTATAAAAGGTTCATATAGAGAGGGCCTTTCCATGGCATTGACGGTGTAATGTTTAATACGTTCACGGGAACACCAAGAATTGGCACGATTTAGTATTAACTCCACAGGATCGGCTTGATTTGCTTGTAGCTGCTGTTGTGTGGGCGAGGGTGGTGTATCTTTACGTCTGGCACGCATATTAGCTAAAACTATAATGGGTACTTCTTTTTTCTCCTTGTTTTTATCAATATCCTGTTTGATATCCGCCAACATGTCTAAACTTTGTGGATCTGTGGGATCATAGACCAAGACATAACCATCGGGAAAATACAAATAATGACGGGGCAATTGGGCTTTACCCTGTAAGCCAGCTGAGTCATAAATGCGTAAAGTTTCTCTAGTACCACGTCCCGTATCCACACTGGCCACATAAATATCCTCTATGGTGGGATGTATTTCCTTTAATTACATACACAATTAATAGATTTTTATATTCTTTTCTAATCTAAAAAAAACTTACTGTTTCTATATTAACATTTCCATATATTAACTGTTCCAACAAAGCAGTTTTGCCGACACCTTTCATGCCACATATCAACACTTTACCCACTTTGCCAATTTTAGCTGTCAGCATGGTTTTTGTTTATTTATTTCTTTTATGGATATTACAAGTTTATTTTAATTTTGTTTATTATTTTAACAATATGTGTGAATATATTTTTTAATGTTTTATGTTCACAAAAAGTGAAATTCTTTTTTGTTTATTTGGCTTAAAGGGGTCAGCTGTTTTTGTTTTAAAACCAGTGTTGGTTAACGTTATGTAGGGTCTGTCATTTAAGTAACTGTCATTTTAAAAAAGAAGAAGCATTTGTATATGTTAAGGATGCCAGATGGCAATTACGTGAATCAATGTAACGGAATTCAATGTTTTTGAAAATTTTGTAGGAATATTATTAAATGAAGCTGTGTTTTGTTGCTAACGTTGTGTGTTAACTTTGATAGTTAACAAAAAAAGTAATTTATCTGAGTTGGTATAACTTTACATTCAAATAGATGTAAAATAAGAATTTTTAATTAAATTATCTTAATGAAATTGCCTAGGAGCGTTAGCTCCTATTCATTACATCATACAACATCGATTTTTTACCTATTTTAGATCTACAGTGGTTGACAAAACAATGGAAACTTTTCCAAATATTCCTTCCATATGTAGCCCAAAATTTAAAATATTTTTTTAAAATAAAATTTTTTTTTTTAGAATTTTTTTTATAGTTTTATTTATATAAATTAACAGAAAAACAAACATCATAATTAATTCCTAAAAGAGGGAACAAAATTAAAAATATTCACTATTTCGCTATTGACAAATCAATGGAAACTTTTAAACTTCTGCAAGAAAGATGTGTAAAACGAAAATAATATTTAAAAGAACGATGTAAAAAGCATCCTGTTTACAGTTATTTTATTTTATTTTTAAATTCTGGAAATTTTTCACAATTTCTTTTTCTAAGATTTTCGCATAATTGCTTTTTTTCAAAGTTAACGAAAATGGCTAAAGTTAAGATTTGTGAAGACTTAAAAAATAAAATAATTAACGATTTTAAAGCTGGTTTAAAACAAAAAATTATCTCTGACAAATATTCAATAAATAAATCAGCAGTTTCAAAAATTATAAAGAAATTTCGTGAGATCGGTTCTGTAAAAACTCAACATTTAGGTGGAAGACCTCGTAAGACTACTCCTAGACAAGATAATTTAATAGCGAGAGAGTTCAAGAAATTCCCAAAAATAACTCCTCGAGAGGTTGTTAATAGCCTAAAATTAGAAATAGGTACCCGAACAGTTAGTCGCAGGGCAAATGAGGCTGGTCTTGGTTGCTATCGTCCTGTGAAAAAACCACTCATTTCTAAAAAGAACCGTTCTGCTCGTCTATAATTTGCCAGGGATCATTTAAACTGGTCGATACAGAAATGGAATACTGTCCTCTTTTCCGACGAATCCAAATAACAATTTAAGAGGCAGTGATGGGAGAACATTTGTAAGACGACCAAACGGAAAAAGATTAGATCCAAAGTACACAAATAAAACTGTAAAGTTTGGCGGTGGCAATATTATGGTATGGGGATGTTTTTCAGGGCAAGATACCATGACAGGTATAGGATACAGAACCATATTAAACGATGTTATATATCCATACGCTGAGGAAAATATGCCCCTAGTTTGGAGATTCCAACACGACAACGAACCGAAACACACCTCTAGGGTTGTAACCGAGTGGTTACAATCCAACGAGGTACGTGTTTTGAAGTGGCCTGCCCAATCGCCAGATCTCAATCCCATAGAAAATCTATGGGAAATTGTAGATCGTAAAATAAGGACACAAAATTACACCAGGAAGGAAGATTTATCGGAGGCGGTTATAAGGGAATGGCAAAATATTTCAAAGCAGACCATTGACTCTTTAATTGGTTCAATGCATCGTCGATGTGTAGCAGTTATAAAAAATAAGGGATACCCAACAAAATATTGAGTTATTGCAAAGTTTAGACCATATTTGTTAAAATAATACCTAAGTTTCCATTGTTTTATCAATGCCGTAATAATGAAATCTTTTAATTTTGTTTTCTCATTTTTGGAATTTAATTAATTATGTCCTTTGTTTTTTGTTAAATTAAGTTAATAAAAGTATACAAATAAAATACTACAAAAATGTTAAAATTTTTTAAAAAATTATTTCAGATTTTAGGCACTTTAATTCATTAACATTCTCCAGTGAAAAGTAACCTTGAATTCAAGTCAAATATTACAGTGTTAATACAGTTGAATTCAAGCCTTGAAATTATATTAATTTATGCTTTGAAATATAGTTTAATTCATCCTTTGAATTATAGTGCAATTCAAGACGAAAAATAGTCGAATTCAAGCATTGATTTATACTTGAAAATATGGATGAAATTCAAGTTGAATTCCAATTAAATTTCCAGTACTTGAATTTAAATTGTTGAGGTTATAGAAAATTTCTTAATTTTTTTTACCGATTTTCTATAAACATTTTTAAGGTTTTACTATAATTATAAATTATAGTGAACCTTTACTAAAACAAGTAAGAGTGCTATATTCGGCTGTGCCGAATCCAAATTATACTTCAAAATAAAAATGTTAAATATTTTTAGGTAAACAAAATTTATTTTTTTTTCCAAAGTTGTTTTTTTTTAATTTTTTGTAAAAAAAAAATTTCTAATTTTTTTTGTTAAATTTAAATTTTTTTTTTTAAATTTTTTTTTTTTGTTAAATTTTTTTTCCGATTTTGACCCATTATAGGTCCAACTTACTATGATGGTCTTATATACGTCGTTGCAAATGTCTTCGAAATATCTATCATTAGATATCCATATTGTCTATGTTAATGTCTTAGTAATCCAGATATAGGTAAAAAATAGGTCAAAAATCGAGGTTGTCCTGGTTTTTTCCTCATATCTCAGCCAATTGTGGACCGATTTTGCTGATTTTAAATAGCAAACTTCTCGAAAGCATGTCTGACAGAATTATTGAAGATTTGGAACCCGAAGATATCTGGGGTCTTCAGAAAATTGATTTCAACAGACAGACAGACGGACATGGCTTAATCGACTCCGCTATCTATAAGGATCCGGAATATATATACTTTATAGGGTCGGAAATGAAAAATGTCGAAATTACAAACGGAATGACAAACTTATATATACCCTTCTCACGAAAGTGAAGGGTATAAAAATAGCGCTTCCCAATCGTGGTAAAATAAAACCAATGATAGAATTTTATAAAAAAAAAATATTTTTTGGGTGCGTGGGGGAAGATTTTTTTAAAATGTTTATCTTTTATTTTGAAACATTTGCACAATATAAATTTATTCAAAGTATTGGCGACTATCTGCTCTTTCCCATCTCTCTGGCAATATCTGAATTGCCAGTCAAAAGAACTAATCATCTTTTAAGGCCAAGAACGAATCAAGCCAATATTGAATACTCTGTTCCAAAGTGAAGCGTATACCAGAGTGCGTTCTGCATCGATCGAAACAAATAGTAGTAGGACAAGGTCTGGACTATAAGGCGGGTGAGGCAAAACCTCCCAACCACTTAATTTTTAAAATTAATTTTTTTTTAAAAATAGTTTTTAAATTTTATTTAAAAAATTTTTTTCCAAATTTTTTTTTAAAATTTTTTAAATTTTTTTTTTAATTTAAAAAAAAAAATTTTTTGGAAAAAAGAATTTATGACCAAAAAAAAAATTTTTTATGAAAAAAAAATTCGGGTTAAAAAATATTTTTTCCGATTTTGACCCATTGTAGATCCAACTCCCACATTATGCATTTAATTTGGCAAGAAATATACCATTGTAAATGGATTTATTCACAGAAGTGCAGACTATATATTTTATTGAAATCGGTTCAGTTTTTTAAGAGTTATAAGCGTTTAAAAATGCAAACACGTGTACATGTGAACCTTAAGCTAAAATGTAAACAAAGCAATGCGTGTTTGTCCAATTTGTTGTTGTAAAAAAATAAGAGAAACAATTAAACAGTATTGATTTCGCTCTGTTTTAAGTGAGAGTTGTTATAGAAATCAAAGAAGAAGACTTTAGTAATTTAAATTCGCTTTAATAAATATATTTTGAAGGTGTTTTTTTTATATTCTAACTCCCATATGCATAAACAATTTTTAAATTTATCAAAGGTTTATAAAACAGTTTATGCATATGGGGGTAAATATGTAATTGTATATAAGTAAATAGTTATTTTATACTTGCGACGATTTTCAACGGTTTATCACTGCATGAAGTTTAATGAAAAATGGGACGGGTCGGAAAAAATGGTGAATCGTCTCCCATACAAAGTAAATAGTTATTTCTAAATATTTTGTGAAATATAATTGCAAGATTCTTCAAACTTACTTATGGCTCTTTTATAAATTTTCATAGTTTCGCTGAAATTGTTCGGGATTGGAATAGTGGGCGTGGCACACCCTATATAAAGTATATAATTAATTTCGAACATCTGTAGAACTATAATTGTAAAAGTGTTTAAACTTTTAACGAATTAATTTCTTATTACTGTGCGGAGTTTGGCTGAATATAGACGGAATTAGGTCGGAGAGGTCGGAAAAGGATAATAATTGCAAGGTTCTTCAAACTTTGTCCGCATAGCTCTCTTACCATTTTACACAGATTGGCTGAAAATGGTAGGGATTGTATTAGTGGTAATGACGCAAAGTAAATAATTAATTTTGAATATCAGGAGAACTATAATTCTAAAAGAACTCTGTATCAATCAATTTATTACCATTCTAAGGAGGTTAGCTAAAAACGAATTTATTCCTGATCCCTGTTCGAAGTTTAGCTAAGCATGATCGGCTTAGTAGAAATGACCCCTCCCTTATAAAGGAAAGTTAAAGTAAAGCTTGATATTTACATAAAAGGTTTAAAAATGGGTGTGATCAGAGCAGTGGAATGGTATCTCCCATACAAAATTCGTTAGTTATTTTCGAATATCAAGTGAACTGTAATTGAGAGATTCTCAAATTTTGTATGTGTTACTTTCGTATTTCCATTCATATTTATTTAATTTTACTAGGGTAGGGGTAGCGAAGTGCTCCGGGTTATGCTAGTTATTTTCAAAATCCGACAAGAATAGCGAAAGAATTTGTAAGCCAATTCATGAAATCCTTCAAATGCCAATCTGACATGTATAAAGAGCATTTGTCAGCTTCAATATCGTCTATTTCATGACAACTTTTATAAAAAAATTCAAACATAAAAAGATCGAATTAAATTATTAGCTAAACTGATTTTGAATAAACGCATAGAACGGAAGGAGAGAGTAAAAAATTACTCTCTTTTCACAAAATACATGCAATACATTCTCATGAATTAGGTTTTTGACAACAGACTTAGGTTTTTGGCTCTCAGTTACCTATCTAGTTGTTGTCTATGTTTCGGAATATCCAACTATTTGCTAGAGTTATTTAAAAATAGTAAAATTCAATTCTATATTTAATAAATTTTCTCTCAAGCATTTCCCAATGACATGTTAAGCTTATATCTAACGTTATCTTTAAACATACAATCAGCAATCTTTGGTGAAGACCCATCCAAAAAAGTATCAATTTCATTTAAATGTTATCTAAGATGCAAACCTTTTCTTTTCCAAACAAAACAAACAAAATCACAATTAAAATTGTATTAACTAAAAACTATAAGTAGAAGAAGAATCCAGGGGATTTAAAAATATTTACTACCTTGCTCTAATTAAATCAGACATAAAAACAAATACAGACCAACCTCTTAAATATAATCACAAAACAAACAAAAAACTGCCACCATAAAGCAACTGTGTGAATGACAAAGAATGAGAGAGAGTGGGAAAGAGAAAAACAAACAAGGATCAATCACATCTTAATCATAATCACTGATGATACTTGCACAGAAATTTAAAAACAAATACAATCAACAGGCTCATCATTAAAATGTTAAACTGGAGATACAGACAGCAGGACAGACATACCAGACTACTTGACTCTTATAGAGTTTAGGTGCTGGCTATTTTATTCTTAGTTTGAGCTACATAAATACAATAATAAATATTAGCAGTAGCAATAGTACTTACATTCATATTCAAATTCCATTGTAGTTTAAGCGGCTCAAAAGGCGCCTCTTCATCCATCATTGTCTTTCATTGTTTAGAAATGTTTGCTCTACATTTTTAAAGGGATTTTCGTATTGCGTGATGTTTATCACTGTTTTCCTTTCTATTCTATACTTGTCTTTTTCCTTTGGGTAGATCAACCATGTCTACTTGTTTTTGTTGCGAGTACCTGTTTTAAGTTTGGTAGAAATATTTCGTTTATAGATATTGATCACCGCTGAAATGATTTTTGGCAATCTTTTTCTCTTTTTGACAAGATCATTTGAATATGTTTTAAAGGACAGCTGAAAATAAGAATTATTTAGATTTTAGGATTCCTGGTTTGAGTTAATTTTAGTATCATTCTTAACAGGTCTTCCTGAGATTCAAAATCATCAGAAATATGTGAGCTTTAGTTTGAGTTATTTTTAATGTTGGCATTTTCCATCGATCAATAGTTTGCCATTTTCTTCACAATTTCCGAATTTAAATTTATTCTTAAATAAGTTTAGGGAATTCAAAGCTTAAATTCTACTAAATTTTATATAATCTATATAATTACGCGAACTTTAACCCCAAAGTTACGCGAACTTTAACCCCAATATACTTATAATGAACTCTAAACAGACACAGGTATCGGTTTTCAATATAGGTACTCAAGTAAAATATGCATATTGTTACGAAATTGTACTTGAATTCAAATATAACGATTTTAACGGCTGATTTAAAAGTAGCATAATGCTTTCAAGAAACAGTGCTGTAAAACTGTAACATATCTGTGGGCATTGTTAAATAAAAGCTTTCAGTTGATTTGATTGTAAGTTGGCAACGCTGTATTCGAGTTCGAATAATCAGTTAAAGAACATTGTAGAAAGTACACCACAGATGGCGTATGATCTAGAATATTCGAACTTTGACAGTTAAAGAGCTTTCTAGATGGTAATGCAGTGTTATAAAGGCAGAGGTTGCAGTCGTTAGTGAGTTGATCAGAGACGCTTTTCGAAGAAACATCATCTGAGTGCCTTAAAGTGTGTTGTGTATTTCAAGTAAATTCGTGTACATTATAAATTGTGTCTGTAATTCTGAGAATTTATAAACCTGTATAAAAAACATTGAGTGGCTATTTAATTCTGTGGTTGTTGTACATTTTAAATAAATAAAGAGTTGTTACAATTTTTAAACTACTAAACGGCTTTTATTTGCAGTCAAAAGTATCCGGTTTATTTAAAGGAAATAAACCAAACGTTTTGAAAAGGTTAAAACGTAACAATATTATAAACTAAAATGGAATTACAAGTAAAGGTATTATAAAACCTGAAATGATTTAATATAAAGTTTTTATTTCACCTTTTATACGGTTTACGGAATACAAAAGTCTTGCACAATCTAAGATTAGCACTAAATAGAGACACACACATCGGGTGTTAAATATAACCAAGGTAGGGTTCCATAAGTTCGATTTTTCGATAATTTTATAAAATAAATTTTCAGTTTGAGTTTGCGATTGAGTTTCGATTTTGATGAAACTTAAGAAAAATATAACACAAAGTCTAGTATTTACAAAAACAGCAGAAAAATTAAAATTAACCCATAATAGCACTTGGGGTTAAAATGACACTCAACTTTTAAAATCAAGAAAAACACAGACAATATGAATGCTGCTATTTTTAAAGTTTTTTCAATCTTATATATAAAAAGAAGTGTACATTTTGATGTCACCACTAACTGCGAAAACGGGTCGACCGATTTCAACCAAAATTTCAGGGTACGTTGGGGATAGTCTGTAGATGGTTTATGTGAAGAGATATGATTGGACCGATTTTTATCAAATTTTCAGTGAATCTTCAGATTTTTGATTTTCGATCTGTGGGCGGAGGGGCGTGGTAAAATCAAATTTTTGAATTCATAAATATAATATCCCATTTGCCTTAAATACATCCGTTTCTTTTTTTTAAGGGCATATCATGCCACTGTACTTATATATATCTGCTACAACTTTGTCAAATGACCTCCTCAGTGTTTCAGGTGCGATGTCAGGTCGGGGGAGTCCTTGCTTTTTTTTGTCCGACACTGTATATTCAAATCGAGATGCAATATAAAACATAATCATTGTAAGGGCCAGCAACGCGGACCGGGTTCAGCTAGTATTAAATAAACTGAATCATTCATGTTATTTTTTGTTTTACTTTACTTCTTTAATTTGAAAAAAAAGTGCCGCCTGATTGCTCACCGAAGCTTATTCGGATCGCTTCAAATGAATCAGTTGTAATACCGGAATTTGTTACATCGATTGCAACGTGTGAGAAATGGTTTGTGCGGTTCAGAAGATTACCCAGGCCATCCAAAAATGTTTGAAGACCAAGAATTGGAGACATTACTCCATGAAGATTGTTGTCAAAACTCAACAAGAGCTTGAAGCAGCAGGATTCAACCAAAAGCAGGGAAATTGGGTACCATAAGAATTGAAGCTGAGAGATCTTGAAAGACGATTTTGTGTGTCTGATATGCTGCTTGAAAGCTATAAAAGAAAATATTTGTTACTTCGAATCATGGATTCATTACGATAACACGAAGCTAACCAGCCAAATCGACACCAAAGCCAAATATCCATGGCGCTAATGTAATGCTCTGTATTTGATGAGAGCAAAAGGGTCCTGATATCAGGCCAGATCATCACATGGAACCTGTTCCGAACGCAACTGATTCATTTAAAGCGATCCGAAAAAAGCACAGAATATGCGGCCAGACATGAAGCCGTAATATTTCATCATGACCACGCACACTTTTTATCAAATTAATTTTCATACCGGAAGGAATATACTGTAGAAGTTTCAAGGCGATATTCGAACCATTACTATTTTTTTTGCTCGGCCACATGTTGTAATACCGGTTAAAAAGTATTTAGAATGAGTTGTTATGCCGTCCGACTACTATTTCTTGCGATCGAAGCATAACATTCTCTCTGGAATAAGCTTCACTTTGAAACAGAGTATCCGATATGGGATTGATTCATTCTTGGCCTTAAAAGGTGAGCAGTTCTTTTGGCTCGGAATCCATATGTTGTCAGAAAGATGGGAAAAGGTCATAGCTAACAATGGCCAATACTTTGAATAAATGTATATTGCACAAATCATAAAGAAATATACATAAAGCGGAAACTCTACTGTCAAAGACCTAACTCAGTTGTCAAAAACCTAAGTGTGAGAATGTATAAGTAAAACAAGTAAGAGAATCTTATATACCCTTCATCAAAATATATTTAAAATTTTTTTTTAAATATGTATTTTTATTTAAAAATTAAATTTTTTTAAAAATAAATTTTTTTTCCAAATTGTTTTGTTAATTTTTTTTAAAAATGTTTTTTTGGAAAAGTAATTTATGATTAAAAAAATTTTTTAATGAAAAAAAAAATTCGGGTTAAAAATATTTTACCCGATTTTGACCCACTTTGAATGATGGACTTTGAAATATTCATCATTAGATATCCATATTGTCTATATTAATGACTTTTGATAATCGACCACCTGATTGCAATTTCCTTGCTCTAGCTTAGGAGTTTCTAAATCACACCAAAGGCCCCAAAATATTTTATGTTAATATTAATAGGAAATTGATTGACATTATAAAATTACAGCATTAATGTTATATCCCCCTGTCTATACCAGATAAATTTGTATCATGATAAACGTCAAAATGGTTGTCAAGATAAAAACTTATCAGGTATAGTCTCCATTTATTAGACTATTAAATATTAAATAGTCTCTATTTAAAATCGAGAAAATCGGTCCACAAATGGCTGAGATATAAGGAAAAAACCAGGACAACCTCAGTTTTTGAACTATTTTTGACCAATATCTGTATTACTAAATCATTAATATAGACAATATTGATATCTAATGATAGATATTTCAAAGACCTGTGCAACAACGTATATAAGACCATAGTAAATGGTTTAAATTTTGTTTACATACAAATATTGAAAATTTTTATTTTAAAGTATAATTTGGTAAAGGGTATATAAGATTCGGCACAGCCGAATATAGCTCACTTACTTGTTATTTATATAGATTGATTAGTTTAGAGAATTCAAAGCTTAATTTCTACTAAATTTTGTATATTCACTCTACAGGTAGATTTTATTTTAACCCTAGTTAGATAAAAACAGCATTCGACAATAAATGATGAACTCTTAACGCATATTATAAATGGAATTGGAATTACAAGTTGAAGATTTCTAAAACCTGAAATGAATTAATATAAATTTTTACAATTAAAAGTTTACGGGAACTTTAAGCAAAGTTTACAAAATAAAAAAATAGTCTTGCACAATCTAAGAAACTCTAAATAGAGACAGACATCGGTATTAAATATAACCAAGGAAGGGTTTTAATAAGTCGATTGTTCGATTTTTCGATAATTTGTATAAAATGAGTTTTTCTCATCAATAAATCTAGCAAACATATTTTTATTCCCTTCACCTTCGTGAGAAGGGTTCTAGGTTAATTGGTGAAGAAATTACAAAAATTACCATTCGAATAAAGAAAAAGTACCAAAAAGTCTCCCCCTAGAATTCTCACTCACTTAGGACCATATTTGCTTAATTTCGTGTTTCTAAGTCCATTGTTATAGAAATTTCAAAAAAGTACCATTAGAAGAACAAAAAAGTACCTATAGTTCAGTTCACACATTTTGGTACCTAAATATTATCCCCTATTCCTAACACTAACTTCACTCAGATACATATCAGCTAACTTTAATGTCGATAACTGAATTAATTTAAAATGTTAAAAAAGTACCATTAGGAGAAAAGTACCAATTTCCCTTTTCCTCCTTAAACACCCCTCAAGTTTGAAATTTAAAAATATTCCATTTTGCAAAAGTTGTTTATGCTACAGACATGTCTCAATCGATTAAAATCTGTGTTAATGTGCCCAATAATAAATATGTTTTAAAAAAAGTACCAAACTGTTTACCCGGATTTGGCCTAAAATACACCATGGCACTCGAGTTCCAAATAACAACCTGTTAGTTAATTTTTGTATGAATCAAGGAACCAATGTAAAAAAATTATCAAAATCGGCTTAATAATTTGCAATAAAATGTATTTTCCTGATTTTTCCCCTTTTTGGTACCTTTTATATCCCCATTGAGGTGGTACAATTTTATTCAAATAAATTTCTGTAACGTGGTGGGAGCTCATAATAAAATATTCGTATGTCTATGTCAAATTATAGAAAAACATATTTTATGAAAAAGTACCAAAAATAAACACAATTTTTATCCTTTAAGGTTTCGAATTTCCAAAAAGTACCAAACTTATATTTTTTATTTTTTGATAATTAAAGAATACGATTTAAAATTTGTTTCTATGTTTATTGGTTTAAAAGATACATAGGGTGCAAAACAAGTACCAAAATACAGTTTTTACCCGTTTTTTCCCCTAAAAGTTTCGAATTTCGAAAAAGTACGAAACACCTGTCAGCTTATTTTTTAAATGGAGTAACATGCAATTTTAAGTTTTTTTTGTATCTTTATTAGTTTTGAAGATATAAGGTTACCGAATTTACCCTTTTTTACCCCCTAAACTTTCGAATTTCCAAAAATACCTTTTTATCGGATCGTTTTGGGTAGGGAGGAACCCACAGTTAAAATTTCGTGATTCTAGCTTCAGCCGTTTGGGCTGTGCGATGATGAATCAGTCCGTCAGTCAGTCAGTAACGTTACTCTTTTATATATATAGATTAATAGGAAGTTGATTGACATTATAAAATTCCAGCATTCATTTTATAACCCCCCGTCTATACAAGATACATTTTTATCATGATAAACGTCAAAATGGATGTCAAGATAAAAACTTATCAGGTATAGTCTCCATTTATTAGTGCTTTTGTACAGACAACTTGGTCTTGACAACAAACGTCATTAATTGTTACGATAAATACATATCTGTCAAGTATAGACAGGGGGTAATAAAGAAATTTCATTTACTTACCAAGAGGCTAAATTAAAAAAGCCATTAAAAAATTAATTCAGCTTCAAATTTAGAGACTGGTCAATAATAACCGAAGTTGTTTAGGAAGTGACAGTTAATGCGGTCATCATTTTTCCAAAGATTATTCGACAATAATTAAACGAATAATTTTGTATTGTAAATTGAAAAATGTTATTCATTCGAATGAAAATATATTTTTTTCTCGATTATTCGAATGATAAACCCACAACACATTACACTTTACAGCAAATTAATGCCCATTTTGCAACTTTGTTTAATTATACCACTGAAAATAAGTGTTAAAACTGTTACACCTTTCAGTAGCTGATGCTAATTGCTAAAAACTAAACTAAAAAAAAGAAACTATATCTTAAACAAAATATGCGTGTCCAAATGATTGCCAGCCAACTGTCTGTCAGCTGAACACATTGACTTAACTAATGATATTTAATTTAAAATGTCTACAAACAAATAACAACAAAATAAAAATTATACACTGACATTTTATGACACTCATTTAAGCAGTTTGCTGCTGATTTGGCAAAAAAAACGTTTTCCCAGTCTTCGTTTAAGCCAGTCCGGATCTTTGTGTGAGTTTGTGCTGTAACCAGATCTGCATTTAATTTAACAGCAGGGAGTGGTGTTGCCGGGCAGGCACGCATTTGTCTGCAATAACTGGGGGCAATGTTATAAAAATTGTAGTTATAAAACTAAAATCAATTTAACAAATAATAAAAATATTTAATTAAATCAAAAATATTTGCATTAAAATTAAACTAAAAAAAAACGAAAACACACTGTTAAAATATGACGCCATGATCAAATTCAAACACGGCAGGATTAAATTCATGAGATCGCTGCTAGTCAGTCAGCACAGAAAAAGAAAACCAAACATCTGTTTAGGGATTTTTTTATTTTATTTTATTTTAGAATGTCTTGAAATTAAATGCAGCTTTGCAGCCAGCGAAAAAAAGTGCCAACTAAGCATTTATGCTTTTTCGAGGTTTATAGAAAGAAAAAAAAAGAAGAAACAAAAACAACGCTGGTGGTATTTTAACTCCTTTTTATTAATATTGGTTGGGGGCAAAAGTTGTTTAATTTTTCAGTGAAATTTCAGGATTCGAACCAGCAACGTCTTTATCATAAAAACACTCGGGTCTCGTGCTCAGGGCCTCAGACCTCACGGGGTCCTCCTACTAAGAATTAATGGTATTTCGAAATTGAAATGAAAATTATTAATTATTTAAAACGTATGCGAATAATCGAGGAAAAAAATAATTTTTATTCGAATAAATAAAAAAATTCAGTTTAAAATAAAAAAATTATTCGATGAACAATTAAACAAATATAAAAAAATGATTCATTAAAACAAAAATATTGAATAAAAACTCTCAAATAAACTAAACCAATAATTTATGAGATTCAATATATTGGAAATTTCATTTTGGATTAAAATCACAAGATCACAACATTATCGAACTTAACCCTTATCGAAGAAGAAGATAAGAAGTACACTTTCACTCGGAGATCCAAAGGATTCATTGTGATAACCTTTATAAATATATGAATAGAAGAAATGAAATTGGAAAGAAAAGAAATAAGTCAGGTGATAAAAAGAGAAAAAATGTCCAAAATGGACTGGAAATAAGTATAGACTGGGATTCTCAGAGTTCTGTTAACTAAAATAACCAGCCTATTCCCCTGATAAAGCCAGTTATACATAATATGTTCCACTGAAGGCTCCGGTTACCGGTTATCACTCCTACTAAAGACCTGAGACTTTTCCTATCCAACCCAATTAGTATTCTGGTTGCCTTTGCATCCAACCTTGGCCAAATAGCCTTGAACACCCTGTAATTCATCCTACTACACCAGGATTGATTTGTAGAGCCCCGGAATCTTTCGAAGATTAAATTATAGTATAGGCAAATAGGAGGTTTAACCTCCCAGTACCAATTAATATATGGGCAATTCCATATCATCGTACGTGACATTTGTACGCCTATAAAGTGGAATAGATTTTGCAAAAATGAGATTATCTGAAAAATAATTTGGTCTTTATGTTCCATTCAGAGGGTACTATATTTTAAAATAATAAAAAGTTCTTCAAAACATACGTGACATAAAACGGAACTCATTTTGAGGTACATGTAGAAATATGCAAAAATATTCGAATCGTGAGAGGCGTTATGTCTTCTTTTAATTTCTTACACTAAACGAAATATTTTTCCTTAACAATCCGTCATATTTAAATAAAAACAATCTTTGGATGATTTTATAATAAATAAAATTTAATAACGTACGTGACAGATTTTTCTCTTATAATAAAACAATATATGTTCCGTAAATATATGTATACATAAACTAAAAAAGTGAATAGAAAATATACATACATTCGGATTCAATAAACAATTTGACAATAGCAAAAAAACAGAATCAAATTCATTTCATACTACAAGCTAATTAGGAGCTTAGTTTTCGCCGCAATTTTAGCCTAAAACATTAAAAAATTAAATATAATCAGTTTAAACTATTATTTTTGTCTTTAAAATGTTGTACAACATTTAAAAAAAAATACCATTTTTGGAATTTTTGCTCCATGTTTTAGGAATTGCGGGATTCCCTTTGACTTTTTGATAAATTTTATTGCATTTTGTTATTTAGCATGACAATTTTAAAAAGCGTTGAAAATTTCATTGAGTTTTGTTAATAAATAAAGATTTCTTATCAGTCATATTGTCATAATGTCCTAATATATCACGACTCGTCAGCTCGGCTTAACCGACTCTTAGGCATTCGGCGCAGGTCTCTGCTGGTTGGTTACGATAACACAATAAACATAGCATACAGAGTAGTATTATTTTAGGATATTTTTTGCTCGAAAAACAATAAAAACCAATGTGAAATATTAGGACATTATGAGAATATGATATGATAAGAGACCTTGTGAATTGACCAATTACATATTTATTGAGTTTCCAAAACTAAAATTTGTATCAAAATTTTAATAGGATTGCAAATATTAGGAATAATTCCGAACTAATTTTTGTTTGTTTAGATAAGTAAATTTTTATAAAATTTATGTCAATATCTCAATTAGTTTCAAAAATAAAACTCCGTCCTTCAAAAATATTGCACTTTTTCATATTTGAATGTATCTAAGTCAGAACCGTTGACCTGTTGTTGAATAAAATATTGTGCAAATTTATAAACAATTTTTAGTGCAAAAAAGTGCAATATTTTTAAAGTTTTGAAATGACAAATTTAAACAAAATTTTGACAGGAGTCAACTGATAGATGTCTGTTGACAAGACCTTTCAATTAAGAGCCGGGAAATTCAAAAATTCGCAGACTTATTGGCCCACATTCGTATTACGAGACAATAATAAAATCATGAATCGATTTCAATAGGCTTTAGCCAAGACTCTTTTGCACTTCTCCACCCTTCTCCACTACTAATATGTGAAAATTGTTCAAACAGTTTTTAATACTTTTTTGCCGTTTCTTCCTTTGTCCAAGTAAGTCAAATAACACGAAATATTCAATTAAATATTCGGGAAGTAATAAATTTATGCATAACTAGTTTTTTCTCGTCATAGCTCACACAAAGATTGAAGACTCCCACTATAATAGTACTCCAGATATGCAATAATAAATTTTTACTTCGTATGGGAAGTGCCACGCCCATTGTACCTACATAGGTCAGTTGTGAATTGTATTGGGTACCAGGGCACTGTAACTTACAGGAAAATCAGATAGCAGATGAACTGGTCAGACAGAGGTCGGATCTGGACTACATATTCCACGAGAATCGCTATCACGACTGAAAAAACAAAAACCCTCAAGATGATTTGAATAGAAGAAAATAATAAAATTTTACTACGTGAAAGTATTTAGATCATATTACAACATTTTAAAAAAAAATGTTGCCCATGAGGTCCACATTTCTTTTTGGGCTGGTAAAATACTTTGGGATAAAAAAGGAACACATCAAGGTTTCTAAAACTGCTCCTCGTTTTTTGATTCCAGCTTTGTTTTTTAGAACATATGGCCCAAAGTTGAAATTTTGATAAAAAAAAATAGTTCATATTCCGAAGGGATTTGGGGCGACATACTCGAAAAATAGGACATGTTTTTATACCAAAATGTTCTCCGTAAATATACCTTACAGAAAAACAAAAAATTGATTCATATTCTTAAAGAAAGTTTATTTTTTAATAAAAAAAGAGTTGTGTTAGTCACCTTTTCGCCCAAAAAATAGCAAAAATATTAACTTTAAATAGAAAATCGTTTATTTTTGGATCCATAATTGATATTGCTCAGAAATCTTTTGTATATTATTGGTAATTTAGTTGCCTAACTAACAAAAAAATCGAGTCCATTCGGTCCAAAATTACGACCTATATTTAAAAAAAAGCGGGCAAAGGTATGGCAAAATTTCTAAAATTTCAATAGGAAATTATAAGAGATAAATAATACAAGCAAGTAGGTTTTTTCAACCTTTGAAACTGGATGGAAAACAAAAAATAGAACATGTTCAAAAATTGTACATGTCGAAGGAGCATTCGTAGGGTCCTTTTTAATAACTTGAACTCAAATACTCCATGGCTACGCCTACGTCAAATTTTATCTCGATCGGACCAGCCGTTTAGAAATGGTAGATTTATTACCAACAAATTTTGATTCTGCCACACTGTGCAGCCGTTGATAGCAGACTACCTCGTGACTTGAGGAGAAATGGGAAAAGAGTGAATTTCGTCTGCTGATTAAGCAACACTGAAATAAAGGCTAATACCCATAGTATTCTCTGCACCATCAATTTCAATGGTAAAAAAAGTGGTTTACGGAATTTCGTTGTGGCCGTACAAGCACGGAAGATGCCGAACGTTCTGGAAGCCCAGCTAAGGTTTCTACTCTCGAAACAATTAAAAAAAAATCACGATTTGGTGTTGGCCGAACAGAGATTGAAAGTACGAGAGATTGTAGAAGTCATAGGCAGCCGCATAATCAACATATTTATGACTGCTCGAACAGTATTCCGGAGGGACATTTGTATGGGGGCTAGGTGAAATCTTGGACCGATATTGACCATTTTCAAAACAAACTTTATGGGATTTACAATAGACTTTTATGTCATTTTGAAGGGTACATATCTGTCAATTATTCTCACTTAGTTATTGAACATTATAGTGTAAACAACAAAGTTTTGTTTGTTTCGAAAATGTCGAATTTTGTGCCAACAAATCGTCATATGCGGGAAGTTTTGCTTTACTTGTTTAATTTGAAAATAGTACAACGTGCGAGAGATGGTTCGTTCGGTTGAGAAGTTTGAAAACCAAGAATTATAGGCATTACTCCATGTAGATTGTTGCCAAACTCCACAAAAGCTTGCAAATCATTGAGAGCAGCAGGATTTATTCAAAAACAGGGAAATTGGGTACCCTACGTATGGAAGCTGAGAGACCTTGAATGAAGATTTTGTATGTCTGAAAATCATTCTTGCATCGAATCATTACTTGCGATGAAAAATGGATCCATTACGATAACCCGGAGCGTAAGAGATCGTATGTGAAGCCCGGCCAACCAGCCGAATCGACACCAAAGCCTAATATCCATGGTGGGAGCAATCTATTATGAGCTGTTGATATATGTCCAGACCATCAAAGGAACCTCCACCGAACGCATCTGATTCGTTTCAAGCGAGCATTGACCGAAAAACACCCAAAATATGCGGCCAGACATGAAATTTTTCGGCCACATGTTGCAATACCTATTAAAAACTATTTAGAATGCATTGGTTGGGAAGTTTTGCCTCACCCGCCTTATAGTCCAGACCTTGCGCCGTCCGACTACTATTTGTTTCGATTGATGCAGAATGCTCTCTCTGGGATACTCTTCACTTCAGAACAGAGTATGCGAAATTGGCTTCATTCGTTCTTGGCCTTAAAAGCTCTTTTGGCTCGGAATCCATATGTTGCCAGAAAGAAGGGAAAAGGTCATAGCTAACAATGGTTAATACTTTGAATAAATTTATATTGTACAAATGTTTCAATTTGAACAAGGATTTTATTATTATTTGGAAAGAAAACACTTGAAGGTGATCAAGTTTTTGTGGAATAAAACTTATTCCCTTCAACAATATTTTATCTTTACGGTGTTTGTTGCATTTTGTGATATTGTATCAGCGGTTTATAATCTAAACTTTGCATCACGATCAGCAAATTCCAACACCAGCAACCATCACAATCACCACAACAACTGCTTGCCAACTTATACGATTATAATTTTTTTTCCACTTCCAGCTTTGACTGGCTGGTTGGTTGTTGTTGTTGTTGGAGTTCTTTATCATTTAAGGCCATTGGAGAAGTCGGTCGTTTGTTCATACCTCAGTGCTGTTGTATGCGAATGCGATTATTTATTGACACTTGAAACCCTTGGTGGTGTTGGAGATGGTAGATGGCGGTAGTGGAGTGGTGGTGGCGGTGGTGCTGGTGCTGGCAAGGCATTTAAGTTATGTTGCTTATTTATTTATTTCTATATAAAAAAAAATAAATGTGTGTATGATCATGGTTGCTGGTGTTTCATATTCAAGCTTTTGATTTATGATCAAGTAATTGTTGGTTTTTTTCTCTCTGTTTAGGGTATATTTTTTCCTTTGGTTCACAAAGCCAAAGAATTAATATCAATGTAAAGAAAGGGGCATAAATATTAAAGACTTATTATTTATATATTTTTTGCAGTTTTAACATTTGAATGAATTTGTATTGAATATTCAGATTTAGGCTGTGCCCTGGTGTCATAAAATTTATGTTGTTATGGTAACTCTGTTAATCATATGTCAATTTATTTTAAACTTAACCTTAAATTTGTCTAAATCACATATTGTTTAATAATAAGGATCGATCTCTATATCGAAAGTCATCATTTTAGCCATAAATTTGTTTGCTTTCTTAAAAAGCAGAAACTTGAGCAAACAGAAATAAAAATAAAAGAAAAAGCAAGGAAAAACATTTAACTTGAGAGAAAAAAGTCTCTCACTCACACTGCAAATACTCACTCACCCGCTGTTGTTATAAATGTTGTTGTTGTTATTGCTGTTGTGTTTTTCTTATTTTTCTTTTCTTTTGTGGTTGTTATTGTTGTCATTATTATTATTATTATTATGGATATACAGCACATAAAGTTTACGGTGGAAGTTTAACGTGTTAAATTGATTTAAATGGCGCGTGAGCGAAGGAGATAATTTCCACATGTCAGGATGTTTGCAATATTTATGGGCCACAGTTTAAACTCCAAACGACCACAATTTATACAAGCCAGCAACAACAACAGCAACTACAATAACAACAGCCAGTTACCCATTCAGCCTCAGCTAAAGTCTAAAAGTCTACGATTACACAAGCTGTTCGTTTCAGGTGTGAGAAATGAAATGTTTTAAAGGTACCAGAACAATTTACTTAATCATAAAATACTAGATTTTATAAAGAAATTTTTAAGAAACCTAAATAAGATGGAATGGAAAACAGAGTTATTAAACTAGGCCCCATTTTCTCTGGTAATTTGTTTATGGTGACGATATACTGACAGTTTTCGTTATTCGTCTATCGTTAACCCCTGTCTATACTTGACAAATATTTATCATAACAATAAATTACGTTTGTTGTCAAGACAAAGTTGTCTGAGCAAAATCACTAACAATTTGTCATAACGAAGCAATAATACTAATAAATGGGGACTATGCCTGATAATTTTTTATCTTGACAACCATTTGGACGTTTATCATGATAAAAATGTATCAGGTATAGAGAGGGGGCTACATAAAACAATAACCAGATATTAAGAAATTGTCTCAATAAATGTATTGATTCAAAATTTTTAATACCTCTCCGATTTATTTTGCACCACAAAATGTAAATTCTAAACAATTGTTCACCCCTGCTTCTTCGCTCTTTAAACAAAATCCGCAAACGAAAAAGCTTTGCAAAAAAAAAAACACCATATTCGTAGCCCCACTATTCCTTGGCTTCGTGTGCCAGCTAATGTTCGTGTGCGAGTGAGTATCTTTCGGTATGACTGTCTGTCAGTGGCCTGAGTTGTTCTTTGTGTGTTCGTTCGTTCGTTCATTCTCCTGAGTTGAGTTTTTGCTTTATTGATAATTGCTACCAATTACATGCAATTGCAAAATCATTTCTGACACCTTGCCATAGTTTATGGGTAACAAACTGTCATATATTTTACATCAAATAAACGCCATGATTATCACGATGTATTCGCCACATACAAACATACAGACAAACAGCAGTACATGTGTACTTATGAAGGAATACGAGGGCACGACATAAAGTCAAATAATAGGTTTTTATATAGTTTTATATTTACCTTAATCGTAGGTCGTTATACAGTCTTATATTCGCTTCAATCGTAAGTTTATATAAAGTCCTATACTCGCTTCAATCGTAGGTCTTTATACAGTTTTATATTCGCTTCAATCTTAAGTCTTTATACAGTCTTATATTCGCTTCAATCGTAAGTATTTATACCGTCTAAAATACGCTTCAGTCATAGGTCTTTATAAAGTCTTATATTCGCTTCAATCGGATAACTTGATACGGTTTTATATTCGCTTCAATCGAAGGTCTTTAAAAAGTCTTATATTCGCTTCAATCGTAAGTCTTAATACAGTCTTATATTCGCTTCAATCGTAGGGGTTTATACCAACTAATATTCGCTTCAATAGTAGGTCTTGATAAGGTCTTATATTCGCTTCAATCGTAGGTCTTTATACAGTCATATATTTGCTTTCATAGTAGGTCTTTATGAAGTCTTATATTCGCTTCAATCGTCGGTCTATAAACAGTCATATATTTGCTTTAATAGTAGGTCTTTATTAGTCTTATATTCGCTTCAATCGTAGGTCTATAAACAGTCTTATATTCGCTTCAATTTTAATTATTTATACAGTCTTATATTCGCTTCAATCGTAGGTCTTTAAACAGTCTTATTTATATTCGCATCAATTATAGGTGTTTATACACTCTTATATTCGCTTCAATCGTAGATCTTTATAGATTCTTATATTCGCTTCAATCGTAGGTATTTATACAGTCTTATATTCGCTTCAATCATAGATCTTTATACAGTCTTATATTCGCTTCAATCGTAGGTATTTATACAGTCTTATATTCGCTTCAATCATAGGTCTTTATACAGTCTTATATTCGCTTCAATCGTAGGGGTTTATAAAGTCTTATATTCGCTTCAAGCGTACGTCTTTATAAAGTCTTATATTCGCTTCAATCGTAGGTCTTTATAAAGTCTTATATTCGCTTCAATCGTAGGTCTTTATAAAGTCTTATATTCGCTTCAATCGTAGGTCTTTATAAAGTCTTATATTCGCTTCAATCATAGGTCTTTATACCGTCTTATATTCGCTTCAATTGTAGGTGTACATACAGTCTTATATCCGCTTCAATCGTAGGTCTTTATAAAGTCTTATATTCGCTTCAATTTTAATTCTTTATACCATCTTATATTCGCTTCAATCATATGCCTTTAAACAGTCTTATATTCGCTTCAATCGTAGGTAAATATAAAGTCTTATATTCGCTTCAAGCGTACGCCTTTATAAAGTCTTATATTCGCTTCAATCATATGTCTTTACAAAGTCTTATATTCGCTTCAATCGTAGGTCTTTATAAAGTCTTATATTCGCTTCAATAGTAGGTCTTTATACCGTCTTATATTCGCTTCAATTGTAGGTGTTCACACAGTCTTATATTCGCTTCAATCGTAGGTCTTTATAAAGTCTTATATTTGCTTCAATCGTAGGTCTTTATAAAGTCTTATATTCGCTTCAATTTTAATTCTTTATACCGTCTTATATTCGCTTCAAAAGTAGGTCTTTATAAAGTCTTATATTCGCTTCAATCGGAGGTCTTTATAAAGTCTTATATTCGCTTCAATCGTAGGTGTTTATACAGTCTTATATTCGCTTCAATTTTAGGTGTTAATACAGTCTTATATTCGCTTCAATCGTAGGTCTTTATAAAGTCTTATATTCGATTAAATTTTAATTCTTTATACCGTCTTATATTCGTTTCAATCGTAGGCCTTCGCTTCAATCGTAGGTGTTTATACAGTCTTATATTCGCTTCAATTTTAGGTGTTAATACAGTCTTATATTCGCTTCAATCGTAGGTCTTTATAAAATCTTATATTCGCTTCAATCGTAGGTGTTTATACAGTCTTATATTCGCTTCAATTTTAGGTGTTAATACAGTCTTATATTCGCTTCAATCGTAGGTCTTTATAAAGTCTTATATTCGATTAAATTTTAATTCTTTATACCGTCTTATATTCGTTTCAATCGTAGGCCTTTATAAAGTCTTATATTCGCTTCAATCGTTGGTCTTTATACAGTCTTATATTCGCTTCAATCGTTGGTCTTTATACAGACTTATATTCGCTTCAATTGTAGGTCTTTATAAAGTCTTATATTCGCTTCAATCGTTGGTCTTTATACAGTCTGATATTCGCTTCAATCGTTGGTCTTTATAAAGTCTTATATTCGCTTCAATCATTGGTCTTTATATAGTCTTGTACTCGCTTCAAAAGTAGTTCTTTATAAAGTCTTCTATTCGCTTCAATCGTTGGTCTTTATAGGGTCTTATATTCGCTTCAATTGTAGGTCTTTATAAAGTCTTATATTTGCTTCAATCGTTGGTCTTTATACCGTCTTATATTCGTTTCAATCATTGGTCTTTATAGGGTCTTATATTCGCTTCAATAGTTGGTCTTTATACAGTCTTATATTCGCTTCAATTTTAATTGTTTATACCGTCTTATATTAGCTTCAATCGTAGGTCTTCATAAAGTCTTATATTCGCTTCAATCGGAGGTCTTTATAAAGTCTTATATTCGCTTCAAAAGTAGGTATTTATAAAGTCAACATTTGGCTCAACAAAGTGAAGGTTTCACTCGCTGTATGGCATGTTGTGTCGTCTTATTGGAACCAAATGATTTGCAATGACATGAGAAATAAAAAGATCACGAATCAATTGCCTGTAGCGTTCGCCATTCACAGTAATGGGCCGATGACGCCTTCTGCATGTAAACCGCACCAAACAGTGATTTTTTTTTTTGGGATGTTGTGTAGTAAAGAGTCTCAATTCTGCTTCTTTACATAACCGTTAGGCAAGAAATGGGCCTCATTGCCGCACACAATTTTACAATAAAACAATCGGCTATAAGTTTCGCGAATCAATTACTGATTTTCAAAGTAAATTTGGATAATTTGGTAGCGTTGTTCAATTTGGAGAGATGCTTTGTAAGGGTCAGAATTGTTGATTTTGATACGGAAGACAAAGATCGCCCAGGCCAGCCAAAAATGTTTAAAGACCAATAATTGGCGGCATTAATCCATGAAAGTTGTTGTCAAATTCAACAAGAGCTAGTCAAGCAGCAATTTCAAAATGTTTGCAAGCAGAATGATTCATCCAAAAGCAGGGAAATTGGATACAATACGAATTGAAGCTGAGAGACCTTGAAAGACCTTGCAATGTCCGAAATGATGCTTTAACGCTGTAAAAGAAAATCATTTTTGCCTCGAATCATTACTTGCGATGAAAAATATATCCATTACGATAACCCGAAGCATAAGAGATCGTATTTGAAGCCTGGACAACCTGCAGAATCGAAACCAAAGCCAAATATCCATGGGGCTAAGGTAATGCTCTGTATTTGGTGGGAGCAAAAGGGTCCTATATACTATGAAATCTGACCAGATCATTACAGGGAACCTGTACCGAACGCAAATGATTCGTTTGAAGCAAGTATTAGCCGAAAAACGATTAGAATATGCGGCCACATATGAAATATTTCATCATGACAAAGCTCGGCTTTAT
The DNA here is from genome assembly GCF_958450345.1 of Calliphora vicina. Lineage (NCBI taxonomy): Eukaryota > Metazoa > Arthropoda > Insecta > Diptera > Calliphoridae > Calliphora > Calliphora vicina. Next base: position 22,164,278 of record NC_088784.1, on the reverse strand, counting down.
GTTGCAATACCTGTTAAAAACTATTTAGAAAGAAGTGGTTGGGAAGTTTTGAATTACCCGCCTTATAGTCCAGACCTTGACCCGTCCGACTACTATTTGTTTCGATCAAAGCAGAACACTCTCTCTGGGATACGCTTCACTTTGGAACAGAGTATCCGAAATTGGCTTGATTCGTTCTTGACCTCAAAAGATGAGCAGTTTTTTTGTCTTGGGATTCATATGTTGCCTTTTTTATTCAATTTTATATTTAATACTTTTCAGTTTGCCCCTCCTATATTCTTCATATTCTTGCGCCGCTTGCAATGATTACTTGGAAATTGAGGGTTAGCAAAGTATTGTAATTTTTAATATTCATGTAGGTACTCATACGTTCGTTCGTTTGTTCATTCGAACTCCAGTACAGACAACAAATTTTATATTCATATGCGCAATTATTATTAGAGGGAGGTCTTTTTTTCTTTTCAAAGTTACTTTTAATGGCCGTTTGATGTTGTTGAAGTTGCTTGATTCTGAATGTAAAGTTGAGCAAGAAAAAAAAGAGATGAAGTTTAAATAATATTTATGTAGGAAATTAGTGGTTTATTAATTTAAATGTTGGTAATTATGGGAGTTGCAAAATGTTTAACTATAACTATTGTACAAAGTAAAAGGAACAATTACTAAGTTCATGTATATTAGGAATGTGTCTCAAATTTTTTAAAAAATATAGCAAAAAATCGAAAAAATCCATTTATGATCCGAATGAGCTGAAATTTTGAATATAAATAGTCCTTGAGAAGATCTACATCTATGTAGGTTATCTCTATCAGTTGAAGAGATATTCAGGTTTATTGATTTATTTTTTTTAATTTTGCTCGATCTTTTTATGTTTTTTTAGATATGGCGGGCCTACGGAGGCTTGAAATTTATTTTTAAAATATCAGCTACTAGCTGACCCGGAGCGCTTCGCCACCCCAATTAGAAGAAAGAAATAATACTATCAAGTCTCACTTTGTGAATCTAATTGTAAATGTCTAATTTCATATTTCTGGGTCCATTATTATAGAAAATGCAAAATGTGTTCTTAATTTTAAATTTTTAGGTTTATTATTATAAAATATTCAAAGAGTACCATTGCAATATGGAAATAGTACCATTGATTATCACTTTTAAATTCGCATTCACTAAACCATAACCCGTCAAGTTTGAATTTTAGATTTGTATATCATTTCCTATATTATCAACTAATTTTGTTTCTATAATACTTCTATAATATTTAATAAATTATCACAAAACCGAAACCGATCGATTTTTAATTTTTTAAAACCGAAACCACGGTTTTGAAATTCTTCGATTTTTTGGAAACTCTAGGTCCATTATTATAGGAAATTCAAAAAAGTACCATTAGAATATAGAAAAAGTACCAAAAATCCCCCACTTGTGGTTTCCCACTCACTCGGGTCCATATAAGCTTAATTTCATGGCTTTAGGTTCATTGGTGAAGAAATTACAAAAAGTACCAATAAAGAAAAAGTACCAAAAAGTCTCCTCCTAGAATTCTAACGCATTTAGGACCATGTATGCTTAATTTCATGTTTTTAAGTCCATTGCTATAGAAAATTAAAAAAAGTACCAATAGAATAAACAAAAAGTACCAAAAAGCAGCCACTTGTGGATTCCCACTCACTCTGGTCCCTATAACCTTTATTTCATGTTTCAAGGTTCATTTGTGAAGAAATTACAAAAAGTACCAATCGAATAAAGAAAAAGTACCACAAAGTCTCCCCCTAGAATTCTCACTTACTTAGGACCATATATGCTTAATTTCATGTTACTAAGTCCATTGCTATAGAAAATTAAAAAAGGACCATTAGATTATAGAAAAAGTACCAAACGGTCTCCCCCTAGAATTCTCACTCACCTAGGACCATATATGCTTAATTTCATGTTTCTAAGTCCATAGTTATAGAAAATTCAAAAAAGTACCATTAGAATATAGAAAAAGTACCAAAAATACTCACACTTGTGGTTTCCCACACACTCGGTTTATATATAAGCTTTATTTCATGTTTCTAGGTTCATTGGTGAAGAAATTACAAAAAGTACCAATAAAGAAAAAGTACCAAAAAGACTCCCCCTAGAATTCTAACTCATTTAGGACCATGTATGCTTAATTTCATGTTTTTAAGTCCATTATATTATAGAAAATTCAAAAAGTACCATTAGAATAAACAAAAAGTACCAAAAAGCAGCCACTTGTGGATTCCCACTCACTCTGGTCCATATAACCTTTATTTCATGTTTCTAGGTTTATTGGTGAAGAAATTACAAAAAGTACCAATCGAATAAAGAAAAAGTACCACAAAGTCTCCCCTAGAATTCTCACTTACTTAGGACCATATATGCTTAATTTCATGTTTCTAAGTTCATTGTTATAGAAAATTCAAAAAAGTACCATTAGAATAAAGAAAAAAGTACCAAAAAGTCTCCCCCTAGAATTCTCACTCAAATAGGACCATATATGCTTAATTTCATGTTTCTAGGTTTATTGTTATAGAAAATTCAAAAAAGTACCATTAGAATATAGAAAAAGTACCAAAAAACTCACACTTGTGGTTTCCCACTCACTCGGTTTATATATAAGCTTTATTTAATGTTTCTAGGTTCATTGGTGAAGACATTACAAAAAGTACCAATCGAATAAAGAAAAAGTACCAAAAAGTCTCCCCCTAGAATTCTCACTCACTTAGGACCATGTATACTTAATTTCATGTTTTTAAGTCCATTGTTATAGAAATTTCAAAAAAGTACCATTAGAAGAACAAAAAAGTACCTATAGTTCAGTTCACACATTTTGGTACCTAAATATTATCTCCTATTCCTAACACTAACTTCACTAAGATGCATATCAGCTAACTTTATAATGTCTATAAGTGTAATAATTAAAATATTAAAAAAAATACCATTAGGAGAAAAGTACCAATTTTCCTTTTCTTCCTTGAACATCCCTCAAGTTTGAAATTTAAAAATATTCCATTTTGCCAAAATTGTTTATGCTACAGGCATGTCTGAAAATATTAAAATCTGTGTTAATGTGCCCAAGAATAAATATGTTTTAAAAAAGTACCAAACTGTTTACTCGGATTTGGCCCAATATACACCTTGGTACTCGAGTTCCAAATAACACCCTGTTAGTTAATTTTTGTATGAATCCAGGAACAAACGTTAAAAAAATTTATCAAAATTGGCTTAATAATTTCAAATAAAATGTATTTTCCCGATTTTATCCCCTTTTTGGTACCTTTTTTATCCCCATTGAGGTGGTACAATTTTATTCAAATAAATTTCTGTAACGTGGTGGGAGTTCATAATAAAATATTCGTATGTCTATGTCAAATTATAGAAAAACATATTTTGTGAAAAAGTACCAAAAATAAACACAATTTTTATCCCTTAAGGGTTCGAATTTCCAAAAAGTACCAAACTTATATTTTTTTATTTTTTGTTAATTAAAGAATAGGATTTAAAAATTGTTTTTATGTTTATTGGTTTAAAAGATACATAGGGTGCAAAAAAAGTACCAAAATACAGTTTTTACCCGTTTTCTAACCTAAAAGTTTCGAATTTCGAAAAAGTACGAAACACCCGTCAGCTTATTTTTTGAATGGAGTAACATGCAATTTTAAGTTTCTTTGTATCTTTATTAGTTTTTAAGATATAAGGTTACCGAATTTACCCGTTTTTACCCTTTTTTAACCTCTAAACGTTCGAATTTCCAAAAATCCCTTCTTATCGGATCGTTTAGGGGAGGGAGGAAAATTTTATATTTTTATTCGTGGAAAATCCCCATATGATTTTTTTTTTAGTTTTTAAGGTAAATGAAGTCCCAAAGTTTTATAAAATTATTTAATTAGCGCTATGAAGCTGAACGTAAATCAACCTCAGCTCAAACCATGTGAAATTTCGTAACAATATCTCCAATAGTTCCCAAAATACCGAATTATTTCCAAAAAAGAAAAGATTTTAAACCACAATTTCTTTATTTAGTTGTTTGATTTTCTATCCTATGTCTATACCTGATCAATTTATGTCATGATAAACGTCAAAATGGTTGTCAAGATTTAAAATTATCAAGTATAGTCTCCATTTATTAGTATTATTGCTACGTTATGACAACATTCAACTCAGACGACTTTGTCATGACTACAAACATCATTTATTGTTATGAAAAATAATTGTCAAGTGTAGACACTTTTCATGTCCCCATTTCTCTCCCCCTCTAATAACAGTTTTAAACGTTTTTTATTCTATTTTTAAATAAAATTTTACAAAATTAAACCTATGATTAGTTGCTTTTAAATGCTGTTGATAATGTTTTCCAAACCCAAGCCTCAACCGCAAAACCAGTAGCATTTTAATAGCAATTTACAAATGAGTGCCTGCTAGTGTCTACTTATATTCATATTCCTACAAAAGGCTAAATACCTCAACAGCAACAAAAAAAAAAAATATATCCATTACCAACAATTAATAAACAATTTAGCCATATTTTATTATGATAAATTACATTTATTAACGTGCATATTTTTAGCTGACAAACATCTACTTATATGACAATAAATCAAAACTTTTAAAAGTTTCTTTTACTTAAGCAGCACAGAATACTCTTTAATATTTATGAATTTCCACTGTCTACAAGTTGGAGCAGACCGCCAATATGCAGCAATTAGGTTGGTCAAACTGCTGTACGGCTAAACAGTAGACAGATGTAAGGACAGACATCAGAGCCAGCCAAGCTGGCAAATTTAAATTTCGCCAGCCAACAAACACCCTTAAGCTAAATTGGTGATAATTATTTTATGCTGCACAAAATGCCAATATTTATTATGATTCTTAAAACTCTTTGAAGTTGAAAGACCTAAAAAAGTGGCGATATTAAGTTAGTGATAGTTGCCATAAATCTTATAACAAAATAATATTCAGCTGAAAAAAAACTCACAACTGTTTAATAAAATTTTATAAAATTTTACACCTTTTATTGAAATTAAATTCATAAATTTACACAATTATTTTCAATTGTCTGGAATGAGAAAAATACTTATTTGTACTGCAGTTAATTATAATTTAATTTTTCTTTTAAAATTTCTTTTCTTACTAATCATCATGGCGCTGACAAATGTCAATTGTTTGACATTTTGTTATTATCTTTTAACTGGTGGCCCAAGAAAAACAAAGACAACTACTAACATTTGACAGTTGTGCAAGAAATTTTTGAAAATACAACAAACCCTCAAATTAATGTTCGCTCTAATTAACACAGCTATTGTTTTAAAGTCATGCCGGCTCTCACACATTTTTAACTCAACAAGAAACTCCAAAAACAAGGTTTGACCCTTCTTCAGTAAGCTAATTTCTATAACAAGGGTGAAATCTTAAAATTAGCACAACCAATAATTAAGATGTTGTGTTTTTGTTTGCCTTCAAATGGTCAAGCTTAGTTAGGGAAGGCCGGTAGACGCTAGGGAAAATGACATTTCTAAATTACATATGTATTATTAATAAATCGCTTAAAGGACAGATGGATGAGTTTGTTATTTTAAACTAAGTAATAATTACAATTAAACGGGAGCTGAATTTTTCATAGACATTTTTTTTTAGAAATTTGTCAGCTTCGTTTTATTACAAGAGTTTTATTATACAGTCATATATTAGCTTAAATGGTTGGTCTTTATACAGTCCTTTACTGTAGCTATTTTTATACAGTCTTATATAAGCTTAAATCGATAGTCTTTATACAGTCAATCTTAGGTATCCCTACAGTCTTATATTAGCTTCAATCGTAGGTCTTTATACAGTCTTTAGTTAGCTTCAATTGATAGTCTATATTTAGTCTTATGTTAGCTTCAATTGTAGCTCTTTATACAGTCTCATATTCGCTTCAATTGTTGCTCCTTATACAGTCTTATATTCGCTTCAATCGTAGCTCTTTATACAGTCTTATATTCGTTTCAATTGTAGCTCTTTATACAGTCTTATATTCGCTTCAATTGTAGCTCCTTATACAGTCTTATATTCGCTTCAATTATAGGTCTTTATACAGTCTTATATTCGCTTCAATTGTACAGTCTTATATTCGCTTCAATCGTAGCTCTTTATACAGTCTTATATTCGCTTCAATTGTAGCTCCTTATACAGTCTTATATTCGCTTCAATTGTAGCTCCTTATACAGTCTTATATTCGCTTCAATTGTAGCTCTTTATACAGTCTTATATTCGCTTCAATTGTAGCTCCTTATACAGTCTTATATTCGCTTCAATTATAGGTCTTTATACAGTCTTATATTCGCTTCAATTGTACAGTCTTATATTCGCTTCAATCGTAGCTCTTTATACAGTCTTATATTCGCTTCAATTGTAGCTCCTTATACAGTCTTATATGCGCTTCAATTGTAGCTCCTTATACAGTCTTATATTCGCTTCAATTATAGGTCTTTATACAGTCTTATATTCGCTTCAATTGTACAGTCTTATATTCGCTTCAGTTGTACAGTCTTATATTCGCTTCAATTGTACAGTCTTATATTCGCTTCAATTGTAGCTCTTTATACAGTTTTATATTCGCTTCAATTGTAGGTCTTTATACAGTATTATATTCGCTTCAATTGTAGCTCCTTATACAGTCTTATATTCGCTTCAATTATAGGTCTTTATACAGTCTTATATTCGCTTCAATTGTACAGTCTTATATTCGCTTCAATCGTAGCTCTTTATACAGTCTTATATTCGCTTCAATTGTAGCTCCTTATACAGTCTTATATTCGCTTCAATTGTAGCTCCTTATACAGTCTTATATTCGCTTCAATTATAGGTCTTTATACAGTCTTATATTCGCTTCAATCGTAGCTCTTTATACAGTATTATATTCGCTTCAATTGTAGCTCCTTATACAGTCTTATATTCGCTTCAATTGTAGCTCCTTATACAGTCTTATATTCGCTTCAATTATAGGTCTTTATACAGTCTTATATTCGCTTCAATTGTACAGTCTTATATTCGCTTCAATTGTACAGTCTTATATTCGCTTCAATTGTACAGTCTTATATTCGCTTCAATTGTAGCTCCTTATACAGTCTTATATTCGCTTCAATTATAGGTCTTTATACAGTCTTATATTCGCATCAATTGTACAGTCTTATATTCGCTTCAATTGTAGCTCTTTATACAGTATTATATTCGCTTCAATTGTAGCTTGTTATACAGTCTTATATTCGCTTCAATTGTAGGTCTTTATACAGTCTTATATTCGCTTCAATTGTAGCTTGTTATACAGTCTTATATTCGCTTCAATTGTAGCTCTTTATACAGTCTTATATTCGCTTCAATCGTAGGTCTTTATACAGTCTTAAGTTAGCTTCAATCGATAGTCTTTATGTCTTATATTCGCTTCAATCGTAGGTCTTTATACAGTCTTATATTCGCTTCAATCGTAGGTCTTTTTACAGTCTTAAGTTAGCTTCAATCGATAGTCTTTATGATGTCTTATATTCGCTTCAATCGTAGGTCTTTATACAGTCTTAAGTTAGCTTCAATCGATAGTCTTTATAATGTCTTATATTCGCTTCAATCGTAGGTCTTTATACAGTCTTATATTCGCTTCAATCGTAGGTCTTTATACAGTCTTAAGTTAGCTTCAATCGATAGTCTTTATAGTGTATTATATTCGCTTCAATTGTAGGTCTTTATACAGTCTTATATTCGCTTCAATTGTAGGTCTTTATACAGTCTTATATTCGCTTCAATTATAGGTCTTTATACAGTCTTATATTCGCTTCAATTGTACAGTCTTATATTCGCTTCAATTGTACAGTCTTATATTCGCTTCAATTGTACAGTCTTATATTCGCTTCAATTGTAGCTCCTTATACAGTCTTATATTCGCTTCAATTGTAGCTCCTTATACAGTCTTATATTCGCTTCAATTATAGGTCTTTATACAGTCTTATATTCGCTTCAATTGTACAGTCTTATATTCGCTTCAGTTGTACAGTCTTATATTCGCTTCAATTGTACAGTCTTATATTCGCTTCAATTGTAGCTCTTTATACAGTTTTATATTCGCTTCAATTGTAGGTCTTTATACAGTATTATATTCGCTTCAATTGTAGCTCCTTATACAGTCTTATATTCGCTTCAATTATAGGTCTTTATACAGTCTTATATTCGCTTCAATTGTACAGTCTTATATTCGCTTCAATCGTAGCTCTTTATACAGTCTTATATTCGCTTCAATTGTAGCTCCTTATACAGTCTTATATTCGCTTCAATTGTAGCTCCTTATACAGTCTTATATTCGCTTCAATTATAGGTCTTTATACAGTCTTATATTCGCTTCAATCGTAGCTCTTTATACAGTATTATATTCGCTTCAATTGTAGCTCCTTATACAGTCTTATATTCGCTTCAATTGTAGCTCCTTATACAGTCTTATATTCGCTTCAATTATAGGTCTTTATACAGTCTTATATTCGCTTCAATTGTACAGTCTTATATTCGCTTCAATTGTAGCTCCTTATACAGTCTTATATTCGCTTCAATTATAGGTCTTTATACAGTCTTATATTCGCTTCAATTGTACAGTCTTATATTCGCTTCAATTGTAGCTCTTTATACAGTATTATATTCGCTTCAATTGTAGCTTGTTATACAGTCTTATATTCGCTTCAATTGTAGGTCTTTATACAGTCTTATATTCGCTTCAATTGTAGCTTGTTATACAGTCTTATATTCGCTTCAATTGTAGCTCTTTATACAGTCTTATATTCGCTTCAATCGTAGGTCTTTATACAGTCTTAAGTTAGCTTCAATCGATAGTCTTTATGTCTTATATTCGCTTCAATCGTAGGTCTTTATACAGTCTTATATTCGCTTCAATCGTAGGTCTTTTTACAGTCTTAAGTTAGCTTCAATCGATAGTCTTTATGATGTCTTATATTCGCTTCAATCGTAGGTCTTTATACAGTCTTAAGTTAGGTTCAATCGATAGTCTTTATAATGTCTTATATTCGCTTCAATCGTAGGTCTTTATACAGTCTTATATTCGCTTCAATCGTAGGTCTTTATACAGTCTTAAGTTAGCTTCAATCGATAGTCTTTATAATGTATTATATTCGCTTCAATTGTAGGTCTTTATACAGTCTTATATTCGCTTCAATTGTAGGTCTTTATACAGTCTTATATTCGCTTTAATCGTAGGTTTTTATACAGTCTTATATTCGCTTCAATTGTAGGTCTTTATACAGACTTATATTCGCTTTAATCGTAGGTTTTTATACAGTCTTTTATTCTCTTCAATCGTAGGTCTTTATACAGTCTTATATTCGCTTCAATTGTAGGTCTTTATACAGTCTTATATTCGCTTTAAACGTAGGTTTTTATACAGTCTTATATTCTCTTCAATCGTAGGTCTTTATACAGTCTTATATTCGCTTCAATCGTAGGTCTTTATACAGTCTTAAGTTAGCTTCAATCGATAGTCTTTATAATGTCTTATATTCGCTTCAATTGTAGCTCTTTATACAGTCTTATATTCGCTTCAATTGTAGACCTTTATACAGTCTTATATTCGCTTCAATTGTAGCTCCCTATACAGTCTTATATTCGCTTCAATTGTAGGTCTTTATACAGTCTTAAGTTAGCTTCAATCGATAGTCTTTTTAACGTCTTATATTATCTTCAATCGTATTTATTTATACAGTCTTATGTTAGGTTCAATTGAAGGTCTTTATCCTGTCTTTTATTAGCATCAATCGTTGGTCTTTATACAGTCTTATGTTAGCTTCAATTGAAGGTCTTAATACAGTCATATTGGATATATGACTTAAAATGTGGCATATTTTATAATGTTTAGCTTTTATTTTGAAACACTTGTACAATATAAATTTATTCAAAGTATTGGCCATTGTTAGTATAAGCTTTTCCCATTTTTCTGGCAGCATATGGAACTACTCAACTTTTGAGGCCAAGAATGAATCAAGTCAATATCGGATAGTCTGTTCCAAAGTGAAGTGCATCCCATAGAGAGAGAGCGTTCTACTTTAGGGTACTGGATAAGGCGGTTGTGACAAAACTTCCCAACCATTTCTTTGTAAATAGTTTTTAGCAGGTTTTGCAACATGTGGCCGAGCGGTGACATGATGGAATATTACGGTTTCATGCCTGGCCGCATATTTTGGGCTCGCTTCAAACGAATCAGTTGCGTTCTGTTCACATTAACTATGATGGTCTCGTCAGATATATGTATATATATTTGGTGGGACCAAAAGGGTCCCACCAAATACAGAACATTATATTAGCGACAAGAATATTTGGCTTTGGTGTCGATTCGGCTGGTTTGTCGAGCTACACATACGATCTCTTACACTTGGGTTATCGTAATGGATTAATTTTTCATTGCTGAAATAATTCTATTAAGAATATTTTCTTTTATAGATTTCATGCAGCATTTCCGACGTGAAAGATTGTCAGGTTCAATTCGTATGGTAGCCAATTTCCCTGCTTTTGGATGAATCCTGCTGCTCGCAAAAGGTTTTGAAATTGCAGCTGGAGTATGATTTTGCTAACTCTTGATGAGTTTTACAACAATCTTCATGGAATAATGCCTCCAATTCATGGCACAAACCATCTCTCGCTCATTGAAGCCGATGAAACACATTCACCATAACAATGTTCTAACGAAGAAAATGAATTCACAGTTTCCCCCCAAACAGTGAGATTTCGATAATTTAGCTGCAAAAAAAAAATTGAAATCTCACATAACACAATATTAACGGATATACTGCCAAGAATTGCTTTATGTCTTTGCGTCATAAAGTTTTCAAACTCTATCTTTCAAATACGATCCAATTTAAAGTTAATAGTTGTTTCAATTCCTAAAATCAGCGAAATAAGACATGAGAACGCTAAAGACTTTTCGAGTAGTCAGCATCAACGGAAATTTACCTTTATGAGGTATTAATCGTATTAAAAGAGAGGAATTTTTCACACAAATTTTTAGAAATATAACAAGCTACGGTTGGGTATTATTACATTTGTATACCCTGCACCAGGAGTTGTAAAAATTTTCCGTATTGCGACAATATTTGAGATCGAGGAAGACACTGCTAGCTCAGAGAGAAAATTAGTTTTTTAGCACAATATGCTAAATATCACATCGAGCATTAATATCTAACGAAATATTGACTAGAATGCTGTAAAGCATTAGAATTTCCTCATCTCCTGGCTTCATTTTGTTTTTAAATGTTGTCTCTCTCTATCTCTTTCAATTTAAAAATTAAGTCCAATTTAATGTTTGAGAATGTCAAAGACTTCTCGAGTAGTCAGCATCAATGTCGTTCAACAAAAACTGCTGTATAAGAGGTTATAATCGTATTAAAATATCATTGAAACATCGTAACTGGGTTAGGAATAAATCGAAACAAATCTTAAATTATATAGATTTCCACAAAGACCTAGATTACAAGCTTCAAACCACAATGCAACATAATTGGCTACTATTCCGGAATCTAAACTAAAATGGAGATTAAACAGACAAGATTAACTACGACGGCGGAATTTTATACCTATTGCACGATGTTTGCGAGAAAATGGAGCTTTCATATATATATGAAAGCTCAAAAGCAATTGGATTTTTAAAACCCAACTGGGTGTAAATAAAGAATTATTTATACATATTTGGAAAGAACTCAAAATTTCATTGACACACAAAAAGTCTAAATTTGGTTGCACAGTTCAATTAATAACTTACTTTGAATATTTCCATAAACAATTAATAAAAATTATACAAAAATATTTTATTTTTTATATCCGTTAGAAATTACACTTTTAAAAATAACCACCCAGAAATTTTAACTAAATAGAGATATTGATTTGCCTGCAAATCTAATAAATATTATCTCTAACACCTCATCACTTATACTTTCAAACAATAGACTATTTCTAACTTCCGCTTAATAAAATATTTTATAATTATTTGATTGTAATGTCCAAATAACATTTATGCTTTAAATTATTAGCTCTCATATTACACAACACAACAAAAAAAAACTGGAAAATTTACATACAAATTAATGATATTGTAGTTTATGTATCGATCTTTAGGCGCCAGATCAACTTTCAAAAAATAATTTTCAACTGAAAATAAAAATCCCACAAAACATAAAAATAAAAATAAAAAAAATGTGTTAAAAAATTATCAAATCATAAGATTAACATAATAATAGATCAAGTTACTTGGAAAAAAACACACACATAATAGAAATTGTCAAAATAGTTAAAGTGTCAAACTAACAACAAGGGGGATAAAGAGAAAAAGAAAACAAGAGGAATATACGGAGATATTTTTAAACTAATAAGAGTATAAATATTAGATTAGAATGTATTTTTTAACAAAAAGACAACAGATGACTCTAAAAGAAGATCTTGCTAGATCTATAACAATTGAGAGAATGTAACATATATGTATGTAGGAGTGTTTATTAGGGTTGTTAAGTAATCGTTTAAAGAGTTTAATCGGTTATAAGTTAACTAAGTGGTACTGATTTATATGATATTTCTAAATGATTGCTATACTCTATAAAAATAGCAGACCAAAAAAGTGAAGTCAATGACAATTTTTCGAAAAAAATTCATCTTCTCCATCTGAATGGCTTCGTGAATACACAAAATTGTAGAATTAGGTGTTTAGAAAATCTGGTGCAGATTTTGGTCAGAAGGCGTTTGAAGACTTTTTGAAGATTAGGACGAAATTCCAGTGACTGTGAACAACATTCGTTACAAGAACATGATAACGGAGTTCTTGTGGCCTCAACTGGACGCCATGCAATTTTTTTCTTTAGAGTTTTGTGATACCTCACAATTCCTGCGATCAAATTCGAGATCCAATGCTTCATCGGTGAGATATAGCCACATCTCTAAAAATACATGGAAAATTTCATGAAAAGAGTAATGGCTTTTCATTAGAGCCGTGGGGGACGTTTGACTGATATTTTATTGTATATTTAATCGGAACATGTCTCTTTACAATCCAATAAAAAATCACAACTATCTCAAAAAATACGAGTTTTTATTTTAAAATGAAAAAGTGGATTCTTACTGAGACGCCCTTTATAATAGTCAGCAGGATCATTCGAAAAAAAATTCCACATAGAGATTATTCCAATCCTCATTAACCTTCGCTTTACCAATACCCACCCGGGTGACCACATCGTTTTTATTGGATTAATATTTTTTTTAATTTTGTTTCGATTTAAATGAAATTTGTATTCCCTGAACAAATTTTAGAGTTCTATAGAATTTAATAGAAACATTTTAAACTTTTTATAAGGTTTTTTTAAAATTTCGTTCGTCGCATATATTTATAGAAGTGTAGTGTCACCCGGGTGGGTATTCTCATCAACTCTTGCCACTGATATTTACTTCGGTATCAATCTCTCTTCTCCATCTCCTTCTCCTTATTATGTTACATCTCCTTCGTATGTTAACTTGCGGTTTCCAGTCTATGACAGTTGTATTGATGTCGTTAGTCTAACTTCTAAGGGTGTGACCGATCCAACGTCATTTTCGTCTCCTTATTTCAATCGAAAGGATTTGTTGGATTGTTCTTTCCCAGAGCATATGAATAGATATAGGAAAATTCAAATCAAATGTCTACAAACACTATTCCCTCTATCCTCCCTCCCATAACCTATTTTCCTAGTTCCAACACAATGCTTTGCATGAGTAGGGGTCATCCCCTGAGGTAGATTTTACATTGTAAATTGCAATTTTCCTACGCAGAAATGAAGAAGGTGATTTCCAAATAGGTTTTAGACGGCCAAATGTTTAAAGTGCCTTCTGCAAGCGAGTATCGATGTCCTTACCCGAACCCCCGATAGCAGATTGGCTGGATTCTTCTATCGCTTGCACCAATTGCAAATAAATCTCGGAGGTTGCATTAATACGTAAATTTTTTGTCTCCATGACATTTATTTTCAAACCTTCTGATTCCCCTGCCAGCGTTATGCTTCCTAATTTCGCCGCGAGATCTGAGTAGCTGAGTAGACAAATATCGTCTGCATAATCAATATCGTTAAGGCGACCCACCAATCCCCACACTATCCCCTGCCGTTATCGAAGTCTCTTCCAAGGATCATGTCCAGACACATCCCTGTTGGACCCCTATCCCAACTCTCACCGTTTCACTCAGATATTTGCCATGTTTTATCCTACAGGAGGCATTACGTTATAAGCTTTTTATAAGGCGTATGAGTTTGAGAGATATTCTCCTACATGTCAATGAACTCCAAATCACATCGTGGTTTAGTTTATCGAAGGCCCTCTTGAAATTTATGAAGCATAGATACAGTGGTGACCGCCACTCTTCAGATTGTTCCACAATAACTCGTAGACTGTTTATGTGGTCGATGGAGGCCTTATTGGGTCTGAATCCAGCTTGTTCCTGCCATAAAGTTGGCGTTACCCTGTCGGAGATCCTTTTGGCATTTATCTGGGCATAGCAGAGTAATGCCCCGCCATTTATTAGGGTCTGTGAGATCACCCATTTTTGTTATATTTCAGTTAGCTCATTGTTGAGATTTTCGTTGTCCCAGAATGTTCGAATGATTGGCAATATTATTCCAGCAGTCATATGTGGGTCGGACTTCAAGAGCTCAGCAGAGATTCCGACAACATTTGTTTGCTTTGTGACTGCTAATTGAAGCATCAACAATATGGCCGCTATCAAGTGTCAAAGTTCGGAAGTCCCTATTGGAAGACGCTTCCTTTCCTTTAATACATTTTATCAGCTGTTTTTAAAAAGCTTAATATTTTAATTAAAATAAAGAAAACTAGCTTTTTTTAATACTTAAATACCAGATACTTAATCCAATAACCGTTAAACACTTTTCTTAAGCCCTACATTATTTGAAATAATACAAACGGTGTATAGAAACATCAAAATTGAAATAAATCTTTAACATATTTAATCATACAAGTACTATTATGATCATGGAACGATGATAGTGTTTGGAACCCCCACTATACCAGTACAGCCACATATTAGAGTCTGTTTTTTTTTACTGTTGCAACCATTAAGAAACTTGGAAACAGTCACCTGCTGTTTTTCATTTTAAATTCATTGTCTAAGCACCTTTTTTTTGGTTTTTGTTAGTTTGAATTGATGTTTCTTTTCCCGAGTACTATGAGTGATATTGTTGTGATGTATTTTACCACAATATTTGTGTGTAGATATATTTATTATAATATTTATTGTATTATTTGTTTTTGTATTGATTTAACAAAATGATTAAATGTTGGGTCACCCGCAGCATAATGTAGAAAACATACAGTTTTTTTGTTTGTTTATTTACAAAAAAAAAAATTGATTTTAACACCAGGTATTTATCATAATTTTTTTTGTTTCTTTTTCAGTCTTTAGTAGAGATCAGATCTTGATCAGTTTAATATGTCTGATAGAGTTAAATGTCCAAATGTTTTTTTTATAAACACACACGTCTAAGAAAATTGTTTAATGAGTATCTTTTAATTAAGTTTATGCAGGAATAATAATACAATTGGGTTTAGAAAAAAAGGTAGTTTGTAACATTTACAGAAGAAAACAAGGAATGAATGTAAAAAAGCAGCAGAAAAATTAACTAATAATTACAAAATTGCTGCAAAACTACCATTTTTAAAAATTTTAAATATTAGGAAATGATGTTCCTTACAAAAATGTATTAAATTTAATGCATTTTTAAAAAGTAGTATTTTTACTACTATTTTAAAATTGAAAAATAAATTATTTTTCGAAATCAACGATTCATAATAAATAAATATCATACAAAATTAAGCAAAATGTACTACTTTTTGTAAAATAGTAGTAACTAAATTAGTAGTTTTTACAAAAAATATATAAAAAATTATATTTTCTTTAAATTTTTATATTGAGACATCATACTACACACAAAAATTAAATAAATTCCATACTTTTTATAAAAAGTAGTATTTTTACTACTATTTTAAAATTGAAAAATAAATCCATTTTTGAATTTAGCTTTTCGTTTTAAATAAATTGCATTAAAAATTTTAAAAATTTTACTACTTTTTAATAAATAGTAGTAACTAATTTAGTAGTTTTTGCTAGAAATATATAAAAAATTATAATTTCTTTAAATGTTTATTTTGAAATATCATAATCCACACAAAAATTAAATAAATTCCACACTTTTTGTAAAAAGTAGTATTTTTACTACTATTTTAAAATAGAAAAATAAATATGTTTTTGAAATCAGCGTTTCGTTTTAAATAAATTGTATTACAAATTTTAAATAATTTACTACTTTTTGTAAAATAGTAGTAACTAATTTAGTAGTTTTTACAAAAAATATATAAAAAATTATATTTTCTTTAAATTTTTATATTGAGACATCATACTACACACAAAAATTAAATAAATTCCATACTTTTTATAAAAAGTAGTATTTTTACTACTATTTTAAAATTAAAAAATAAATCCATTTTTGAAATCACCGTTTCGTATTAAATAAATTGTATTACAAATTTTAAATAATTTACTACTTTTTGTTAAATATTAGTAACTAATTTAGTATCTTGTGTAAAATTTTAATAAAAATTTATATTTCCTTTAAATTTTTATTTTAAAACATCATATACTCCACCCAAAAAAGTAATAAATTCCATATTTTTTATAAAAAGTAGTATTTTTACTACTATTTTAAAATTGAATAATAAATCCATTTTTGAATTTAGCTTTTCGTTTTAAATAAATTCTATTACAAATTTTATTTAATTTACTACTTTTTAATAAATAGTAGTAACTAATTTAGTAGTTTTTGCAAAAAAATATATAAAAAAATTATATTTCCTTTAAATTTTTATTTTGAAACATCATAATCCACACAAAAAAGTAGTAAATTCCACACTTTTTGTAAAAAGTAGTATTTTTACTACTATTTTAAAATTGAAAAATAAATCCATTTTTGAAATCAACGTTTCATAATAAATAAATTCCATGCAAAATAAAGCATAATTTAATACTTTTTGTAAAATAGTAGTAACTAATTTAGTAGTTTTTGCCAAAAATATATAAAAAATTATAATTTCTTTAAATTTTTATTTTGAAACATCATAATCCACACAAAAAAGTAATAAATTCCATACTTTTTATAAAAAGTAGTATTTTTACTACTATTTTAAAATTGAAAAATAAATTCGTTTTTGAAATCTCCTGTTCGTATTAAATAAATTGTATTAAAAATTTTAATTAATTTACTATTTTTCAATAAATAGTAGTAACTAATTTAGTAGTTTTTGGTAAATTTTTATTGTTAGCTTATCTTTTCAAAATTCTTTGCTATATTTTGCCACCTGACTGTTCTCCCCATTCTATTAACCACTTATCACAGGCATGAGCCAAAATAATTTATTATAATTATATGAACAATTCAAACAAAATATTATACATAAAACTCGATTAGTATTGAAATGGGAGGGTAAAGTCATTACTGACACCACAGGCCGGAATTACATAGCAAATGCTATATGCAAGTGTCTGTCTGTAAACATGTTAATTGTATAATCATATTTAAGAGCAAACAAATGATTTTATGAACAATTTTTTTTGTTATTAAATAACTGAATAACAAAATTGTTTAAACAAATTAATATTTCAAACAAAATAATTATAAAAGCAAGATAAAGTTATATTGTTAATAAGCTCTTAATTAATCATAATCTAAAGTGAAAGGTTAATTGATGATTTTGGAGAAAATATTAACAGTAATGAAGATAAATTTGTTTAAAGTTTTTAGAAAGTTTACAAAAAAAAAAAATAACTGTTAAGCTAGGAAATATAGGATTAAAGTATGAACACGTAAACATTTCCAACCCTGCACTGTTTATTTACCATAACAACAGAGTTGTATTTTGTGCGGTTACTTTGGGTTTGTTTACATTCCATCTCTGGTTAATGGGTTTGCTGCACCGAGTGACCTCGGTTATTCTTGGGTTTAATGGTTAAGTAAATTATTTAGAACTGATATTTATATTCTAATTATTGCCCTTAATATTTTTTACCGAATTCCTTTATTATTTCATTTATTCCTTTTACCAATATTCCTCTCGTACCAAACACAATATTTTAACAAAAAAACTTTCCCAATAAATAAAACAAAAACTTTATGTTTTTGCCAATTTGCTTTAAATAAAAAAAACTTTGTTAGACAACTTGGTAGCAATTTGTGTGTTCATTTATGGCATTTATTTTTGGCCATTAGTAAAACGCAACCATTTATGGTGATTGTTCAAACAGCGGAAATGCAATTTTAGATTTCATCAAATGATAAGGGAAACAAAACTAATAAATTTACCTAAAAACAAATATTAACTTTGCAAATTTATATTGTTTCAATACAATATTGAGTAGCATTTTTTTTTGTTGATTTGAAATGTTGCTCTTTTCAGTTTGTTAATGGAATTTTTTTTATTGCAAAGTAGGTCTAAAACTAAATATTGTTAATAAAGTTTGTTAGAAGTTAGTTAAGGTAATAAGGTAAATTTAATGGAATCAATATATACATATTTATTTATGACTTACCAATTATGTTTAAAGGGATTTGAGTTGCATTGATTTGAGAAATATTGAGAGTTAGGCTGGAAGACAGTTCTGCAAATAAATTAAAACAAGATAAATTTATGCAAGCAAATCATACTTAAGCTATTTATTAGAGATAATTGAACATCTTCATAATTGAAATAATTTATTTTGTAAATTAGCTCCTAAACATTTGTACGTGACATAAATTCCCACTCCTAACTCAGTAATTTCTTAAATGATTTTAAGTTATTATAGGGATATGGAAACACAACTAACTAGACTTCCAAACAATATATAAATTAAATTAATGAAACCTTAAACTTGTGTTGATTTTTGTAATTTGAAAATTTCTCCATTTTTGTCTACAATTTTCAAATTCCACAATATAATTTTCCGACCATTTACAGTATATATATTCTGGATCCATATCCTGTCTGTCTTTCCGTCTGTCTGTTGAAATCAATTTTCTGAAGACTCCAGATATCTTCGGGATCCAAATCTTCAATAATTCTATCAGACATGCTTTCGAGAAGTTTCCTATTTAAAATCAGCAAAATCGGTCCACAAATGGCTGAGATATGAAGAAAAAACCAGGACAACCTCGATTTTTGGTCTATATCTGGATTATTATTGTCATTAATATAGACAATATGGATATCTAATGATAGATATTTCAAAGACATTTGCAACGACGTATATAATACCATAGTAAGTTGGACCTACAATGGTTTAAAATCGGAAAAAATATTTTTAACCCGAATTTTTTTTTTAAATTTAAAAAACCAAAAAAAAATTTTAAAATTTAAAAAAAAAATTAAAATTAAAATACCGAAAAATTTTTATAAAATTTAAAAAAACAAAATAATAACAATTCGAAAAAAAAAAAATTTCCAAAAAAATAAATTTTTGAGGGTACTTGTTTTTTTCATCCACATTTTTGCTACAGTTTTCAACTTTGGCCTCACATTTTTTCTAAATCTTGTTTGAAATGGCCTATGTATTGTCAAATATTCTGAAAAACTTATGTATTGCCAATAAAATAAGCAAACATTTTTCATAATTACTGAAAAAATACCAAAATTATGGTACTTTTCCTGAGAGTTCTTCCATTTTTCTTCACAATCTTTCCTACAATTTTGAAATTTGGCCACAATTTTTTTCAAAATTTTGTTTGAAATGGCCTTGGTATTAACAAATATTCTAAAAACATTATGTATTCCCAATAAAATGAGCTAAAATTTATTATTATTAATTAAAAAACAAACAAAATTATTGTACTTTTCCTGAAAGGTATTGTTTTTGTTCATCAACATTTTTTCTACAATTTTCCACTTTGGCCTCACATTGTTTTTAAATTTTGTTTGAAATGGCCTTGGTATTAACAAATATTCTGAAAACCTTATGTATTCTTAATAAAATCAGCTAAAATTTGTCAAAATTATTGGAAAAATATCAAAATTATGGTACTTTTTCTGAGGGTACTTGTTTTTTTTTACCAAAATTTTTTCTACAGTTTTCAACTTTGGCCTCAAATTTTTTTTAATTTTGTTTGAAATGGCCTTCGTATTAACAAATATTCTAAAAACCTTATGTATTCCCAATAAAATGAGCTAGAATTTATCAAAATTATTGGAAAAATAACAAAATTATGGTAGTTTTCCGGAGGGTACTTTGTTCTTTTTCATCAACAATTTTTCTAAAGTTTTCAACTTTGACCACAATTTTTTTTAAAATTTTGTTTGAAATGGCCTTGCTATTAACAAATATTCTAAAACCCTTATGTATTCCCAATAAAATGAGCTAAAATTTATCAAAATTATTGGAAAAATAACAAAATTATGGTACTTTTCCGGAGGGTACTTTGTTCTTTTTCATCAAAAATTTTTCTAAAATTTTCAACTTTGGCCTCTAATTTTTTTAAAATTTTGTTTGAAATGACCTTGTTATTAACAAATATTATAAAAAACTTATGTATTACCAATAAAATGGCCAAAAATTTATCAAAATTAATTAAAAAATAACAAAATTATGCTAGTTTTTCTGAGGGTACTCGTTTTTTACATCAAAATTTTTTCTACAGTTTTCAGCTTTGGCCTCACATTTTTTTTAAATTTAGTTTGAAATGACCTGGGTTTTGTGAAATATTTTGAAAGCTTTATGTGTTGCCTATAAAATGAGCTAAAATTTATCAAAATTAATTAAAATATAACAAAATTATGGTACTTTTCCTGAAAGTACTAGTTTTTGTTCATCAAAATTTGTTCTAAAATTTTCAAGTTTGGCCTCATATTTTTTTAAAATTTTGTTTGAAATGACCTGGGTTTTGTCAAATATTTTGAAAGCTTTATGTATTCCCAATAAAATGAGCTAAAATTTATTAATATTAATTAAAAAACAAACAAAATTATGATACTTTTCCTAAAAGTACTTGTTTTTGTTCATCAAAATTTTTTCTAAAATTTTCAACTTTGGCCTCTAATTTTTTAAAAATTTTGTGGGAAATGACCTTGTTATTAACAAATATTATAAAAACCTTATGTAGTCCCAATAAAATAAGCAAGAATTTATCATAATTATTGAAAAAATAACAAAATTATGGTACTTTTTCTGAGGGTACTTGTTTTTTTCATAAATTTTTTTTCTAAAATTTTCAACTTTGGCCTCTATTTTTTTTAAAATTTTGTTTGAAATGACCTTGGTATTAACAAATATTATAAAAACCTTATGTATTCCCAATAAAATGAGTTAAAATTTATCAAAATTATTGAAAAAATAACAAAATTATAGTAATTTTCTTGAGGGTACTTGTTTTTTTCCATCAAAATTTTTTCTACAGTTTTCAACTTTGGCCTCACATTTTTTTAATTTTGCCTTAAATGCCCTTGGTATTAATAAATATTCTAAAAACCTTATATATTCCCAATAAAATGAGCTGGAATTTATTAAAATTATTAGAAAAATAACAAAATTATGGTACTTTTCCGGAGGGTACTTTGTTCTTTTTCATCAACAATTTTTCTAAAGTTTTTAACTTTGGCCTCATAGTTTTTTGAAATTTTGTTTGAAATGTCTTGGGTATTTTCCAATATTCTGAAGACCTGATGTATTCCCAAAAAAATGAGTTAAAATTTATCAAAATTTTGGATAAATAACAAAATTATGGTACTTTTCCTTAGGATACTTATTTTTTCATCAAACATTTTTCTACAAATTTCAACTTTGGCCTCCAATTTTTTTTTTAATTTTGTTTCAAATGGCCTGCGTATTAACAAATATTCTAAAAACCTTATGTATTACCAATAAAATGAGCTAAAATTTATTAAAATTAATTAAAAAATAACAAAATTATGGTACTTTTCCTGAGGGTCTGTGTTCTTTTCATAAAATTTCTTTCTACAGTTTTCAACTTTGGCCTAAAATTTTTTTTCAAATTTGTTTAAAATGACCTACGTATTGTTAAATATTCTAAAAACCTTACGTATTCCCAATAAAATGAGCTAAAATTTATTAAAATTAGTTGAAAAACACCAAAATTATGGTACCTTTCCTAAAACTACTTGCAAAGAATGTATTTTTTAAGCCCGATAGAAGTTACAAAAGAGTTAACTGTCAAACGAACTGTCATACGGCTCTCACTTTTTGTCATTTATGATCTGTATGCTCTGGCAAATCACCATGAATCGATTGTCGCTTGATGAACGCTACCAAATTTTCTAAATTTACTTTGAAAATCAGTGAACGACTCGCGCAAATTATAGAGACTCTTTTATCGCAAAATTTTTTTCAGCGATGATGCTAATTTATGATTTATCTGGTTTACTGATAAACTTATGCAGTGAAATCAATCCATAACAGACTCTACAGACTCCATTATCCAGAAAAATGCGGTGATGACTTCATCGTACCTTATTTCTTCAAAACTGAAGCCGGGGATCGCATTACGATCAATGGTGATCATTACCGCACCATGATCAATGTTTTTTTGTTTGAAAATATGGATGACATTGATCTGGGCGAGATGTGGTTTCGTCAGGATGGCGCTACGTGCCATAAGAAGACTGCAACCATAAATTTATTGAAATCAAAATATCACGATTGATTTCGAGAAATGGATCTGTCAAGATCATCTACAAGATCGTGCGATTTGTCACCTCTCGATTATTTCCTGTGGGGCCAATTGTTCCGGGTTTATTAGCTTTATGCTAATAAACCAGCAACAATTGACGCCTGGAGGCCAACATTGTTCATGTTATTCGGCCAGCAATGCTCGCCAAAGTGGCCCCAAACTGGACGTCCAGAATTCTAATCTAAATAATATCTAGTTTTCTCGCCATAAAACCTTCAAAAAATTTAACTAAAAGCGCCAGCAATAGGAAATTTTAAAATTGACATTCCTACCATAATTTTCCTGTAAGATTTATATCATGGCAAAGTATTAATGTTACGGATTACAGGAACGGAACAAAAACATATGAATATCAGTTATGTTACATGTAATAACAACCAACATCTTCTCTGCTCAACATTTTTACAGCTTTAAAACAAGAAAAATTAAACAAGCAGGAGCAGACAAAGCAGCTCGCACAACATCAATTGGTCAGCACCTGAGTAAATTCATAAGTCAGTTATCGTTAGTTAAACCATGACATTTTCAAACTACTTCTGTATATGCCAACATTATAAATACAGAACGAACTATACGATGTGGTTGGTATGACTGTTTTTGGCTAAAGATTTAAGACCTTGTGGCCAATTGTTGGGTGCGAAATCTGGCGGTAGAAGAGGGAAATGAAACGAAAACAGGCGTAAACAAATTGAAATTGGCATTACTGCAGCTTGTTGACGCTTAATTTATTATGCGTAGGCCACCACATCGTCAGCCAACAACGAACCAGAGTTGTTTACGATCTAAACACCGAAAGAAATTTCACGATAGAAAGAGAGAAATGAGAGATTGATTTAATTGAAAATGGATTGAGAGAACTAATGTTTAAATGAGCTGTAATAAGAAAGGACTTGTATTCCTATTATACGACAATCGTGATCGAGTAATATTGATCGTAATTTTCTTATTTGAGATTCTAATATTCTTTCGCTATAGAAATTCCTTTTCGATTCTAAAGCTTATTCGCTCGCGAATGTGATAATTGTTCTTAATCCTATTTTAATTCGAAATTCATATATTTAGTAAATTTTTTCCACGTGTACCTTCGCTCCTTTACACATATCTCTATGCCAGCCTCAGCTCGTTAGCCTTTGGCCATAAAGAACTTGGTGCAAACAAAAATCTCTTCCAAAACAAAAAACAACAAAAAAAATCCCCATCCCCGTAACCCAAGCAATGTGTCGAGTTGTGTGCATCATCTGCAAATATAGTAAATGACAGTAATATTGTTTGGTTGTTCGAATACAAAATTCTCATATTCAACATCTACAAATAAGGATTTTAATTGAATATTAACACCTTTCAAAGTTTCGATTTCTTTTAAACAGTTCTTCTTTATTTATTTTTTCTGATTTGATAACAATTTCTTATTTTCAAACCTTGTATTGCTGATTGCAATACGAGAAATTGCTGCAGGGAAATTTGCCCCCCAAAAAAAAACACACACACAAGATATTGAAACAATTCATAAACAATTTGTTTGTGACAATGATTTATGCAAGAGTTTTATTGAATTTTATTTTCAAACACACAGTAAAACAGAAATATTTACAAGACAACAAGTAATTTTAACAATTTAACAGCAGCCAGGTTTTAATACGGAAGCCAGCCATCATTATTAATGAAAATATTGATTGAATTTCGAATTTAAATAATTTTAATTAATCTTTAAAAAGTTAGGGAAACTGAGTTTCAAGTATTACAAATATAAAAGTCAATAATAGAAAATTAATTAAATATTTTTTAAGAAAATTTTTCCAAAAAAAAAAATTATTCAAATTTTTCCAAAGAATTTATTCGAATATTTTTTTTTTAAATTTATTCTACTAAAATTTTCCAATATAAAAGTCAATAATAGAAAATTAAACAAAATTAATTAAATATTTTTTAAGAAAATTTTTCCAAAAAAAAAAAATTATTCAAATTTTTCCAAAGAATTTATTCGAATAATTTTTTTTTAAATTTATTCTACTAAAATTTTCTATAGAATTTTATTTGATAATAAATTCCATAAAAAAATGTATTCGATTAAAAATTTTTTACAAAAAATTTAAAATTTTTTAAAGAAAATTTATTCGATTAAAAATTTTCTATAAAATTTTTAATTTTGTATTTTTCTAAAAAAATGTATTAATTTCTAAAGAAAAATTATTCGTTTATAATTACCAAACAAATTTTTAATCGAATACATTTTTTGGAATTATAAATTTAAAAAACCTTTATAATCGTATAATTTATCTTTGGAAAAATATTATCTATAGAAATTCTATTCTTTACAAATATTACAAATATAAAAATCTTTATAGAAAATTAATTAAATAAGAAAAAATTTCCAAAATAAATTTTAATCGATTAAAAATATTCTATAGAAAATTTATTCGATTATATTTAAATTTTTCGAAAAAAAATTGTCTATGGATTCGATTATAATTTTTTTTTAAATTATTCGATTATAATTTTTTTTTAAAAAATTATTCTATTGGAAAAATCAAAAAAAAAAAAAAAATAATCGAATAAATTTTTTTTAAATTATAAAAAAAAAATATAATCGAATAATTTATTTTTTGAAAAAATTTTCTATAGAAAATTTATTCGTTACAAAAATTGTCTACAAAAATTTTATTCGTTCAAAAATTTTCTATACAAATTTATTTCTAATTAAAAATTTTTTATAGAAAATTTGTTTCCTTTTCCTTTCAAAAATAATCTATAAAAAATTTATTTTTTTCGATTAAAAATTTTTATAGATAATTTATTTGAATAATGTTCAATAAAAAAAATGTATTCAATTAGAAATGTTCAATAAAAAAATTTATTCCATTAAAAATTTATCCGACTAAAAATTTTCTATATAAAATATATTCGATTAAAAATTATATATACAAAATTTATTCCATTAAAAAATTTCCAAAAAAAATTTTAATCGATTAAAAATATTCTATAGAAAATTTATTCGATTATATTTAAATTTTTCGAAAAAAAAAATTGTCTATGGATTCTATTATAATTTTTTTTAAATTATTCGATTATATTCGATTATAAAATTTATTCGATTATATTTAAATTTTTCGAAAAAAAATTGTCTATGGATTCGATTATAATTTTTTTTTAAATTATTCGATTATAATTTTTTTTTAAATTATTCGATTATAATTTTTTTTAAAAAATTATTCTATTGGAAAAATCAAAAAAAAAAAAAATAATCGAATAAATTTTTTTTAAATTATAAAAAAAAAATATAATCGAATAATTTATTTTTTGAAAAAATTTTCTATAGAAAATTTATTCGTTACAAAAATTGTCTACAAAAATTTTATTCGTTCAAAAATGTTCTATACAAATTTATTTCTAATTAAAAATTGTTTATAGAAAATTTGTTTCCTTTTCCTTTCAAAAATAATCTATAAAAAATTTATTTTTTTCGATTAAAAATTTTTATAGATAATTTATTTGAATAATGTTCAATAAAAAAAATGTATTCAATTAGAAATGTTCAATAAAAAAATTTATTCCATTAAAAATTTATCCGACTAACAATTTTCTATATAAAATATATTCGATTAAAAATTATATATACAAAATTTATTCCATTAAAAAATTTCCATAAAAAAATGCATTCGATTAAAATTTTTACATAAAAAATATTCGAAAATTTCAATAAAAAAAAAACATTTACTCAATTAAAAATGTTCTAAAATAATAATAAATTTATGTAGACAATTTTTAATCGAAAAAATTGTCTATAGAACATTTTTATTCGAATAATTTGTTTTTACTGCATTTATTTCTTTATGAACAAATTTTAATCCAATAAATTATTCATAAACAATTTTTAATCGAATATTCACAAAAAATTTAATATAGAGTCAATTTTCTATTGAAAATATTTAATCGAATAAATATTCTATAGAAAATTATTAATTGAATACATTTTCTATGAATAATAAATTCAATTAAAAATGTTTTATAAATAATTTATTCCAAAAAATTTTACCATAAAAATATTATTCAATAAATTTTAGTAAAAAAAATTTATTCGATTAAAAATTTGCTACAGAAAATTTATTTATTATTGAAATTTATTCGATAAAAAATTGTCTATAAAAAATGATAAATTAAATTTTGAAATGAAAAAAAAATATTTTTAAAAAAGTTTAAAATTTTCTTTTCGTTTCAGACATTTTCAATAGAAAATTTATTCGATTACAAATTTTCTAAAATAAAAATAAATTTCTATAGAAAATTATTAATCGAATAAATTTTTAATAGAACATTTTTTTACTGAAATTTTTCTAATATTTTTTATAGAAAAATTCGAATCAAATACATTTTTTATGTATGTACTATGTATTTCTTTTTTAACCCCGCGGTATCCACGGGGTTAAACTTCTATCGTAGTTCCTTACGCAAGTCTTTCTTTATACGAATAATTATTATTCGAATAAAACTTTTACTTAAAAAATTTATTCGATTAAAAATTTTATATTCACATTTTATTCGATTAAAAATTTTACTAAAAATATTATTCGAATACAATTTGAAAATAAAAAAAATTATTGGAATAAAAACTTTAGATAAACAGTTATTCGAATAATAATTATAAATACAAAAATTATTCGAATAATAATTTAAATTAAAAAATTTATTCGAATAAAAATTTTACATAAAAAATTATTCGAATAACAATTTTTCATAATAAAATTATTTGATTACAAATTTTCTATACAAATTATATTCGAATAATAATTTTACATAAAAAATTTATTCAATAAATATTTTACTAAAAATTTTATTCGAATAATAATTTAACTTAAATAATTTATTCGTTTAAAAATTTTTCATACAAAATTTATTTGAATACAAATTTTATATAAAAAATTTATTAGAAAAAAATATCCACTAATAATTTAAAAAAACGTTATTCGAATAAAATTTTACATACAAAAATTTACTCGAATAATAATTTTACATACAAAAATTTACTCGAATAAAAATTTTACAAACATTTTATCGAATAAAAATTTTACATAAAAATTTATTTAAACAAAAATTTTACATAAAAAATTTATTCGAATACAGATTTTTCTTAAACAATTTATTAGAATAAAAATTTTGCAAACTATTTTATTCGAATAAAAACTTTATTGGAATAAACATTTTTATGGAAAAATTCGAATCAAAAATTTACATTTTTTAGGTATTTATTTTTTTACCCCTCTGTATCCGCGCCTAGTTTATACATACTATCTTATTTGGGCTTCAATCGTAGTTCCTTACGCAAGTCTTTTTTTATACGAATAAAAATTTTACTTAAAAAATTTATTCGATTAAAAATTTTACATCAACAATTTATTCGAATACAAAGTTTACATAAAAAACTATTCGAATAAAATTATTTATAAGAAATACATTTTTAATAGAACATTTTTTTACTAGAAAAATTCGAATCAAATACATTTTTTATGTATGTACTATGTATTTCTTTTTTAAACCCGCGGTATCCACGGGGTTAAACTTCTATCGTAGTTCCTTACGCAAGTCTTTCTTTATACGAATAATTATTATTCGAATAAAACTTTTACTTAAAAAATTTATTCGATTAAAAATTTTATATTCACATTTTATTCGATTAAAAATTTTACTATAAATATTATTCCAATACAATTTTAAAATATAAAATTATTCGAATAAAATTTTTAGATAAACAGTTATTCGAATAATAATTTTACATACAAAAATTATTCGAATAATAATTTAAGTTAAAAAATTTATTCGAATAAAAATTTTACATAAAAAATTTATTCGAATAAAAATTTTACATTAAAAATTTATTTAATTACAAATTTCTATACAAAATACTATACATATTCGAATAAAAATTTTATTTAAATAATTTATTCGAATAAAAATTTTTTTGAATAATTTTACAAATTTGACATAAAAAATTTATTCGAATAATAATATTTTTATTCAAATAATAATTTCACATAAAAATTTTATTCGAATACAAATTTTACATAAAAAATTTGTTCGAATAAAAATTTTTCATAAAAAAATTATTCGAATAATATGTATAAATTTACATAAAAAATGTATTCGAATAAAAATGTTACTACAAAATTTTTTCGAATAAAAATTGTTCATAAATATATTATTCGAATAAAAATTTTACATAAAAAATTTATTCGAATAAAACTCTTACTAAAATTTTAATCGAATAATAATTTTACATAAAAAACTTAATGGAATATAATTTTATATAAACAATTTATACGAATAATAATTTTACATAAAAAATTTATCGAATAAAAATTTTACATCAAAAATTTATTCGATTAAAAATTTTACATCAAAAATTAATTCGAATACATACAAATTTTACATAAAAAAATTATTCGAATAATAATTTTACATAAAAAATTTATTCGAACAAAAATTTTATATAAAAAATGTATTCGAATAAAAATAAAAAATTTTACATAAAAAATTTATTCGAATATTTCTATAACAATTTATTGATTAAAAATTTTCGATAAAAATTTATTCGCTTAAAAATTTAGGATAAATTTCTTTAAACATTTGTCTATTTGTTAAATTGCATTAAAATTTGTCAATGAAAATTTATGGTTTCCATAAATTCTATCTTTAAATATTGTCCTTAGTTTATATATAAAAAAACTGTTAATAGTTTCTTTAATTTCATCTTTAAAATATTGTATTTTATATGTATCACAGTCCTAAAATTAATCACAATAATTAAATATTTTAAATATTCTCACCACACCTTGTGTTCCTGTATGCAAGCATTTCATGTTTATTATTCTTTTCTTTTTTTTCAAATTACAAAACAAAGCCAGAATAAAAAAAAGAATCCTTTAATGAAAAACTAACAATATCGTGTTCATTTCAGTTCTTATTGTTGTTGTTGTTAATGCTGTAGCTGCTACAGATGATGATGATGATGCTGATGACGATGATACCACATGGTGTGTTTAAAGTGATAAATTTAACAAATTTTTTAGATAAAAATCTTGTTGTTTTTTTCTCTGGTTATTCTGTGTCTGAATTTCATGTATTTTGGTGTATTTTGTTACTCTGACAGAAATGCGTGTCTGTTTGTTTGTTTGTATTTTTTGTTGTATTTTGACATGGAGCTTGAGGTTGTTTTGGAACTCCTCGTATTAGGTTGTGTGAAATTGGGTGTCTCTTTTTGTTGGTTGTTGTTTGGAGTTGTGCTAAAAAGGCAACAACAACAGATTTGTTTGTAATTTTTCTTTGGTTTTTTTTCGTCATGGGGAAGCAAATGTCAAAAGTTCACGGCGAAGTTTAGTACAACACAGGCAAAGAAGTGTGTGACAGACAATGTTGACATTTTTGAGGGGATTTTGCGTTTATTTTGCGAAAGGTCAATTAAGGTTTATTTTTTTTTAATAAATTGTATTTTAAATGTGGTGAAATGGATTAATTATAAGTTTGTATATCTAGAAATTAATTTATGTATATTAACTTAAACAGAGAAAGTCACTAATTAGCAATTAAATAAGCCAAAATTGGTTCCTAAAAATTTACTTTCTCATGTCATTGACCCTTATAGACCCACCGTTAAGTTAACATATGTAGGTACAAAATTCTTTAAATCTTTAATTTCAAATTAATTTTTCAATCGATATTAAACACATTCAAAACTCAAATTAGTTACCAACAAATTTCGTAGGAAATCAAAATTCCAATAGACTATTAAACACCACAAATTGTAAACCTTTTTTTTTTTGTTGGTGTGTAAAGTGTATAAAATTTATATGTACACTTAATTTATAGTTCCACGAATCATATTCCCCCCGATCATTTGAAATATAAATGAAAAAAAAAAATCATTAAAAAATAAAAACAAACAAGCAAGAGAAAAAAACTACCACCACCACTGAATACTTGTTAGTGGGCATAAAAAAGAACAACAAAAATAACAAATGAAATGAAATTTAATTGCGCTAAAACTCAATCAATTTCTCACTGACTTTATTTTACAATCTTTCTTCTTTTTGTTGTTGTTCGTTCTTAATCTAAGATTGTATCACTGTTACACCAGCAACACCAACAACAAACAATACAAACACTCGTAGTTACAGCAAATACAACAACAGCAAGAATAGCGTAGTAAAAACAAAACCAACAAAAATATAAACATTTTAGGATGGCTCGTTAAACATGGCCACATGTGGTCAAAACTCACTCACAACAATAATAACAACAACAACAACAACAAAAACAAACAGCAGGAGAAGACAATACTAACGACACATACTAAATGAATATAAATCCAAATAACAACTTGTTAAACTATTTATGGCACCGTGGTTTTGAAAATCCAAAAAATAATTTAAAAAAACGTGAAAAACAATGGACCTACGATTATAGCCAATTTAGGACTAACTAGAGAATTTAAAAATAGAGACGATTTAAGCTAATTATTGGGTGTATGACTTACAATAGATGATTTACAATATTTTTATTCGAATAAAATATCTATAAATTTTTTATTCGATTAAATTTGCTATAAAAAAAATTCTTATTCGAATTTTTTATTCCATTTTATTCGAATAAATTTTCTATTAATTTTTTTTTATCCGAATAAATTTTCTATAAATTTTTTTTAATCGAATAAATGTTCAATAGAAGTTCTTTTATTGATTCGAGTTTTCATTATAGACTTTTCGAAACATGACTTACAATAGATGATTTAAAATTTATTTATTCGAATAAAATATCTATAAATTTTTTTTTATTTGATTAAATTTATTATGAAAAAATTCTTATTCCATTTTATTCGAATAAATTTTCTATTAATTTTTTTTATTCGAATAAATTTTTTTTATAAAATTTTTTTTTTTAATCGAATGAATTTTTATTAGAAGATTTTTTGTTTTGATTCGAATTTTTATTATAGATTTTTCTAGTCAATCGAATAAAGTTTCAACAGATTTTTTTTATTCGAATAAATATTTTACGTAAAAAATTCATTCGAATAAAAATTTTACATATACAATTCCTTCGAATACAAATTTTACATAAAAAATTTATTCGAATAAAAATTTTACACAGAAAAATTTTTTTCGAATACATAATATTTTAACTTAAAAAATTTATTCGAATAAAAATTTGACATAAAAAATATTTTCGAATAAAAGTTTTACATACAAAATTTATTCGATTAAAAATACTTATCCTCTAATTAATTTATTCGTCTAAAAATATTCTATTGAATATTTATTTATTCAAATTTAATTTATCTAATAAAAATTTATTTGTTAAAAAATATTTCTATAACAAATTTATTGATTAAAAATGTTCAATAAAAATTTATTCGTTTAAAATTTTTTTTTATTCGATAAATTTGCTAGAAAAAAATTCTTAATCGAATTTTTTATTCCATTTTATTCGAATAAATTTTCTATAACATTTTTTTAATCGAATAAATTTCCAATAGAAGTTCTTTGATTTGAGTTTTTATTATAAATTTTTCTAATCATTCGAATAAAGTTTCAACAGAATTTTTTTTATTCGAATAAATTTGTATATTTTCTACAAATTTTTTTAATAAATTTAATCGAATACAAATTTTACATAAACAATTTAATCGAATAAAAATTTTACATAAAAAAATTTGTCGTATAATAATTTAACTTAAAAAATTTATTCGTCTAAAAATGTATTCGAATAAAAGTTTTACATACAAAATTTATTCGATTACAAAATCAATTCGATTAAAAATAGCCTATTTTTATTTATTCAAATTTAATTTTTATATTAAAAATTTATTCGTTAACAAATATTTCTATAACAAATTTATTGATTAAATTTGTTAGAATAAAAATCTTATTCGAATTTTTTATTCCATTTTATTCGAATAAATTTTCTATTAATTTTTTTTATTCGAATAAATTTTTTATAAAATTTGTTAAATGGAATAAATTTTCAATAGAAGTTCTTTGATTTAATTCGAGTTTTTATTATAGATTTTTATAATCTACGAATAAAGTTTGAACAGAATTGTTTTATTCGTATAAATTTTTATATTTTCTAAAAAAAAAAATTTTCTTGTAATAATTTTTTTTTATTTTATTAATTTTCTTTAAAAAAAATTTCCATTCGAATAAATTTTCAACACATTTTTTATTCGATTAATATAAATTTTTATATTTTCTAAGAAAAAATTTTTTTATTTTCTTAAAAAAATTTCCATTCGAATAAATTTTCAACACATTTTTTATTCGATTAAATATTGATAGAAATTTTTACATAAATATTTTATATTTTTTTAATTCGAATGCATTTTTTATAAAATTTGTTAATCGAATAAATTTTCTATACAAATTTTTTTAACCAATAAATTTTCTATATGCATTAGATATACGTATCAAATATTTTTTTTTTTCGAATAAAATATCTACACAATTTGTTATAAAAAAAAATCTTATTTAAATTTTTTATTTCAGAATGTTTTATTCGAATAAAATTTCTATTAAATATCTTCTGTTGAATATTTATTCGATTTTATTATAGATTTTTCTAATCATTCGAATAAAGTTTCAACAGAATTGTTTTTATTCGAAAAAAAAAATTTCCAAATTTTTTTTTTTTTTTTTATAAAATTTTTTTAATTTATTAATTTTCTTTAAAAAAATTTTTATTCGAATAAATTTTAAACAAATTTTTTATTCGATTAAATATTGATAAAAATTTTATTCGAAAAAAATTTTAATTACATAAATATTTTGTATAATTTTTTTTTAATTCGAATGCAAATTTTATTAAATT
This sequence comes from Calliphora vicina, assembly GCF_958450345.1. NCBI lineage: Eukaryota > Metazoa > Arthropoda > Insecta > Diptera > Calliphoridae > Calliphora > Calliphora vicina. Next base: position 22,130,670 of record NC_088784.1, on the reverse strand, counting down.
TTTTTATTCGAATAATTTATCTGTAAACATTTTTTAATCGAATAAATTTTCGATAAAAATTTTTTTTAACCAATAAATTTTCTATAGACATTTGATAAATTTTATTTATTCGATTAAAAATTATTAGAAATTTTTATTCGAAAAAAATTTTAATTACATAAATATTTTGTATAATTTTTTTTTTAATTAGAATTTAATTTTTATAAGATTTTTTTATTCGAATAATTTTGCTATAAAAATTTTTTAATCGAATAAATTTTTTATACAAATTTTTTCACCACTAAATTTTCTATAGATATTTAATATTCGAATCATTTGTCTTTATATTTTTTTTATTCGAATAAAATATCTACACAATTTGTTATAAAAAAATTCTTATTAAAATTTTTTATTTCATTTTCTTTTAAGACAGAAATGTTTTATTCGAATAAAATTTCTATTAAATATTTTTTATTCGAATAAATTTTCTATAAAATTTTTTTATTCGAATAAATATTTAATAGAAGTTCTTCAATTTGTTATAAAAAAATTCTTATTAAAATTTTTTATTTCATTTTGTTTTTCGCCAGAAATGTTTTATTCGAAAAAAAAATCGAATAAATATTTTTTATTCGAATAAAATTTCTATAAAATTTTTTTATTCAAATAAATATTCAATAGAAGTTCTTTTAAGTTTTCATTATAGAAATTTCGAATCATTCGAATAAAGTTTCTACAGAATTTTTTTTATTCGCTTAAATTTTCGACAGAAATTTTTTTATTCGAATAAATTTTTAAAACCCAGTCCATACATATGCATATTCTATATTTTTTTTCTTGAATAATTTTTTTTCAAATTTATTTTCATTCGAATTTTTTTTTTAAATAAAATTATTTTTGCTTTGAAAATGCAAAATTGTGTGTTTTGCTTTATTTCTGATAAACCAGCTACAATTGACGCCTTGCAGACCAATATTGTTCGTGTTATTCGTGGAAAATGGCAAGCAATGGTCGAAAAAGTGGCCCAAAATTTGACGTCCAATAAGCTAAATAATCCCCTTCAAATGATGCAAATACAAGACTAAATAGAGACTTTCAAATGAAGTTAATATAAGACCAAATAAAGACCTTCTATAGGACTGTATAAAGACTTACGATTGACGCCCAAATTAGATTGAAATTTGTGCCACCATTTCCATCATATAAAACACTGTGCCTGCTTGTTTGTAGTTAAATGTTATTTTTTTAACTCTTGCTTGGTTTTTTTTCCTGATATTTTGTTTTACAGTGTCAGTGTTTTTTATATCTTGTGGTTAAACAGAAGATAGATAATGCCAAATAGCAACAACAACAACAATAATAATAATAAAAATAATAATAATGGTAGAGAAATTAAACTATACGCATATTTAAGTGTTAAAGATTATTCACTCAGATAGGAGCAGAACGAGAAAACAAATATGTACAACTATCGGCTGCTGCTGCCATTAGCAGGGACACTGGTATCCCCCCACACCACACAACACAAGACAACCAAGCAGTTGTAACTTGGGAAATTAACAGGGAGAAGAAGAAAAATAGCGAAACACTGCTTTTGTACTAAATATTTACATTATTCCAGTAATAATAAGGCCAACAATGATTCAATTTTTGCTATTATTCCCCTCTCAATTGTTTAGAAAATACTAAAATTCCTATAGCGAATTTGTTTAGCCAACACAGAGGAGGATCCACACACACCATCTATCTCTCTTCTCACAAGTGTAACTGTAGTAATCCTGGGGATCCTCTTTTAAATACACGAGTCTCTATTTAGATTTGTATGGGAGAATGAGTATCTATCCATGATACAAACGTATGTTGCCCATTTAGTTATACGATACGCTCATCAATCGCTCGTTTGTAAAACCATTAAATTGATATCATGTCGTGTGTTTTGTATGTTTTGAATGTTTCTTTTCTTTTTTATTTTTTTTCTCTCTCGAAATTAATGTTGGAATGGGTGTTAAAAAATAATGATCTTAAATACATGTATGTTTACATGAAATTCATACACGCAACTCTACGTAATTTTACGTTCAGGTAAGGATTCTCAAACGTATAGGACGTATGAACCCAATAGCCCATGAAACTATGGGTGCTCTTTGACCAGCATACTTGCTGCAGAGTTTAATATGTAAATGTCATTGCAAGATACTTAATTGATACTGTCTAAATAGCGATCTAGCTGCTGCAAAGTAGACAATTGCTACCTTTCAAACTGCTGGGTAAATATATGGTGTAAGCATTGCAAATGATTAGAAGTCATCATTCGCCGGACAAAAGGGTTTTGGAAGATAAATGGAACTTTATTGTTAGCTATAGGGAATGGAATACAGTCATATTTATACCCTTCACCTTCGTGAGAAGGGTATATATAAGTTTGTCATTCTGTTTGTAATTTCTATAATTTTCATTTCCGACCCTATAAGGTATATAGTATATTGGATCCTTATAGATAGCGGAGTCGATTAAGCCATGTCCGTCCGTCTGTCTGTCCGTCTGTCTGTCCGTCTGTCTGTCCGTCTGTGTGTTGAAATCAATTTTCTGAAGACCCCAGATAACTTCGGGATCCAAATCTTCAATAATTCTGTCAGACATGCTTTCGAGAAGTTTGCTATTTAAAATCAGCAAAATCCGTCCACAAATGGCTGAGATATAAGGAAAAAACCAGGATAACCTCGATTTTTGACCTATATCTGGATTACTAAGTCATTAATATAGACAATATGGATATCTAATGATAGATATATCAAAGACCTTTGCAACGACGCACAGAGGGTTGAAATGTACCAAAAGTGGCGATTAATTCAAAAGCTGCACTTTATCTGTTTCAGTCATGTTTGGTATTGGGTTAAAGTGCATTAAATAATACATCAAAAACTGCTAAAATTACAGTTGTGAGTAACTTACTTTATTGGCAGTGAGCGGTCAAAGTCAAATAATTTTTACAAATTTTGCGTGCTGTGTTTAAAATTGAAAATTGTGATATTTCGAGAGCTTATATTTTTTGTTAAATCTGTTAAAAGTAGAAATATTAAAATGGAACCATCAACTTCAGGTATTTGAGAACATAAATAAATAATTTTTGTTTAGATAAATGTTTTGAAAATATTTTTTAAGATTTTTTTTAAAGTTCTCCATTATTGGGGTTTTTTCGATATATAGATTGAGTTTAAAAAAAAATCAGGGCGAGATCGGGTAAATTCCATTAAATGCTCTTAAAATATGAACTTTCAGCTTCTATATACAGAAAAAAAATCGTGCGGGTTTATTGAGGTTTTTTACTTATTTAAGTTATAGTGAAAGAACTCCTCTTGCTAAAAAACATATTCTGATACAAAATAGGTTAAAACATTTTTTTCTTACATTTTTTTTAAAGTTGTGTTTTTATGTATTTATGATTGTTCATTACAAAAATTTATAATATTGTATTTTGTGGTTTTTTTTTTAAAAAATTTGTACATTTATAAAATTTTGTGAAAAACAAAAATTAGATTTTAAATTAAATTTATGCTAATGTAAATACATATAATAAATTTATGTTTTGAATTTTTTAATAGCACATGAAGTATGCTTTAATTTCCAATTTTATTCAATAATTTATCGCTTTCCATTCCAAAGTTACAGCATAAATTCTGAAAAAAGGTATTTTTTTCCAAAAAAAACAATAATGCGCTTAAAGGGTTGAAACTGTTTTTTTAACCTCTTTTATCTTATATTTTATAAAAAAATATAATATTTTAAAACTACGGCTTCTATGAATTAATCGCCACTTTGGGTACCATTCAACCCACTGTGCGACGTATATAAAACCATAGTAAATTGGACCAACAATGGGTCTAAATCGGATTTTTTAACCCGATTTTTTTCCCACCAAAAGTTTTTATTTCTAAATATTAAAAAAAAAAATTAAAAAACAAAAAATAAATGTTTAAATTTAAAAAAAAAATTTTAAAATTTAAAAAAAAATTCGAAAATTTTTTTTTTCAAAAAAATAAAAAAACTGCAAAAAAAATAAATTTTGTTTAGCTAAAAATATTTAAAATTTTTATTTTGAAGTATAATTTGGTGAAGAATATATAAGATTCGGCACAGCCGAATTTATTTAGTCTTATATTAGCTTCAAGCGTAAGACTTTATACATCGTTTTTTGCTTCGAAACTGTTGCATTTTGTATGCGGGAAGTTTTGCTTTACTTCTTTAATTTAAAAAAAGAAAATGCCGCTGAAGCACACCGAAGCTTATGGGGAATGTGTTTCCATCAATTTCAACCTGTGATAGATGGTTTGTGCGGTTCAGAAATGGTGATTTTGGCACTGAAGACAAAGGATCGCCCAGGCCAGACAAAAAAGTTTGAAGAACAAGAATTGAAGACATTACTCCATGAAGAATGATGTTAAACTCAACAAGAGCTTGCAAAATCATTGGAAGCTACTCCATCAGCAATTTCAAAACGTTTGCGAGCAGCAGAATTCATCCAAAAGCAGGGAAATTGGTTACCATAATAATTAAAGCCGAGAGAATAGTTTAAATATCCGAAATATTGCTTGAACGCTATAAAAGAAAATCATTTTTGCAACGAATCATTACTTGCGATGAAAAATGGTTACATTACAATAACCCGAAGTGTAAGAAATCGTATGTGATGCCCGGTCAACCAGCCGGTAATAGCTTATCTCGATTTATATCGAGCTTTCTCATAGATCGCATTATACGAGTTGTTATAGATGGAATCTCATCAAACGAATTCAAGATCAATTCAGGGGTACCGCAAGGCTCCGTTTTTTCTCCTACTCCATTTCTTATCTTTATAAACGACCTTCTACGTCAAACTTCCAACCCTATCTACTCTTTTGCAGATGACAGCAACATTTGCCATTCATATGCATTCAATTATAGACAAAGCCTGTCGGAGATTGAGGCAATGAATGGCAACACACGTTCATCGGCAAGGGCTCATCAATACGTTGTCGACTGGACACTGGATCGAACAACACCTTACAGAGAAAATTCGTTCTTTAGCTGTACTGTTCGTATGTGCAATAAGCTTCCTCCTGAAGTCTTTCCTGTCACTTTCAATATAGGAAAATTCAAATATAATCTCGACAAACACTACTCCCTCTATCCTCCCTCCCTTTATCCTCATCCCCTGAGTGCTGGTCCAAGAAAAAAAATCTGATTCGTTTGAAGTGAGCATTGGCCGATAAACGCCTAGAATATGCGGAATATCCCTGATATTCCATCATGACAACGCTCGGCTACATATTGCAATTCCTGTTAAAATGTTTTTAGAATGAAGTGGTTGGGAAGTTTCGATCGATGCAGAACGCTCTCTCTCTCTGGTATACGCTTTACTTCTAAACAGAGTATCTGAAATTGGAATCCATATTTTGCCAGATAGATCGGAAGAGATCATAGCTAACAATGGCCAATACTTCGAATAAATTTATATTGTACAAAAATCCCGCATTTTTAAGTCATACATCCAATAGCTTATATCCTAGGTTATTATAATCGTAGATCTCGACAAGGTTGGGTCAATAAGTCTCGCGACTCTTAGCTGAAAGGGCAACAGCACCATCAACAGGCATCTGTCAGTTGACACCTGTCAAAATTTGAACAAGCTGCGTCATTTAGATTGTGTATGACAGCCATTGATAGCAGACTTTATTCGAATTTCTCCGGAAGTCTAGAGGTACTTGAGGAGAAATTGGAAAAAGCACCATCAATTTCAATGGTAAAAAAGTGGTTTACTGAATTTCGTTGTGAAAGTACAAGCATGGAAGATGCCAAACATTCTGGACGCCCAATTGAGTTCTCTACTCCCGAAACAATTGAAAAAACAACGATATGGTCTTGGCCGATGGGATATTGAAAGTGAGAGAGATTGTGGAAGCCATAGGCATCTCATATGGCTCAATGGTTTCAATTTTGTATCATCATTTGGATGTAAGAAAGTTTTCCGCAAGATTTCCATGACAATAATCCATGAATTAAGCTATGAAAAGTTCCCTTTTCCGCCCTATTCTCCGAATTAGGGCGTAGCAAAGTTCAATATTTTTGAAGGAAGGAGTTTTAAAATGGCATATTATTGAATTTAATTGAGATATTGACTTGAATTTTTTTTGTAAGACCAAAAATTAACTTATCTAAACAAAAAAAAAAAGTTCGGAATAAATGTGGATCAAATTGTGCCTAATACTTGCAATCCTATTAAACTTTTGATACAAATTTTAGTTTTAGAAACTCAATAAATATGTAATCTATCTATATATGTACCTATATATATATAAATGAAATGGTCCATGTATGTAATGGCATCACGTGAGAACGGCTGGAGCGATTTGGCTTATTTTTTTTTATTCGATTTGAAATTTTCAGAAGATGGTTTGTAAAGAAAAATATTAAAAAATTGTTTGAGTCCAGTCAACTGTAATAAAAGAGCTCCCTAAAGTATGCAGTACAAATTTAGATATTTTATTTGCAAATAAATAAGAACAGGCAGGTGTATGTGGGTTGGAGAAACTTAAAGAACTAACATTAGTAAATGCTACCAGGCGAAGCCGGGGCGGGGCGGTCAACTAGTATCTAATAAAATCTTTATTTATTAACACAACTCAATGAAATTTTCAAAGTCCCGCAATTCCTAAAAATTGTAGCGAAAATCCCAAAAATTCTATTTTTACAATTTTGCCCATAGGCTGCACATTTCCTTCGGGCGGGGAAAAAACTTTGCGGATAAATGGGGAACACAAAAAGATTTCTAAAGTTGCTTTTAGTTTTCTGATCCCAGCTTTAGAATTTTGGAACATGTGGCCCAACATTGAAATTTTGATAAAAAAAATCCGAAGAACGTAGGGTCGACATATTCAAAAAATAGGACATGTTTTTGATTACAAAATGTTCTCCGCAAAGATACCTTACAGAAAAACATAAAATTGTTATATGTTCTTAAAGAAAGTTTTTTTATTTAATAAAAAATAGTTAAGTCAACTTTTCGCCCAAAAAACAGAATTTTTAAATTGACAAACGTTTATTTTTGAATCCATAATTAATATTGCTTTGAAATCTTTTGTTTATTATTGGTAATTTAATAGTCTAACTAACAAAAAAAATTCTAGTCTATACGGTCCAAAAGTATAAACTATAATTTTAAAAAAGCGGACCAAGGTAAGGCAAAATTTTTAAATTTCAATTTTGAAATGCCTATAAACTCGGAAATTATAAGAGATAAATAGCACATGCAATCAAGTTTTTTCAAGACTTTTTTCAAAAATCTTTGAAATCGGATGGGAAACAAAAAAAAAATGACACGTGTTTAAAAATGTTATTACATGTTGAAGGTACCCTACTTTGAGCCCCCATAGCGCCGCCTTTGGAGCAATTGTATGAGAGATAAATAGCACATGCAATCAAGTTTTTTCAAGACTTTTTTCAAAAATCTTTGAAATCGGATGGGAAACAAAAAAAAAATGACACGTGTTTAAAAATGTTATTACATGTTGAAGGTACCCTACTTTGAGCCCCCATAGCGCCGCCTTTGGAGCATTTGTAGAGTCTATTTTAATAACTTAAACTCGAATACTCCTAGGCTACGCCCTCGTCATATTTTATCCCAATCGGACTAGCCGTTTAGAAATGACAGATTTATTTCCAAAAAATAAATAAATTCAATACAAAATTTTTAAATTTTAATTTTCCTATGCCTATATCTCGGAAATTATAAGAGATAAATAGCACATGCTGAGCTCTTTGCAAAAATATAAAAATATTTGAAATCGTATGGGAAAAAATGGCACGTGTTTAATAATTTCGAAGGTACCCTACTTTGAGCCCCCATAGCGCCGCCCCTGGAGCATTTGTAGGGTCTATTTTAATAACTTAAACTCGAATACTCCTAGGCTACGCCCACATCAAATTTTATCCCAATCGGACCAGCCGTTTATGCCAGATTTAATTCGAAAAATGCAGAACTAAATTAAAGTACAAACTTTAAAGTGACTACACTCTAGATTACTTAGAGATACTAAAGTGACAATTGACTCCATGCTAGGTTACATGGGATGTCAGTATACTTAAGCAAAAAGAAAATAAAATAAATGAGAACAACACAATTTATATAAAAACAGTTTGAGCGAAATACTCATAAAAAAGCAATTAACGTTTAAAGTGACTACACTCTAGGTTACTTAGAGACAATAAAGGGACAATTGACTTCATGCTAGGTTTCATGGGAATTATATCAACAAAATTCATATAAAAACAGTTTAAACGAACCTCTTATAAAAAAAATGCCATCAAGGTTTAAAGTGACTACACTCTAGTTTACTTAGAGACATTAAAGTGGCAATTGACTTCACACTAGATTACCTGAGATGTATATAGTAACCAATTGACTGCTCTCTGTACTACAAAGAATACTTATGTAAAAAATGACCCAAAATATATAAATTTAAGTCAGTTAAGGGATCAGACATTAGTGACAGTTACTGTCTAACTGCTGGGGATGTCTGGCAGACTTGGCCAACTGGGTTGTTTTGGGTTAGTTGGTGGTGTTGACGATAACAATTTTAGCAATTGACCGACCATAAAGTCATATCGATAACGTTTGATTGTTTATTGTTAATTTATTTACATTTTACACCTTTTTGCGCTTGTGTATATTAAGTGTGTGTTGTTTATTTATTTAAAGGTTAGAATTTATGGAATTTTGAAAATTAAACCACATTTGTTTTTGTTAATTTGAGCAACAGATTTCTTGGTCATTGTTGTTGTTATTATTGTTATTTTAAGGTATTGAATTCAGAAATCTTCTAAATAAACATGAAAACAGTGTGTTGTATTGTATGTATTTGAGATTTGATTTCAAGATATTGAAAGAGGTGTGAAGACACGTTTGCGTTTTGGATTTTTTTTTTTTTTTGGTTTTTCGAAATTGATTTATGATTTAATAAAGTGAAAATGGTTATAAATAATGGGAAATAAATAAAGATTTAAAAATAATAATAATAATAATAAATACAATTTTGAAATGAAAAAGTGGAGAAAAAGTCAAGGAAAAAAGAAAATTTATTGATTGTGTTCTAAATAGGTTGCAGGGAATTCTATATTTATGTCGAATTTCTAAATAGGCATTGAAAAATCATTAATATTTCAATGAAATTGGTATTTGACATTAATTTGTTGATATATATTTATTAGATTATTCAGTTGCTGTCATTTAGGTATGAATTTGCGATCAAATAAATATTTTAGAAGAGATTTACGAGTTTAAATTTCCATTTGTTATTTCAATGGTTACCACAGCTCTAATCTAATAGCATTAATTAACAGTTAATTACCAAAATCCAAATAAATATTTAAACATATTTTCTTTAATCAAAAAAAAAAACATTATTATCCTTCCAAAACTAGTAAAAATCCCTTTATTTTCTCAGCATTTAATTTAATCTCCTAGCAACGCCTTACAAACTCAACAAAAAAAATTGTACGAAAATGCTCATATTTCAGCATCTAACAAAAATCAAATCAAACAAGAAACGCAACAAATTGTTGCCTTTAAAAAATCGCCTTAAGGAAATAGGCAGCATCACAACCAAAAACAAAGTCAGCAGCCATTTGTTATAACAGCCTCTGCAATATTTTGGTGAAAAAAGAAAAACCTTCTTATAAATGACTACTATCTACTATTCATACATTAAAATATGGCGTCCATTTGCGCATGTTGAGCATTGAGATTAGAAAACAACCAATAAGAAAATTACAATCATAGCAAGACTTCATTGTTGTTGAAAAATGAACAACAACAAAAAGGTTTACACCTTCCTTTATATTGTTATTGCTTGTATTGCTTTCTGAGAAAACAGGTATTAAATGAAAACAAAGAAGCAATACAACAACAACAATCAGATTAACCAAAGAGGGCGTTACCGTTTGAGCACCATTAATAACAGTAACTGGTTTTGTGTATGTAAGCAAGTATATGAGTAGGAGAGTGTTTACAGCAGTGGTTTTTAAACTAATTTTAAAGAGTAATATGAATAAAGAGAGAGAGACATTAATAAATACTCTTGCAGAGATCAAATAATAAGCATGGTTGCCAGATTTGATGGTTTATCATAATTTTAATGATTTTAAGGGTAAATAATGGTTCATTGATGATTTTTGTTCTAAATTTCACAATTTATAGAGAAATCTTGTACTAATTTACAATTGTTTTAATTAACCCTTAAATGCGCACTGTATACTGTAAGATACAACCAAAAAAAAATTCTTACGGTTCCAATTTTGGATCAAATTTAATAAAAAGTAAATGGATGTATTTAGAACATCATAACTCATTTGAAAAAATAGCCCTTTCCAGAAAATCTTCAGGATTTGCGTTTTATTGACATTCAAAGTTCAAAATTAAATTTTGATAAAAAAATAAAAAAAATGGTTATTTGATGTTGCATAATATTCAGCAGAGATATATAAAGGATTTGAAAAAAATCAGGATAGTGTAAAAATAGGCATAAAAAATGTTTACAAAAGCTTTTTGATTCAAAATTTGGCTACAGATTGTATCTTTTAAGATACACTGCGCATTCATCTACGAATTACATATTCGTTTTATTTGAATTATGTACTGTGTTATTGTGCAAGTTCATATATATTTTGCACTTTGAACAAGCAGGTTGTATGCTCGGCATGTTGCTATGTTTATATGATTATTTATTATGAGTTTTACAATAGACGACAGATATTTTTTTACTGATTTCATAATTTGGAACTAACTAAAAGAATTTTAAAGTCATGTCAGGATTTAGAAAGGTTGATGGAGTCAATATGACTGATGAGGAAGTTTGTGAATTGCTTTGCAATAGTGAGGGTATTACTTATGACAGTACGGACATCAGTGACTCAGATGACGATGAAATGCAGGTTACAAACTCATGTAAAAAGAGACCAGAGCGCCTAGGAGCTTCTAGAATGATAGTAATACAGGACGAAAATAATACAGAAAGTGATAGTGAAGATGAACTTGGTATTGAAGGATCTATACATGATTCTTTCATACAAATGATAAATGATGATAATAATCATGAAATTCCGGCAGAGGCAAATTTAGGTGGATTTGAACAGTTGCATTCAACACCTTCCACTTCTAATGCAAAGACTAATACTACCTTTGGTCCCACAAATAATTGGAGCTCTTTTTCTTCCGAGTTTAGTGAGATTTTTATAAATCCAAAGTCATCGGAATTTGAAAGAGTTTTATGGAAAAATGGACATATTCAATTTGATGCTAACCAAGTCCAGTTTGGAGGCGATACTGACCTTACAGACGATATAAAGGCATTACAAACGCCTTTTAAAGTTTGGTGTCATTTATTTCCGCAATCATTAGAAGAAGACATTGTAATGGAAACTTTAAGATATGCTGGTGTTGATCAATCTTTTAGTTTCACTGTGTCCGATCTCCGCAAATTTATAGGAACTCTCTTTTACATGACATACTACAAACTTCCAAACACCAGAGACTATTGGTCTGTAAACAACCACAGAAGTGTTCAAATAATACAAAGCCAAATAAATGCCTCTGAAACGCTTTGAAAAAATTCGGGAGTTTTTGCATTTTAACGACAAAAGCAAAATGCCTGATCGAAATGATCCCAATCGCGACAGGCTTTACCTAATTCGGCCAATTATCAATACTCTAAATAGAACTTTTTCTACCGTACCGAAACTAAACAGATTGAGTGTAGATGAGCAAATGTGCTCCACAAAAATCGGAAGTTATATATAACAATATTTACCAAACAAACCAAAAAAGTGGGGCTTGAAATTTTTTGTACTATGTGATACAATGGGATTCGCCTACACATTTGAGCTGTATAGCGGAGCAACTGAAAAGTTGGCAGATGGTAAGCCAGATCTTCAATCCTCAGCAAACATTGTCGTAACACTTATTCGGGGAGTACCGCGATATCAAATTTTTGTGATATACTTTGATAATTTTTATACAACAGTGCCTCTCATAGTATATTTGCGCACACAGGGAATTCTGGGTGTTGGTACAATTAGACGCAATAGAATTAAGAATTGTAAGTTACCTGAAGAGAAAATAATGATGAAATTCGAAAGAGGAACAAGTCAGGAATTTGTTACCAACATACACGGAATCGATGTGACCACATTATCATGGAATGACAATCGAATTGTCAATCTGATTTCAAACTATGTCGGTACTAAGCCCCCAGTAGATACATATATATAATACGGAGAGTGAACCTTTAACAATAAAACGCTTTGATAAAAAGGAAAAAACTATCAAAAGTATTCAATGTCCACAAATTATTAAAGATTATAACTGCCACATGGGCGGAGTAGACTTGATGGATAGCTCAATAGGCCGGCATAAAATAGCAATGAAAAGCCGTAAGTGGACAACGAGAGTATTTTACCATCTTCTTGACATGACATGTGTAAATGCCTGGATCCTTTATAGAAGAATAAACAAAGATAAACCAGAATCTAAAATACGTTTAATCGATTTCAAATTGGAAGTGGCTGATGCAATGTTTTCATATAACAGTAAAACTATTCCAGTAAGAGGACGCCCAACTTTGGAAAAACAAATAGAAGAAAAAAGACGAAAGCCGAATGCATCCCCAGCGCCACCGAAGTATACCCGGCTAGATGGAATCAGTCACTGGATTACAATGGAAAAAAAAGCAAGATGTAAGCTGCCCAAATGCTCAGGTCAAACCAAAATGTTTTGTTTGAAATGTAAGGTGAATTTGTGTGTGACCACTGAAATAAATTGTTTTTATGAATACCATAACTTTTAATTACTTTTATTACTCTATTTTACTCATTGTTTTTTTGTCTTAGTGACATTAACTTTATATGTTTATTTATGAAAATTGAATTAACTGTGTTTTTAAAATTATAATTTATTTTTATAAATAAAAAAAGCTTTAAAAATTAAAATACTGGTATTTATTTCTTTGAAAATTAAAATATAGGAGAGTGCGCATTGTATCTTTTAAGATACAGCCACTATTTTTTTTAAAAAAAGAACCAAAAAAAAAATTTTAAAAAACGTGGTACGCAGATGTTATTTTTTAAAATTTTACATATTATATATTTTTTTCGTGAAAATTGGCGTTGTTGCGCATTTATGGGTTAATATTTAAAATAAAGTCTTTTAATTTAAGGAATATATTAAGGAAATTTGAATAAAATTATAATTATTTTGAACAATTTCAATGATAGTAGAACATCACCATAGTGGCGAGGGTATTATGCGTTTGGGCAGATGTTTGTAACGCCCAAAAATATTAGTCTAACACCCACCTTAAAGTATACCGATCGACTTAGAATCACTTTCTGAGTCGATTAAACGATGTTCGTCCGTCCGTCCGTCTGGTCGGTTGGCTGGCTGTCCATGTAAACCTTGTGAGCAGAGTACAGGTCGCAATTTTGAAGATATTTCGATGAAATTCGGTACATATTCTTTTTTCGGCTCAAGGACCAAGCCTATTAAAACTGGCTGAAATCGGTCCATTATTTCACCTAGCCCCCATACAAATGTCCTTCCGAAATTGGACTTTATCGGTCATAAATGTTTAATTTATATATGTATCTCCACAAATACCGCTCCAAATAAGTTTTATATGCACAAAATTCATATCACCAAATCTTGTTACGATCGGTCCATAATTAGTCATAGCTCCCATATAGACCCGCTTCCGAAAATCACTTTAACGTGCATAAATCGCTTAAAAATTTTGGTATACTCACAAAATTCAACATAGTAAACTTTCATATAGACACAAATCACACGACCTAATTTCATGGTGATCGCTCCATAATTGGTCATAGCCCCCATATAAGGCCCACTTCCGAAAATCACTGAAAAATATAAATTTTTTAAATTTTAAAAGCAAAATGTTTTTGCTTGACCGATCATACTTTCTTACTTGTTTTTTGTTAAATTAAGTTAAATTGGCAGCAAATACAGGACAGTTTTCTTACAATTCGTTTATTATTACAATAAATTTTGTATAAATATTGCAAAATTGTATTAATACCAATTAATCCCGTTCCCACGACAATTGGCTCAATTGGTTCCGGAACGAGTCCCACACGATACAAATGTCGCTTACATGACCACCCATTGTCAATTAAGCGATAATTCTATCAACCAAATAATTCTTTGGATTTGTAGCTAAAACAGCAGGAATACAAGACTGAAAAAGTTCGTAAAAATCTGCTAAAATTTAACTTTCAGATTTATAATCAATTTAGCAGCAAATACAGGACAGTTTTCTTACAATTCGTTTATTATTACAACAAAATTTGTATAAATATTGCAAAATTGTATTAATACCAATCAATTCAATCCAATTAATCCCGTTTCCACGACAATTGGCTCAATTGGTTCCGGAACGAGTCCCACACGATACAACTGTCGCTTACATGACCACACATTGTCAATTAAGCGATAATTGTATCAACCAAAAGATTTTTACCCAGAAAAAAGGATTCGACAACATGGAAACATTCATTTGTTCCAAAAACATTAATTCGAAAGTGAATTTTTTGAAAAACTTTTTATTCCGTATGAAGATTCATTTTCCGGTTCTCTAGTTTTAAGAAAAACTCATCGTTATAGCTAAAACTAAAATAAATTTCAAATGAAATTTTAATTTTTCAAAAATGAACCATTAAATTGAAAATGGACATAAATCACACGACCTAATTTCATGGTGATCGCTCCATAATTGGTCATAGCCCCCATATAAGGCCCACTTTCGAAAATCACTCAAAAATATAAATTTTAAAAGCAAAATGTTTTTGCTCTTTTACCTAGTGTAGGGTATTATATGTTCGGGCTTGACCGATCATACTTTCTTACTTGTTTTTTGTTAAATTAAGTTAATAAAAGTATACAAATAAAATACTACACAAAATGTTAAAACTGTGATATCGGCACTTTTTGGGAGGGGAAAATACGGCAAATCTGGCAGGCCTGTCCCACACTGTTAATTCAACATCATTCTCTTTACTAAAAATCCAATTGGACAACAAAACAAAAATCTATGTTCTCTTAAGAGCAAATAGTTTGAGAGCTATTGTGAATTACATAAATACATTACGAGTGAGTATCTACCGTTACTTTCACGCCTACCCAGTGAGTAATTAGTGTGAGAAGAGTATAACAATAGGGATAAAAGGTAACAGTGATGTGACGATGATGATGATAATAAAGCAATGATGATGATGACGACAACAATGATGGTTAAAATGAATAAGTGATTGTTGCTGTTGTTGTTGTTATTGTATTTATAACAATGAATGAATGAATGAGAGACGACTGTCAGAGTGGTTAGTGGTGGTAATATGATGATGAAAATAGTTAGTGGTGGTAGGTAGATAGGTAGTATTTGCTAGTTAGTTATAGTGGTGGTAGCTGGCTGTTGTTGTTGTTGTTCGGTCGTTCGTTCGTTCATTCTTGTTTATTTATCTTTTTTACTGTTTACTCCTGCTGTCTGCTGCTTTCTTGCTTGCTTTTATATTATTTCGTTATTGTTGTTGTTTTTGTTCTTGTTGATCGTATCGTATGTGCCGATTTGGTTACACTCACACTTCTATACTCATTCTCTATGTGGCAGCGAATGAATTGAGACGATATTTGAATTTTAGTTTAACGTTTCCTGTCTTTGCGTGTGGTTGATAAAAAGAAAGAAAATATTTTCGTTTAAAAAGAACGGGCAAGAAACAAAGAATTTTATGATTTTCGTTTTTTCTTGTTTAAAAGAAAACAAATTTAAAAAAAAAGAAAAACGTGCGGCGAATTTATGCGAAATAAAATTATTGAAAAATTATTTTAACAACAAAATATAAAGGAATTATACAATAAGTTTTTTGTGCAAAAGAAATTAAGGAAAAATAAATAAATTTTTATTAAAATTTTAAGTGTGAAAAATATAACGAAGGAGTTTTATACTCAATTATTAAAAAAAAAATAATAAAAAGTGATTTAAAAAAATTAGTTTTGTTTAAAAAAAAGTGCAATAAATTGTTTAAACAATTTTATTATCATTTCATTTTGGATTATTCTCAACAACAACATTTATTAAAAAAAAAAAATTCAAAGGTAAATATTTGTTTTAAATGAATTTTATATTTTTTTATGCCGACGGCTTTTTTTACATACATACGTTCATTGTCAAGTGTCAAATTTATGGATTATATTGGCTTGTTGATAAATAGAGATAAATAAAGAGAATTGCAACACTGAAGTTTTTGTGTCTGAGGATTTTTGAAAAAAATTTGTAAAATTTATTAAATACAAACGATAATTACAGTTGCTTCATATAAATAAAGAATACAAGACTGAAAAAGCTGTTAAAATTTAACTTTCAGATTTATAAACAATTTTAGTAGCAAATACAGGACAGTTTTCTTACAAATCGTTTATTATTACAACAAAATTTGTATAAATATTGCAAAATTGTATTAATACCAATCAATTCAATCAATTCAATCCAATTAATCCCGTTTCCACGACAATTGGTTTCGGAACGAGTCCCACGCGATACAACTGTCACATACATGACCACAGCTTGTCAACTAAGCGATAGTTGTATCAACCAAATAATTCTTTGGATTTGTAGCTAAAACAGCGGGAATACAAGACTGAAAAAGCTCGTAAAAAGATAAAAAAATTTAGCTTTCAGATTTATAATCAATTTTAGTAGCAAATACAGGACAGTTTTCTTACAATTCGTTTATTATTACAATAAATTTTGGATAAATATTGAAAAATTGTATTAATGCCAATCAATTCAATCCAATAATTCCCGTTCCCACGACAATTGGCTCAATTGGTTTCGGAACGAGTCCCACGCGATACAACTGTCGCATACATGACCACAGCTTGTCAACTAAGCGATAGTTGTATCAACCAAATAATTCTTTGGATTTGTAGCTAAAACAGCAGGAATACAAGACTGAAAAAGCTCGTAGAAAGATGCTAAAATTTAACTTTCAGATTTATAATCAATTTTAGTAGCAAATACAGGACAGTTTTCTTACAATTCATTTATTATTACAACAAATTTTGTATAAATATTGCAAAATTGTATTAATACCAATCAATTCAATTCAATAATTCCCGTTACCACGAAAATTAGCTCAATTGGTTCCGGAACGAGTCCCACGCGATACAATTGTCGCATACATGACCACAGCTTGTCAATTAAGCGATAATTGTATCAACTGAATAATTATTTGGATTTGTAGCTGAAACAGCAGGAATACAAGACTGAAAAAGCTCGTAAAAAGATGCTAAAATTTAACCTTCAGATTTATAATCAATTTTACCATCAAATACAAGACAGTTTTCTTACAATTCGTTTATTATTACAACAAATTTTGTATAAATATTGCAAAATTGTATTAATACCAATCAATTTAATCCAATAATTCCCGTTACCACGACACTTGGCTCAATTGGTTCCGGAACGAGTCCCACGCGATACAACTGTCGCTTACATGACCACCCATTGTCAATTAAGCGATAATTGTATCAACCAAATAATTCTTTGGATATGTAGCTAAAACAGCTGGAATACAAGACTGAAAAAGCTCGTAAAAAGATGCTAAAATTTAACCTTCAGATTTATAATCAATTTTAGTAGCAAATACAGGTCAGTTTTCTTACAATTCGATTATTATTACAACAAATTTTGGATAAATATTGCAAAATTGTATTAATACCAATCAATTCAATCCAATAATTCACGTTCCCATGACAATTGGCTCAACTGGTTCTGGAACGAGTCCCACACAATACAACTGTCGCTTACATGACCACACATTGTCAATTAAGCGATAATTGTATCAACCAAAGGATTTTTCCCCAGAAAAGAGGATTCGACAACATGGAAACATTCATTTGTTCCAAAAACATTAAATCGAAAGTGAATTTTTTGAAAAACTTTTTATTCCGTATGAAGATTCATTTTCCGGTTCTCTAGTTTTAAGAAAAACTCATCGTTATAGCTAAAACTAAAATAAATATCAAATGAAATTTTAATTTTTCGAAAATAAACCATTAAATTGAAAACATAGGAAACTGCTTTTAATCGGCGAATAATTTAGGTTAGGTTTCATGGGCAGCCACTCGTCAATTCAGAACTGATCACATTGTGATACCCATCCGTCGTTTCTAAGGTGACCCATCCAGATTCCCTGATGAAGGAGTAGATTCTTCTAAGATTCATCCTTGATAGCTCATCCATGTTCCCTAAAGTTTTGTTAGAACAGTCTCCTCCTCTTCTTCATTATGACAGCTTCTACAGCCAAGTCTTCTAGCATGTTTCCTAATTATACAGTGTCCTGTTATAAAGGATACAATTAGCCTTATTTGCTCACAACGGAAGTCCTGCTGGCATCACATACGAACCAGATCGACCACGTTGTAGCACAGGAAGGTTCATTGGTCCACCTGTTGTGCAGTCTCATATAGTTACTGCTATACAGCCATCTTGCATTTAATAAGGGAAATACCATACATCATCGCAACCCTTTTGGGCAATTCATCTGCTGTACAATTACCCTGATTTCCATTGTGTCCAGGCGCCCATATAAGCGTTATCCTAGAATGTCTCTCTATCACATTTAGGGATACCCGGCATTCCTTGGTTAACCTAGATGTCGCGAAGACACTCGCTATTCTGTTAAAGGCAGCCATGCTATCAGTAAATATATATGGTTGGTTTACGTAGTAGAATCGAAGGGAACCTGTTTTGACAAGACCACAGCACTCGTCAGAGGTAGTGTCATTTACATCGTAATGTATACTAAACTGTCGAAGTTATTAGTCCCAACCTGTAGCCGTGAGATATCACAGGTTAGATCCGACTACCTCACCAACGATGTTTAATATGAAGCTGACCAGATAAGTTGGAAAATCGTTTCCTCTTTTTCCCTGTCCTTACAGCTACGACAATGTTAGTTAAAGGGGAATCCCAGACGATTTGCATGCTTGCCTAGCATCCGGTGCCCATTAATACTGCCAGCAACATTGATAAATCCTTTCTATTAAGGGTTATCAGTTGCATAGTTCGTTTTTCGTTAAAAGAGGAACACATCTCTTCTCAGCATTTGTAAGAAAGTGTCTGAAGGGAATACTTTAATTAGAGTTCCCAGTGGAATTGCTAGTGAAACCGCATTGGGGATATCCAAAGCAGATCCCACTCTGGCTAACTCGTCTACCTGTTCATTGCAAAAACTACATTATTTCAGAGGACGGTATGATTTACCTATCCCAAGTTCGTTACAGAAAACAGTAGTCTCTATGCGCATCGATCCAAACTAAAGTAATGTCAGATAGATGACCTAGACTGGACAGAGCATTCTTAAATTGCCTGACTAATGAAGATGAAGTTGTATAGGCATTCAATGAGAGATAAACCCTACATTCATTTTGAAGACGGATATCCCAAGTTCGTCACAGAAAACACCAGAACCAAAACCACAGCTCATTTTAGGATCGTCTGTATATATCTCACTTTAAACACCCTATCAAAACCTGTATATGGAGTAATATAGTCCGAAGTTTGGCAATACGATCGAAGGCAGTAGGACCAGAATCACAAAGTGATCTCCATCATCCAAATGCATTAATCCTCGCTGCGCTGCAGACAGAGGTGGCTATTATTGAAGGTATATTGGAACAAGGTGCAATATAGTGTTCAGTGCTTCTGAAGAACTAGTTCTCCAGCTGATCTCTGGACTTTATATAGTTGGAAATCCTACCGGAACAATGTGTTTTGCTAACTTTTTCCATTAGAACGTAATAATCGTTCGCTACAGGCACAATTTCGTGAAGGTTTTTTTACGGTATGTGAAAATCTCGCTACTTTGCCGGAATAAATCCTGAAAGATAGACGTTCTCCTTTTTTATTAGGCACTGAAACGCTTCTGGGCTAAAGATTTTCTCTGGCTTTCTGAATTAAACCCAGATTTTAGGCGGAATTTCCTAAAGGTTGTTTAAAATCAGCTGTTTGTGCCAAAAAGTTGACTGTAGTGCGTTAACTATTTAAATGTTGCAAGATCGTTATGATATTTATCGTGAAGTTGATGAACAATTGGTCATTAATTCTGCCATTTTTAAATATAAATTAATATGAACAAAGAATAAAACTAAACCCTTTCCGAACCTGGCTAAACCTTTTCCGAAAGTTCAAAAAATAACTCATGGGCAGAAATTCCGAGTTGGAAAGACTACTAAAATATTAGAGGCGATATCGACAAGGAAAATACGGAGAGTATCCTGATAAGGTCAGACTGTCGTCACTGCTCACGTTGCATTGAAGCCGTACCTTTCGGCTTTCGCAGGACATGTGGTAAAGGGGACAGAACATTTCGGCTTATGCTTAACTAAGAGACAAAATACTAGTGGAGATCTCAACAAGGATAGTGCGGATATAATCCTGAATTTAAACAGACCAGACTGTCGTCACTGTTGACGTTGCATTAAAGTCATACCTATCGGTTTTCAGACAATGTAGTCTGTTTGCTATGCGTGGTAACACGAGCCAAAAGAACTATTCATCTTTTGAAGCCAAGAACGAATCAAGCCAATATCGGATACTCTGTTCCAAAGTGAAGCGTATCCCAGAGAGAGAGCGTACTGCATCGATCAAAACCAATTGTAGTCGGACGGGGCACAGTCTGGACTATAAAGCGGGTGAGGCAAAACTTCCCAACCACTTTATTCTAAATACTTTTTAACAGGTATTGCAACATGTGACCGAGCGTTGCCATGATGGAATATTAGGCTTTGATGTCTGGCCGTTTTTCGGCCAATGCTCGCTTTAAACGAATTAGATGCGTTCGGTACATGTTCCCTGTGATGGTTTGGTCAGATTTCAGCAGCTCATCATAGATAGAACCCTTTTGCTCCCACAAAATACAGAACGCCGTGGATATTTGGCTTTGAAGTCGATTCGTCTGGTTGGCGGGGCTTCATATTCGATCTCTTACGCTTCGGGTTATCGTAATGGATCCATTTTTCATCGCTAGTAATGATTCGGTTCAAAAATGATTTACTTTTAGAGCGTTTAATCATAATTTCGGACATGCAAAATCGTGTTTCAAGGTCTCTCGGCTTCAGTTCGTATCGTACCCAGTTATCCTGCTTTTGGGTGAATCCTGCTGCTTGCAAAATCATTTGGATTGAGTATCTCCAAATGATTTTGCAAGCTCTTGTTGAGTTCGACAACAATCTTCTTGGAGTAATGCTTTCAATTCTTGGTCTTCAAACTATTTTGGAGGCACTTTTTCAAATTAAAGAAGTAAAGTAAAACTTCCCGCAAATGACGCCTTGGTAACACAAAATTCGACATTTTCCAAGCAAAAAAAACGTTCTTGTTTACACTATAATATTCAATAACTAAGAGAGAATAATTGACAGATATGTAACCTTCAAAATGGCATATAATTTATTAAAAAAGAAAACCGCTTTCAAATTGTAACACCATCTATTGTAAATCCCTTATTTTTAAGTCATACAACCATTTGGGTAGGATTGAGAACTATTGTTCCCTGATAATGATGATGGATGCCCCGTTATACTAGACGATAGTGTGCTGGTCTATCAATCCAAGGGTTGCGGGTTCGATTCCTGCCAGAGACTCTATGTGTTTCTGCAGACAAGCAAAACACTTCGCAGTTTGTGTTTGTTTAAAAAAAAAAATTTCACTATACAGCGATGATACATTTTTAAAATTTTTGTTGGGGAGGTATACCAAATGCATTTCTATCATTTAGTCAATTTCATTATGAAATATTGTGTCGTCAATGTTCTCTAGATATCTTAATATCTGCCTATTATGTAGACTTTCAGTTTTGATTCGCTTTCTGCTTAGAAGCTTCTATCTTCAGATCTTAATCTCCACATATTATGTAAATTTCCACATTCAGCACACTTTCTGCTTCAAATTACCATCTAATGATTTTCTATTCACAATATTTGCTGATTCAAATATAAGTCGAACATTTTTCTCTTTGGTTTTTCGCATAGACGACGATCTTTTATATCCTTTGAATGTTCGTTGAATGGTTTTCTATTTGGGATTGTATTTTTAGTTCACAATATTCGTCTTTTCACAATGTTTACAATATTCTTCTAGGATAGTTCTCTGTTTAGAGTATTCAGTTTAACCCATACAAAGATTTTGATGGTTAAGGAAGTTGTAGAGTAGATAATCAGGCAATTGTGTCCATTTCATTATCTCAGATATTAGAGAATCTCAACTTTCGATGATCGAGATGATGTGTCCATGGAACTATTGCAGGATATCGAGGCATTACTTTCTCTTTGCTAACAACCATAAATAAATACACATTGTAGATCGGAATCTCTACTATCGAAAACCTAACTCAGTTGTCAAAAAACCTAAGTCCTCTGAATTTATTAGTAAAATAATTATTTTTAAAATTTTTTTTTCTATTTTTCGCTCTATATGAATTTCTCTATGCTAACAACATCAATTATTAACATTATTACAATTAGTTCTTCTTGTATTACAATTAGTTCTGCTCCATATTTATTAACTTCAATCAAAATTTTTTCATATTCTTAACAAAAATTAAATTACTTAAACACAACAGTTTTTTCTAATTTCCTACATGTGTTTAGTAGGTAGGTAAGCAAAAATTTTCCACATTCTTTATGAAATTTTGAAAAATAAACAAATAAAATTTTTCAAAATTAATTTTGAGCAAAAATTTATCAAATTAATGACAAAATATTTTGTAATAATTTACACTACATAAACATTTTCTTGTCGATAAACAAGGAGGAAAAAAAATATATACAAAAATATTCTTTTTGCTGTAAAATATTAACAGTAGAAACTCGATAAAACGATAGTAGTAATAGATCTTATTAAATTTGATGCAAAAAGTTGCAAAGAATTAATATAAAATGAAAGCAGTGGTGAATTTAGGGAAATTAATTAATTTTTAATATATAGGGTTTAATATTCCAAAAAATTGTATCACACTTGAGAATTTTAAACGCATTATATGAAAAATGAATAAATTCGCTTGAATTTGCCTAAATTCGCCACTGTTTGCATTTTCTATGAATTCGCCTTGGTTGCTGTTGTGTTGTTTTACATCTAGAGTTGCCAATAGCTGTGGTAGTGGCGAATAGTGGTTTATACTGAACAGAGTTGTTATTTAAGGTAGTAAATGGTAGTATTTTATAAGGAGGGTCTGGGGTAATGTAAAACTAATTAAAATTGTCTAATTTAAATGCAAAATGTATTGAAAAATCTTGGATTTTTTACCCTTATAACAAAATCTGTAAAATAATTGAAATAAATTTATATTGATTTAAAAAAAAGGAAATTTTGATGGATTTTTTTGATTTTCTTCCAGTGTATCTTATTTATTGCAATTCCTTGTATCCCTGCTCTACTGTATTTTCAGATTTTTACACACTTTGGTGTAAATTGAAAATAAAAATTAAAAAAAAAAAAATCTAAAAAAGATTAGACGAATTTAACGCCCACTATATTAGCACGGTTCTACTCATATTTTTCGTATTATAAGAACATGCAAGATTTCATGTACTACATAATAAAAATAAAATTAGAAACAACACCACTAAACTAACATGCTTTCTTTCTTCTAATACTACACGAGTATTCCAATGCAATTTGAGTAAAACCAAACAACAAAAAAATAGACTTAATATTAAGAAGAAAAGAAAAAAAACAAGAAATCAGCAATTTTATATCAAATAAAAATGATGAATGAATAACAAATGTTGCCTAGAATTTCTTTAATAATATAGATTTTTATAATGCTGCTGTTTGCTTTCCTACCATCTACATATAATTTTGGATAAATGTGCGAAAAAACTCAACTAAAATTTCAATATTCTGTAAAAATTGTTGTTGTTGTTGTTTGCTTTGCCATAAATTACACAATCAAACAAGCATTAAACAACATGTAGTTGTTATTTTTGTATAAAATTACATTTTAACAAAAAAATTATTTCAACAAATCCCACAAATTTTTTAGGGGAAAAAATTATATTTTTTTTATATTGTACATTTTTTTATGGCTTATTGAAATATGAAAAAATATTAGAGAGATTTTTGGCATTAAGAAATATTGTTCAATAAAAGTGGCTGAATTAATAAATAAATAAATGCAAGAATTTTTGTAGATATATTTTTAGCTAAGAAATATTTAAAAATACCCCACAATTTATGACTATTACGTATGTATGTAGTTTTTTGTATACAAATAACACAAACAAAAGTAAAGAAATTGATTTGTTTTGTGATAAACAAAGAACTATCAATTTTTGTCAGTGTTTTTAATTCTCTTCTCCCCTCTCCTCCTTTTACAGCTATAGAGTGTGAGCCAGTGTGAGTGCTAAAGGTTATTGGTTGTTTATATTAAGCAGAGTTGTTATTTAAGGTAGTAAATGATTGTTTTAATGAGGATGGCTGTAAATTATATTGCAATTTATTAGATTTGTTATGAAAAAAAAGGTTTAAAAGTAAAAAATTTAATTTTAGAGGAATTTGTCAGGATTTTACTTAAGTTTTTAGAAATTTTAATTCGATTTTGACTTAAAAATGCTGGATTTACTATAGACGGGGTATCTTTTGAACCCCGGTTTTTGTTTTTAGTAACTTATATGTCATTTTGAAGGTTACATAGCTGTCATTTATTCTCACTTAGTTATTGAACATTATCGTAAAAACAACAAAGTTTTTTTTTGCATCGAAAATGTCTAATTCTGTGTAACAAAGCGTCATATGCGGGAAGTTTTACTTTACTTCTTTAAATTGAAAAAAAAGTGCCGCTGAAGCACACAGATTGCTCACTAAAGCTTATTTTGAATGTGTTCCATCAGTTTCAACGTGCGAGAGATGGTTTTTTTGCGGTTCAGAGGTGGTGAGTTTGACACGGAAGACAAAGATCGGCCAGGCCAGCCAAAAAAGACCAAGAATTTAAAGCATTACTCCATGCAGATTGTTGTAAAACTCAACAAAACCATTGGGAGCTACTCAAGAAGCAATTTCAAAATGCAGCAGGATTCATTCAAAAGCAGGGAAATTGGGTAACATACAAATTGAAGCCGAGATAGCTTGAAAGACGATTTTACATGTCCTTTAATGCATATTGTTGCCAATTGTCTACATTCCAGTTCCACTTAATTTTAGACGAATATAAGCTTGATACTAATTCAGATTCTAATTCCGAAAAATCAAATGGAGTACGAAAAGTTTCAGCTAAAGAAATTCTAAATCAAACTAAAGCTAAAGGAAATATATGCCCAATTCACAACTGGTGTTGTAGCGTTGTATCGTTGTATGTCGTAATTTTTTTTATTAATGTTTTGTTTTTGTTTCGAAAAATTTGTTTGAAAAATATTTACGACATACAACGATACAACGCTACAACACCAGTTGTGAATTGGGCAATAATAAATAAAAATCAACTAAATATTTGATACTTTATAGAAAAATAAAAGTAAAAATCATGCATTTAAGGGTTAAAGATATAAAAGAAAATAATTTTTGCGGGAATCATTAAACGCGATGAAAAATTAATCCATTTCGATAACCCGAAGCGTAAGAGATCGTGCGTGAAGCCCGGCCAAACAGCGGAATCGACACCAAAGCCAAATATCCTTGGCGCTAAGGGAATTTTCTGTATTTGGTGGGAGTAAAATGTTCCTATCTATTATGAGCTGCTGAAATCAGAGTAGACCATCACAGGGAACCTGTACCGAACGCAACTGATTCGTTTGAAGCTAGCATTGGCTCAGAATATGCGGCCAGACATGAAACTGTAATATTCTACAAAGACAAAGCTCAGCCTTATGTTGCAATACCTGCTAAAAACTATTAACTATTCGCCTCAACCGCTTTATAGTCCAGGCCTTACCCCGTCCAACTACTATTTATTGCGATCGATGCAGAACGCTCTCTCTGGGATACAGTTCACTTTGGAACAGAGTATCCCAAATTGGCTTGATTCGTTTTTGGCCTCAAAAGATGTGCAGTTCTTTTGGCTCGGAATCCATATGCTGCCAGAAAGAGATCGTATGTGAAGCCCAGCCAACCTGCCGAGTCGTCACTAAAGTCAAATATCCATGGCGCTAAGCTAATTCTCTGTATTTAGTGGGATCAAAAGAATACTATCTATTATGAGCTGCTGAAATCTGGCCATACCATCACAGGGAACCTGTATCGAACACAATTGATTCATTCATTGGCCGAAAAATTACCAGAATATGCGGCCAGACATGAAACTGTAATATTCCAAAAAGACAAAGCTCGGCCTTATGTTGCAATACCTGCTAAAAACTATTTAGAATGAAGTGTTTGGGAAGTTCTGCTTCACTCGCCTTATAGTCCAGACCTTTCCCCGTCCGACTACTATTTATTTCGATCGATGTAGAACGCTCTCTCCGGGATACAGTTCACTTTGGAACAGAGTATCCCAAATTGGCTTGATTCGTTTTTGGTCTCAAAATATGAGCAGTTATTTTGGCTCGGAATCCATATGCTGCCAGAAAGAGATCGTATGTGAAGCCCAGCCAACCTGCCGAGTCGTCACTAAAGTCAAATATCCATGGCGCTAAGCTAATTCTCTGTATTTAGTGGGATCAAAAGGATACTATCTATTATGAGCTGCTGAAATCTGGCCAGACCATAACAGGGAACCTGTATCGAACACAATTGAATCATTTAAAGCGAGCATTGGCCGAAAAATGACCAGAATATGCGGCTAGACATGAAACTGTAATATTCCAAAATGATACCTGCTAAAAACTATTTAGAATGAAGTGGTTGGGAAGTTCTGCTTCACTCGCCTTATAGTCCAGACCATGTTTCATACGACTACTAATTTTTTCGATCGATGTAGAACTCTCTCTCTCTGGGATACGCTTCACTTTGGAACAAAGTATCCGAAATTGGCTTGATTCGTTCTTGGTCTCAAAATATGAGCAGTTATTTTGGCTCGGAATCAATATGTTGCCATAAAAATGGGAAAATGTCATAGCTAACAGTGGCCAATTCCTTGAATAAATTTATATTGTACAAAAGCTTCAAAATAAAAGCTAAAAATTTTAAAAATTCCAATCATGCATCCAATAAAAATCGAGGATATCTTTGGTACTTTGTTAACATCACTTAATTTGTCTGCTCCTAAGTCTTTAATTTAACGATAAAAGAATTTGTTGTGTATGTGTTCATTTCCTTGCCTTCAAAGTCCAGTAGCCGGTTGCCAAATAGACCCAGTGAATGATTTTTGAAACTAAAACCTAATAGCTCTCTTATAGGAGTGCTTTTTTCAATTACTTCATGACATTCAATTTTAACACAAAACTAAGATAAAACTGGTTTTTGTTTTATCAGAATTAATGACAGTAATCCATAATCATCTTCCCTATTTAACAGACTGAAAAGATCCCACCTCAATAGGTCTACGCTCCTGAAAAACTGGAGTCTCATTCGGCTTGTTTCAACAACAACAGTTTAAATTGCTATCCAGAGTAATAGTAAGATCGATATGTGTATAAAACTGAGCTATAATGATTTTAGAAACTGTTTTTTTTAATCTCTTTATGACATTAAATTTGAAGTTCAAATGATTATCCAAAACATAACTAAGATATACGACTGGGGAGATAAAACTGGCTCGTGTTTTCACAGAATTAATAACCGTAATCCTTAATCATCTTCCCTATTTGAAAGACTGACTAGATCTCACCTCAATTGGTGTACGCTCCGGAACAACCTGAGTCGCACTCGTCCAAAGATTGTCAACCAAGTGATAGCTGTGCAACTGTTTTAACCGTTTAAATTGCTATCCAGAATAATAGTAAGATCGGTCTGTGTATAAAACTGATGTATGTTTTACCACGCTGTCCTCTTCTCATTTTGAAGGACCAACCAACAAAACTCTTTGGAAGCTAAACCCATCCCCCCCCATTCGTTTCAAGAACCCTCTGTTGCGTGCTTCAATCTCTTCACGATGGAACATATCATTCCAATACGACGGCAAATCTGCGCTCAATATATTTTACGCTAGACAAGAATGTCAAAAAAAGTGCCCGCCATGATAAGAGTAAATCGATTGATGATCTGGCCAAAGAAGCCGAAACAACCCATAGAACAAGGGATTTACACAGAATTGCTAAGAAACTATTCCAAAAATCGTTTGCTACTAACAAACCACTTAAGAACAGTAATGGAGATCCAGTCACATCCCAAAAGGACCAGATGGATGTATGGATAGAGCACTACTCCTCTATGTTATCGAGAACGTCGAACACTGGTCACGATCTATGTGATTGCACTCAACACAGGGCTAGAGACGATATATCCACAGACTGCCCAGAAACTGCCGAAATTATGGATGTCATAGTGTCCCTGAAGGATATCAAAGCTCCTGGACCGGATAATTTATTTCCCGAACTATTCAAAGCATCACCTGAAATTATCCACCACGTTATAAGGAATCTTTGGGTAACAAACTCACTTAAGGGAGGGACTTATTATTAATATACCGAAAAAGGAGACTTTTCACAAAATTTTTTTTGGGAAAATTTAAATTTCTCTATCAGAACTCGCACAGCTAAAAGTTATGACCACGGATCATGACAGACCAACACCCTATCTAAATATTCCAGCAAGATTCATCCGCCCATCTTCTTCATTTCCAAGAAATTTAGATTCATCCTCTCAAGAGATTTAAATTTCCGAAAAATTTAAATTTCTCTATCAGAACTTGCACTGTTGAAGGTTATGACCACGGATCATGATAGACCAACACCTTACCTATATATTCCATCTTCTCCCATTTCCAAGAAATTTAGATTCATCCTCCCAAGAAATTTAAATTTCCGAAAAATTTAAATTTCTCTATCAGAACTCGCACTGTTAAAGGTTATGACCACGGATCATAATAGACCAACACCCGTCCTAAATATTCCAGCAAGATTTATCTTCTCCCAATTTCCAGGAATTTAGATTCATCCATCCATTATAGGTAAATTTTAAAAATTCCAAAAAATGTAAAAATATGTTTGACATTTATGATTTGACTTAGTTTTTGGAAAAAGCGGGAGATTAGTTCCCGTTTCCAACGTGAGTGGTCCATTTGGTCCAACCGTGTGATTATTATTCCATTTTGAATACACCTACCTTGATTTCCAATGCTTAACAGTGCTATGTTAGCCTTTAAACAGAACTCTGTTAACTCAACTGGTTTGTGTCTAGGGTTATAAATTTCGAAATTTAACTTCACACACATAAATTCACACATAAAAGTCATCAAGAAAATGATATCATTCGCACTCGATCCGCTTTTCCGCAATGAGCAGGCTGGTTTACATCCCCCAAATCATGCATTGACCATGTCAACAGTTTGGGGATATTAATTAAGCAATCTGTTGAGTGGAGGACGCCGCTCTCTTCGATTTTGAGAAAGCATTCGATACACTAGCATTCAAAGGCACTCCAACAAAGATAATTGATATTGTAAATTGTCGAATTCTTCATGATGGCTGTATTAGTGACTCATTTGGAATTAAAACTGAAGGAGACAAGGCTGTGTTCTGTCGTCCCTACTCGTCCTGGACAACATATTGAGAAAAGCCTCTTGTGAACAGTGGGGAATAACTGGGGGATTCAACAGAAGGCTAGACTATGCCGACGACATGTGAAACTATGTCTACTATCCCATAGCTTCAATGATATTTAGGCTAAGATCAATGCAGTACAAACTGAAGCAGCTAAGGCTGGTCTAAGAATAAATATTTCCAAAACTAAAGCAATGAGAATTAATGCATTCGCAATAGACGAGAAGAATCTTGAAGCTGTATCAACGTTCTGCTATCTCGGTCTAGTCTTCTGACTATCACAGGTGGTTCTGCAGACGACATAAGAAACCGAATAAAAGCTGGTAAACATTCGTTTCGAAGAGAACCAAGCTAAACATATTTAATTCCTGCATAAAATCATCTCTTCTTTATGGATCTGAATCGTGAAATGCAGCACAGAAGGATGTTAACTCGCTACAGGTCTTCATAAATCGCTGCCTGTGGAGAATTTTAAAAATATTCATGCAAGTTACGATATCAAATGAAAGGTCCAAACCTCGCAAAACCCCGTATATGTCGAGACCAGAAAAAGAAAGGGCATGTGGATAGAATTGATGTGTGTTTTCCACGGAATAATTGCTAGTTCATAGTCATGTTTCCATTTTGAAAGACTGATAGACAAGACATAAAGGAAGGGGACTCTTTAGGAGAGCTTCTCGCTAGAATTGATGTCTGTTTTCCACGGAATAATTGCTAATTCATAGTCATGTTTCCATTTTGAAAGACTGATAGACAAGACATTAAGGAAGGGGACTCTTTGGGAGAGCTTCTCTCTTCTCTCATACCCATATACATATGTCGAGATCCGAAAAAGAAAGGGCATGTGGATAAAATTGATGTCTTTTTTGCCTGGAATAATTGCTAGTTCATAGTCATGTTTCCATTTTGAAAGACTGACAGACAAAGAATTAAGGAAGAGGACTCTTTAGGAAAGCTTCTCCCTTAACTATCTTGTTAGGGATAGATTTACTCATTCTTCAGAGAATCTGGTGGGTTCCTTGTGTGGACTTCAAAGAAGTTTTTGTAAATTAAATTTTTTTTCGCAATTATTATGACACAAAACTTTAATTACAAACAAAATGTTTTTAAACTTTCATTATATTGCACCTAGACACAACAAATATCTGTTAAATTTTAATTGTTTGTTATCTATAACAAATTTCTTGTTGTTTTGTTTTCATTTGAAATTGAGTTTTTTGTTTTGATCTGTTTTCTTTATAAATTTTTCAACGTTTTCGATATCGAGAATAAATAACATGTAGCACCTCTCCTCTAACCATATCATCAAACATTTCTATCTCTCTAGGTGTATAGATACAAAAATTTGGTTGTTGTAGTATGAATATTGTGTATCTTTAAAGTTGATATGTGTCATCGTTGTACAACATTAACACAAGCATCTCTTAGCAGGTGTATAAGATATTTTATCACAGATTAAGTCACATACTAAAAAAAATATTTATTTTTATACAAATGATGATGATGATTCTTTTTCTTACATTTTCTCCTTTTATTTTGGTGCTTTAACGTTTTCTTGTGATCTTATAACACAACAAAGAGAGCAAAAAAAATTAAGAAAGAAAATATAGAGGAAAAGAGCCAAATTGAAAACAGAAATTGCTAGTCAAAAGCCAAATGATACGACAAGATATAAAAGAATTTTAATTTTTTTATGTTGTTTTTGTATAGAAGAAGATACATTATATTTTGCTAGTTTCTAGATATTATTTCCTTATACTAGATATAGAGACACGAGTTACGGCTAAGAATATGGCAAGTGTTGTTCTAGATGTTCTGTCTTGAAAAGGTGTTGAAAAGTTGAGGGGGTAATTTTCATTTTAAAAATAAATGTAGTTTAAAGCCAAATTATTATTAAGAGAGAAATTCCACATGGGGTTAAAGAAATAAAATTTTAACGCTTAATAAGCATTAAAGGACAAAAATTTCAAATTTTAAAAATTTTTGAAAATTTAAAAATTAAAAAAATTTTAAAAATTATTTTTTTTTAAGAAAAATTATTAAATTGCTTTTAAATCAAACAAATTTTTTTTCAAATATAGCAGATAACTCACTTTTGCTTTCTGTGGTTCCACTAAAATCTTAACGTTAACTTTTTTTCTTTTAAAAATCATTATTTAAATACAATTTTTCCTTGCTTTTGCTAATAAAAATAATCACTTGTCTCGAAAAAGATTTAATTGATTAATCACAAACGTTTTTCGCATACTTTTTCAGCATTTTATTTTTTGTCTGTCTCAGTTTTGTTCTTTACAACTTAAATTAACCCTCACCACAACACATTTACAAAATGTTTCAAGAATTTTTTTTTGTCTGCGTAAATTAATGATATTTTATACAACAACATTAAGAAATCTCAACGCATTAGGCGACAAAATTTTGCGAAAAACAGAATTTAATGTTTTGTGTGAAAATTTCATTCATTAAACACAATTAAAACAAAAAAAAAAACTAACACAGAATTTATATTTAATGCTTTTACTTTTTGTTTGTGTGACAAAACTTTAAAAAAAAAAGAAATTGTATGGCAATTAAGCATATAAAACAGCAACAAAAATAAATAAACAAACTCATACCAGGGCCTGCATAGGCAGGCAGACAGACAAACATTAAACTAAGATGAATAAGAACAATAACAAACACAATACAAGTGACATAAACTAATCGCATGCAACGCATTGAATATTTATCACTAAACAGCAACAAAAACAAAAGCAACAACAAACTGCACTCAAAGCAAATGAAGTGAATTGAACAGAACAGAACACAACACAACAGAACTCAAAGAAAAAGTAACAACAACAACAACATCACCACCAGCAGCAGCAACAAAAAACATACACAACAATGAACACAACAAAAATCATCAACACAAAATATCTGTCTGTCTCTCTCTGGGTGTGTGTGTATGTCTCATCATAATCTTATTTGCATATCAACAGAACACAAAGAGAATGAGTTCTTTAAGAAAAATGTAAACAAACCTAGTTAGTGAATTTTTACATAAATAATTTGCAAATTAATAACAATTTTAATTGGAAATATATTTAATTAAGCTTTTTGTTAAATATTTTATTATATTTTTAGGCTTAAAGTGTTTTAATTTAATAGCTAAATTAATTATTATCCGCCATTGTTTTTCTCTATCTTTTGTTTATATTTTATGAAGTGTTGCCAATATGATTAATGTTAAGAGGGGGGAATTGTAAAAAAAGAAGCAAAATTAGGAAAGAAAAGGACTTTTTGGTTAAAATCAAAGTAAATATTTTAAGAAAACGTGTAAATTACGAACAAATAGATTTTTTAAAGTAATTTTATTTAAATATCTAGCAAATAGACAATCATTTTTATTGGGTATATGTTTAATAAACTCTTTTTTGTTTAAATTTGACTAAGTCTGGCCAATATTCGGAATGATAAAAATAGGAATTTTTGGTTAAAAACAAAGCAAAGTTTTTAATAAAAATTTCGAATCATCTTATTCAAGCTCAATGATTACCAAGTGAAATTAAATTTGTTGGTCTAGTGATTTTTAATTGGAACATGTTTAATAATATTTTTTGCTAACATTTGACTAAGTCTGGCCAATATTCGGAATGATAAAAATAGAAAATTATAAAAATAGGGATTTTTGATTAAAAACAAAGAAACGTTTTTAATAAAAATTTCGAATTATCTTATTCAAGCTCAATGATTACTATTTGAAATTAAATTTTTTAGTCTAGTGATTAGATATCAAAATGAGAATAATTATTAAACAAACTTTTTGATTTCTGATAGATTCTTTAGATATCAAATAAAGAATGTTAAATTTCAAAACTTTGCCTAGTATTCTTTATTTTACAGCAAGTTTTCATTATTTTAACACTCTGCTTTTAGTGCAGAACACATCATATACCTTGTATGAATCTTCTTTAGATATTTAAAGATAAACCTATAAAACACTTAAGAACACAGCAGGTTTTTATTTCATTCTTTTTGTATATTTGAAGTCAAAAATATTTTTTTTTATAAAAAAAAATAAAAAAATTATGAACTGAACACAGGTTGAGACACGGGACTGGAGGTCATTTATTAAAAAAAACAGAGAACTGTTAAAAAATTAAGGTTAAATTAAGGAAATTAATTAAAGCAATAAAAAGGGAAACCAATACAAAGTAATATTAGATACAAATCAAACAAATAGTTTAAAAATGTGTTACAAAATTATAAAATTGTATCTTTCTAAAGCATGATTTATCGAATAGAACTCAGTAGTAGTTGGCAATTTGGTTACGTTTATTATAATAAAATAAATTGAAATTAATTTAATTGAATAACCCTATAGGGAACTCATAATTATGATTAGTTTCATTATGCAAATATAAACATAGTAATAAACTGAAATTTTAATACGATTTTTTATTAATAATTGAGTGGTTAATGATTTAAACCCAATTTTTTGGACAGATTTATTAGCAAAATTAGTCTTAACTTAATAATTTAAACAATTTAATAATCAATTGTTTGAAAATATTTTTTTAAAAAACTTATTTGCTTATAAACAAAACATTTTAATTCTTTAATTAAATCAAATGGTTTAAGTGTTTTTGTAAATAAAAACAAACCCATTTAAATAATTATATTGTAGTACTTATTTTAAACAATATAAAATTATTTAATTATATAAAATATGATTATCTTATAAACTATAATTATAAATTGTTTAGTATTATTAAAAAAAAACAAAACGTGTGTCACGAAAAAATCATGAAAAATTTATACAACTATTAGAAAATATTAATATTTTTCTTCATATCTTAAGATTTAATGAAAAATTGTTAATTTTTTTATAAAAAAAATCTTTAATTACTTTGTTAAATATGTTTAACTAATGAAATTGTTAAGTTTGCTGCCATTTTGTTTTGTTTTATAGACTCCTTTGTTTACCTTTTGCATTAAAGCATTGGCAACACTTGTGTTCATTTGCCTGACAGAATTAAGTGTTGATAACATAGCGATTTTTATTTTTACACTAAAAAATATGCTTTTATGCATTATAATTGTTTTTAAGTAGAATTTTAGTGAATTTAACGGACTTTTATTTAAAATCTCTCAAATCAAAATGAAAATGTTGCAATTTTTCTGCCTTCTTTTCCAAAAATAGCTTGTATGTAAAGAACTGGTGATATAAGTTCTCATTTTATATTTATTTCAAGATCTAGTACAATACATATGGGCTTCCATAATAAATAAAGAAAAATATCGTAAAAATTTTGAATTCTTATCAAAAATTGTTCAATTTTTTTTCAAAAATTTTGACCTTTTTCTGCCCCCTTCTTTGAAAATTGCTTATATATAGACAACTGGGCATATAAGTTAGAAAATTAAAGTTCTTTTCAAAATCTAACACAATAAATAAAGAAAATCATATTAAAATTGTACAATTTTCATGAAAATATTGCCCTTTACTTGCCTCTTAAAATTGTTCAATTTCCATGAAAATATTACCCTTTTCATGCCTCTTTATAGAAACTAGTTTATATTTAAAGTACTGGGCATTAAACTTGTTCATATAGAGAAAAATATTGTACAATTTGGTCAAAAATATAATTCAAATTCAAAAATCTTTCAAATCAAAATGAAAATGTTGCCCTTTTTCTGCCTTATTTTTCGAAAATAGCTTGTATATAAAGTACTGGAGATATTAGTCATCAAATTATTTATATTATATTACAATACATATGATCTTCCTTAAAAAATAAATAAAAACTCTGTTAAATTGTTAAATTTGTATAAAAAATTTTGCCCTTTTTCTGCCCTCTTCTTTGAAAATTGCTTATATATAAAGTCTTGGGTATAAAAGTTATCAAATTAAAGGAATTTTTAAGATC
This sequence comes from Calliphora vicina, assembly GCF_958450345.1. Taxonomy (NCBI): domain Eukaryota; kingdom Metazoa; phylum Arthropoda; class Insecta; order Diptera; family Calliphoridae; genus Calliphora; species Calliphora vicina. Next base: position 22,095,051 of record NC_088784.1, on the reverse strand, counting down.
TATCACAATAAATATCGGATATCTTAACAGATAATGAAAAACACAGTAAAATTTAGCAATTTTCATGAAAATATTGCACTTTTTCTGCCCTCGTCTTTGAAATGTGTATTAAAAATGATGCCCTTTTTCTGCCCTTTTCTTTGTAAATAGCTTATATATAAAGTCTTGGGTAAAGAAGTTAGAATATTAAAGGGATTTTTAAGATATATCACAATAAATATCGTAAAAGTTTTAAATTTTCATGAAAATGTTGCACTTTTTCTGCTCTCTTCTTTGAAAATTGCTGCACTTAAAGGTCTATTACAATCAATATAGAATACTTTAATAAATAAAGGAAAACGGTACAAATTGTATCCAAATACATTTTAAATTTACATAAATATTTTTAAATCACAAATAATTATTGAGTTTATTTTCTCAATATCTGATTATCGTTTTTCGTAACGATAAACCTCCAATTTTTATTGTATGAGAACTGTCTGTTTATCGTCACGATAAAAAGATAAGCAGAGATTGAGAAAATGGAGGATAGACTTTTAAATAGGCACCAAAAATACGATTTTGCACAAATAGTAGTAGAAAAAAAGAAAGAAAATTTTATAAATTTATGACTTAAACAAACTGGGAAACCCCTTTATGTCTTAATAAAATTATAAATATTAACTAAACACCTACATCATGTTGTATATTAATCAAAAAAAAAATTCTTGATTTTCATTAAATTTATTTCTTTTTTTAAGGGCCATTATGACGTAGTAAAACAATTTGGCAAAAGTATTTTATTTATTTATCTTTTTTTGTGGTATTATTTCTTGCATTTTCTTTATTATTTTTTATGTTTTCTTTTTGTACTCATGCTAAAAATCTCTAAGAGAAATTTATTTGAGCATCTCTAAATGATTTTCTACATGAATAAATTTTGTATATATTTTTTTCTTTTGCTTTCGATTTTATTCGAAAATTTATTTTGAAAATGTTTTTTTATTTTATTGTTTTTGTGTGTATTTCTTTTAGCAGCAACAAGTAAAACAAAAAAAATTGTGTTCTCTTTTATATTTTTTTTTTTTACTTTTTCAAAAATAAACTTACCAAGTTACGAAGAATTCTAAAATTACACACGTCTCAAATACAATATAAAGAAGAGTGTGTATAGAAAAAATCGTATATAGAAGAAAGATATAGCTAAATACTTAAACATATAGAAAGATCACAAATACATATACAATTTTTCTTAAGGCAATGTGATCTGAGAGATCAAATTCATTTTTGAATTTTTTTTTAGTTTCTTGCTGTATACATAAGATTTTGGTGCGTGTATATTTAGTTTAGATTTCATGAAGAAAAAAAAAATTGTAAAATATTTAGCTCGTGCTAAAAAAGCACGTACTTTTAAAGCATATGGAAATTTTTGGTTTTGAAGAACTTTAAAAGCTGCTTAAAAATCTTAATTAGGGTTTGAAAATATTTAGGTTTTTTCAAAATTTAAAAAATAAATTGTTTGAGAGGATGGTTTTATTTTCGTGAAGCTGAAAAAGGCTTTTGTGGTTTTAAGAACCAACTTCTTTGTGAATTTCCATCCAAAATCATTGCAGACCTGTGTATAATCATTAAATTACAATTCCTCTTTGGTCAATTTAAAGTTCAATTATTAATCTAGCCATTAATTTTACATTTATTTTATTTTCAAGCGTTTTTTCCCCCGCTCTTTGCCATTTTTTTGGCAACACTTTTGCAGTTTGTTTACCTTTTCTCTCAGGAGCTGCCAGCATGACTAGAAATTGCACAATGTTGCCACATCTCTAAATTACACTTGAATTTATCATTTATTTGAATGTTTGTTATATTTAAATAAAAATTAGCTTAAAATACTTAAATAAAAACAAAATCTGACCAGTATTTTAAATATTTTCGCACAGATGAAATTTCTTGAAATAATTTTTCGAAATTATTTAAAAAAATTCAAAAAATTTTGTTAAAAATTTCATAATAGAACAAGAAAGAACAAAAAACATTAAAAAAAAATATACAAAAGAACAGAAAAATAAAATAATAAAAAAAAACACATGCGGTGATTTGAGATATTTTAAGATTTCATTTCACAATCGAATGAATATACTCACACCACCAGACAATATTATATTATACATAGTCGTATTTAAAGTGTTGTGCGTAAGTAACACAAAACGATACGATTACAATAAAGAAATCTATACCCACGCAAAGTTATAGAATATTTTTCAATAAAAAATATTTAAATTTATCTAATTTTTTGTTTTCCTTTTCATTCTTTACAGCTACAACTAAATAAAACTCAGTGATTATGTGTTTACTCATTTACTAAACAAAAGAAAATCAAGTAGATTTTTTTGTTTGCAAGTAAAGCAGGTGAAATTGATATTTCACTTCAATTAATTGTCCGGCATTAGCTTCAACACTATGCTACAACATCCCGCCACAGATTTCTATGATTTGGCTGCAGCGAATGCTGCCGTGTTGAGTTCACGCCAAACGCCACCTTATAGTCCGGGCGGCCTATCAACGGCCGGTTTAGCCAACAATAATAATAATAATAGCACAAGCAATAATAACAATTTGGATATGTTGTCGCATAATGGTAACGCCAATACCGTACCGGGTTCTACACATTTAGGTAATCAGAATGCAAGTACAAATGGTGGCGCCAGCAATGGCGCTAATGGACGAGAGTCATTGCCCAGTTTTGGTTTTACCCAGGAGCAGGTGGCGTGTGTATGTGAGGTGAGTTGTATGAAATAGAATTAATAAAATTAAGCATGAAAAATTTTGGTTTACCTTAAGTAAAATAAGAAAAAAAAAATATGAAAATTATGCTTTAAAATTGAATAAAAATTTTGGTTTGCCTCAAGTAAATAACCAAGTTTTTATAAGGTAAATTTTCTATTGTTTACTTAAGGTAAAAAAAATAAGAAAATTAAGAAAAATATGCTGCAAAATTGAACAAAAATAATGGTTTACCTCGGGTAAATAATGTAAATTTACATAGTTTATATTATGTAATTTTCTTATTGTTTACTTAAGGAAAAAAATAAGAAAATTAAGAAAAAATATGCTACAAAATTGAACAAAAATCTTTGTTTACCTCAGGTAAACAATAGTTTACATAATGTATAGTTTACATAATGTAAAATTTTATTAAATACAGTTGCTATTTGAAAATGCTTTTTACATGCAAAACTGTTTTAAATTACTGAAAAAATCAATTGTTTACATGATGTAAATAATGTAAACTTTATTAAATATGCAAAATTTCTATATAAATTACTTTATATCAATAAATTATATCTGCATTTGAATTATTTGCCTTATTTACGGGGTGTAAATAAGGTAAATTACAGATGTAAACAAGTAAAAGCCCATATTTTTATTAATTACCTTATGTACTTGAGGTAAATAACTTAAATTTAAAATATTTACATTGTTTACATTATGTAAATTATATTTATTTAGGTATATACACTAAATTAATTTAATTTTACATTGTTTACCCGGTGTAAATAATGTATATTTCAATTTATTTTGTGTAAAATTCGTTTTCTATGACTTTTATTAAAAAAAATTTCATTTTGTCTAACAAAATTTCATTGTTTACCTTATGTAAACCATGTAAATAATAAAAATTCTGGTAAATCTAAAATATTTAGTTGATTTACTTAGGAAAAATAAGGTAAATAATGACCATGCCATTAATTTTCATTGTTTACCTAGTGTAAATAATGCATATTTCTATTAATTACATTGTTTACATTATGTAAATTACGTATTACGAAATAAAACAATACGTATACCAAGTAAATAATAAAAATTCTGATAAATCTGAATTATTTTTGAAATATCAGGTAAATATTGATTGTTCTAAAACTTTACATTGTTTACATAGTGTAAATAATGCATATTTACATTGATTTACATTGTTTACATTATGTAAATTACATATTTCGAAATATTATTTCATTATTTACACATTTTTTATGAAGTTATTTGAAATATTGTCAATTTATTAAATAAAATTTAATTGTTTACATTAGGTAAACAATAGAAAATCTGGTGAATTTAAAATATTTTGTTCATTTTCTTTAGGAATATAAGATAATTAAAGACTTTGCTAAACATTTACATTGTTTACATGGAGTAAATAATACAGATTTCAATTATTTACATTGTCTACATTATGTAAACAATGTTTTACTGCATCAAATACGTAAAGTATAACTATGATTGAACAGGGAAATAGTTTTTGGAACAAAAAAAATCATTTATTTACCTTATGTAAATAATGTAAACAATATAGAATCTTATAAATTTTTAATATTTTGTTAAGTTTTTTCTTAGGAAAATTAAAGTATATTGCAAAAATATACATTATTTACATGGTGTAAATAATACATATTACAATTATTTACATTGTCTACATCTTGTTAATATAAAATTCTTGTCTAAAAAGAAAATAGTATAAATTTTATTTGATAAATTGTCCATTGATTTAATAAAATGTAATTGTTTACATTATGTAAACAATATAAAATCTTGTAAATTTTCCACATTTTGTAATTTATTTTAGTAAAATAATGTAAACCTTGACAATACTAAAAATTTACATTATTTACCTATTGTAAATAATGCATATAACAATTGTTTACATTCTTTACATTATGTAATCAATGATTTATTACATCAAATACATAATATCTTACTATTATTTAACATATTATTAATTTACATAACAAAAATGTATTTGTTTACATTATGTAAACAATGTAAACAATATAAAATCTTGTAAATTTGTAGTATTTTATTAATTTACTTTATTAAAATAAGTTAAATAAGGACTATTCTAAAAATTTACATTATTTACCTAGTGTAAATAATGCATATTACAATTGTTTACATTCTTTACATTATGTAAACAATAATTTATTACATCAAATTAATAAATAATTACTATTTTTTAACATATTACTAATTTACATAACAAAAATGTATTTGTTTACATTATGTAAACAATGTAAACAATTTAAAATCTTGTAAATTTGTAGTATTTTATTAATTTACTTTATTGAAATAGACTAACAAATGACTATTCTAAAAATTTCCATTATTTACCTTGTGTAAATAATACATATAACAATTGTTTACATTATTTAATGTATTGTGTAAATGAAAAATTTGTAAATAATTTCATTTAAAACAATTTGCATTTTTTACATAGTGTAAATAATGTAGATTACATTAAGTAAATTAAGATTGTTTACATTGTTTACATTTAAATGTTATTTTTTAATTAAAAATTTATTGATTTTGAAATAAATTTAATTGTTTACATTATGTAAACAATGTCAACTATTATAAATATGGAAAATCAACAATATTTTAATATTTTTTAATAAAAAGGAGATAATTTAAGTATATTTAAATTGTTTACCCTGTTTACATTATGTAAAATAAGATTTTTTACATATAATTTCATTTAAACTTTCATTCTTAATTAAAAAGTTTTTAATTTACAAAGAAATTTAATTGTTTACATTAGGTAAATAAGAAAATCAAAACTATTTTAATAATTTTGATGTAAATTTTAAGAATTTACATTGTTTATGTCAAGTAAATAAATTTTATATTCATTGTTTACATTATTTACCTGGTGTAAATTAAGTTTTACATCTTAAATATGACATTACAGCATTTTTTTCTAATCAAGTTAAGAAATTCTGAAAAATCTTAATTCATTACATTAAGTAAACAAAGTAAAAAATAAAATTTTTTAAACAAAATAGTTGTTTACACCAGTTTATTATTTATATATATAAAAATAAATATTTTTTATATAAATTATTTTGTTTACACAATGTAATTAATGTATATTTTAATTCTAGACATTGTTTACATGAAGTCAACAATGTGTCAAAAGTGAAAAACAGCGTAGTTCAGTGTTTGGGGCAAATGATCTTGCAATTGCAAAATGACGTAGCTTGTGTTTGCACCATTGAGTCTTTGTAACATTAAAATTGTCAATACTTGTTTGCTATGTGTATTGGCATCACTGACTCTCGCTCTCTCTTTTTCAATATGGCGAATTTGCAAAAACAGAGAAAGTGCAAACAAGATGTTGCCATATTTTTGCTTTGTAAACTTGTTTACATGTGTATTGTGTTGGCATCACTAACTCTCGCTCTCCCTTTTTCAATATGGCAAATTTGCAACACCAGAGCAAAAAGAGGGAAATAAATCAAGAACAACAATTAAGTTGTTAAGATGTTGCCATATTTTTGTAGATTTTAGCTTTTTGACAAAGAAAATGCATTAAAAATTCAATAAAAAAAGTTGCATTTGTAAGATTTTGCAATGTAAAACGAATAACTTTAAATTGTTTTACTTTACTTTTAGTAAAAGAAGTATTTACAACAATTACCATTTTTTAAGAGTTAATATCTAACAAATTTCATTTATTTTTTTTGTTTTCTTCTTTCGTTCTACTAGGTTTTACAGCAAGCTGGTAATATTGAAAGACTGGGCCGTTTTCTATGGTCATTGCCACAATGTGATAAATTGCAATTAAACGAATCTGTGCTGAAAGCCAAGGCCGTTGTTGCATTCCATCGCGGTCAATACAAAGAATTGTATCGATTGTTAGAACATCATCAATTCTCACCACACAATCATGCCAAATTACAGGCTCTGTGGTTAAAAGGTGAGTTAAACACAATAATAAATTAAACACTTTACTATTAAATTTATTATTATATTTTATATAAAACGGTTTACATTTAATTTTATCTTTATTTTTTATTAAATTTAACAGCTCATTATGTGGAAGCCGAAAAACTGCGTGGAAGACCATTAGGTGCTGTGGGTAAATATCGTGTTCGTCGTAAATTTCCACTGCCGCGCACAATTTGGGATGGTGAAGAAACAAGTTATTGTTTTAAGGTACAAAATTTCGTTCATTTATTTAATACTTTTTTTTTGGATTGGGGAATCCACATAACATTTTTATGTTTAGGGGAGTGAAAAAAAGAAAAAAAACTTCATACCAGCAGCAGCAGAAACATTTTAAAAGAAATCATAGTAATGTTTAATGTATGTTTTACACATGATAAGTAATGTTACATTGATGGGAAAATTTTATTTTCAAAAATTACATTTTTGTAATTTTGTTATTAATTCAGGCTAGAGTTGTTATGGTATATAATCGCCAGGGGTTGTAAGATTCACATGTTTGTTTTTGGCAAATCTTATCTTGTGTGTGTGTTTTTGTAACGAATTTTATAAAACTTTTTTTTATTAAGGTTTCATTTGATTAAATTAGTAACAATTTGTAAAGTTTGTTTACATATTCAGAATTATTAATTTGTGATTTCTTTTTTTTTAGGAAAAATCTCGTTCAGTTTTAAGAGACTGGTATGCGCACAATCCTTATCCATCACCGCGTGAAAAACGTGAACTAGCAGAGGCTACGGGACTGACAACAACACAGGTGAGTTAAAAAAACATTCCACAAAGGTTTTTTCAATTTAAATAATAGTTTCCAAAGGTTTGAAAATGAATTTATCTATTTAGTTATAAACAAATCTTGAGATTGTTAAAAATCGCTAAATCTAGTATGAAACCCGCTAAATTTCCTACACTGCTTTTCATGTTCCTCTTTTTAAAGATGGCGGCTTAGAGAATTTAAGAGAAAGAGAAGCTTTTGTCATAAGCAGTGATGCCAAATATGCGTTTTTATACCCATTAATGGTATAAGTTAAGTATAAGTTTGACATTCCGTTTGTAATTTATCAAGTTTTCTTTAGCGATCCCATATATATTGCGTATCGTTATAGCTGGCGGAGTCTATTTAGCCATGTTTGTCTGTCTGTTGAAATCAACTTCCCCAAATCACTTAGATACATGATTAATATATCAATATATCCGCTATTGTCCAACTTAAGTTGCTATTTAAAATCGGTCCAGGCAAAAACGGCCACTACTTCAATTTTTTCACTAATTTTTTTTCAACATTTTCTATATTAGTCTTCTTATTACAATATTTTACAATATCTATTATGTCAAGTTCTTGACACATTTTTTTTTTTTAAATTCCTTTCAATTTATTACAAAATCTAATAATTACATACAAATATTTTTAAACCAATTGACTGAATTACCACAAAATGTCAACCATAACACATTAAAATTTCTTTTTGAAATATGAAATTTTTGAAAATAAAATCTGTCATTAATCATTTAAAACAAACAAATTACTTATTATTTACAGGTTTCTAATTGGTTCAAAAATCGAAGACAAAGAGATCGTGCAGCGGAACATAAAGAGTAAGTAAAAGTTTTAAAATTCTTAAATAATAATTTCAAATATTATGAAGTCATTTAAAGGTTATAAACACTATTTTTTGAAGAGTAATTAATCTTTTTTTTTTGTATTTAAATGCATTTCTACATATGTTTGACAATCAAAGAAATTATATTATATTTTTGTAACAAAAAAAAAAAAGAAAAATATTTTTAACAAGGTGAAAATTAATGATTTTACAAGTGTATATAAATATTTATATAAAAAAAATATGTCAAGGTTTTCTTGTTTTTTTAAATATAATATACAAAAACGTTTCAATACTTTTAGCTGTTGCTTTAAAAATAAATTGAAAATTTCTTATTTTGCATGGAAATTTTACACAAACAATTATATGCGATGCATTTAATAATAAATGAAAATATTAAATAAATGAGACAAAACATTTTGCCAAAAAAGAATTATATAGAAATGTGTACTCGTTTGTATACAAAATTTTTGTTAAATTATTAAAAATAATAAAGAAAATTTTGTAAAATAAGCAGAGTTGTAACAAATAGGAAGAAAAAAGGGGGTTCAAGTAAAAAAAAGTATTAGTTTGTTAAGCTGATAAATTTATGTCAAGTATAGACAGGCAATATTACCCGGTTGCTATTTTTCGTACTTTTAGGGAGCAGAGTTGAGGTTTTTCGCTTGGTATAACACAGGGCTGCATTTTACAGGCAAATTAGATAAATGTCAGAATGAAATTCAATAATTTAAGAATGATTTGTTTAATTTAAGCTATTAACCACTGCCCCTTTTTTTGGCCCCATTTTATGTTTATTATTATTCATTGTCTACTGTCCCATGGCAGCAATTATAATTTTAACAAACAATTAAAAAATATTAATGAAACATAAGGTTCCAAATTTTCTAAAAACAAAATTTGTTGTGTTTTAACGCCTTATGTCTTTTTTTGAAAACAAAAATATTTATTTCTTTAATAAAATAACAACAATGAACACATGCTTGGACATACAATTAAAAAACAAAACAATTTAAACAAAATTATAATTTCAAAATCTCAAACATATTGAGACATTGACTTTGGATAAAAACACTTTTAAATTTTTAAGTGTTTAATTTTAAATAAAAAAAATAATAATTCAAAGGACTTTTGTTTTTACAAATAACTCTTTAAATATTTATTTAGTTTTTTTCCAGCTGTGTGTAGGGACTTTATCATTCTAACAGACTTTAAAACCTTCCGCCTTATAGCGACCTCTTTAAAATAAAAGAAATTATCATTTCAAGTGTTTATTTTGTCCAACAGAATCCTTAGCACACATATGTTTTGGTATTTATTTAGTTAAAGTCAATTTTCATTAAGCGCCATTTGTTTTTAAAGTCCTTAGCAAATAAATAGCAGGCTTAAAGTAAAATGTAAACAAAGCCAAGCAAGAGAGTGAGAGGAAGAGAGGGGACAAAACAAATCTCATATAAATGCATGCATGCATAAATGTATGTATGTTTGTTGCTATAGTTTATTTACCTACCAATTAAAACAACCATGTGTTTGTTTACCATACTTTTTCTTGCCTTAAAGTTGCCAATTAGCTTTATTTTTAATGAAAATTAAAGAATTTTTGAAATTATCTTAAAAATTTCTGCATTTCATAAAGATTTTATTTAGAAATTCATCAAAATTTTATACAACTATAAATTAAACTCATTAGGCTTGAAATAATAATTTCTTATCGATTTTTTTTGTTGTTAGTATACAGAAATAAAATTTTATTTCAAAGAATTTGGCTTTATTAAACATTGAAACACAAAGCAAAAACACATAATAAACAAAAAAAAAAAAAAGCATGGTATAAAAGAAGACAACAAACAAAGATATCAAATTACATACAAAAAATATTAAAAAAAAAATGCAAAAGATAATCAATAGAGTAAATGATGAAGAAGACCTTTTTTCAAAAATAAAAAAAAACTGTTTTTCAATTTTGTTTTCCAACCAAATACTCGTTTTTTAAAGAACAACTCAACATAATCTTAAATGTTCCACACCAAAACATCCAAGGACAAGTTTAAACCAAAGACAACAACCAAAAAGTGACAAGTATGTCATATAAAATATTATGTATGTAGCGAGCTGTGGATTTATTTTAAAATCCAACAGCAGAAGAAGAAAAAAAAATTATGATAAAATAATAAACATTAAAATTAAGTAGAAAAACTTATTTGTGTCACATTAAATTTATATAAACAACGAGAAGATTTTATACCCTTAAACTAAGAAACCATGTGGGTGGTCAGATTATTAAGACTAAGAAGTATAAGTTTTAAGAGAATTTCATTTATAACTAAATTGTATACAAAATAGTTATTGAAGTGGAAATAATTTGAAAAAAAAAACGGTTTTTTTGGGAACATGTTTGTGAAAAAAGGTATATTTAGGGTTTATAGAAGATTTTAAAGCAGCAATAACTAATAACTAAATAGGCCAAGGACCTGTAAGAAAATTTTAAACTTCTAAGTGGCTGCTTATGACTCATAGTTTTATCTATTTAACATTTTCTTTTTAGACAATTACAAAATTAGAAATTTATAAACAAATTACTCATAATAATCACACATGCGAGTACTGTTTTTGTTTTCACATCGTTTTTTCTACTAATACATTCTCACCACTTAGGTTTCTGACAACTGAGTTAGGTCTTTGACAGATGAGTTTCCGCTCTATGATTGAAGTTTTCTATCTATTCGCTTCAATTAGAGTTTTTGACAATTGAGTTAGGTCTGTGACAGCAGAGTTTCCGATATATGTGTATTATTCAATGCTCTTTAATTGTTAATATTTTGTTTTATTTTAATGTGCAGCAATTTCCTTTACAAAATTCAATATCTTTTATATTTTTTACTTTTAAAATATGATTTGAAACTTTTAATTTTAGGCAAAAATTCTTTGTTGCCAAAATTACTCTTTTTTTGTAACTTCCATCTTTATAACACTTAACAATTAATCGCCATAAAATTCCAATATAATTTTTACACATTCAAAACACAGAAATGCAGACAAAAAGGTTTAACAAGATAAAAATCGCTTAAATGACAAACAACAAAAAAACAACAAAAAACAAAGTAGTTAAAAATCCTGAAGGAAACATTTAAGCGCACACGAAACAATTTGTAATGAAACTTGTAGCAAAACTCAAAAAAAAAAAAAAACAAAAGACTTTTCAAAATAAAAAAATAAAAGACTTGTCGCCAGCTCTACACTGAGAGAATACATTTCTCGCTCTCAGTTTCCACAAAGTTATTATAGATGGCAACTGGCAGCTATCATTTTCTGTTGCCAAATTGCCAACCAGAAATTTTTGGTTGCCTTTTGGCATCGCAACTGAAGTTTGATTGCCATACATAATTGAACCATAAGTACGTTCGTAAATTCGCAAAATTCTCAAAATTTCCAAAACTTTTTGCATTCGATAAGAATGAGATGCTGAAACTGTAAGATTTTCCTGGAGTGTTACTCCCTAATTCGATTCGAAAGGAAATATTTTCGATTTACAATGTATTTAGCACACATTTTTGTTTTCGGATTGAGTTACGCAGTAACCGCCCTGTATTCCCATATACAAATATTTCTTTCACTGTTACATTTGTTCTCAAGAATAAAAAAAAAACCTACATTCGCTTTAAACATGCAATAAAAAGCACAAACAGAGAAAAAAACAAACAGCAAAACATTTGGATATAAAAATTGATTCACACAAAACGATTTAAGACACAGTTTAAGTCACCAGACAAACTGACGCAGTCTTAAAACCCCAATAAAATATAGACTGAGCTCAAAAAAAAAACAGAAAACATTTTATTACGAGTTTAACTGCAACTATAATACAAAACACAGCTTTTGTGGCACATTAATAAAACCCAATAAGCAATTTTTATAAGAATTTGCTTAAAAAATATTAAAGAAATCTGTAGAATTAAAAAAAAACTCGAAACAACTCTTTCATAGTGGAGAATGTCAAAAAATTAATAAATTCGATTGTATTTGCCTGAATTCGCCTTGGCCACCACCTGCTATAAATTCGCCTTGAACATAACCTCAAAAGCTTAAAGTTAAAACTCGCTGTCTTGTTTACACTTGTCTGAAGCAGGAGGGGAAAAACGCCAAGATGCCACACTTGCTGTCATGTAAATAATGCAAAGCTGGGATTTATTAATTTATAAATATTTACTGGGTTGGGATTTCTGTTTTTTTTTTTTTGTACAATTTTCAAACTTTGTATTGTCTGCTGTGTTGTTGTTAGCGTTACAATCATGGATAATTGTAAATTAGCAGACAACCATAAGACACACATATGGGCTTTACAGAAAACAACAAAAACACTTTATTCAGGCTGCTTTTCAATCTACTAAAGAGGCATTACAGTATTTTTAACACATCCAGATGATCTTTAACAGATTATGACTCAGTTTATTTGTGCAATAATTGTGGGGAAGGGAAAAAATAATACAATTTTACTGTATTGTTTAGAAATTTCAGACAAAAACATATTTATTACAAAGCACACAAGTGAAATTGTGAGAAAAGCTTTTTATTTATGAATTTTTAAATAGATTAGAACAAAAAAATTTAATAAAACAGAGCAACAACTAGTTGTCTGGCTTAGAGTCTTTAATTACAATATGTATTATTACATGTAAATTAACATTTCCATCTAATAAAAGTCTATTTTTTTTTTGTTTATTAAGTAGACATTTAGTGACTCTATGTTAAATGGTTAAATTTTAATTGATAATAAAACTCATAAAAACTGAAAATTTCCATATATTTGTTTAACAAATATGTCGAGTTGTTTTGTATAAAATTAAAAATTGACACCTTATTAACATTAAATGATTGATTTGTTTTAAATAACAACCGGTTTTAATAAATAAATTAAAAATTTAAATAAAATAATTAACAAAAACTTTAAAACTAAGGCTTTAGGAAAAAAATTAATTAAAATGGCCTTGAGAAAAAACGATTTCACATTCATGTTTAAAAAAAAAATCTTGTCAAAACTCCAAATATATTACAGCTTTTAACTAAGTGTCATTTTAAGGTATATCTGTCAATCTCTGTAATTTCTAAGTTATTTTAAATTTATTTCCCTTTTAATAAAACCATATCGATTTGAAATCTTTATATTTTAACCTAAAAATTCTATTGAATTTTCTTTAATTTTTATAGCATTTTAATTTTTATAGCTATTATCCAATAAAGCATAAACATTTAAACCTTTGTTTATTTTCTATTCTTTCTCTGTATTTCCACCTAAAACACCTTACAATACAAACAAAATCTTAAGGTTTTTTTAATCTGAAATCTCTTTTTAAACAGATGACTGCACACTATTAGATGGTTTTGAAAAGATAAAAATGTTCTACAGTTTTTATTGTAACACACTCATACTCATACATGTTGTTGTTGCTTTGAAAAGTGTCATCAAATCGTGTTCAAAACATAAATTTCAATTAAAACTATGTAACAAAAACATAAACAAGCATAAAAACAAGACAAATTTGTTTTGAAAACAAAAATTTGTATTAAACACAGACAAACTAAGATTTACAGATTAGATTTATTTTATTCAACACAACAACAAAACAAAATGTATTTTTATTAAAATTTTACAAGTGATTAAATGGTTTTTCATTTCATTGAAATTTGTTTAATCATTAATTTTATTAAACATATAACAAAGAAAGAATCTAGTCGATTGTCAATAAAGAGATGTGACATGTTGACATTGCAACGTGGGTCAGTTTATTATAGTGTGAAGCTTGCAGTGTGTTACAGTTAAGAAATTATTGAGTGGCCTTGCCAACTACTCTTTGTTTGAAGTGCCAAAGCAAAAGGAATATTAAATAGTCTTGTAAATAACATAATATTGCTTTGAAAACTTAATTTTAAATAAAGTTTAAGTTAACAATTAACAAATAAAGCTGTCTTATTTTAATTGTCAACAAATCTGCCTGAAAGTTTCAGTGCTACATTTAAAAAATTATTAACTGGATTTGCCAACTCTTTGTTGTTTGACAGCAGCAATAATATATTAGAACGTATAAGTAAAACGGTTTATAAAGTATTTTGAATTTCATTCAAAATATATTATTGAGATTAAGTGGTAAATTAAATATTAATTCAAGATTTAATTAATTTTTACAGAACAATTTTCTAGCTTCATGGCCTATTTACTATTTTATACTTATTATTACAAGAAAATCATAAAACTACTTTTTTTTATTAAACAAATTTGAGCTTACCTTGAAACAATTAATAAAATCTCTTCAAATAAGGCTGCATTTACAAAATGTTATTGTCAAAGAAGGCCTTAAAAGCTGAAACAAATAAAAATTAATTAAAACATTAGAATAAATAAAACAAAGTACTAACAAATTAATGAAAAATCATAGGAAAAATCTAGTAGCTAAAAATAGTATTAAATATTACAAAACAAATAGGACTTGTCGTTCTTTGCATTGCCAACTTTTTTATAAAATTTAGCAAAAAACGGAAGTGAAAGCTTTTAAAAATCATTTGAAACTACATTTTCTCTATAAAAATCTAATAGTTCCTAATTTTATTGCTTAATAATATCTAAAAATTATATTAAATGGTTTCTAAAGTTCTTCGCATTGCCAATTTATGCTAAACATAAGCAAATTCGAGAAAAATCATTTAAAAAGGTTTTTAAAATCTTTTTTTTTACATAAATATAATATTTCATAATCATATTATACAAAAATATTAAAAATGGGTATTATCGGTTTTTGCATTGCCAACTCATGCTGAAGATTAGGAAAATAATTTAAAAATTATTTCAAATTCAATATTCTCTGTAAAATTCCATTACTTTCTATTCGTTTTGTTTAATAATATCTGAAAACTTATTAAAAATGATTCCTATTGTTTTTCGCATTGCCAACTTATAATAAATGTGATATTATTATTGAAAAACTAATGGAAAATTATGTTTCAAATCTATTTTCTGTGCAATAATCGAATATTTTATAATCATATTGCATGATAATATAAAAAACAGTATCAAATATTAAAAATGAGTTCTGTAATTTTTTGCATTACCAACTCTTTTAAAAAAAATTATTAAAAAATAAAGTGAAAAACTATTAAAAAGCGATTGAAAGACCATTTTCTCTACAAAAATCTAATATTTACTAAAGCATTGCTTAATGATATCTTAAAAGTTGTTGTAAAAGGTTTCATCGCATTGCCAACTCTTGCATTATATGAGCAAATTCGAGAAAATTCATTTTAAAAGATGCTTAAAATCAATTTTCCTTACATAAATCTAATATTTCCTAATAAAAATTATAAAGAATATTAAAAATGAGTTCTTTGCATTGCCAACTTTTGCTAAAAATTGACAAAATAATGAAAAACATTTGAAAATAGAGTTTAGAAACAATTTTCTCTACAAAAATCTAATATTTCCATATCTTATTGCTTAATAATGTCTAAAGACTTACCATAAAAGGTTCCAATTCAATTTCGCATTGCCAACTTATACTAATAAAAGCATATTCAAAACAAAGTTTCATTTCCATTTTGTTCCCTTAAGGAAAAATTTTGAAAA
The DNA here is from genome assembly GCF_958450345.1 of Calliphora vicina. NCBI lineage: Eukaryota > Metazoa > Arthropoda > Insecta > Diptera > Calliphoridae > Calliphora > Calliphora vicina. The sequence continues at coordinate 22,079,088 of NC_088784.1, read as the reverse complement.
TTCTATTAATTTTTTAAAATTTTACAGCAAAATTTGAATTTATTATTTTATATTTAATTCAAAATTCTGAAAAAAGGATTAAATATCTATATATTTATTTAAAGAAACAAAACGGAATTGAAACATTTTCTCAATTATGTTGAAAACTTCTAAATTTAATTTAAATATTTAGTTTTTGTATTGAGGAGCCGCAAAACAAAAGGTACTTTTTGAAAATTTAAAAATTTTGGGAAATTGATTTTTTCTAAAAGATATCAACCCAAATATTGTAAAAATACCAAAAAATAAATTTGTAAAAAAAACTCGAAAAAGTACCTTTTGTTCTGTGGATCCTCATATACAAAAACTAAATATTTCAATTAAATTTAGAAGTTTTCAACATAATTGAGAAAATGTTTCAATTCCGTGTTGTTTCTTTAAATAAATATATAGATATTTAATGCTTTTTTCAGAATTTTGAATTAAATTTGGATGTTTTCAAGAAAATTATGGAAATGTTTCAATTCCATTTTGTTTCAATTCCAAATTTTGAATTTTCTATGTTTTATAAAGTATTTTTTATTTACAATGTTTTTAAAAAGAAAATCCAAAACAAAGTTTAAATTCCATTTTGTTCCCTTTTGAAAATTGTTTAAAAATCTATACTACATTAAGATAATTTAAAATTCAACAATTTAACACTTAAAAAACTCAATATATCAATTAAATTAGAAAGTTTTCATGAAAATTAAGAAAATGTTTCAATTCCATTTTGTTCCCTTGGGAACAAATTTTGAAATTTCTAAGTTTTATAAAGTATTTTTTATTTACAATGTTTTTAAAAAGAAAATCCAAAACAAAGTTTAAATTCCATTTCGTTCCTTTTTGGAAAATCTATTAATTTGTTTAAAATTTTACATCAAAATATTAAATTTGTTTTATTATTTTATGATAATTTAATATTCAAAAATTTTTCATATACAAAAACTCAATATTCCAATTAAATTTAGAAGTTTTTAAAATAATTGAGAAAATGTTTCAATTCCATTTTGTTTTTTTAAGAAAAAAATTAGATTATTTTTATGAATTATTTTTATTTACAATGTTTTTAAAAAGAAAATCGAAAAAAAATTTTCTTTTCCAATTTTTTTTTTAAAAAATCTATTAATTTTTTAAAATTTTACCACAAAAAAGTATTTATTTTTTATTGTCAAATTTAAATTTGTTTTATATGTAAAAACTAAATATTTATATTTTTTATAGCTAATTTCAAGAAAATTTAAAAAATGTTTCAATTCCATTCTGTTTCTTTAAAGAAAAATTAAGGTATTTTTGAGATTTTTTTAAAGAATTTTTAGTTTAGAATATTGTTTTAAAAATAAAATCAATCTAAATTTTATTTTAAAGAATTTAACTTAAAAATTTAATTTCATTCCCATAAGATTCCTTTGAGCATTTATAGATAATTTTATATTCAATATGCAATTTATGTATATAAAAACTCAATATTAAAAAAGCGATTTAAAAATATTTTCCTTATAAAAATCCTATATCCAAATCGCATTGCTTAATATCTAAAAAAAACATCAATATAGTTTCCTATCGTTCTTCGCATTGCCAATTCATAATAAAAATTAGCAAAATACGAAAAAGCTTTTGAAAACAGTATTTTCTATAGAAAATCTAATAATAATTGAAAATTTTCAGTATAACAGTATTTTCTATAGAAAATCTTGTGTCTAACAATAGTTATTTCCTTAGAAAATCTTGTGTAACTGTATTTTCCATAGAAAATCTTGTTTTAAATAGAAATCCCACCAAATATGTAAATATGTACTTTTAATTAAATCGCTTTGCCAACGTATTGTTTTTATTTTCCAAAACTTTGTCACCACATCCCACTCATCATGCATTGCATTTATTTTTATAAAGATTTTGCTTTCTTTTTCAATAAATTATTATTATAAACAGTTTTTTTTTTGTTAACTTCATGTTATCCATAGTTTTTAAGATGACGATGACGTTGTTTACTTTGTAATATTGCTGCTCATTTTGCCGTTTCGTCTCATTTGTAAGGGCTTCTTTGGCAGCCAGTTCACAGTTTTTTTTCTTTGCAATTCAACAAAGTATTCATCTACTACACTTTGCCACAAAGGCACTCACTCACTCAATCGCTGATACGCACATATTTGTATGAATGTACGAGGAGATGGCCCAAAAACCATTCATTATATTGTGAAAATGTGAAGGCAAATTTTAACAAAACAAAAAAAAAACTTATGAATATTTACTCAGAACATTTTGCCATGGGTTTTTTTTTGCATACTATGACGAAGGCATAGTGAGGATACATCGTACATAAAACATATTTGTGTTTTGTTTTTAAACAGATCTTTAAAGGAATTGTAGGATTAATTGTATAAATTGTAAGAATTACCAACTATATTGAACAACCTGCATAAGTTTTAAGAGTTACCAACTATATGGCAAAACCTGCATAATTTGGCAACGCTGTTTTGGTGACAAGGAAACTCACTCAAGCAAAATTGTACATTTACATATGTAATTGCATAAATTGTTGTTTATTTACCTAGCGTTTACACATGCAAGTAACAGTTCGAAAAACACAATACATACATACTTTTGCACTAACACAATCACACATGCAGCCACTTGCAGCTCACTGCCTACTGAATTTAGGTGGACAGTGATTTTCGACACTTTCATACAAGTGATGACAAATAGAGTTGCCAATAAATAGCTTTTAAAAAATTTATCAGAAGGTGGTAAAATAATAATTATATTTTTAACTTATTTTATGTATTTTTGTAAAAGAAAATAGTACAAATGACCACTAATGCTTATCGTTTTCGTAAAAATAGCAATTTCATTAGTTTTAATAAATAAAATTGTTACTAATATCTATAAAAATTGTTAACCTAACATTTTCCCCAGAAATTTTTATATTTGAATATCATGGTAACACTTTATTGTTATGAATAAAAATAATAAAATTTGGTTTCAAGCCGCAAATGGACTTAAAAATAACAAATGCTGATATATAAAAGGTTTATTTATCGAATTAGCTGTAATATTCTTATATTTGTGGCATTTTGAAGACATCATTCTCCTTCGCTAACATTTACAAAATGAACTTTTACTTGCATGTGTAAACGCTCAAGCAACTTGTAGACATTTCGATGTATTTTCGACATTTTCGATAATAATACGTATTATCAACTTTCATCAATCTACTTGCATGTGTAAACGCAGCGTTAGATACGTTTTATAGCTTTACCAACAATATTAAGAAAAATCCTTTGTGAATTGAAAAAATTCTCTAATATTTATGATTAAATTCCGTTAAAAGTCTGCAATTTTTTCATTTCTTGTTTTTTGTTGTTGCTTATATAGTTCGCCTCAGGGATGGAAAAGTTTACACAATCTCACTTTATTGATACTATTTCATATTCAAAAGTACCTTGGGATTCATTTGAAACCTTCAAACAATTTTCAGCATTTTATGTAAAAAGAATGGGTTTCTAATATAGCTTAAGTATTTTCTATAGAAAATCTTCAGTATAACAGTTTTAGCAAATCTTCAGTATTTTCTATAAAAAATCGACAGTTTTATATAGAAAGTCGTCAGTATAACAGAAAATAACAATTTTCTATAGAAAATCGTCAGTATAACAGTCATTTATATAAAAAAAAAACTTCAGTATAACAGTCATTTCATTAGAAATTACGATTTTCTCTAGAATAACAGTCATTTCAATAAAAAATCTTCAATATAACAGTATTTTCTATAGAAAATTAAAGTTTTGTATAGAAAATCTTAAGTATAACAGTGTTTTCTATTGAAAATCTTCAGTATAACAGTTATTTCAATAGAAAATCTTTAGTATAACAGTAATTTCTATAGAAAATCTTCAGAATAACAGTATTTTCTATTAAACATTTTCAGTATAATAGTGTTTTCTATAGAAAATCGTGAGTATAACAGTAATTTCTATTGAAAATCTTCAGTATAACAGTTATTTCAATAGAAAATCTTCAGAATAACAGTATTTTATATTAAACATTTTCAGTATAACAGTATTTTCTAATGAAAATAGTCAGTATAACAGTCATTTCTATAGAAAATCTTCAGTATAACAGTTTTTTGTATTGAAAATCTTCAGTAAAACAGTATTTTCTATAGAAAGTCTTCAGTATAACTTTATTTCTATTAAAAATCTTATGTCTAACAGTATTTTTTTTATAGAAAATCTTCAGGATAACAGAATTTTCTATAGAAAACCTTGTTGTTTCTTACCCCCTGTCTATACTTGACAAATATTCACATAACAATAAATGACATTTCTTGTCAAGACAAAGTTGTCTAAGCAAAAGCACTAACAATTTTATCATAACGAAGAAATAATATTAATAAATGGAGACTATACCTGATAATTTTTTATTTAGACAACCATTTTGAAATTTATCATGACAAAAATTTATCAGGTATAACCAGGGGGTTAAGGATTTTTTTTAAATTTTTCATTAGTTTTTATTAAACTTTCAATTATATATTTATTTTTAATCCATTAATGAACCATTTACTGTAGTTTTTTAGCAAGACATAGTCACAGTATGCCAAGGACCAGTTTACAGATTGAATAATCCAGAGTTTCTAAGCAAATTTTTCGTTTGTGATCCTTAAACTGGCCATAAATCTGGGTAATATGAGGGTTTAAAAAGCAAGGTTTATTATCTTTATTATCTTTATCTATATTTTAGTCAAAATTTGTTAAATTTTCTTCAATGATTGATTTTTTTCAACTGTTAAAAACAAGAAATCTAAAATTTTTATAGAAAAACACTTTTATTTAAGATAAATCTTATAGATTAGCGTACAAATTGTAACTAATCTATATCTTTTAATCAAAACTTGTAGATTTGTCTTCAATAATTTATTATATTCATCAATAAATCTAAACCTTTATAGAAAAACACTTTCATTTAAGTTGAATCTTGTAAATTTTTATTTAAATCGTATTACAAATTGTATTCGCCCACAATGTTATTTTATTTAATTTCAGAATATGTAGGTAATAATTATAATAATAAAAATTAAGGTCAAAGGTAATTTTTTTAAAATTTCGAATTTTTCACAAAAATACTGGGAAATGTACACTATTTGTTGGAGCTCATTTGGCGATATTCCAGTAACAGTAATTAACTACCTTTAGAAATTATATTCGAATTAAATAAAATCGAAATGAAGCCCTTGGCAAGAAGTGATTAAATTAAAAATTTAAAAATGGCTATTTGATAACTTTTTATAAAAAACATTCAACCAGATTTTAGTAATTACTCCATTTCCTATGGTTTAAAGATTAATACATTGAATTTGTTTTATTAAAACTGAGCAACATTTTTTTTCCCGATATCATTAAAGTTCAAGTTTCTGCTAAGGCAAAATTATAATTCTTTCTGGCTTCTATTCTCGTTTATATGCTTAATAAAATCCTAAAGAGCAATTCTTTTATATATATAGAATTTGTTTAACAAAATTCCAATTTAAAATTAAAACGATTTTTTTACTAAATCTCAGTTCAAAATAACTTTAAACTAATCTTTATATTAAAACACTAGAAAATCTTGTGTCTAACAGCTTTTTCTACTGAAAGTCATTTGTCTAATACAATTTTAATACCACAAAACTTCACTAATATGAAAATAATTAAAATTCTAAATTTTAGTAATGAGTATGAAAAAGTACTCCTACTATTTGAATTATTTTCCAACCCTGGTTCACCACTACTTTTGCTCTTTTCGTTCTTCTTCTTCTTCGCTGTTGTATAGTGTAGTCATTGTTGTTGTTCTTTTTTTTGCGCTTTGTTTACCATACATGTACTACTGCTGCCTGACTGCCTTCATTTGTGGAGTTTTATGGTTGGGTGGCGGGTATTTTATGAAAGTATCAAATTACCTATTTCTTCTTCTTGGTTTAAGTTGTTGTTGCTGCTTTTATGTTGGTTGGAAAACAAAAGCAAGAACATTACAACAAAAATTGTGCGTGTGTTCTGGGTTCTACTTTTTATATTCTCCTCTTGTTTTTTTGTTTTTGGTTGAAATATTTGTTTAATTTTTATTTGTACTTGCCGTTGTTGTTGTTGTTGTTATTATTGCTTTTGCTGCAAATGCCGTGAATATTTATTTTTACTTTAGTTTGCTCTTTTTCTGTTTGTTTATTTTTGTTCCATTTTGTATGTCCCTCCACCAATAGATTGATGAAGTTATAATAACACTCCTCTTTGGACACTGTAAATTAAACACTATTTTGTTTGTAACACCTTTAAAAACTTTTACACGAAACTTTTAATGTTAAACGAAACACAATTATACACAATTTTAGTAGTTTTAAGACCGGGTTAGACGAACATACTGCCGGGTTTTCTTAATGCAACTAATCAGCTGTTTGTTATTGTCAAACAGGGATGATAGATTTAGTACAATTGTACTTTTGTCAGTACAATTCATAAGTCAAACGTACAGCAGTACTATTTTTAATTGTTACCGATTTCTTGGGGGATTTTATCAATAAATTGTAGATTTAAGTTAAAAAAAGTTAATAGTTGACACTGACGTTCAGTGCTTTAATCGTAGGTCTTTATTTAGTTAAAATTTAGCTTTAATCGCAGGTCTTTATTTAGTTCAAATTTAGCTTTAATCGAAGGTCTTTATTTAGTACAAATTTAATAACAATCGAAGGTCTTTTTATACCCTTCACCTTCGTGAGATGTATATAAGTTTGTCATTTCGTTTGTAATTTCCACATTTTTCATTTTGGACCCTATAAAGTATATATATTCTGGATCCTTATAGATAGCGGAGTCGATTAAGACATGTCTGTCTGTTGAAATCAATTTTCTGAAGACCCCAGATATCTTTGGGATCCAAATCTTCAATAATTCTGTCAGACATGCTTTCGAGAAGTTTGCTATTTAAAATCAGCAAAATCGGTCCACAAATGGCTGAGATATGAGGAAAAAACCAGGACAACCTCGATTTTTGAACTATATCTGGATTACAAAATCTGTAATATAGACAATATGGATATCTAATGATAGATATTTCAAAGACCTTTGCAATGACGTATATAAGACCATAGTAAGTTGGACCTACAATGGGTCAAAGTCGGAAAAAATTTTAACCCGAAAAATTTTTTTTTTAAATTAATAAAAAAATATAAAAAAAAAATTTAAATTTAAAAAATTTAAAAATAACAATTCGAAAAATTTTTTTTTACAAAAAATGAAAAAAAAAACTTTGGAAAAAAATTTGTTTTCCTAAAAATATTTAAAATTTGTATTTTGAAGTATAATTTGGTGAACGGTATATAAGATCCGACACAGCCGAATAAAGCTCTCTTCCTGTAGTTGTAGTTCAATTTAACTTTAGTCGTATGTCTTTATGTAGTTCAAATTTAGCTGCAATGTTGGGGTGTTTCTGTACCTCAAATTTAACTTCAATCGTAGGTCTTTATGTAGTTCAAATTTAGGTTCAATCGTAGGTATTTATTTAGTTCAAATTTAGCTTCAATCCTAGGTCTTTATGTAGTTCAAATTAAGCTTCAACCGTAGGACTTTATATAGTTCAAAGTTAGCTTCAATCGTAGCTCTTTATTGAGTTCAAATTTAGCTTCAATCGTAGGTCTTTGTGTAGCTCAAATTTAGCTTCAATCGTAGGGGTTTATGTAGTTGAAATTTAGCTTCAACCGTAGGTCTTTATGTAGCTCAAATTAAGCTTTCAATGGTAGGTCTTTAAGTAATTCAAATTTAGCTTCAGTCATAGCTCTTTATATAGTTAAAATTTAGCTTCAGTCGTGGCTCTTTATGTAGTTCAAATTTAGATTAAATTTTTTATTTACAATTATATGTATATTAAACGTTGTATTCTAATTCTTATAATTTCATTCCTTATTCAGTCAAATCACTATAAAAGTCCTCTTTAAATTCCCCTTATCATAAAATTCACTTCCCATTTATCTCATCATAAATGTGTAAATTAATGTCGTTTTTATTTACCACAATTTCGAAAAGACTTTTACATTTTTTAGGTTTGTTTGTTTGTTTTTTATTTTCTATAGTTGTTTTCCTTTTAATTTTATTATAAATCGGCTTACGACACTTAAGCTCACACCATGAACTTCAACTTGATTTTTTATTAGCGTTGAATAAAGAGTGCTGCCCATAAAATATACTTTACTTTTTATTTTTTTTTTATTATTTTTGCTTCAGTTTAAACGAAAGAAGCCTTATAAAACGAAATCTTTTTGAAATGTTATTATGAAAACACACAGCTATACAACAAGCTTCAGTTACTAACTACAGACTTAATGTGGAATTCCAAAAAAAAAGTAAAAAAAAAATAAAAATAAAAGCTAAATACAAACTAAAAAGAAAACTTTTAGCAAGAGTTATGGCCTAAAGAAGTGAAAGGAGGTATATATTTACAATAAAAAAATAGATACAGTTGAAATGTAAATAAATTAGATAAAAATTGAATGAAAAAAAAACAGTTACATAATCTAAGAACAAGGTTTTATTGTTATTCAAGTCAATTTAAATGGTTAATGAAAGTGAAAATATTAACATCATATGCAAAATACAGTTTAACAAATAAATTACTTCAAAATGTTCATAAAATTTAATAAGAAAACGCTTTAATAGTTAAAAAAACATAATTGATAGTTTGTAAAAACGAATTTGCCAGCAAAACATTGACATCACTGTTTCAACATATAATAAAGATATGGCAACATTTATGTTTATGCTTTTTGCATGGCAACCTTTTTATTACTGTAAATATCACTGTTGTCAATATTTTCCGTTAAATCACACAAAAAAACCGCTGGAAACTGCTAAATTTGTTATTTAATGGAATAAATACCTCAAAATTAGCTGTAATTCTTAAATTTTTTAAAGAAACTTGTCAAAATGAACATAATTTCTTATTATCTGGACAAAGTAAGAGGAATCTCCTTTAAATTACCCCTTAATTTTCCCTTTAAATTTCCCGTCGGCATTTTGCTTTATTTTTTTTTACTAAAAACAAAGAGTACTACATATAATATTATACAATTTCTTTTACACCAACTACCGTTAAATTCAAAGCCAGCCATTGAAATACGACATACGAAAAATATCACATTTCTTTATAAATTAAAACAAAAAAAAAAACAATACAATCATTTCATTATTTATGTTTATTTGTTTATAAACGTAGAAAAAGAGACGCAGGGCCACAAGTAATATTCAAAAAAATAAATAAAAAAAAACAAGAAATATTAACAAAACATAATCCCGTAATATGATAATACTTCAACTTGTTTATGTTAAAATTTTTTTGTATTTTTTATATTTTTTCCTTTTGACGAAATGTGATGCTCAAACAGTAATAATTATAAAGAATTAAATATATAAATAAGAATTTAAAACAAAGGAAAAAATGTTTAATTTGAAAATGACCACCAATGAAGAATTTGTTTGCTTTTTTTGAAGTTTGTGGCTAGTGACAGTTAAGATATGACAAGATAAGTGTCAAACGAATGATGAAAAAAATACAAATTAAAGTGTTTAATCAGTTAAATCTAGAATATAAAAACAGAGAAGTATCTTTGAAACAATATATTTCATTTAAAGTTAGGTTTTGTTGGAGAATTTAAAACAAATACATATAAATGTTACCAAGCTGTCAAATGTCAAAAAATTTAATATCTGGTCTTTATGTATTTTAAATTTAGCTTCAATCGTAGGTCTTTATGTAGATAAATTTTAGCTTCAATCGTAGGTCTGTTTGTAGTTCAAATTTAGTATCAATCGAAGGTCTTTTTGTAGTTAAATTTTAGCTCCAATCCGAGGTCTTTATGTAGTTCGAATTTAGCTTCAATCGTAGGTCTTTATATAGTTCAAATTTAGATTCAATCGTAGCTCTTTATGTAGTTAAAATTTAGCTTCAATAGTAGGGGTTTATGTAGTTCAAATTTAGCTTCAATCGTGGCTCTTTCTGTAGTTCAAATTTAGCTTCAATCGTAGCTCTTTCTGTAGTTCAAATTTAGCTTTACTCGAAGGTCTTTATGTAGTTCAAATTTAGCTTAAATCCTAGGACTTTATTTAGTTAAAATTTAGCTTCACTCGTAGGTCTTTATGTAGTTCAAATTTAGCTTCAATCATAGCTCTTTCTGTAGTTTAAATTTAGCTTCAATCGTACCTCTTTATGTAGTTCAAATTTAGCTTTACTCGAAGGTCCTTATCTATTACAATATTAGCTTCACTCGTAAGTCTTTATTTAGTTAAAATTTAGCTTCAATCCTAGGTCTTTATGTACTTCAAATTTAGCTTCACTCGTAGGTCTTTATATAGCTTCACTCGTAGGTCTTTATATGTTCATATTAGTTCATATTAGGCTTCAATCGTAGGTCTTTATGTAGTTCAAATTTAGCTTCAATCGTAGGTCTTTATGTACTTAAAATTTTGCTTCAATCCTAGGTCTTTATATAGCTCAAATTTAGCTTCAATCGTAGGTCCTTATCTATTACAATATTAGCTTCACTCGTAAGTCTTTATATTGTTCAAATTTAGCTTCAATCCTAGGTCTTTCTTTAGTTCAAATTTAGCTTAAATCATAGGCATTTATGTAGATGAAATTTAGCTTCAATCGTAGGGTTTATGTAGTTTAAATTTAGCTTCAATAGTACCTCTTTCTTTAGTTCAAATTTAGCTTCAATCGTAGCTCTTTATAAAGTTCAAATTTAGCTTCCATTGTAGCTCTTTATGTAGTTCAAATTTAAATTTTGAAATTTTTCAGCACTTTGATGCTTTATTTCTAATTAAACTTCTTAAAGCAGTTGATTCTTTCAACACTTTTAAAACCATTTTGCGTCTTAAATCTATTATTTTTTTATTCATTATTCCATATTCTTCAAAAAATCGTTATACAATTTATTTTTTTTTTACATCATTAGAATGTTCACTTCAGTATTTCATTTTATTTTGTATAAATTTGCTGCTTCTGCTGCTTGTTCTTCTTGCTTTCAATACACCATTGTTATGATAATTATCGTTGTGCTCTCGTACTCTGAGTATGTAATTTGATATCTTTTTGCTGAACAAGACAGTAAAAATAACATTGAATATGTTGTTGCTGTTGGTTGTTTTCTGTTGTTATTGTTGTTTTACTTACGGTCTGAATACAGAGAACTCAAATGTAAATTGTATTGTGTGTGTGATGATGATTTAATAATGTAGAATTTTTGTTGTCGTACACTCTCTACTCTAAATAATAATAACAACAACACAGGCATACATCCAGTTATATAGTGTTGCCAACTACATAGTTGTTAACTAAAGGGAGAGGGGAGGAAAACTATCACAACCTGGTAGGGAGAGCTAAAAAATTTAAGATTGCAGTTAAATTGATGAAACAATTAAAAATGGAAACTCAAAATTAATTATTTAATGAAAATAGACATAAATTAAAAACAAATTGCTACCAAATTCAGTGATTGTCAGCACAGAAAAGAAATATTTAGTTATCAACCCTTTTGACATTCCTTCTATTATGAATTAAAATTTCCGTATTATTTTTCACTTTTCTCTTTTCTCCTATTCTAAACACAATTCTATCAAGAGTGTTATATTCGTCTGTGCCGGATCTTGTACACCCACTATCAGTATGTAGCTTTTGGCCTTCTATGGGGACTTGATTCAGTTATAGGAAATAGCTGAATTAAAAGTTCAACGGATGTGAAAAGAGCCGGTGTAAAAGGTGCTATATGATTCCACTTTTTTTTTGTGAAAAAACGCCAAATTGCCAACACTGCAACACTATATATTACATTAATTTATATAAAACAACAACAACTACCGATTTAATGTAGTGGTAAATGATATGAAAACAATAGATGTGATGAGAGAATAGAGTGAGAGAGCAACAATATGATAGATGATAGAATGGATAACAGTTAAATAAAATTATCATTTATGTTCGGGGATGAAAAATTTAACGCAATTATTTTAAATTTAATTTCATTTCTGTATTCGGTTTTAATATAGCAGTTTCTAAAATCCGAAAATTCTCAATGAATATAATGACATCTTGTTAATGAAAAACATATTGCTGAAATATTGAATATGAAGCCAAATACAGTTGGTGACATTATCCGAAGTTATAAAAACGAGGATCGAATTGATTTTAAACAAGTAAGAGAGCTATATTCGGTTGTGCCGAATCTTATATACCCTATACTTCAAAATACAAATTTGAAATATTTTTAGGTAAACAAAAATTTTTTTTCCAAAGAAAATTTTTTCGAATTGTTATTTTAAAATTATTTTTTTTAAAATTAAATTTTTTTTTTAAATTGAAAAAAAAAAATTTCGTGAAAAAAAAATTCAGGTTAAAAAATAATTTTTTCCGATTTTGACCCATCATAGGTCCAACTTACTATGGTCTTATATACGTCGTTGCAAAGGTTTTTGAAATATCTATCATTAGATATCCATATTGTCTATATTAATGACTTAGTAATCCAGATATAGGTAAAAAATCGAGATTGTCCTGGTTTTTTCCTCATATCTCAGCCATTTGTGGACCAATTTTGCTGATTTTAAATAGGAGACTTCTCGAAAGCATGTCTGACAGAATTATTGAAAATTTGGATCCCGAAGATATCTGGGGTCTTCAGAAAATTTATTTCAAATGACAGACGGACATGGCTTAATCGACTCCGCTATCTATAAGGATCCAGAATATATATACTTTATGGGGTCGGAAAATTATATTGTGGAAATTTCAAACGGTTTGACAAACTTATATATACCCTTCTCACTAAGGTGAAGGGTATAAAAACAAACTGGGCAGCCAAAAAAGCTTACCCAGATGGAAGAGCGCAGTATTGTTAGAAAAATCAAGGCTAACCCACGCTTAAGTGCGTTAAAAATTGTTACTGAAGTTAAGGCGGAATTTGGAAAGACAGTTTGAGAAGCAACAATACGTCGCACCATTAAAAAAGTGGGATTCAACTCGAAGAAAGCTAATTTAACTTATTTGGAAGTGATGGAAATGCTATGGTGTGTAGGAAGCCGAATTAGGAGTTAAAATGAAAAAAATATTACTCCAACAGTTAACCATGGAGGAGGAAGTGCAATGGTTTGGGACTGCATATCACCGAAACTGGTATTTATCGAAGGCATTATGAATAAGGATGTTTATTTGAACATTTTGAGAGACAATTTGAAACAATCTGCTGAAAAAAATTGGAATTGGAAGAATTTTTGAATTGTATCAGAACAACGACCCTAAGCATAAACCTCGTGTTGTTCGTGAGTGGTTAATAAGCCTGCTCAGTCCCGAGACATGAATCCCACAGACACTATACATACAGTGGTTGACAAAACAATGGAAACTTTTCCAAATATTACATATGTAGCGCAAAATTTAAAATATTTTTTTAAATCGCATAATTGCTGTTTTTCAAAGTTAACAAAATGGCTAAAGTTGAGATTTGTGAAGACTTAAAAAATAAAATAATTAACGATTTTAAAGCTGGTTTAAAACAAAAAAGTATCTGTGACAATTATTCTATAAATAAATCAAAAGTTTCAAAAATTATAAAGAAATTTCGTGAGACCGGTTCTGTAAAAACTCAACATTTAGGTGGAATACCTCGTAAGACAACTCCTAGATAAGATAATTTAATAGCGAGAGAGTTCAAGAAATTCCCAAATATAACTCCTCGAGAGGTTGTTAATAGCCTAAAATTAGAAATAAGTACCCGAACAGTTAGTCGCAGGGCAAATGAGGCTGGTCTTGGTTGCTATCGTCCTGTAAAAAAACCACTGATTTCTAAAAAGAACCGTTCTGCTCCGTCTACAATTTGCCAGGGATCATTTAAACTGGTCGATACAGAAATGGAATACTGTCCTCTTTTCCGACGAATCCAAATACAATTTAAGAGGCAGTGATGGGAGAGAGAACATTTGTAAGACGACCAAAGGGAAAAAGATTAGATCCAAAGTACACAAATAAGACTGTAAAGTTTGGCGGTGGCAATATTAGGTATGGGGATGTTTTTCAGGGCAAGGTATGGGCCCAATTCATATTATAAAAGATACCATGACAGGTATAGGATACAGTACCATATTAAACGATGTTATGTATCCATACGCTGAGGAAAATATGACCCTAGTTTGGAGATTCCAACACGAAAACGACTCGAAACACACCTCTAGGGTTGTAACCGAGTGGATACAATCCAACCAGGTACGTGTTTTGAAGTGGCCTGCCCAATTGCCAGATCTCAATCCCATAGAAAATCTGTGGGAAATTGTAGATCGTAAAATAAAGACCCAAAATTACACCAGAAAGGAAAATTTATCGGAGGCGGTTATAAGTGAATGGCAAAATATTTCAAAGTAGACCATTGACTCTTTAATTGGTTCAATGCATCGTCGATGTGTAGCAGTTATAAAAAAATAAGGGATACCCAAGAAAATATTGAGTTATTGCAAAGTTAAGACCATATTTGTTAAAATAATACCTAAGTTTCCATTGTTTTGTCAATGCCGTAATAAAGAAATCTTTTAATTTTGTTTTCTCATTTTTAGAATTTAATTATGTCCTTTGTTTTTTGTTAAATTAAGTTAATAAAAATACAAATAAATACAAATAAAATACTACAAAAATGTTAAAATTGTTTAAAAAAATATTTCAGATTTTAGGCCACTAATGAAATATTTGGAAAAGTTTCCATTGTACAACCACTGTATGTGCTAAAAAAAACCCAATATTAATGAAGTATGAATAATTTAAGCATTTTTTTTGTTTTTATTTATGTTGTTTGTTCAATATTCAGAATTCTGAAATAAGTTTGTTTTGATCTCTTAAAATACCGAATATTAATGAAAGTCACTGTACATTCAAAACAAATATTCTATCCACAAAATACAAATGTTTATATCATAATCTACTCTTCGTATTTATTAAATTTTTTTTTAATAAATAAAAAAAAATATTAACATTTTTTACGCAAGAAAAAATGTAGTAGTTGGCTGCATTTTTGTTTTAGTTTTTATTGGTTTTTGTGGTTTTCAGTTGTGTCAAAACCAATGGAGACAGACATTGAAAAAACACCTTGCATGCATAAAACTACACACAAAAAGACAATAATAATACGAGTTATAACAATTTTAAACAACTATTGTTATAAAAAATTATGATAAATAAAACTCACACACACAGAAGTGACTTTTATACAAAATGTATGATAAAAAATATATGGTTTTCATTTTATTAATCAAAAAAAAAAATCAACCATATTTTTTTATAAAAAAAACAACAGCAAAAACTGTTTTCTATATAACAGCTTACATACCTACAATCATATATACAAAAGGCCTGAGGGATTCAAGTATTAAATTACCAACAACAACAGCAAATAATAACCGCTACAACAAATATAAAAAAAAGAAAAAATAAACATCATATTTGTGCTTGAAAACATCAGTTATCATTACTGCGAATTATACATACAAACAGAAAAACACAACGTCACAAAAAATGGCTGATTGTTTAATATGTACAAAACCAATAACACACAATGAATTGTTAGAGAGAGAGAGCCTATCATAAAAACTCACCTCAGTAAAAAAAATGTATCACTATGAAAACTGTCTCTTGTGTGGAGAGGATAATAAGTGTGGCCAGATGATGTAAAAAAGATGGTAGTAAAAAAGGATGCTCATTTAGGGATGTGCTGAAAAGACTTTTGGAGGCAATTTTTTCACTCTATAAGTCTGCAGATATTAACAAATAGATGAAATATTATTATTATTAAGACATGTTCATAATTACAATTCATTAATAATTTTAATTTGAACTTAGTCTATTTACAAAAGCTTTCTTTCGCTCTTCTCTCTCTCTCTCTTGCTATGTATCGTAACTGGTTGTAGGATTTTCTAGTCTCTTTAGCTACAGTATTTCTCCATGATGTTTTTGGTCGACCAACGCTTCGATGTCCCTGAGGGTTGCACTCAAGTGCTGCATGTGGGACCTCAGACTGTTCTTTTCTTGAACTTAGTCTATTTACAAATGCTTTCTACGAATTTCGTTCGCTCTTCTCTCTATCTTGCTATGCATCGTAACTGGTTGTAGGATTTTCTAGTCTCTTTAGCTACAGTATTTCTCCATGAAGTTTTTGGTCGACCAACGCTTCGATGTCCCTGAGGGTTCCACTCAAGTGCTGGATGTGGGCCCTCCGACTGTTCTTTTTTTTTTGGAGTGTGACCCAGCCAACTATATTTACGCTTCTTTATTTCATTTTCAACCTTTCTTTGGTTAGTCCTTGAGGCCATCATATTCTTAAAACACTGCAAAGACATCTATTGATGAATGTCTGCAATTTTTGAACTATTTCCCTTGTGAGGAACCATGTTTCGCATCCATAAAACAGGATAGATTTTACGCAGTCGTCAAATATTCTTAGTTTCGTTGCAACGCTGATTGTGTTTGACCACCAAACTTTGCATAGCATTGCTTAGCTGCCGTAACTGGTTGTAGGATTTTCTAGTCTATTAGCTTTAGGGTATCTCCATGACGTCCCTGAGAGTTCCACTCAAGTGCTACATGTGGGACCTCAGACTGTTGTTTTCTGAGAGTGTGACCTATGCAACTATACTTACGCTTCTTTATTTCATTTTCAACTTTTCTTTGGTTAGTCCTTAATAGGAAATTGTTGGTCGTTATTCTTTGAGACCAGCATATTCTTAAAATATTGCAAAGACATCTATTGATAAATGTCGGCAATTTTTGAATTATTTCCCTTGTGAGGAACTATGTTTTGAACTCATATAGCAGGATGGATTTTACACAGTCGTCAAATATTCTTAGTTTCGTTGCAACGCTGATTGTGTTTAACCTCCACATTGCATAGTTGTCCTTAGCCTTTTTTCAGTCGGCTTTCAACGTCAAGTATTGTGCCGCCATTCGTACTTATAATGCTGTCTAGATATTCAAAACTGTTCGCATCATTGATCACCTGTTCATTAACTGCAAACTGAGATGTGTTGAGGGCATTAATTCTCATTGTTTTCTTCTTGTTGATATTAGTTTTTAGTCCTACTTTAATTGATTCTTCAGTAAGGGAAGTTATGAGTGATTGCATGTCTGATTTTTTTTTTATTGGATAGAAGGACTACTTCGTCTGCATACTCTAGATGTGCTAATTTATTGTACATTCCCCCAATTGAGTCCTACAGGCACTGTTTCAATTCCATCAAATATATCATTCATTCACAGTAAATAGTAGAGGTAACAGAGCACACCCTTGTCTTAAGCCACTCTTCGTTATAAAGCTATCACTTAATGCGCCATCATGCAAAACCCTGCACGTAGATCCTTCGTAGCTATTCCTGAGAATGTTAATAAGCTTTGTGGAATACCTCTTGCATCAAGTGTCATCCAGATAAATTCTCTCTTCCGAGCATCAAAGGCTTTCTCGTTGTCTATAAAGGTCATGTATATAGTTGAATTGAATTCTACCGCCTGCTCAATTAAAATTGGTCGATGCATGACCTACCAGGACGAAAGCCAACTTGGGTGTCTCGGATGTTCTTATCTAGCGCTTATCTCCTTTCTTTGGGAGTTTAATAATGATCGCCTCTTTCCAGTAGGGATGAAAAGCGTTAGTGTTCCAAATTAGTTTAAATATTGGACACAAGATTCCTGCCATTGCGATGTCATTGCAGGTTGCCTGACCGATTGCTGCACAGATCTCTCTTTCATTGGGGACGTTCACATTTATGCTTCTGTTGGTAGTAAAACGTCTTCGCAGTGTAAAGTAATCTGATTCATTGTGCATTATATTTAGCGTTTTCTCAAAATGTTTACTCCAAAATGTAATTGATCTCGTTTGGAAGTCACTGTATTACCACTTTCGCTGTTTATAACAGGAGAACAACATTTATCCTTCTGGTTAGCTTGAGAAGTTCCTTAATATTAATAATCGATATTTATACTGATGTTTTTATTGGGCTTTCTCTTTGTAATAATACAATTTTTCAAAGTTTTGCTGGACCTTTCTAGGATCTAATAGTTCGAACTTCATTTTTTTTCATAAAAGGCATTTCATTGTATAGTTTTGATGTCCTCGACATGATTTACCATTGTACAATTCACTATTTTAAACAATCAATGTAAATTAATTCACGGGCTTAATAAAATGGCTTCCTAAAAATTTGTCCACAACCTCCCTCTCTTCATTGAGCGTGCTTCTGTTTTAAAAAAAATATAGTGGGATTGTGAGTTGCCTCTCGGTAGGAAGAAGTCGAGGCTAATTGCCCTAACCATTAAGAAAATATACGCAGAGATGAGACATTCAGTTTTGTCAAACAAGAAACTACAAAGATCATACCAGATCTGGTCTTAATCGATGCTAGCTCATCCATTAGCTAACCTTTTCAGGTCCGTGCCGGCAAAGTTCCTGTATGTTGGAAGATTACTAATGTAACGCCAATTCCTAAAAAGGGAGAAGCTAATAATCCTGAACATTATCGTCCAATAGCAACTTAAGTTATAGAGAGTATGGTTAACTACCATCTTGTGAAATATTTAGAGTCCAACAATCTACTCAGCGACCGGCAGTATAGCCTTCATAGAAGACGCTCTACGGGAGACTTGCAAGCCTACCTATCGGAAAACTGGTGTCTTTCCATTCACCGTTTTGGCGATAGTAAAGTGGTGGTTCTAGATATTTCCACAAGGTGTTCGATAGAGTGTGTCAAGCGTTCCTATCAGAAAAATGGTGTCGTCGTTCGATACACCGTTTTGGCGAAAGTAAAGTGGTGTTTTTAGACATTTTAATGGCGTTCGATAGGGTGGGCATGGTGTACTTTTGATGTCGTTAATAACTTCTCTCGATTTATATTGAGCTCAGAGATCGCTCTATACGAGTTGTTTAGATGGGATGTCATCTTACAAGTACAAGATAAATTCAGGGATAGTGCAAGACTCCGTTCTTTCTCCTACTCTATTTCTTACTTTTCGAAACTATCTTCTACATCAAACTATCTATTCTGTTGCAGATGACAGCAACATTTGCCATTCATATTCATTCATTTACAGACCAAGCCTGTCGGAGATTGTGGCAATGAGGCAAAACATGAATGATTTCCTTAATCGGGACCTTGTGACAATCTCTGAATGGTCTCGTGAGAATAGGTTGTAGACCAACTCTGTCGAAGATTGTGGCAACGAGACAAAACATGAATGCTTCCCTTAATCGGAAACTTGTGACAATCTCTGAATGGGGTCGTGCGAATAGGGTCGCTTGCAAGACTCAGTGATGCATATTGACACAAAAACGAATGACAGACCATGTCGCTTCATCTGTATTTATGAGTGGTGTATGTCCGTTGGTCTAAACACATTTTCAAGTGTCGGAAGAAGCATTCCAGTGTCTCGGTTTTCTGAAACGGTGTAGGAATTACTTCTCTCCATCTGAACACCATCCATATCCGACCGAAAATGGAATACAAGTGCCATGGGCCAGTGCTTCAAAGTTTATTTTGGAGCTCGACCGCGTACAGGAGAGAGCGAAGGTGATTATTGGTGACAGTGGGGTATCCACCTCTATTGATTCGCTGGAGCACCGACGCAATGTGAGCCGCGTTTCACTGTTCTATCGGCATTGTAATGGAATGTGTTCTGATGAAATTATGGAACTTGTTCCTGATACCCGCAGATTTTTATATCAAGAATACATCCCTTTGTGGTCGATTGCCCAGTGGACCGCACAACACACTACATGGAAAATATGTTCTTTAGACGTACTGTCCGTATGTGGAAGAAATTTCCCACTGAAGTCTTTACTGTCATCTTCAATGTAGGAAAGTTCAAATTGAAAATCAACAAACACTACTTCCTCTTTCCTTCCTACCATAACCTATTTTCCTAGTTTCAACACAATGCTTTGCATGATTAGGGGTCATACCCTGAGTGCTGGTCCAATAACAAAAAAATTCCTGGAAATATGTATGTCATACTTGATAGGAACATTAGCATGTTCCATGTAATTGTAATGGTTATACTGTAGATCGTTGCGCAATTTCTATGACATTTCTCGCATTATTTATTAGCTTTCTTACCAAGGGTGATTCTAGCAATAAAAATGTAAAATCAAAAAATGTCATCAAATGGCATCACCAAATACAACAAAACCACACCTCCCCCTCCTCACCTTATTAATATATGTAATAAGATTTTCCACAATAAACTTATTATCAGCTGTTAACTGTCAACTACTCATTTTTAACGACTCAATTTACAAATGACTTTTGAATACAAAAACAAACTGAAAACACAACACACCCTTCCAAAACACAACAACAACAAACAATTACATACAACAACACAAGTAATAAACGAAAGTGACGGACAGACTGGCTGGGGGTGGTGGTTTTGAAAAGAAAATACTTAAAATTTATGTTATACTATCAGTTGATCTAAATAAATCTACATCCTATACAGACATTTAAACTCAAGTATCATCATAAACATATTGCCACTTGAATTTTATACTGTTTTTTTTTTTCATTTTTCTTTTTTTTCGTTCGTAAATATTTTACTGCATTTTGTGTAAATGAAATCAAACACCTAAAGTGCTTTTGTTTAAGACTCTCAAGAGCATTTTCAGCTAAATATTTGTTGGTGTTGAAAGTCAAGAGTTGTGTGTGTGTATGTCAAAAGTCTTTATTAAAACTAACTCCCCAGAGAGGCAGAGAAGGAGAGACGAAAAAGACTGGGAATACGAGATCATGTTATGATGAATTTGAAACCTTAACATGTTACAGTTTGTTTCCATCTATTTTTAGCCATAAATGGTATTATTTCCTTCCGGTTTTTGTGTGTGTTATTTTTTTTTTTTTTTTGAAATTGTAATGTTAAGTACCAGTAATTTGTACTTTGATATGAAAACAGTTGTTTTTAAACTATTTGTTTGTCATATTTTCCGTGTTGTTTTTTTTATTGTTTTCATACAACACCAACCAATTTAAGTGTCAATTGTAATTTATATTTTGTAACGAGAAGAAAATGTTTTAATTTAAGTGATTGGAGGTGAATTTTTATATGGATTTCTTTGTAATAGAGATAGACTTTTGATACAAATGATAAAGATAGTAGAAATTATAGCAAACAATTCAATTAAAATTAAGGCTGTCAACTATGACAATTGTTAAATAATTAATAAAAAAAGGTCAATTTGAAAACGATAGAATCAAAGAATATTGAATGTAAAATTCTATATCAAAATTAAACTGCACTTAAAAACGAAAATACACAATATTTTCTGTAGAAAAAAATGTTATACACAATATTTTTTGTAGAAAAACTGTTATACTCAATATTCCTTATAGAAAAAACAGTTATACAAGGTATTTTCTATAGAGCAAACTGTTATACAGAATTTTTTCTATAGAAAAAAACTGTTATACACAGTATATTGTATAGAAAAACTTTTATACACAATATTTTTCCGGAGAAAACTGTTATAAGCAAAATATAATCTATAGAAAACTGTTATACACCATTTGTTCCAAATAAAAAAACATAGAAAATTCTATAGAAAACTGTTATAAACATTAGTTTATCTAGAGGAAACTGTTATACAGCATTTGTTCTATAGAAAAAACTTTTATACAGAATATGTTCTCTACAGAAACCTGTTATACGCCAAAATATCTCTATAAAAACCTGTTATACACAATATTTTCTCTAGAAAAAACTGTTATACACCATTTGTTTTATAGAAAAATCTGTTATACAGCATCTGTTCTATAGAAAAAACTGTTATACGCAATATTTTTTATAGAAAAACTGTTATACACAATATTTTGACAGGAGAAAACTGTCTCCAGAGAAAACTGTGATACATAATTTTTTCTATAGAAAAAAACTCTTATACACAATATGTTCTGTACAGAAAACTGTTATGCAAATGTTTTGTCTAGAGAAAACTGTTACACACATTTTTTTTAGAGAAAACTGTACACTTGTGATCATTCTGGGAATAATTATTTTAAAACAAACTCAAGATCTTTAAATATGATTTCATTTTAATAATAACTAACTAATGATCCCTTTTCCTTTACAGTGGCAACTCGGATAAACAACACCTGGACTCATCGAGTGATTCCGAAATGGAAGGTGCTCTCATGCAACACCACAGCACAACATCCGCCAACAACAACACATCGAATAGCAATAATCATCATCATACAACGCAACATCATCACCATCATCAGCAACAGACGCTCTCACAACAACAACAGCAGCAGCAACAACAACATACAGCACAACAATCACCCAATCAATCGCTCAGCAATCACCATACACATCATCACCAGCAGCAACAACAACAACAGCAGCAGCAACAAAGTCATCACAGTTCGGCAAATGTATCATCACACACCACCGTCGATCATACATTGAGCGCTCAACTGGTGGGTGGACCAGCTTTATCGGCCGCCGCTGCTGCTGCCGCTGCCATTGGTTCTACGAAAAGTTCCATTAATGCGGCCTCAGCGCAAATGGCTCCCCTACCTGCGGCCGTGGCCTATTCCCATCTACACAATGTGATGAGTTCAATGCCCATCTATGATATGAGTGAATATCAACATTTATGATTTTAGTTAGATGCCATTTGTACGGGCAACAGTGAATGGATGACAACGGCTGTTAATGCAGCCAATGCAACAGCAGCTGCAGCTAGCACAAGCATAACAACAACTACAGCGCCAACGACATTGTCGTCGTCAGCTGCAGCGGCCGTGGCAACACATAGACAACAGCATCAGCAACATTATTATTTTTAACAAAATCTAGACACAACTGTTATATAAATTTTAGAATCAGAAAAACAATAGATCAAACACACAGATGTATTAAAAAGAGTTGGAAAGGGGAGAAGAAGTTTTTTGGAAAAAGCTGTTATACGCAATATTTTCTATAGAAAAATCAGTTATAAAACATATTTAATATTAAAAAAAACAGTTATACACAAAATTTTCTATAGAAAAACTGTTATACTGAATTTTTTCTATAGAAAGAATTGTTATACACAATATTTTCTATTGAAAACACTGTTATACTGATATAGAAAGTCTCATACAAGTATTTTTCTATAGAACAAACTGTTATACACAATATTTTCTATAGAAAAACTGTTATACACAGATTCTTCTATAGATAAAACTGTTATACACCAATTTTTCTATCGAAAAAACT
Source organism: Calliphora vicina (assembly GCF_958450345.1). Lineage (NCBI taxonomy): Eukaryota > Metazoa > Arthropoda > Insecta > Diptera > Calliphoridae > Calliphora > Calliphora vicina. Next base: position 22,055,778 of record NC_088784.1, on the reverse strand, counting down.
GTTATACTGAATATTTTCTATAGAAAAAACTGTTATACACAATATATTCTATAGAAAAACTGTTATACACAATATTTTCTAGAGAAAAAACTGTTATACTGAATTTTTATAAAGAAAAAACTGTTATACACAATTTTTTCTAGAGAAAAAACTGTTATACACAATATTTTCTAAGGAAAAAAACTGTTATACACAATATTTTCTATAGAAAAAACTGTTATATTGAATATTATCTAGAGAAATAACTGTTATACACAATATTTTCTATAGAAAAACTGTTATACACAATATTTTCTAGAGAAAAAACTGTTATACACAATATTTTCTAAAGAAAAAACTGTTATACACAATTTTTTCTATAGAAAAAACTGTTATACTGAATTTTTTCTAGAGAAAAAACTGTTATACACAATATTTTCTATAGAAAAACTGTTATACACAATTTTTTCTAGAGAAAAAACTGTTATAAACAATATATTCTAAAGAAAAAAACTGTTATACTGAATATTTTCTAGAGAAATAACTGTTATACACAATATTTTCTATAGAAAAAACTGTTATACTGAATTTTTATAAAGAAAAAACTGTTATACACAATATTTTTCTATAGAAAAAACTGCTATACTGAATATTTTCTAGAGAAAAAACTGTTATACACAATATTTTCTATAGAAAAAACTGTTATACTGAATTTTTATAAAGAAAAAACTGTTATACACAATTTTTTCTAGAGAAAAAACTGGTATACAAATATTTTCTACACAATATTTTCTAAAGGAAAACCTGTTATACTGAATATTTTCTAGAGAAATAACTGTTATACACAATATTTTCTATAGAAAAAATTGTTATACTGAATTTTTATAAAGAAAAAACTGTTATACACAATATTTTTCTATAGAAAAAACTGTTATACTGAATTTTTATAAAGAAAAAACTGTTATACACAATTTTTTCTAGAGAAAAAACTGGTATACAAATATTTTCTATAGAAAAAACTGTTATACACTATATTTTCTAAAGAAAAAAACTGTTATACTGAACATTATCTATAGAAAAAACTGTTATACTGAATATTTTCTAGAGAAAAAACTGTTATACACAATATTTTCTATAGAAAAAACAGTTATACACAATATTTTCTAAAGAAAAAACTGTTATACTGAATATTTTCTAGAGAACTAACTGTTATACACAATATTTTCTATAGAAAAAATTGTTATACTGAATTTTTATAAAGAAAAAACTGTCATACACAATATTTTTCTATAGAAAAAACTGTTATACTGAATTTTTATAAAGAAAAAACTGTTATACTGAATTTTTATAAAGAAAAAACTGTTATACACAATTTTTTTCTATAGAAAAAACTGAATTTTTCTATAAAAAAATACACAATTTTTTTCTACTGTTATACACAATACTTTTTATAGAAAAAACTGAATATTTCTATAGACAAAATTGTTATACTGAATTTTTCTATCAAAACCTAAACACAAAAACTGTTATACTGAATTTTTTTCTATAGAAAAAACTTTTCCAAATTTTGCTTTTCTCTCTCCTAAAATCTCTTTACAAACCCAGTTTACAAACTAAAAAATAGTTTTAATAAATAAATTAAAAAAATATTTAAACATTGCAAATAAGTAACAAAAAAAAACAAACAAACAAAACAAGGAAATAACCTCAATTAATTAATTTGAAAAAATAAATACAAATTGAGGTTAGGTATTAACGATTAAGCAAGTATGTAAATATATATAAAATATAAACTTTAAATAAAAAAAAATGTGCAAAAAATTTATTATTATTTTTAAGTAGTTTATAGAACTTTTAAATTTCTTATATTTTTTCCCTAATTTTGTTAAATTACTTCTTAAACAAATGTTTAAATTATTTATAAAAGAAAACATAAATAAATTTTTAAAGAAATATTGAAAAATCAAACTCAAAACTAAAAAAAAAAACCATGAATAAATTTTTAATGTAAATAAATGAATACAAATAAAAACTGTGTTATAATTTATCAAATAAACACAACCTAGAACACAGACAGTTACCTTTCATTCAGAAAGGTCTTAAGTCAGGCTTTCAATGGTAAAACTGACAATTAACTTCCAGTTAAATATCATTATTCTAAAAGCAAACAATAAACCTGGTCTTTGTCATAAAATTCACTTACTTTCATAAAAGTATTTGACATTTCTTCATTGTGTTACATTTACTACTCAATACTCTAAAAATTTTAAGCCGATTGTGTCTTGTCAAAAACCCATTTGCAGCAGCCATTCTTATGTCACAATACATAGTTGCTTAAATAGTCAAAGAATGAGTTTAAACTGCTGTTTTGAAATTTCTTTTTTTTTATACAAGAAAAAAAATTAATTTTTTTAATCCTATTTTCATCTTAAAATTATCAGTCTTTAAGGGGGATTAGAATGTGAATAGAAAAGAATATTGGTTAGTATCTTCAATTTTGTGAAAATTATTGAATAGTTTTTGTTTAATAAACAATTTGTATACCACATCCGTTTATAGGCAGCATAAAGTGTTAACAATACATTTTTAGGAAATACATTTATTATGTATTTATAAGTGGATTTGGGTGTGTTTAAATTATTACTTTGGAATCTATTAAAATGACAACCTTGTGATAGTTAATTGCATCTGCAAATAATAAAATATAGAATTCTGGAAAACATGTGTGGCATCTCCGCCAAACCATTTGCTTGAGAAACATTTTGACGTAACGCAGTGATGCCAAATATGCGGTTTTTATTGTGCTACAGTGATGCATTATTACTTCGTTTATAGCGTCTACCAAGAGAGCCTTGTTGAAGCTACATATGTCGTATTGGCTGTTAAATTTGGGACGTTTCATTCGTTTGACAACAAATTCGTTTGTCTCAGTAGAGAAAACTGTTTTTATACTAAAGCTCTATAAGACATTTTGAAATCTGGAACTGCACATATTTACATTAACAACAAACGAGGCGTTTGAAGCGTACTCATACTGAGCTTGGAGAGATTAGTTGTATTGATACGTAGAACCTTAGTTTTGTCGAAGTTAATATAAAGACCAACGACAGATGTCAGCTGATGTGTCTGATCCAATATGTCAGTAAAGTTATGTGCGAGCAGGCAAATATCATCAACCTAGTCAAGATCCTACAGTCGACCATTCTTACCCCATGTAATGCCTCTTCTAATACAGGTTGATTGCTGCATAATAACAGCGTAGATAGCATACATCCCTGTCGTACCCCAGTACTTACACCAATCGGATTGCTTAACATGCTTTCATGCAGTACACGGTTTGTTGAGTTTCCATAGCTCTGATAAGATCGATTAGCTGGAATTCCCTTGCATCGAAGTGCGTTCCAAATTGCCTGATGGTGGATATTATCAGTATCAGATATATTGGAGGTGGAGGCCAGTCCACCGACTGCTCCACTATGGTCCCTAGTCTATTTACATGATCGGTGCAAGATCGGTGTGGTCTGAAACCAGCTTATTTCGAAGATCTGCTGAAATTGATGATGACAGTCTAGCATGAATTATGTCCTTATTTATCATGGTTAAAAGAGTTATACTCCGCCAGTGCTTGCATTCTGTTAAGTCTCCTTTCTTGGGTAGTTTAATTATCACTTCTTCACTTAGTCCAGTAGGAAGAGAGTGGGATGTCCAAAAGTCTCTGATAATAGGTCTGAATTTTTCAGCACTAAGAGTCGGATCAGAACCTACTTTTCTATCTATAATCCTTAGCTCTAAATGGTAGCTTATTTCCTAGAAGATGGTGTTTGATTTTTCCAAATATCCTATGTTTGCATCCTACTGGTCAAAGGATTCGAGTCTTCCAAATTCTTTATCAATCGCAATGGAACAAATGACATCATGATCATATCCGTGTCTCAAGTATTTTCACATACATATTGCTTGTATTGTTTTTGTCCAGAAGAATCATCACTTCCACATTTGCAAACGAGAATTCTTCAAATCATTTCCTTTCAATGATAGTAGCAAGCGTTGAGTAGATCTTGAAGTTGTACCTCTGCCGAAATCTTTGTGGGAAATACTCCTTCTTAGCAGCAGTTATGTGATGATATTATTCATTCAGATTTCAGCCTTTTTCAATCGCACACAGTCTGAGCTGAGTATATTGCTGTTTTGTTAACTTCAAATCCAAAACTAATGCTAATGCCTCTTCATTTGAGAACTGTTTTTCATCACAGGGCGTTGTAATACTTTTAGGAATCCGCTTTGTTCTAGCGTTAATTATATCGACTTTTGTGAATTGTTTCTGTGATCGAAATTGATATAGCAAAGTTTCTTGCATATTTTCATCTCCGAATTCTTCATTAATATCCTTAAGTTTTCGCTCTTTTAGAGCTATAGTTGTCGAGAGATTTTGGTGGTCTCCCAAGATTGTTCTGGTTTGTACTTTCTGAAGATACCTGGAGTGTAAGTTTACCGTTTAACCAGTTTTCAAAGCTGGTATAAAATCTCCAACGCTTTCTTAAATTTTTGACGAAATCAATTATTTTATTTTCAATTCCAATGGCGTATCATTTCAAAGCAGTTTATATTTTTTTTTTCTGTCATTAGCATATCAAACCAACAAAGTTTTCGAAAATGTCGAAGTGATATATTTGGGAAGCTTATGGTGAATGTGTTCCATCGGTTTCAACGAGCGAGAAATGGTTTGTTCAAAAGTTGGGATTTTGACATGGAAGTCAAAGATCGCCCAGGCTAGCTAATAAAGTTTGAAGACCAAGAATTGGAGGCATTACTCCATGAAGATTGTTGTAAATCTCAGCAAGTGTTTGGCAGCTACTCAAGCATTGGCAGCTACTCCAGCAGCAATTTCAAAACGTTTGCGAGCAGCAGGATTCATCCAAAAGCAGGGGAATTGGGTACCACACGAATTGAAGACGAGAGGTCTTGAAAGACATTTGCATGTCCGAAATGATGCTTGAACGCTATAAAAGAAAATCATTTTTGTACCGATTCATTACTTGCGATGAAAAATGGATTCATTACGGTAACCCGAAGCTTATGAGATCGTATGTGGACAACAAAGCCAAATATCCATTTCGCTAAGGTAATTCTCTGTATTTGGTGGGAGCAAAAGGGTCCTATCTATTATGAGCTGCTGAAATCTGACCTGACCATCACAGGGAACTTTTACCGAACGCAACTGATTCGTTGAAGGGAGCATTGGCCGAAAACGCTCAGAATATGTGGCCAGACATGAAACCGTAATATTCCATCATGACAACGCTCGGCCACATGTTGCAATACCTGTTAAAAACTATTTAGAAAAAAGTGGTTGGGAAGTTTTGCCTCACCCGCTTTATAGTCCAGACCTTGCCCGTCCGTCTACTATTTATTTCGATTGAAGCAGAACGCTCTCTCTGGGATACGCTTCACTTTGGAACAGAGTATCCGACATTTTCTTGTTTCGTTCTTGGCCTCAAAAGAACAGCAGTTCTTTTGACTCGGAATGCATTTGTTGCCAGAAAGTTGGGAAAAGGTCATAACTAACAACGGCAAATACTTTGAATAAATTTATATTGTAGAAATGATTCAAAGTAGAAGCTTAAAATTTTAAAAATTCCTAATTTTTAAGTCATACACCCAATACATGGAAATTTCGGCTATGTTTCCTGGATCGCGACGTTAATGTTGTTGAGCTACATGAGTCTTGATATTTCAGCTATCTTATTCTGTAAGAAGTTGTTATTAGCTATTATGCTGCAGTGTTATTAATGGTATGGAATCAAATCTGGCTGTTATTAGAGTTGGAGTGGATGGAGAGTTATACAACAACGATGACTCAGACGAACTGTGTTAAATATACTGGAACAAATGTTCAACACAGATCTCAGACCAGATAAAGGTTGGGAAAATTTGAGGTTATGAAGTAAATGGTTTGTCAAATGATGGAATATCAAAAATTGAGCTGTCATTCTTTGACATTTATTTAGTATAAACATGGGACATTTTAACCATACTCGTGAACAACGACATTTAATTGGGAAAATTAACTAACAACCATGAATTCGCGGACACCTTTTGAATCTGGTAATGTTGCCATCAGTTTTCATAGGTTTCAACAAGTCGGCACCATGAGGTATACAAATCCAAAAAAAATCAGTTGTTGCATGAGAAATTTACTGATGTTCTTAAGGAAAATTATTTTCAAATCATATGAATCAAATCTATATAAAATCAATGTTTAAACATTCCTGCCACACTCCCAGAACATATTCCCACACTAACTATAACCCATTAAATGCAACTATAGATCAACTACCTGCTGTGATCTCTACAAACAAAACACAACAATAATACGAGTAATTATCTTAAGTCACACACAAATCCTAAACCAAAAATAATTGACAAACTAAAGCTAAATACTCATAAAAGTGGGCACAGGCCAACAATGAAAACAAATCATTATTATTTGTGAAAACAAGGATAGTAAAAAGAAAGTCTTTATTTTTATAATACAAAAAAAATCCCACAGAAAAACAAACCGTGGAAAAACGCACAATAGATGGGATTGTAAAATAAAACACAGACAGGTAAACAAATAAACGTTAAAGTAATAATAATAATAATGAACAACAACCACAACAAAAATGCAGCTAAAATGACAGACAGACTCCCTGATAAAAGACAAGACACGCGACTGGCGCGTCAATGATAATGATGATGACGATGTTAATGACTGGCAATATGTATGAATGACGTTATTAATATGTGAATTTAATAGACACACAAACCTAATATGCAGATTATGGTCAGTTATAATGATTTAATCCTGCCATCGTTTAAATTACTCTTACTGTAAGTGCGCAATAACCAACCACCTTTACTGTGGTGTGTCTGTTACACTGATGAAAATAAATTAGTTTGGCAAAAGGAGTTGAAAATAGTGGAATTTTTTTTGGAAATTATCTTAAATGGATGGATCACAGATTTTCCAAATACATTTATGTTAATTTCGGGGAATTCCGTGAAATTACTAAGGACATCTCTGTCTTAGTGCAAAACCTACCTTATTTTACAACGCTGTATAGCAACCAGGGTTGTGCAAATCCTACGCTATTTTGTCAAATTACTAAGGACATCTCTGTCTTAGTGCAAACCCTACTTTATTTTACAACGCTGCTCAGCAACCAGGGTTGTATAAAATTACTAAAGAAATGTTTCTGGATTAGCAACGGATAGTGTCATACTGCACATGACATTTTTCTCCGTGTACAAGAACATTTTTAACATTAAAATTGCGGATATTATTACATCTCACTACAGCATCATTATTACATCTCAGTACGCATGTTTTTTTCCTTTTAACCTTAGCAACAGTTAGCCCAGACTAACATAGAGATTTTCCAATACAAAAACCAAATCAGAAAAGGAAAAGGGGGTGGTCCTTAGCAACCAGCCAATGCTGGCTTGTGATTAAAATTCTTGGTATACATTGCACGCTGTGCTAGCAATGTATACCTAACATTTAATATATTTTTTTTGGAACGTGTGATAAATGTATCATAATACCAAGCTGGTGGTGGTACGCATTTTATTCTTTTAAAGTAACTAAGTGTTAATCTACTTAGAGATGTAAACATAACTTTTGTGCTTTTTTTTGTGTGGTGTTTTCCTGAAATTAAGTTTAATCATAATGATGAACTTGGAAAGTCGTCTGTGTTGTTATAATTAAAGGCACGCGCCACTCAATATCACATTTCAAAATATTTTGACATGTTATACAAACTGATAATTCGTTAAAAGAAGTTTGGTTTTGTAGTGAATGAGGAGGATGCATATATTTCTTAATAAAAATTTATATATTGCTATAATTTAAGGTTTTCCATTCCCGGGAAATAATACCTCATTCCTGGATAGAGGAGATCATGATGTTGAGCTACATGTGTTTAGTTATTTAATTTCTTAGGTAGTTGCTAATAAGCTGCAGGTGTGTGAAACGCAATCAATACTGTGACGGAAATCTATACAGTTTGCCAGAATTGGCACAGAATTAAAGTGTAACTCTTGTTTGGGCTGGTTGGTGTCACCTTACGAACTGATCCATGTTAACCTTGAAATGGAGTAAGAGAGTTTTAAAACTCCAACGACACTCATCCACATCATCATTCGCCACAACACCTTTACCCACCACAATCTCATCAACAGCAGCAATTACTGTCGATGCGCTGATGCCCATGCTATTGCGGGGAAAACGGAGTTGGAGTTTTTTTAACATCTAAGTTCCACCAGCTGGCTGTCGTCCAACTGGCTGTCGTCCCGACATTACTACCTTCTTAGACGGTAATAGGGGTCTAGTCCTATTGGACTTTAACCATCAGGGAAGACAAGAGAGGTACTTTGTTGGCGGAACAAATTGATGAAACCATCTGATGCCTCGATACGATAACGAGTCCCGGTCCAATCAACAACGGACGCTGTAGTTTCTCTATGATAAGACCTATCATCGTTTATCTGTAATGACCTAAAGGTTTCTTCGTCTCTGAACGCCGAAATTACATCAACCAAAAACAAGCAGATTGGCAAGGCTTTAAAGAGCTCACCGATCATGCCTTCAAAGAGGAAGTTCCGCGAACCCGTAACCATAGCAGCCGCTCTCTTCATCCCTGCTGTTAGATTATCCGTAGTGCAGCTGCAATTTCCCAGCAGAAGCAGCGGAATGAGCGTGATGTCATCCGAAGTACAAACCCAAGGATTAACCATCTAAATTACGATATCATCAGGTGGGTAAATGAGGAGACATGTCAGCAAGGACCTTCGAGTATTCAAGGAGGGCATAGAAATTCATATGTGACAGCGACATTCATAGAAACGCCATCAATAAAGCGGTCTCAACATAACGCATGAAATGCCAATAGCAGACACGAGTCGTGAAATATTAGAATATTGTTACGAAATTGTACTTGAATTCAAATATAACGATTTTAACGGCTGATTTAAAAGTAGCCTAATGCTTTCAAATAACAGTGCTGTAATAGCAAACTGTAACATATTTGTGGGCATTATTAACATTGAATAAAAGCTTTCAGTTGACCATTGATAGTAAGTTGGCAACGCTGTTTGCTGCGACCGTATATTCGAATTCGAATATTCAGTTAAATGACATTGTAGAAAGTACACCACAGATGGCGTATGTATTAGAAAGCTCTAGACAGTTAAAGAGAAATCTAGAGTACAGGTGGCAGTGTTATAAATAGTGCAGAGGTTGCAGTCGTTAGTGAGTTTATCAGAGACGCTATTTGAATAAACATCAACTGAGTGCCTTAAAGAGTGCTGTGTTTTTCAAGTGAATTCGTGTACATTATAAAGTGTGTCTGTATTTCTGAGAATTTATAAACGTGTATAAAATAAAACATTGAGTGACTATTTAATTCTGTTGTTGTACATTTTTAAATAAATAAAGAGTTGTTACACTACTAAACGGCTTTTATTTGCAATCAAAAGCATCCGGTTTATTTAAAGGAAATAAACCAACGTTTTGAAAAGGTTAAAACGTAACAATATTATGACAATATGACAAAAGGTATCCTAACCTTGTGAATCGACCAAATATGAACGGGTTTTAATACTACATTTCTTTCTCTGGACGACTGACTACCGGGAAAAGTAAATTTTTCAAGTCTCAACATCTTCACCGTTGCTTTGATAATGTCAAAGAGCACAGGCTGTAGATTTTACTATCTGGAGTTTGAATTTAAAGTATCCCATCGCAGTGTTTTCCAAGCCGAAGTTTATGCAATAGTCATGTCATCTAGACGTACACAAATGTTTGCAATATTTAGTTGCGAGGATAGTGCTGAAACTGTCATTATCCCTCCTATATCCTTAATCTTCCAATGCATTAGGCAGGAGTCCAAGTTGAAGTGGATAAATCGTTGGAGAGTCCGACAGTTGTTTGCTAACAAAATACTTATGGGACGTAACAAATGTCGATTAGAATAATAAACTAAGGATGACCATTAATCTTAGCACAGGTCATAACTCATGGTAAACTTTTGGTAAGGTATTCGAAAAATGTGGAAATTACAATCGGATTGACAAACTTATAAATATATACCCTTGCGACTCATGGTAAAGGATATAAAAACATCTGCTTTAATGCACTCGTTTATAACGATGTATCGGTTAATATGAACTAATTTGTTGACTACAATTTGCCTTTGTTAAAGACATCTCAAAAATATGTGTAAAAATTAGAAAATATTTGGTAATTCTAGAAAAACTACAGATATGTTCTTCAAAAAATAGATGAAAATCAAACAAGTAAGAGAGTAGAGTATCCAAAACCGAAACCGATTTGGGTTTTTTTAACTTTGCGGTTTTTTGACAACCCGGTTTTTTTAAGACGGTTAACCGGTTTTAATGAAATATAGAAAATATATTCAAACATATTTATGAAAAACTTTGATACCATTTCATCTTTTACGAATAAAATAATTGCATAAAGATAGAATACAAAAATGCAAAATTTCCGAAGATTTCCGAAGATTTAGTACACGATTCTTAACACAGCGACCACAAATAAAAATAAATTTAAGGAGACCTTTTCCATATTAAATAAAAATTTAATATAAACCGGTTAACCGGTTTTTTTGATGACAAAAACCGAAACCGTTTAACCGGTTTTTTTAAAAAGCAATAATCAAAACCGGTTTTTTCAAAAACACACTATTTCGGTTAAACCGGAAACCGGTTTTTAAAATTTGCCGGTTTTTTGGACACTATATAAGAGAGCTATATTCGGCTGTGCCGAATCTTATATACCCTTCAACAAATTATACTTCAAAATAAAAATTTTAAATATTTTTAGGTAAACAAAATTTATTTTTTTTCCAAAGTTGTTTTTTTCATTTTTTGGAAAATTTTTTTTTCGAAATGTTTTTTTTTATATTTAATTTTTTTTTTAAATTTAATTTTTTTTTAATATTTAGCGAAAAAATAACTTTTGGTGAAAAAAAATTCGGGTTAAAAAATATTTTTTCCGATTTTGACCTATTTCAAGTCCTTACTTACTATGGTCTTATATATGTCATTGCAAAGGTCTTATATCTCAGCCATTTGTGGGCCGATTTTCTCGATTTAAAATAGCAACCGAGCCGGAAGAATTCCGGAGATATTGATGTATGAATCGTGTATGTAAGTTATTTGAGGTCTTCAGAAAATTGATTTCAACAGACAGACATGGCTTAATCGACTCCGCTATCTATAAGGATCCAGAATATATACACTTTATAGGGTCGGAAAATTATATTGTGGTATTACAAACGGAATGACAAACTTATATATACCCTTCTCACGAAGGTGAAGGGTATAATGAGAAAATATTTGGCAATGCTAGAAAAAATACGAATACTTTAAAAAAAATAGATGGAAAACAAATAATTTAAGAGAAGTTGTTTGTTTCCGTTTATTGTGAACTTCTTATAAGCGAGTTTTTCTGTAAAAGAAATTGTTAATTTTTCTATTTCACCGAATTGATTTTAGCACCTTTATTCTTACTAGAAATAAAAGAGTGTTGCCATAACTAAGGTACATGTCTTCGCTACATGTTAGCAAAGACATAAACATATTTAGTTGTGGCAAAAAACAGTGTTCCCATATAAAATGTTTCGGTAGCGACTTAATGGTGCTAAAATTAGCTAAAAATTATCAAAGACATAAACATCTCTATACAACACCACGGAAGTATTTGTTTACATTTTATCCAAAATTTTAAAAATTAAAATTATCCAGATTTTCATGATTTACAAATACATATTGGGTGTATGACTTAAAAATGCGGGATTTTTAAAAATGTTTAGCTTTTATTTTGAAATATTTATACGATATACATAAATTGGCCAGAGAGCGTTCTGCATTGATCGAAACAAATATGTAGTAGTCGTATGGGTCACGGTCTGGACTATAAAGCGAGTGAGGCAAAACTACCCAACCACTTTATTTTAAATACTTAATAACAGGTATATCAACATGTGGCCGAGCATTGTCATGATGGAATATTACTGTTTCATGTCTGGCCACATATTCTGAGCGTTTATCGCCAAATGCTAGCTTCAAACGAATCAATTGATGGTCTGGCCAGATTCCAGCAACTCAAAATAGGAAGGACTCATTTGCTTCACATACGATCTCTTACGCTTCGGTTGATAGTATGTTTCGGTGGAAAAATTATTTTCTTTTATACTGTTCAAGCATCATTTCAAGATCTCTCGTCTTCAATTCTTATGGTACCCTATGTCCCTTCTTTTGGACGAATCCTGCTGCATTTAAACGTTTTGAAATTGCTTCTTTGGTTTACGTGGTAGTTCACTTCGTGCGAACAATCAAGTAGAGTCGAAGGGACCACGCTTCTTTAGTAGCTCCCAATGATTTTGCAAGCTCTTATTGAGTTCTACAACAATCTTCATGGAGTAATGCCTCCAATAATTCTCATCGTTGCTTTAATCATAATGGAAATATTTATGCTAGCTTAACACAAACTAAAGATGGCACAGACATTTCCATTATGCATTATCCCATTAAAACGAATCACAGTTTTCATCAAATTATGTAAAATTTTATTTATAAAAAAAACCGTTTAATACAAATAAACAAAAAATATGCCAAGACACAAATAATGAATATTATCTAGACTATTTATGATTACGGCCACGTTTACGTTGCGGTACATCTTCTTCTGAACTGCCAGTTTCCTGGATAACTTTGCTGCGTGATGTGCCACCTCGACGTGAGGAAGAGCTGGTAGTATTTGAAGACGAGGATTTTTTGCTTGATTTGGCAGTTTGAGGAGGACGCTCATCACTAGACGAATCACTAGAGGATTCACTTTGCGATGAGACTTGGGTTTTCTTTCCTCTTACTGTTTTCGATTTATTGGAGGATTTTTTGGGAGCTTCATCTTCAGAAAAGTCTGAATTATCTTCAGAAGATGACTTTTGTCTATTTCTACCACGACCACCTCTTCTATTTGAGGTTTTATTTAAAGTTTTTGATGATTTCGTTTTGGTTTTATTGGCCCTGTGATTATTATTGCCACTAGGAGCATTTTCTTTTTCATTTTCTTCATTGCTATTTTTCTCCTCATTGGGATCAAATACTTTTAAACACTCATTAATGCGGGTCTCCAATTCCTGTACAGCAGTCTTGAGTTCAGGTTTGGCCAGTTTCGAGGTGTTACTAATGATCAGTTTGAACGATTGATAAACCTCATCCACCTGCACTTTGTCCTTGTAATACTGTATATTATCGGTTAGTTTCTTAATGGTTTTCTCATTGTACGACAACAAACTCAGGCAGTAGGCAATATCACGCCATTGTCTTTCCTCTCTGGTGACGGGGAAACGTAGACACAATTTCTCCACCAAAGTCTCAACCTGACGATCTTTCTGTATCAAACCCAAAATGTAACGCATTATGATGTGATATTTCTCCTCTTCCAAATTCAAAGCGGTATCACTCAATTTCGAAATGATATCGGGTAAAACATTATACAAAATATTCGATTTATTGGCAATTTCCTTAAAGAATTGTTGGGTAATATTTTTAATCTCAGCATGAGGATCCACTATACACATGGCCAAATCGGCTATTTGTCCCTTGACACGTATCATTTCGTGCAAAATCAAATGCGACAACATTTTCACTGCCGTCAATCTCAGCTCGTTATCTTCCTCGTGCAGAGTCGAATAGAAATGTCCCGTCCAGGGTTCAATTATGTTGGGAAAACGAAAAGTTAAATCCGATAGACCTATGACAATATTACACTTGATTTTTATGTTTTTCGTGTGATTGAGTATGTTCATTAGGAAGGGCATGTTGGCCTCACAAAATCTAGTGGACACAGACATAAAACGTATTAGGGCCAGAGTGGCAGCTTGCTGCAGGGAGGCATCACGATATTTGGCCGGATATTTACAAATTTCCATGACGTAAGGGAAAATTTTGGCCAGTAAAGAATTTTCACCATATATTAGGACTTCTTCGCAGATGTGATTGATTAGTTCGGCGATATTATCCTCGGCCGTGGCACCAACAAGATCTTCGTCGGGCTGCAAGTATAGGAGAATGGAAAAATAAATATTTTTAGATGTTTTGAGGAGGAAGGCAAATTAGGATAACTACAAATTCTTGTTAATAACAAGTAAGAGAGTTATATTCGGCTGTGCCGAATCTTATATACCCTTCACCAAATTAGACTTCAACATAAAAATTTTAAATATTTTTAGGTAAATAAAATTTATTTTTTTTTTCAAAGTTGTCTTTTTCATTTTTTGGAAAAAAAATTTTCGGATTTTTTTTTTAATTTTTTAAATTAAAATTTTTTTTTTTTAAAATAAAACATTTTTTTTTTAATTTAAAATTTTTTTTTAATTTAAAATTTTTTTTTTAATTAAAAAATTTTTTTTTTTAATTTAAAAATTTTTTTTTTAATATTTAGCGAAAATAAACTTTTGGTGAAAAAAAAATTCGTGTCAAAAAATATTTTTTCCGATTTTGACCCATCGTAGGTCCAACTTTCTATGGTCTTGACAAAACAATGGAAACTTTTCCAAATATTTCATTAGTGGCCTAAAATCTGAAATAATTTTTTAAAAAATTTTAACATTTTTGTAGTATTTTATTTGTATACTTTTATTAACTTAAATTAACAAAAAAACAAAGGACATAATTAATTAAATTCTAAAAATGAGAAAACAAAATTAAAAGATTTCTTTATTACGGCATTGACAAAACAATGGAAACTTAGGTATTATTTTAACAAATATGGTCTAAACTTTGCAATAACTCAATATTTTGTTGGGTATCTCTTATTTTTTATAACTGCTACACATCGACGATGCATTGAACCAATTAAAGAGTCAATGGTCTCCTTTGAAATATTTTGTCATTCCCTTATAACCGCCTCCGATAAATCTTCCTTCCTGGTGTAATTTTGGGTCCTTATTTTACGATCTACAATTTCCCATAGATTTTCTAAGGTATTGAGATCTGGCGATTGGGCAGGCCACTTCAAAACACGTACCTCGTTGGATTGTAACCACTCGGTTACAACCCTAGAGGTGTGTTTCAAGTCGTTGTCGTGTTGGAATCTCCAAACTAGGGGCATATTTTCCTCAGCGTATGGATACATAACATCCTTTAATATGGTTCTGTATTATATACCTGTCATGGTATCTTTTATAATATGAATTGGGTCCATACCTTGCCCTGAAAAATATCCCCATACCATAATATTGCCACCGCCAAACTTTACAGTCTTATTTGTGTACTTTGGATCTAATCTTTTTCCCTTTGGTCGTCTTACAAATGTTCTCCCATCACTGCCTCTTAAATTGTATTTGGATTCGTCGGAAAAGAGGACAGTATTCCATTTCTGTATCGACCAAATTGTAGACGAGCACAACGGTTCTTTTTAGAAATGAGTGGTTTTTTCATAGGACGATAGCAACCAAGACCAGCCTCATTTGCCCTGCGACTAACTGTTCGAGTACTTATTTCTAATTTTAGACTATTAACAACCTCTTGAGGAGTTATTTTTGGGAATATCTTGAACTCTCTCGCTATTAAATTATCTTGTCTAGGAGTAGTCTTACGAGGTCTTCCACCTAAATCACGAAATATCTTTATAATTTTTGAAACTGCTGATTTATTTATTGAATATTTGTCACAGATACTTTTTTGTTTTAAACCAGCTTTAAAATCGTTAATTATTTTATTTTTTAAGTCTTCACAAATGTTAACTTTAGCCATTTTCGTTAACTTTGAAAAAAGCAATTATGCGAAAAACTTAGACAAAGAAATTGTGAAAAATTACCAGAATTTAAAAATAAAATAACTGTAAACAGGATGCTTTTTACATCGTTCTTTTAAATATTATTTTCGTTTTACACTTCTTTCTTGCAGAAATTTAAAAGTTTCCATTGTTTTGTCAGTAGCGAAATAGTGAATATTTTTAATTTTGTTCCCTAATTATGTTGTTTGTTTTTCAGTTAATTTATATAAATAAAACTATACAAGTAAAATACTAAAAAAAAAAAATTATTTTAAAAAATATTTTAAATTTTGGGCTACATATGGAATATTTGGAAAAGTTTCCATTGTTTTGTCAACCACTGTAGGTAAAAAATCGAGGATGTCCTGGTTTTTTTCCTTATATCTCAGTCATTGTGGAACGATATTCTCGATTTTAAAATTTTTTTTTTTCATTTTTTTTTTTAAGTTATCGAAAAAAAACTTTTGGTGAAAAAAAAAATTCGGGTTAAAAAATATTTTTTCGATTTTGGCCCATTGTAGGTCCAACTTTCTATGGTCTTATATATGTCGTTGCAAAGGTCTTTGAATTATCTATTATTAGATATCTATATTGTCTATATTCATGACTTAGTAATCCAGATATAGGACAAAATATGTAGGTCAAAAATCGAGGTTGTACTGGTTATTTCCTTATATCTCAGTCATTTGTGGACCGATTTTCTCAATTTTAAATACCAACCGAGCAGGAAGAATTCCGGAGACATTGATGTATGAATCGTGTATGT
The DNA here is from genome assembly GCF_958450345.1 of Calliphora vicina. Taxonomy (NCBI): domain Eukaryota; kingdom Metazoa; phylum Arthropoda; class Insecta; order Diptera; family Calliphoridae; genus Calliphora; species Calliphora vicina. The sequence goes on along the minus strand of NC_088784.1, from coordinate 22,039,186 downwards.
AACTTTATTCGAGGACTTCGGGTAGTTGATTTCAACATACAGACATTATTTTTTTCCAAAGTTGAATTTTTTTAAAAAAAAAACATTTTTTCGAATTGTTTTTTTAAATTTTTTTTTAAAATTTTATTTTTTTTTAATATTTAGCGAAAAAAAACTTGGTGAAAAAAAAATTCGGGTTAAAAAATATTTTTTCCGATTTTGACCCATTGTTGGTCCAACTTTCTATGTTCTTATATACATACATATGTACGTCATTGCAAAGGTCTTTGAATTATCTATTATTAGATATCCATATTGTCTATATAATCCAGTAATCCAGATATAGGTCATAATAGGTCAAAAATCGAGGTTGTACTGGTTTTTTCCTTATATCTCAGTCATTTGTGGACCGATTTGCTCGATTTTAAATACCAACCCAGTCGGAAGAATTCCGGACACATTGATGTATAAATTGTGTATATAAGTTATTTGGGGGCTTTGGGAAGTTGATTTCAACAGACAGATAGACGGACATGTCTTAATCGACTCACAAAGGTGAAGTGTATAAAAACGGCTTTAAAATATTAATTAACACTTTGTACATAATATCACTTACCTCTTGTTGTGGTTCCGCTGCTGCTCCCGACAGTCTTTTCAACGACTCCGTGGCCGACATATTCAAATTTCCCGTCTTACGTCTATTATGATTGAAGGCATTCAAGGCATTTTTCTTTTTCTTCTCCTCACACTCCGTCAACTCCTGGCGATATTTCATATTGTTGTACACATCTATATCCAAAAAGATCATCTCCTTCAATGTCATATAGCCAATAATGAAAATGAAACGCGTTAGCAAAAACACCGGCATACGCATTTGTGTTGTATTTGCCTCATTATCACTTGGCTGCTGTGTTGGCATTATGGTCTGGGAGTGTGCCTGGGTGGCTGCTTGTGTTTCGGGTATTTGTTGAGAGAATGGTGTCTCAAGGGCTTGAGCCTGCTGGGAGGCGGTTATTTCACATAATTTCACTGAGAAGGCTTTAAACTTTTTCATTAATTCAATCACAATGTTTTGTGAAATCACATCTGGTGTCTGACACAAGGTATAATAGAATTGCAATGTTTTCATGGCCAACTTATCGAAATCGGGCACACGGGGATGAAAAAAGAATTTCATAAACATATCGGTGACTTTAAGCACTATGGCCGAGTCGACCTCATAACGTTTGTAGTACTTAGAGCTTAAAGTTTGATCAATGGAGTTCAAGAGAAACTCTAAACAACTGGTGTAAATACGGGGATCGGTTTTGCCACGCGGACCTAAACCAATCGTTTCAATTATGGGTATATTAGCCGAGGCTATAGATGATTTGGCATTGGAGCACATAATGAGCAGCTGTAAAGCCAAGCGTGACTCATTCTCGGTGGTGCCCTCAAGTTTTAAAGTAAATCTTTCAAACAGTAACTGTATGATGAGACCATCAATGTCTTCATTGCTTACCCATTCTTTAACCAAACACTCCATGGCGGTGTAGTGGCCATACTCCAAGCCCTCCAGGAAACGTGAGAGATTTTGTACCACACGCAAGGCATGAGCTCTAAGAAAAAGATAAGAAAAATTTCATTTATTTGAAATAAAAGCTAAGGCTTAACTTGAAATTACCTGCCAGTTTGATCGGTGGTGAATAACACCTTTTTATAGGCATCTGAGACAGCATCACGTTTCTCTTTATCCGAAGACCACACCAAATACAGCATTTGTCTCATGCCATTCTCGGTGCCTTTAATGCCAAACATATAACCCGTGGTAAAGAGATCCACAGCCTCATAAACATCTGAATTGGTTTTGGATAATAACATTTCCTGTAATTTAGGCATGGCCCTGGAAACAACTTTCGAAAATTCTATAGAATCTTGTAAAAATTGTACAGTTTTTATTTGGGTGCCCAGTTCCTCATTCTATATAAAAAAATAACTAAAAAAATAACCAAGTTTTTAACACAATTTTTTTATAAAATAACTTACACTATCTTTACAACCATTAGCCAGGAATATATAGGATTTCAGCAAAGCCATATAGTAGGCACATTGTTCTTCATGCCTCAAAGACAGCCTGAGTTCTGAATTGCCTGCCACATGATCTGCTTTTCTAACCAAAACCACCGCTTCTTTGTAATTCTTTTCCAGCAGCATAGTAGAAATACGTTGCACTAAATCTTCATAATTCTCTTGTGTTTCTGGTGGTGCATTGTGTTCCCTTATGCTTTCCTCTACAAAGGGCAATATCTCTGGTATAACCAAACTCCATTTTTCTTCCAATTCCTCTGCCTTTTTACGTTCTTCTCCCAACAATTCCGTTAGTTTTTCCATTTTTTGCACTTCTTCCTCGTGTTTTTGATGTAATTCAGCCAAAGTCAACTTTGCTGAATAGGGATTTCTCTCCAGAAAAGCCTTAATCAATTGCACTGCATGTTTCCTAACCGAAGAGGTTTTATCATCCAGTCTTTCTACAGCCTCACACAATACTTTTATTTGAAATGTTAGTGGTACGGCCTGATCTTCTTTCATGTGATGCCAAATTTGCAAAACTTTAGCCCTAACATGAGCTGAAACATCATTAATATGCATTAGCAGATTCTCCAAGAATTCATTACGTGCCTCTTTCAATTCCTCCGACAATTCCTCGGACGTCAATTCGCCCACTATAGCATCACCCATAATTTGTAAAATACAATTGCGTAAAACATGCGACTCACAATTTAACAATTCATCACAAAGTGTCGAGAGATGGGGTATCATTAGTTTGGGTGCTATGGAAGCCAGTTCCATAAGAAAGTTAGAGAAATTACGTGATATAGCGGTGTCAGCTGAATCTAAAGTTAAACACTCGACAATTTCTTTAATTAACACCGAAAATATACTTGTTATGCCGTATTCCTCGTGCAGCACATTAATGCCATTGGCTATGGAAACGCCAGCATGTTCGGTGGTGCGTAAAATTTGTAATATGCGCACGGGAAAATTCATGGCATGTTGATAACGTTTGATGGCAGTGCCGAAAATTTGAAAAATGGTTTCCACAATGTGGCGATTATCGGGACGTACGTGCAGCAACTCCAAGGTACGATAACAAATGTCACATAATAAACTGGAATGGAAGTTTAATTAGATAATTCAGAAAATGTTAAAAAGTTAAAAACTAAATTTAGTGTCCGATTCTGAGCCTGTTTAAGTTTCGTAGAAAGGTTTTGGGGATGATTGTTTTTGTAATAATATAAAGATACACTCTATGAAATTTACTCCTACAAAGTTATACAAATTAACTTTTCTTCTCCACATTAAACCATGTACTCACTTTACAAAATTTTCCTCCGCCATCGGTGGACTCCACAGTTTTTCCAATGGAAATTGCATCACATTGTATAATTGAACAAGAAACTTGCCCCTCTTTGTCTCCCAGTCCGGATACTGTTCCACAGTATCAGCATGTTTACCGCGTCTCTTTTGTTGATTGGTCTGTTGTTGCTGCTGCAGGCGAGCAATATTGGCATCAATCTTACGCACCACATTAACAATTAGAAATAAACACATTTTGGTTAAATTCAAGTAGCCATTACGTTCTTGTTGCGTAGGAGGCTCGCTAACCGCCAAAAAGGGTGCCAACCGGTTGCCCAGCTTATCGACGGTCATGTACAGTAAATCAAAGCTACGCATTAAATTGGTCATGGCCACCGAATCAGTGTTTTTATTTTCAATCACCGCATAATAGGTATCGAAATGATCGAACAAATAAAAAGGATCCCCCTGGTGCAGCATTTGCTTGCAGGCTTTAATTAAAACAATGAATTATTAATTAATTTGATGGGCATTCAATTAAAGTAAATAATTTCCCCTTTACCTCTTAGTTTGTCGGGTATTTCACCCGGGCTGTATAAATGCTTCACATAGTAGGTGTCTCTGCTGGAATTCAGTAAATCACCATTTGTTAATGGCAATATAAATTGAAAATCCATTATATTTTGTTAATTTTATTCGATTTGTTAATAATTTTTGTGCACAAATTCCTCTAGTATTGTTAATTTCAACGGATAATTGTTTTGTTTGACAATTTCAAGAATGACGCCAAATTGCCTACAGAGTTGCATAAAAGGTAGTATTTTGTCAACAATGAGCAGTGTTGCTAATTTTTTTGGTAATAAAAAACCGCTAGAAGCTAAATTAATTTGTTTGTTCTTTATTTTTAGCGATTTTGGAATTTAAACCTTAAGATTATTTTATTATTCAATGATTATGAGCAGTATTAGTCAATTTATTATTACTCTGGATATTTTAGGATGGAAATTGATCATCGAAATTATATTAATGGGCGCTTTTATGATTCGCATAAAATTGTTTTCTTTTATGCCGACATGTGTTATTGCGAAAGGGTTTAAAATCTGCGGTATGTAAAACACCTATAACTCGGGAATAATAATGTAAATGTGGCCGTATAATACGTCAAATGAAAGCCTGAAGTCTTGTAAAATTATTATAAGAAAATGTATACATTAAATATAGCATATTTTAATTAAACAAACCATTTTCCAAAACTTTTCGGAATTAAAACTCAAAACTTTAAATTTCTACTCTAATGGATTTAAAAAATTTTAAGATTTATATCTAATGTTAAATGTATTTTAAAAACCTATCCAATGACATATATATTTTTTTTTTTTTTATTTTTTTATTATTATTTATTTTCAACAACCTAGCCTATTGGCCATAATCGGTTATAAAATCGGTTACAAATCGGATAAAAAACAACAAAAATACAATATAGCCAATATTCGAACTTTGAAGGCCTTTTTCTCAGGAAATATGGACTAGCGACAAAAACAAAATATATCGTAATGTTCAAAATAAAGATGTACCTCTAGTTTAGTAACAAAATCAGTATGAATTAAACGGGGAAGTGTAAAATAGGGGAGTAAAAGAGTGCTTGTATATATGAAAATTAATGAAAATATTAAGTGTCCTACTTATATGACCATTTACTGTTCGTTTTGCGAGTTTTATTTTCTCCTCTAACAAAAACCGCTAAATTCGAGAAGAAATCGTTAGATCAACAACACTGATTTCAAAAAAGAAGAAGTTGCATTTGTTTTGAAAGCACGTTTTAGTAAAAGGAAAATTCATTTATTCATAAATATTTGAAAATTAAGCAAATTTTATATTAAATTTCACTTTAAAAAACATGTCTTCGGAAGTAGCCAACAATGATGGACAGGCGGTCTATAAAAGAAACAAGAAAAAGAAGAAAAACTCCAGATTTCTACGCAATGCCAAAGGTTTTGCCAAGCAGGGCATTTTTGGACGTGGTACCCACATTGATGATGATCAATATAATTATTTTATAAATATATTGGATACCATGAAAACCGGCTTTGAGGATGTGGAAGAGAAAGGTAAGTTCAATGAAGATTTCTAAGACAAAATCTAACTTTTCGTGTCTTTTAGTGAATATGGCCACCAATGTGTTTGAACAAACGAAAGGCCAGGAGGTGCATTTGGCTTCCAATCAAATTGTTTGTAAAGCTTTGGAATCTTTGGTGGGTTTTGTTGATGCCGAACAGTTGGAATCATACTTTGAGGTGTTTGCCGATAGTTTTCGACCAATTTGTTCAGATCGTTTTGCCTCGCATGTCTTGCAGAAAATGGTTGAAATAGCTTTTCTAAGATCTCTGAGTAAAGATCAATTGAAAAAGGATGACAATGAAACAAAGGAAACAAAAGAAACAAAAGACAGCAAAGAAAAAGATGATAATGAGGATGAACAACCTGCCGCCAAAAAACCCAAACTAAATAAAGATGTTTTGAGCGAAGAAAACTATAATTTAGATACTGAGTTTACGCCAGAGCATAAAACCAATTGTGGTAAGTTTGTGTTAAGAGTGGGCAAATTTATGTTGAACAATTTGGAAGATTTTGTGTGGGATTCTTGTGCCAGCCATATTATGCGTACTTGTATACTGTGTCTCTCGGGTATACATGTGGCCAAGGTGGCGTTTGAAAAAGGAGGTGCCAGTTTGGCTAAAAATCGCAAAATCTATGAAGTGTCCAGTGAATGGCAAGAAGTGGCCAAAGAGTTTGCCCAGCGTTTAGAAATGTGGCCTCAGTTCAGTGATTTCCCCTATCAGGAACACTCCTCAGCTTTGATGGGTGTTTTGTGCATTGCCTTAAAAGTGATTGATAAGAAAATGTTAAAAAATTTGGGTAAAAAGATTTTAATGGAAGCTCTACTCAAAGTCGATGTAGATGAGGATGAAAAATTGAAAAAGATTGAAATCTTAGATGATGAGGAAGAAAACAGAGAAAAAGCTAAAGAGGATGAAGAAAATGCAACAAAAGAGGAAGAGGTCGCCGCTAAAAATGTACCCAAATTATCCAAAGTTTTTGAGTATCAATCTTCTATAATATTATTGGAAACTTTATTAACAGTAGCTGGTCCCAAACTATTAACACAACTATATGCCATGTTATTTAGCAATAAATTGGCGGTATTGGCCCAACAACCTTTAACGAATTTTGCTGTGCAAAAACTTTTAATCAATATCAAAGAAAAAGAAGATTTTGAAAATATATTTCAAGAACTGCAAGATCATATAGAAGAGTTATTGAAAATTGGTCATACTGGTGTGATAACCTCGCTCTCCTCTGCCTGTTTAAGACTACAAACCAAGCAGGCTCAACTGATAGTGGCCTTGCAAACAGCTCTGCATATAAGCGGTGACAAAGAACGTTTAAAATCCTTCTTCCTGTGCCTGTTAAAACTAAAACCTTTTGAAATTCTACAACAAGATAAAAGCAATTTTGTGCACTTGCACGGCTCTTTATTAATACAAGATATTCTACGCTTCAATAAACCTATTTTCATGGTCAATTGCATTTTGGAAACTTCACCCGACCACTTGGTAACCGTTTTCAATACCCCCAATGGTTCACATATCTGTGATGCTTTTCTACAAAGTAAATTTATTGGTGAAAAATCACGCGATAAATTGTTTAAGCACTTGGAAGGTTTCTATGTGGACTTGGCCATAACGAAATTTGGCTCTCGTGTGGTGGAGTCTTGTTTTGCCGCAGCTCACGAAACACAAAAACCCAAAATTGTCAAAGAATTAGCGGACAAATCGAATAAATTAAAGGGTTCACCGTTTGGTAAATTGATAAATCACAAGTTACGTGTGGATACGTATCGTTTGTCGGCGGAACAATGGAAGGCCAGTTTACAGCAGAAAGAGTCAAAGGCTCAGCAATTATTTAAGGATATAATTAATTGATATGTTGGATGTTAATAGAAAGAGTGAGAAATAAATAGAGTTTTATTTATACATGTGTAAATTTTTTGTTTGTTATTGAAGGGATTCGAAGGAGCCTAATGAAATGGTAAGTAGGAAGAAATTTTTAAATAAATATTTAAATCATTGGTAGGCGTTCATATTGTTGAGATTACGAACATTTTCGTGAATTTACACGTACACAACCCGAAAGTAAACAAAACACACAGCAAGAGCGTAAAAAATACAAATAACTCATTTGGTTTCAAACAATAGAGCGTAAAAATACAAATATTTCATTCTGTTTCTTGATGTTGTTGCGGATTTTTTATTTTTAACCCATACATGCACACAAACTACAATTTCTCTTTTTGCGCTTCCCTGATTTAAATAGAAATCGTTCTTATAACATGTTTGCTTGTTTATTATTCTACCACGCCCACTATTTGTGAAATAGTTATCTTGCTCAATCTTTATGCAATCTTTGAATATGTTCACATGCCTTTTATAAGATGCCACGCCCACTTCTAAATCTGTTATCGCTCGCATATATAACCAATTCCAGATATTAACATTGCTCTAGCTTCCTAAGAAGTTGGACAACTCTACTACATGATTAATACATCAATATATCCGCTATAGATTGCGGTTCGGTTGCTATTTAAAATCGAGAAAATTTGCCCATAAATGTCTGAGATATAAGGAAATATCCAGGACAACCTCGATTTTTTTTACCTATTTTTGACCTACATATATCTGGATTACTAAGTCATTAATATCTACTGATAGATATTTCAAATACCTTTGCAACGACATATATAAGACCATAGTTGGACCTACAATGGGTCAAATTCGGAAAAAATATTTTTTAATCCGAATTTTTTTTTTCACCAAAAGTTTTTTTTTGCTGAATATTAAAAAAAAATTAAAATATCAAAAAAAAAAATTTTAAAAAATTAAAAAAACAATTCGAAATTTTTTTTTCCAAAAAATAAATAAAATATTTAAAATTTTTATTTTGAATTATAATTTGGTGAAGGTTATATAAGATTCGGCACAGCCGAATATAGAGCTCTCTAACTTGTTTTCTTTACCATGATTGATGATAAGTTATTTTGTTTGAGAAAATCATTCACTTGATGATACGTTATTTTGAAAATCGGTCCACAAATGGCTGAGATATAAGTAAAAAACCAGGACAAACTCGATTTTTGGCCTAATTTTGACCTATATCTGGATTACTAAGCCATTAATATAGACAATATGGATATCTAATGATAGATATTTCAAAGACCTTTGCAACGACGTATAAACCCATAGTAAGTTGGACCTACAATGAAAAAAATTAAAATTTAAAAAAAAAATTTTAAATTTAAAAAAAAATTTTAAAATTTAAAGAAAAACAATTCGAAAATTTGTTTCCCAAAAAATTAAAAAAAGTAAAAAAAAATTTTTTGTTTACCTAAAAATATTTAAAATTTTTATTTTGAAGTATAATTTGGTGAAAGGTATATAAGATTCGGCAGAGCCGAATATAGCTCCCTTACTTGTTTTCTTTAGCACTTGATGATACATTATTTTGAAAATCGGTCCACAAATGGCTGAGATATAAGTAAAAAACCAGGACAACCTCGATTTTTTATCTATATCTGGATTACTAAGTCATTAATATAGACAATATGTAATGATAGATATTTTTGAAAGACCTTTGCAACGACGTATATAAGACCATAGGAAGTTGGACCTGCAATGGGTCAAAATCGGAAAAAATATTTTTTAACCCGAATTTTTTTTTCGCTGAATATTAAAAAAAAATTTAATTTAAAAAATGGAGAAAAACAATTCGAAATTTTTTTTTTCCAAAAAATTACAAAAAAAAACTTCTGAAAAATATTTTTTAACCCGAATTTTTTTTCCACCAAAAGTTTTTTTCGCTGAATATTAAAAAAATATTAAAAAAAAAATAAATTTAAAAAATGGAAAAAAAACAATTCGAAATTTTTTTTAAAAAAAATGAAAAAAACAACTTTGGAAAACAAATAAATTCTGTTTCTGTTTAAAATTTTTATTTTGAACTTTAATTTGGTGAAGGGTATAAGATTCGGCAATATAAGACCATAGGAAGTTGGACCTGCAATGGGTCAAAATCGGAAAAAATATTTTTTAAGCCGATTTTTTTTTTCACCAAAAGTTTTTTTCGCTGAATATTAAAAAAAAATTTAAAAACTAAAAAAAAAATTTAAAATTTTAAAAAAAAAATTTTAAAATTTTAAAAAACAACTTTGGAAAAAAATAAATTCCAAAAAATTAAAAAAACAACTTTGGAAAAAAAATTAATTTTGTTTACCCAAAAATATTTAAAATTTTTATTTTGAAATATAATTTGGCGAAGGGTATATAAGATTCGGCACAGCCAAATATAGCTCTCTTTCTTGTTTTCACTAAAATTTTGTTTCATCAAATTAAAAAAAAAATATATAAAAAATTAAAAAACAATTTTGAAAAAAAATATGTAATTTTAAATTTTTATTTTAAAGCATATCTTGATGATACGTTACATATTTTTAAATTTTGCTATAACTTGATTATTTCTGATAGCAGAAGTTTAAAATTTGTAACACACATGTAATACAATACGATGTAGTGAATCGTAATCAATAAAAAAACTCAATTTCGAATTTGTTGATGATACGTTGTTTTGCATTTTAGGTGACGATTAGGGTTTTTATCCCGGGAATTCCCGGTACAAATTTCCCAGGAATTTTGCCAATTTTTCACTACCCGATTCCCGGAATTTTTAGTCGGGAATCCCGTGAATTAAAAACTGACGAAAATACATAGAAAACAAGTTAGAAAAGTTTTTTCCAGTTTTTTGCCTATATCTCGGCAAGAAAAGACCGCTTATTATTATTATTATTATTATTTATTTGGGGTTTTTCATATGAAAATTTAAAAAGAGAATTCATTATTTATAGAATTTATTTCTTATTGAATCATTATAATTTCTTTAAATTTCTTCTTCAAATTCATAACAAAATAGCTTCATAAATTTATTAAATGATTAAATTTTTCTTCAATTCAAATCTAGTACAAAAAGGCTTAAGACAATTTTTTCAATTAATTTTGTAAATGATTTGATTTAACAAAAATTTAATAATTCAAAGTTGGAATAAATTCTGTTATTAATCAACTTTAAAATTAATTCAGTTTAAACAATGGCATTGTAATGAAACTAAAAAATTTAATATAAGGAATGGATTTATGGAATGAAAGGCTGACATTTTTTAATTACGGATTAAGATTTTAGTGGAATAAGCTCAAATTGTATTAATTAATTTGAAGCTCTGATATTTAATAATTATAACACTAAGTTTTTATATGAAATTTGGCTATAATATTCCTAATTTACAGTATCATTATATATTTCGGGAATAGCCGGGTAGCCGGGAATGTTTAAAAAAATTTACCGATTCCCGGTAATCAAAAAAGGTCGGGAAATTAAAAACCCTAGTGACGATATGTATTTTTTTGATTTTTATTAATAAAATTCTGTTAGTCATGTGGAATATTTTGTAGTAATTAGTTAAAGACAGCGTATTTTGAGTTATTACGCTATTAAAATTGCATTTTCTAATTTTAACTAATTTTGTTAAAAATAGATTCGAAATACGAAACATTTATTTAATTAAATCTAAAATAGATTATTGAAACTATATATGTAAATACGTAAAGTTTTATCATTAAATATAAAACCAATCGAGCTAGAAGTTTTCAGTTCCGTTCACTGCACATTCTAAATAATGGGAATGCAGAACAAACAACTATGTTGGCTGGAAAATTCAAATGTACAAAATAGTTCGTAAATACCATTACTTTTAGAGCAATTTTTTATTTCGATTATTTGCATATATCGATAAACAGTTTTAGCCATTTCGAATTTCCATAAATCCCTTCTTAGTGGATCCATACGATGTAAAAGGAACCCGGTGCTCATATCAAGTTTCTAGCTTTAGCTGTTCAGTCAGTTACGTTACTCTAGATTTCCCTTAGTATCGGTTGGAACTCTAACAAAAAACCAAATTAAATACAAATGTGCTTTTAGTAATCCTAATGTTATCTTAAGTATTTGGGAAAGTATTCCGGTTAATACAACAGTTCCTGAGTAGGCAATATTGACTCGGGTCGTTTTTAATCGAATTGTGTTGGAAATGCCAACCATCAGTTTGGTAAGAATTCCTAAAGTACTTTTTAAGCTTTGCTTAACATTAAGCTTTAAAAAGTACTATTTTCCCTATTCTCCCATTAAAGTACCTCATTATGAATTTTGTTAACATTTCTGATTTTGATTACCAGCTTATCAGTAGAATTATTGTAAAATGGAAGGTCATCATAATTTTACCTAATATTTTAATTTGTTTCTAAATATTTTTTTAACAACAAATCAATATTCAGTCTTTTAAAAACACTTAACAAAGCAAATTGTAAATAATAAAATGAAACGCTTGTTTAAAACAAAGAATTTACTGGCTGAACTATTGATTTTCCTCATACTACTTACGTCTCAAGTAACGGCCTTTGAAGAATCCATATTCGACGATGAAGATATTTATAAACAGGCATTGCCACCCGCCCCACCAACTACGGGCATAACAGCACCCGGTACAAAATGGTGTGGTCCTGGTAATACCTCCTCAAGCTATAATGATTTGGGTACACAACGTGAAACGGACATGTGTTGTCGTGATCATGATCATTGTGATGATATATTAGAGTCTAGATCTACATTCCGTGGTCTTAATAATAGTGATTGGTTTCCCATGTAAGTACAAATGGCTTTAATTGTTATTATTTTTTAATAACAATAGTTTTTATTTTATTTTTAGTTTAAAATGCAGTTGTGAGCAAAAATTTATTAATTGTTTGCAGGCTGTCAACAATATGATTTCCAATACTCTAGGTCATGTTTATTATAGTGCTAGAAGTCTATGTATTGCCGAGGGGCATCCCATAGTCAGTTGTAAACAGTATCAGGAGGGCACTTTTCGCAAGAGATGTATACGTTATAATGTGAATAAGAAAAAACCCAAAATATGGCAGTTTTATGAAATGCCCTTCTATACGGAAAGCACTAAGAAATAAAGAAAGAAGGAATACAACAATTTAGTGAAAAACTAAAAAAAACTTTAATCAATTTAAAAATTTGTGTACGATTTCGTTATTTGTTAAAGTGTATAAATAAATATTGTTATACCTTCAGTTTTGTGCTAGAATTTTGCAATTATCTAATTAAATAATCAGCCCAATTATGAATAAAAAATTCCGCGGAGTTTGTTCCCCGGGAGTTTTTTCCCATGGAATTTGAATAGGAAAAATGAGAAAAGGGGAAAAACTCCCGGGGAATTTTTATTCATAATTGGGCTGAATATAAAAATCTTCTTGGATTCAACTTTTTCACATTTCCTTTATAAAATAAAAAAAGAATTAAAAAATTTTTTTCTAGGGAATTTGTTGTTTTCAGAAATTTATAAAAAAAATCGTGAATTTTGTATATTTTTAAAAATATTAGAGAATTATTTATAAATTTTTTAATATTTTTTGTTTTAAAAAATTTCCGTTTTATTAAAATATTTATTTATGAAAATTAAATATCAAAAATTTTCTGCTTGAGAAATTTAAATTTTCAGTCATTTTAATGAAATATTAAAATTTCCCTTGATTCAAAAATTTCTCTAGAAGGAAATTTTTATTTATCAGAATTTTGAAATTATCTTTTTGGAATTGATTATTTTTGAAAAAAATAAATGAAATATGCAAAAGTTTTGAAAATTTCCTTTGTTTTCAAAAAAAATAATTCTAGGGAAATTTTTGTTTTTAACAATTTTGAAATTTTTATTCCAGCTCTTCGTATATTTTCAGAGAAGTAACTAAATTTTGTAAACATTTACAAAATTAATTTACAAAATTAAAATTTTGTAAACATTTACAAAATTTCCTTATTTTAAAAAAAATTTATTTCTTGGGAAATTTTAATTTTCAGAAAATTTATGTATTTTAATCAAATATGGAAATATTTTGAATTTTTCATTCCAGGGAAATTTTTGTTTTCAGAAATTTTAAAATATTTTTGATAAATTTTGTTTATTTTTAAAATTTCCCTAAGGGGATATTTTGGTTTATCAAAACTTTAAAAGTATCTGTTTGAAATTTGATTACTTTTGAATAAAATAAGTGAAAAGTGCAAAAATTTTGAAAATTTCGTTTGTTTAAAAAAAAAACCATTTAGGGAAATTTGTTTATCAAAGATTTGAAAAATGTTGGTATTTTAAAACAAATAAGTAAAATATAAAAATATTTTTGATATTTTCCATGTTTCTAAAAATTTCCCTAAAAAGGAAATTTTTGTTTTTAGTAATATTGAAATTTTTATTTGAGCGTTTCGTTTTTTTTAAGCCAAATAAATAAAATTTGAAAACATTTTCAAAATTTCCATATTTTCAAAAAATTTTCTTCTAGGGAAATTTTTGTTTTAAAAAATTTGAAATTTTTTTTATAAATTTTGTTTGTTTTTAAAAAAAATAATTAAATATTTTTAAAATTTACCTTGATTAAAAAAATTTACCTAAAGGGGAAATATTGATTTAACAGAATTTTTATATTTTGTTTTCAAAATTTGATTAATTTTGAATAAAATTAGTAAAATATGAAAACATTTTGAAAATTTCCTTTGTTTCAAAAAAATCCTTCCAAAGAAATTTTTGTTTTCAAAGATTTTGAAAAAAAATTTATTTTTTTTTTTGTATTTTAAAACAAATATTGTAAACAAATTTTGTAAACATTTTCAAAATTTCCCTATTATCAAAAAGTAATGTAATTTCTGCTGTATTTTAAACAATAAAGTAAAATGTTAAAACTTTTTTGATATTTTCCATGTTTTTAGAATTTTTGACGTTTTTTTCAAGCTTTTCGTTTATTTTCAGACAAATAAATAAATTTTTGAAACATTTTTCAAAATTTCCCTATTATCAAAAAATATCCTTTTAGGGAAATTTTTATTTTCAAAGATTTTGAAAAAATTTTTGTATTTTTTTTTTGTATTTCAAAACAAATAATTAAAATATAAAAACATTTTTGAAATTTCTAAAAATATCCCTGTTAAGGAAATTTTTGGTTTTAGTAATATTGAAATTTTTATTCATGCATTTCGTATATTTTCAGAAAAATAAATAAATTTTGTAAACATTTTCAAAATTTCCCTATTATCAAAAAATATCCTTTTAGGGAATTTTTTTGTTTTCAAAGATTTTGAAAAAAATTTGTAATTTTTTTTAATATTTTAAAACAAATAAGTAAAATATGAAAACATTCGTGAAATTTTCCGTGTTTCTAAAAATTTCCCTTTAAAGGAAATTTTTGTTTATAGTAATATTGAAATTTTTATTCTTGCGTTACGTTTATTTCAGACAAATAAGTACATTTTGTAAAAATTTTCAAAATTTCCCTATTATCAAAAAATATCCTTTTAGGGAAATTTTTTGTTTTCAAAGATTTTGAAAAAATTTTTAATTTTTTTTAATATTTTAAAAAAAATATGTAAAATATGAAAACATTATTAATATTTTCCATGTTTCTAAAAATTTCCCTAAAAAGGAAATTTTTGTTTTTAGAATTTTTGACGTTTTTATTCAAGCTTTTCGTTTATTTTCAGACAAATGAATAAATTTTGTAAACATTTTCAAAATTTCCTTATTATCAAAAAATATCCTTAGGGATTTTTTTTGTTTTCAAAGATTTTGAAAAATTTTTTTTTATTTTTTTAGTATTTTAAAACAAATAAGTAAAATATGAAAACATTCGTGAAATTTTCCATGTTTCTAAAAATTTCCCTTTAAAGGAAATTTTTGTTTTTAGTAATATTGAAATTTTTATTCTTGCGTTACGTAATTTTCAGACAAATAAGTACATTTTGTAAACATTTTCAAAATTTCCCTATTTTCAAAAAATATAATTTTTTTGTTTTCAAAGATTTTGAAAATTTTTTTTATTTTTTTTTTTTTGTATTTTGAAACAAATAAATAAAATATGAAAACATTTTTGATATTTTTGACGTTTCTAAAAATTTCCCTAATAAGGAAATTTTTGTTTTTAGTAATATTGAAAATTTTATTCTTGCGTTACGTTTATTTTCAGACAAATAAATAAATTATGTAAATATTTTCAAAATTTCCATATTATCAAAAAATATTCTTTTAGGGAAATTTTTGTTTTCAAAGATTTTGAAAAAAATTTGTAATTTTTTTTAATATTTTAAAACAAATAAGTAAAATATGAAAACATTCGTGAAATTTTCCGTGTTTCTAAAAATTTCCCTTTAAAGGAAATTTTTGTTTATAGTAATATTGAAATTTTTATTCTTGCGTTACGTTTATTTCAGACAAATAAGTACATTTTGTAAACATTTTCAAAATTTCCCTATTATCAAAAAATATCCTTTTAGGGAAATTTTTTGTTTTCAAAGATTTTGAAAAAATGTTGTAATTTTTTTCTGTATTTTGAAACAAATAAGTAAAATATGAAAACATTCGTGAAATTTTCCATGTTTCTAAAAATTTCCCTTTAAAGGAAATTTTTGTTTTTAGTAATATTCATGCGTTACGTTTATTTTCAGACAAATAAATAAATTTTTGAAACATTTTCAAAATTTCCCTATTATCAAAAAATATCCTTTTAGGGAAATTTTTTGTTTTCAAAGATTTTGAAAAAAATTTTTAATTTTTTTTATATTTTAAAACAAATAAAAAAATATGTAAACATTTGAGAAATTTTCCATGTTTCTAAAAATTTCCCTTTAAAGGAAATTTTTGTTTTTTAGAATTTTTGGCGTTTTTATTCAGGCTTTTCGTTTATTTTCAAACAAGTAATTAAATTTTGTAAACATTTGCAAAATTTCCCTATTTTCCAAAAATTTGCTTCTAGGGAAATTTTAGTTTTCAGTAAAATTTGCCTTTATTCAAAAATTTCCTTAAGGAAATTTTTATTTATGAAAAGTTTGGAAGTTTGGTCCTATAATGTTTTTGCAATAAATAATTTACTAGAATTTTATAAATGTATATTCTTAAACAAATTTCTTTATTTTATAAAAAAAATTGAAGAGAACGTCTTCAAAGATTAAAGTACAAATAAATATATATCTTTATATTTTTCTTTGGTTAGTTTATCAATAATAATAAAATAAACTTGTTCTAATTTTGTTCATAAAAATTTACTTAAACAATTAATAACTTATAAACTAAATTAAATTAAATACAATCAGTGATGTTTTGAATTTCAATTAATATAAAAATACAACAAAGTTAAAACTAAATAATAAAAGAACATTAGTTTCAAAGCTAAAAATGAAACCTTCTTATAAACAATATTTAAAATTATTAAAACAATTTGTTCATTAATATTTAAAAATCAGAAAATAACAAGCATAATTGAAACTCCCAACATCACCGACAATATTTACAACTAGTTCCTCTAGGAAGAAAGAAAAGAGAATTGAAAATTTCAATTTAATTTTAATTTTTAAAAAGGAAAGGAAAAACACTTTTACGACTCACTTTTCTTTCAGCCTAGAGGAGCTTTTTTTAATAACATATCACTGCTAGAATTATTTCCACTTCAAATGATATCTTAACTTTCTTAAATGTATGCTCGTATTGAAAACAAAATCCCACAACGGACTCGAAATGCCATAGCCCATATCTTGATGGGCAAAATGATGCTGATAATGATAACGTTTCATATGATATAGATGTTTAACACTCGGATTACCATAGTGTAGATAATAGTGAATCATGTCATAACATAAATAACCAAACAAGGCGCCCGCCAATATCACTCTGGGCCGTGGTAAACACAGCGATATAGGTGAATATAATATAGAGGCAATTATGACACCCGGCAGCGGAGGAAATACCAAACGCATAGGATCGAAAGGTACTTTGTGATGTAATCCATGGATCATGAAATGTAGGGTACACAACCAAGGATGGGTATTTGGTTTGACTTCCATGTGAAAGACATAACGGTGCAGAGTGTACTCGAGAAATGTCCAAAATAGTATGCCGGTTAAGAAGTATAGTGACAAGAGGGTTAGCTGTAAAGAAAAAAAGATAAATTGTTAATTTGTTTATTAATATTGATATATTTGATACATTAAGATTATAAAACAAACAAGAAACTATATGAGACTGCACAGAACAGGTGGACTAATGAATTCACCTGTTTTATAGCGAGGTCAACCTGGCCCGTATACGATGCCGGCAGGACGAATCTACTTATAAAATTTCGTCGTTCCGAAACGAAGAAAATGTGAAGACTGTGTCCCACCTATTCTGGCAATTTTGTTCGAACGTATTCTTGGAACCCCCTTTCTCTCGTGTTTAGATGAGTTAATAAGGATGAATCTGAGACGCATCCATTCCTTCATCAGAGAATCTGGTTGGTTCACCTTGGAAACAACGGATGTTGAATAAGTAACCTGCTGTTTACACCTTGGGTATCACAATGGGATTAGTTTTTAATGTACCCAAGTGAGCTGCTTGATGAGTGGCTGCCCATGGAACCTAAGATTTGGCACAGCCATAGCTCTCTTACTTGTTTTATTCTAATTTTCTTACCTTTAAAGTATTTTGCATCTGCAGTTCGTTAATGAATTCATCGTATATTAATTTTGAAATGACAGGTAGCCAAAAAGTCGGCACCACCCACCAGGGAGTTTTAGTACACATTTCCAAATACCAGGGAGCGAAAAGCCTTAGAGGCCTATCCACCGGTTTATGTACCCATTCATCATAATATTGTGTGATTCTGGGAATCTGTGGTAACATGGCTTGGGACCAATCAACTAAGTGCTGAAAAAAGAATAAATTTATAAAATAAATGTGATATTGTATGTTATTTATAAAATATAAAAAATTTGAAACAAAATGAAGACTTTTTTTGGTTAAAAGGTCGACTTTTTGAATAGTCGACTGTTCGACATTTTAGGGATAACGTAATCAATTGTTCGACTTTTTTCAGACCAAAAAGTCTATTTCTATTTTCCCTACTGTGGAGTAGCTTCAAAAGATCTAGGAGATCATAGTAGCTTGCGCAACAACTGATGAGTTCATTGTGAATAGTGATGGAGTCAACATCAAGCGAATAAATAATTTTAGTGTGTGTATTCTTTTAAATTATAAAAGTGTAATTTAATATAAACACACATTGACTACTTAAACTGTTAAATAAATAAAGATCTGTTTATTTAAAAGAAATAAACCATTGTTTTTAAAAGTAAAAACGTAACAATACAGTTTGGCGGTTAACTACTACTTTTTCACATTAATACCCATAAATACAACTCTGTTATAAAATATCAACTGTGTGTCATCACAAAAACAAAACAAATGTCAACATTGAAGGTATTTTTTTGAAATTATTTTAAAAAAAACTGTTCGATTTGTACTAAAGGCCGTACAATAATATATTTTTTATATTTTATATACCCAACAACATTACAGACTAACAACAAAACCTAAAAGAATGACCACCAAAACACAAACCTCAACCTTGTCATTGAAAACCTTAAGAGGAGTATTCGAACAGCCCAGTAAGTACCAATACAGGTGTCATTCGTACGGCCGGTTGCCAACGGAAACCAATGTAGTAAGAACAGACCAACTATTAGCATTAGAAAATTATTGGATTTTTGTTTTTGCACTATTAACTAATAAGTAATTTAATAATTTTTATTGTATAGAAATGAATCATAGACGTGACTTCTTGCGGGAAAATAAATTAAATTTACGGGAATTGCAAAAGAATACTACCCACAAATTAACACAACAAAAACAGGAACACGAGAAGAAGCAATACAAACATTTACAAAAATTCCATAGAACACAGGAGCAAACGGCTCCGGCCCGACGATCAGCTTCTCAAAGTAGAAATGCGGAATATAATGGTAGCAGACAATCGAGAATAACAGCAGGAGCAGATGAAGGAGTTGGTGGTTGTGGTGGTGGTGCCGCAGCGGCAGTAAGAGGGAAACCAAATTATTTGGGTTTAAGAAGAGCTTATAGTCAACAACGCCAAAGTGTAGATAACTTACAAATGGGCTCTTCGTGTTGTTGCAATCATCAAGCCCCACAAACTCAACATAGAGAAACTCAATATGGGGAACGCATACCGCGTAGTGCTAGTGCAGTATCGTTTCTATCCAAAGCTGAATCTTGTGATAAGGAAATACAAACGGAAGATATACACGATGAAGATTTCTTATATGAAGCTTTAAAGAAGTAAGTTGAAACTTTTCATTCATGAAAAACTATCAGAATCTTAGACAATCTAACATAATTTTGTTATTAAAGTCACCATTTTTTGCAACAAACTAATTTATAAAGTTAATTCTACAAATCTTTAAATTTCTTTAGATGCAGCACTTCTGAAGTTCACCAACTACACAAACAAAAATCGATCGATCAATTACATGACAGGGATAACAATCTGCATCATTCCCATTCTAATTATAGTTTACAACAAAACGAACCCGATTTAAAGTCTATACATTCAAGAGATCGCGCACCTTACGTTTATCACGATCATTATGAGGACAATAAATCTCAGCATGATCAAATGCAGCAATTCACATCAAGATCCCAAAATTCCCGAATGTTAAATGGACACAATCATAAATATGAACAAGAGCAAGAGAATGTAATGGAAAATGGCGAAGCTGAAGATTTACAGGAACATTTCCACAATTTAAAAATTAATGGTCACTTAAGAGGTGAACCTGAACCGCAATCAAGTGCCAGAAGTCGTCAGACAATGTGTTCCACCAGCACCAAAAGAAGTCTAGGATGTAAGTAATGAACTAATGAATTATTAAAGAAATTTTGTTAAAACAAAGTTTTAATAACAGGTCGTGAAGATGTGCGTTTGCCACGCTATTTGGAAAAGGAAAAACGTGAGAAGGAGGTAGAACGTGTGCGCGAATTGAGTAAAGATCCCAATTGTCCTTTGGGTCACTATGCTTTAACTGAAGAAGAACGTTTAAATGCTCTCAATAAAGCTAAGCAAAGTTAGTTTTACATAAATTCTATTTTATATTCAAATATTTTAAATAATTTGTAATCCTTAGAAATGGCTTCTCTTATCAATGAACTAAATCACATGCCCATGACCACAGAAACTCTACGACTGCGTCAGCGTAAAGTCGATATCGAAAAGGAATTAACACAAATCGAATTAGACATACGTTTATATTCCAAACACAAGGTTTATATAGCGGAAACACCCATACAGTATTAGTTAAAGAATGATGGATAACTTGACAACTTGTTAGTGGACGCACTTGATAAAGGAAGGTAAACATTATTTTAATTATTCCAAAAAAAACCCAATGGTTTCTTATGCTATTGTAAATATTATATATTTGTATTTCCCTGGCGTAATACAAAGAAAATATAAATAAAAAATACCTCTGTCCTATATTTATTTAGATAGACTTTTTTAAACTTGTAATACGAAAATGTATATGAAAGCAATAAAATCTATAACTTGAAGAGATGTGAAATTGAAAAGCGAAAAAGAGAAAAATACTTTACTTTATTGAAATGTTGCAAATTAATTATCATCTGGAAATATGGTTTGATTCACAAATATTTTCCTTCTAGAAAATGTCCCAGTTTCGGAGATATTTTCCATCTAGAAAATATTTCAGCTGCTGAGAGATTTTCTGTCTAGAAAATGTCTCAGTTTCGGAGAGATTTTCTGTCTAGAAAATGTCTCAGTTTCGGAGAGATTATCTGTCTAGAAAATGTCTCAGTTTCGGAGAGATTTTCTGTCTAGAAAATGTCTCAGTTTCGGAGAGATTTTCTGTCTAGAAAATGTCTCAGTTTCGGAGAGATTTTCTGTCTAGAAAATGTCTCAGTTTCGGAGAGATTTTCTGTCTAGAAAATCTCTCATTTTCGGAGAGATTTTCTGTCTAGAAAATGTCTCAGTTGCGGAGAGATTTTCTGTCTAGAAAATGTCTCAGTTTCGGAGAGATTTTCTGTCTAGAAAATGTCTCAGTTTCGGAGAGATTTTCTGTCTAGAAAATGTCTCAGTTGCTGAGAGATTTTCTGTCTAGAAAATGTCTCAGTTGCTGAGAGATTTTCTGTCTAGAAAATGTCTCAGTTGCTGAGAGATTTTCTGTCTAGAAAATGTCTCAGTTGCTGAGAGATTTTCTGTCTAGAAAATGTCTCAGTTGCTGAGAGATTTTCTGTCTAGAAAATGTCTCAGTTGCTGAGAGATTTTCTGTCTAGAAAATGTCTCAGTTGCTGAGAGATTTTCTGTCTAGAAAATTTCTCAGTTGCTGAGAGATTTTCTGTCTAGAAAATTTCTCAGTTGCTGAGAGATTTTCTGTCTAGAAAATTTCTCAGTTGCTGAGAGATTTTCTGTCTAGAAAATTTCTCAGTTGCTGAGAGATTTTCTGTCTAGAAAATTTCTCAGTTGCTGAGAGATTTTCTGTCTAGAAAATTTCTCAGTTGCTGAGAGATTTTCTGTCTAGAAAATTTCTCAGTTGCTGAGAGATTTTCTGTCTAGAAAATTTCTCAGTTGCTGAGAGATTTTCTGTCTAGAAAATTTCTCAGTTGCTGAGAGATTTTCTGTCTAGAAAATTTCTCAGTTGCTGAGAGATTTTCTGTCTAGAAAATTTCTCAGTTGCTGAGAGATTTTCTGTCTAGAAAATTTCGCAGTTGCTGAGAGATTTTCTGTCTAGAAAATGTCTCAGTTTCGGAGAGATTTTCTGTCTAGAAAATGTCTCAGTTTCGGAGAGATTTTCTGTCTAGAAAATGTCTCAGTTTCGGAAAGATTTTCTGTCTAGAAAATGTCTCAGTTTCGGAGAGATTTTCTGTCTAGAAAATGTCTCAGTTTCGGAGAGATTTTCTGTCTAGAAAATGTCTCAGTTTCGGAGAGATTTTCTGTCTAGAAAATGTCTCAGTTTCGGAGAGATTTTCTGTCTAGAAAATGTCTCAGTTTCGGAGAGATTTTCTGTCTAGAAAATGTCTCAGTTTCGGAGAGATTTTCTGTCTAGAAAATGTCTCAGTTTCGGAGAGATTTTCTGTCTAGAAAATGTCTCAGTTTCGGAGAGATTTTCTGTCTAGAAAATGTCTCAGTTTCGGAGAGATTTTCTGTCTAGAAAATGTCTCAGTTTCGGAGAGATTTTCTGTCTAGAAAATGTCTCAGTTTCGGAGAGATTTTCTGTCTAGAAAATGTCTCAGTTTCGGAGAGATTTTCTGTCTAGAAAATGTCTCAGTTTCGGAGAGATTTTCTGTCTAGAAAATGCCTCAGTTGCTGAGAGATTTTCTGTCGGTTTCGGATAGATTTTCTGTCTAGAAAATGTCTCAGTTTCGGAGAGATTTTCTGTCTAGAAAATGTCTCAGTTTCGGAGAGATTTTCTGTCTAGAAAATGTCTCAGTTTCGGAGAGATTTTCTGTCTAGAAAATGTCTCAGTTTCGGAGAGATTTTCTGTCTAGAAAATTTCTCAGTTTCGGAAAGATTTTCTGTCTAGAAAATGTCTCAGTTTCGGAGAGATTTTCTGTCTAGAAAATGTCTCAGTTTCGGAGAGATTTTCTGTCTAGAAAATGTCTCAGTTTCGGAGAGATTTTCTGTCTAGAAAATGTCTCAGTTTCGGAGAGATTATCTGTCTAGAAAATGTCTCAGTTTCGGAGAGATTTTCTGTCTAGAAAATGTCTCAGTTTCGGAGAGATTTTCTGTCTAGAAAATGTCTCAGTTTCGGAGAGATTTTCTGTCTAGAAAATGTCTCAGTTGCTGAGAGATTTTCTGTCTAGAAAATTTCTCAGTTGCTGAGAGATTTTCTGTCTAGAAAATGTCTCAGTTGCTGACAGATTTTCTGTCTGGAAAATGTCTCAGTTGCTGAGAGATTTTCTGTCTAGAAAATTTCTCAGTTGCTGAGAGATTTTCTGTCTAGAAAATTTCTCAGTTGCTGAGAGATTTTCTGTCTAGAAAATTTCTCAGTTGCTGAGAGATTTTCTGTCTAGAAAATTTCTCAGTTGCTGAGAGATTTTCTGTCTAGAAAATTTCTCAGTTGCTGAGAGATTTTCTGTCTAGAAAATTTCTCAGTTGCTGAGAGATTTTCTGTCTAGAAAATTTCTCAGTTGCTGAGAGATTTTCTGTCTAGAAAATTTCTCAGTTGCTGAGAGATTTTCTGTCTAGAAAATTTCTCAGTTGCTGAGAGATTTTCTGTCTAGAAAATTTCTCAGTTGCTGAGAGATTTTCTGTCTAGAAAATTTCTCAGTTGCTGAGAGATTTTCTGTCTAGAAAATTTCTCAGTTGCTGAGAGATTTTCTGTCTAGAAAATTTCTCAGTTGCTGAGAGATTTTCTGTCTAGAAAATTTCTCAGTTGCTGAGAGATTTTCTGTCTAGAAAATTTCTCAGTTGCTGAGAGATTTTCTGTCTAGAAAATTTCTCAGTTGCTGAGAGATTTTCTGTCTAGAAAATTTCTCAGTTGCTGAGAGATTTTCTGTCTAGAAAATTTCTCAGTTGCTGAGAGATTTTCTGTCTAGAAAATTTCTCAGTTGCTGAGAGATTTTCTGTCTAGAAAATTTCTCAGTTGCTGAGAGATTTTCTGTCTAGAAAATTTCTCAGTTGCTGAGAGATTTTCTGTCTAGAAAATTTCTCAGTTGCTGAGAGATTTTCTGTCTAGAAAATTTCTCAGTTGCTGAGAGATTTTCTGTCTAGAAAATTTCTCAGTTGCTGAGAGATTTTCTGTCTAGAAAATTTCTCAGTTGCTGAGAGATTTTCTGTCTAGAAAATGTCTCAGTTTCGGAGAGATTTTCTGTCTAGAAAATGTCTCAGTTTCGGAGAGATTTTCTGTCTAGAAAATGTCTCAGTTTCGGAGAGATTTTCTGTCTAGAAAATGTCTCAGTTTCGGATAGATTTTCTGTCTAGAAAATGTCTCAGTTTCGGAGAGAATTTCTGTCTAGAAAATGTCTCAGTTTCGGAGAGATTTTCTGTCTAGAAAATGTCTCAGTTTCGGAGAGATTTTCTGTCTAGAAAATGTCTCAGTTTCGGAGAGATTTTCTGTCTAGAAAATGTCTCAGTTTCGGAGAGATTTTCTGTCTAGAAAATGTCTCAGTTTCGGAGAGATTTTCTGTCTAGAAAATGTCTCAGTTTCGGAGAGATTTTCTGTCTAGAAAGAAACTCAGATTCTGAGTTTATTAATTAAAACTACCCTCGTATTTCAACAATATATCTCCAAGATAATATTAGAATGTGTCTCCTTCAATTTAAGTAGAATTATATGCTGAACAAATAAATGTAGTGTCGTCGATATCACTTCAATAAACATGATTTAAGTATGATCATTATTGTCAACTTCTACATGTTGTAGTTGGTTAACAAAAATATTGAATATCATTTTACAACATGTTAAAGTACATGTATACCAGACAACTATAAAATATAGTTTCTGCTCTAGTCTACTTCAATTGCCAACCAACCATAAAATTGCAATTTATTCATTATCTTATCTATCAAACGGCTAATGTAGGTAAAGAACAAAAAATAATAAAACTTAGTAGTTGTAGTATTTAGAAAATACACCGCAAATTATATTAAATATTTACGTATAATGATATATGCTTGTGTTATTTAGAATGCTCCGTTTAATACAAGTGTTAACATTAGGTTTAGTAATTGATAACAGGCATAGTCATGAATCATTCACACCGATCATAGTCTTAAAGGGGTGAACATTTCAAAAAATTTAATACAACAAACTTACCTCCATACTTTCATCAATAAGGCCGCTACTGTTTTTATCACTGCTACTGTTATTATTGTCATCATGTTCATACTCCTCAATTATTTCAATATTTTCCTTTAATTCGGTTCTTACATGGCCATTCAATTTATTTTTGGACTTTGTTACAATTTTATATTCCTGCATTAAGTACATGGCTGCATCTGAATGGGGTGGGGCTTTCATAAAACGTCCCGTCATATCCGCATTCTGTAGACCCTTAAGGGTATTAAGACCACCCGGATGTTTGTGCAGAAATTCCGATATGTCATAATAATTTTTACGATATTTCACAATAAACTGTTGTGTATCTGTTGAGTCTGCCATTTGTTGCACGGGTGTTTCATCTATTGTGGATAATTCAGAATTTGGCGCCATTTAATACATTGACATTGACATAAGGGTGGTTTTACTGTAAATTTAAAAAAAAAAAATAATTAAAATATTAAACTTCCGCTTGCTACCTACTTATTTTAACAATTGTTTTGTTACTAAAATTTGAAATTTAAGAAAAAATTATTTAAATTTTATTAAACCACATGAAACAACTTGTTGTTTGTTACCGAAACTACTCCTACATGTTCGATGAATTGATTTTATTATTACATTTAGTTTTAATTCATGTTCTATATTCAAATATTATCTTAAAAGTTGTATCATTGTTAAGCTCAAGTGTTGTAAAAACTATAAATAAAGGGTGGAACCATAAGAAATGTTATTTGATTTTGCTGTCGTAAGATTCTGAGATAACTTTTGTCTACAACTAAGATTCTCAAAGGATGCGCGCGGCCCTATAGATGTCAACATAAATCTCTATAATTAATATTCAAAAAATGAAAATTGGAGTTGAATAAGTACAACTTGATAAACTAATTGTGAGATATAATAATTTTTTAATAGATTCGACATTTAGGGCCTAACTCTTTCCACTATTAGTGAATCTCGTCTTGGGCAAGAACTAACGGGTTGGATGTAAACCCATCGAATATAGAATTGGTGCTCTTTAGCAGGAAATACCGGGTGGAGAGTTTCAATTTGCCGAAACTAGACGGTGTTGTGTGCCGATTTTATCAGGGGGAGCCGAGTATTTCCTTAATAGCAAATTATCATGGAAAATAAATACTCAGGAGAGATTAAAGAACAGCCTTAATGTCTACTATACATGCAGGAACTTCATTGGCAAGAATTGTCAAAGTTGAGTTTTATCACCTCCTTCGTCGAAGTGGTGAAGATTGTTGCTGATGACTTCGTTGGTGATAACTACCGGTTACGTGCAGTGAAGAAATTGTGGATGTGGAGGTGATTAACTCCACACCCTGTGGGGGCACAGAGAGTTTAGATAGGTATAAGTTAAACAGGACCCCGCCCTGAGGGACTCCTTGTTTAACTATGCGAGATTTTGAGCATTTGTTCCTAAACTCCACGAACGACTGCCTTCCAATCAGATAGTTCACTATGCATCTCTTCATGTTGTTGGGTATTGTGGATTGCAGAATGTCCTGGAAGAATGTGGCTTGACGGTCTTCGACAGGTCAAGTGGCACTATGGCAGACCATTCACAAGGCCTCTGCTAATTTAAGCCCTGTGAGATGTGAGTGACTATGATGGATAATGCTGTGGAATCCATGCTGGTGATGAGCTGCTGTGAGTTGACGTTAGCTGTGGGAGGAGAACAGTTTCGAGTGTCTACAGTTGACAGGATTGTCTGTACGATTGTCCCTCGCTTGCGATTTCAACAGGTTTTAACAACGGGATCATTCGACCCGTTTTCAAGGTATTGTCAGGTACTCGACTCCCCGATTGCCTAGATGTTTTAGCATCACCATGGATATTCCGTCAGGTCCTATTATTGCCTTTGAAGACTTAGCTGTGTTGATGGCTTCTGCAATATCAGTTGGCGTGTAAAGTTGTGGTGTGTCCGAGACTGGAATATCATGTAGTTTGCGGGTTGCTCAATAAATTGTTGGCAAAAAGCACGCTCGCACCGTTTAGGGATATAGTGGCATCTGCAAACTTAATCACGACCCTATCATCCGTTTTTGTCGGGTTGGAGAGAGACCGAACTGTAGACCACAACTTGCCAACTCCAGAACTTAGGTTGTAGTTCTTCAAATGATTCAACAATTTGTTTCGCTTGTCCTCGGACCTAGGTTGGTATTTCGGATGTCATCGCGCTCATTTGCGAGTCCCGCTGATTCTGCTGGGAAGTGCGGTCGCACAACTTATATTCTTTCAGCGGAAATGAAGCGAGTGGTTGCTGGGGTGACAGTTTTGGGAAAACTCCACTCTCGGGGTTGTCATAGAATCCAATCATTGTCGGAATCGGTTTGGAAACCAACAAAAGAGATACATTTGACTTATGAAATTCAATCTAATTTTTTGTTTAATCGATAAAGAATTTAATTCTAGATCGAATATAAAACCATTAACTTTCGATTTCACGAGACCAATGTACTTTTTCTGTCGTTTTCAAAACCGATTCCGACAACGATTGGATTCTATGACAACCCCGTCTGTTTTGTGTACGTTAGAGGGAATCGGTAGACCATTGAAGATGTAGTAGGTAAATTCTCTAAAGCCGTGCCAGTCTGCTTTTTTTTTTTTTGATTGATGTAAGTTCGGCGTTCTGAGACGATGAAATCGTTGGGTCTATTCAGACAAACGATTATGGGTAAATGGTGTGATCCTAGAGAAATAACTTATGGTTGTACAGTGTGGTGGGAGGCAATGAGGAAGTGTAGATATAGGATTATACTCAACAAGCATGTTTAGGTATAACAGGTGTCATTGGCAGTGCCCCACAGGCCGCCTGGGACATAATCACAAACCTACTACCTATTGAGAACTATGTTGAGAGTGTGAGGGAAGGCACTTACGTAGGCTATTTGAGTCCTCATTAGTGAAATCATTGTAACACTAGGATATTGTATGAGGCAGGTCTTATCGGTCAGGATATTTTTCCTACTTGAATTTCTGATTAACTTCGGTGTCTCATCCCCAGAAGGGATGAATGAATTGGAGCCGACCAACAGTTCGAAGGGGTGCATTTTTCACTGATGGATCCAAAATGGACTCTAGTACAGAGGCCGGGGTTTATATGGTAGACAGCTATAATTAACGGCCATATAGACTCTCTGACGAATGAAGCGTCTTCCAGGCAGAAATCTTCTCGATCTGAGGGGTCTGTAGTGACAATTTATGTAGTCAGTCAGGCTGCACTTAAGACTTTAAAATGTCATTTAATACATTCTAGCTTAGTGAGGACTGCAGGAGAGCTCTTGAAGAGTTATTGGTTGACTACTCAATCAGATTGTGTTGGGTACCAGGGCACTGTTTAACATACAAGGAAATGAGGTAGCAGATGAACTGGTCAGATATGGCTTTGATCTGGACCATGGTTTTAGGGAACGGGGAGTAAGACCTCCCCTATTTTTCACTACTACATATTAATATCTGAAAGATTCCATGGCTCTACTACTCAATCCTGGAATAGTAGAACAGATTGTCATGTGTCCAAGGAATTCTAGTAGGGGTGATAACCGGGCATTTTTGTTGAGTGTGTGGGGATGTAGAGGAGTTGGAGACAGTAGAGCACATTATGTGCTACTGCCTGAGACTACAGCGTCATAGATTTAAATGGCTAGGTAACAGATTTTTAGATGAATTTGCAAGTGTTGCTGGAAATTGCTTTAAATTTGATGAAATACTGGCTATTTGAAGGTTATTTTTCGGTGAATTCAAATCTGTAAACACTTCTCTCTTTAGGCAGTTTTAGATTTTTCTTTTTGTTTCTCCTTTTGCTATCTCTAAGATACCTTTCTTTTCTTTCTATCTTCTTTATTTTCTTGATGTCCCCTTTTTTAGGAAGGACATAATTTCTTTGTATCTGACTCTTGAAGGGAATCACAATGGACCTTATGGTCTCCGAGTGGTAGTGAACACCCTTTCCCTTTCCAAACTAAATCAAACTATGACCTGATTCGGAAACACGAAAGTAAAACAATTTTAAAGTGTTTGCATGAAAATCACAAGGTTTTTAAATAATTTTTGAGTGATTTTCATAAAAAAAATTTTAAAATTGTTTTTCTTTCGTGTTTCTGAATCAATTTCAATTATTATTTTCTCAACATTTGTATCCTATTCTGAATATATGTTTCTTTTTTAATATTTCACGGCGAGGAATCGTCTTAAATTTGTATTTTCTCAATATTACTTTAATAGTTTTCCTTAAGAATTCTAGGCTAGTTTTCGTTAATATAACTTCTCAGATTGCGAATAGGAAACTTACCAGATTCTGTACTGAGATGATTTTCGTTTAGAAAACTTCTAAGATTCTGATTCTGAGACTGTTTCCTATAGTAAACTTCTCAAATTCTGATTCTGAGACAGTTTTAGAAAATCTCTTAGATTATAAGATAATTATCGGTTTTAAAATCTCTCAGATTCTGCGACTATTTTCGTTTAGAAAATCTCTCCGATTCTGAGATGATTTCCGTTTGGAAAATTTCTCAGATTATGAGACTATTTTCGTTTAGAAAATCTCTCAGATTCTGGAAAATTTCTCAGATTCTATGACATTTTCGTCTAAAAAATCTCTCAGATTCTGGGATAATTTTCGTCTAGAAAATCTCTCAGATTCTGAGATAATTTTCGTCTAGAAAATCTCTCAGATTTTGAGATAATTTTCGTCTAGAAAATCTCTCTGATTCTGAGATAATTTTCGTCTAGAAAATCTCTTAGATTCTGAGATAATTTTCGTCTAGAAAATCTCTCAGATTCTGAGATAATTTTCGTCTAGAAAATCTCTCAGATTCTGAGATAATTTTCGTCTAGAAAATCTCTCAGATTCTGAGATAATTTTCGACTAGAAAATCTCTGAGAGTCTGAGACTATTTTCCTTTAGAAAATCTCTGAGAGTCTGAGACTATTTTCCTTTAGAAAATCTCTGAGAGTCTGAGAGATTTTCTAGACTAAAATTATCTCAGAATCTGAGAGATCTTCTAAACTAAAATAGTCACAGACTTTGAAAGATTTTCTAAAGGATAAAAAGTCTAGAAAATCTCTCAGATTCTTAGACTGTTTTAGTTTAGAAAATCTCTTAGATTCTGCGCTAATTTCCCTTTAGAAAATCTCTCAGATTCTAAACTAATTTTCACTAAGAGACAATTTGACAATTGTGAAATTCCTCTTTATATTTTTAATAACTTTTCCTATTAAAACACTCTATATAACGTGCTGATTAATATGTAATACATTTATTTTTTTTATAAATTAACAATTAATTTTTAGTACAATAATAATTGTTATTGTAGTACATATTTAAACAAAAACAAAAATTACAACGAAAATTCCATAAACACTATTTTGCAGCTGTACCCGTACTCTCCTCTCTATCTCTCTCAGTTCTATTTGCAACGACAGTAAACAAATAGTACCTCCAATATCATTATGGGCTATTCTGTTTAAGGGGGTATGAGCTATAACCGTGTTTTTGATATGTCTGGTGTAAATGTGCTCTAATATCCTTAATGTCCTTTTAACAATGCCATATAAATTAATAACATTCACACTTATTGTATTGTCTTCATAAATTGTTATAAATTGTTTTTTAATAATGGATCAATCTATTTTATCATACCGCCGCTCAATTCTTTTTACCCGCCAGTCTATCGTCATAGGAAATGGGTGGTACTTAGGTAACGATGGGTTGGGGAGGGTAATGCTAACAGGGTGTGCATAAATAATATATGTATTTAGCTACATAATATGTCAATGTTGAAGCATGACCAATCAATCAAGAAAATATTGCAGGTAAATTTATGATTTTTTTCCACTTTAAAAGTAATGAAAATTAATTTTAAATTATTGTTACTTAATAAAGTAGTTAGGGTGTAATAATAATAAGTTTAGAATAGAGATTAAAGGAGCTTAAAATGTATATATTTTAGAATAAAATCTGTCATATTTAATAGATTAGTAGTTTAGCTAATCTAATTGTTAAACAAAGTTTAACTTACAAACTTGTAAGTCACTTTAAATGGGGTTTCAATTCAATTTATTATAGAATTTATCACTTTAATAATATTAAATTAATATGTCTGTATATTTCTTACACTTATTAATTAATATCACATTAAGGACACGATTTCATAATTATTAACTACTTTGAATTGTTCGATAATTTCTGTTTTTTCGATGTGTTACAAGTTACTTTTGATATCGATAATAATTTAGTCATGCTATCTATATATATAAAAGAGTAACGTTACTGACTGACTGACTGACTGACTGACTGACTGAATGACTGACTGATTCATCATCGCACAGCCCAAACGGCTGAAGCTAGAATCACGAAATTTTAACTGTGGGTTCCTCCCTCCCCAAAACGATCCGATAAGAAGGGATTTTTGGAAATTCGAACGTTTAGGGGGTAAAAAAGGGTAAAAACGGGTAAATTCGGTAACCTTATATCTTCAAAACTAATAAAGATACAAAAAAACTTAAAATAGCATGTTACTCCATTTAAAAAATAAGCTGACAGGTGTTTCGTACTTTTTGGAAATTCGAAACTTTTAGGGGAGAAAACGGGTAAAAACTGTATTTTGGTACTTTTTTTGCACCCTATGTATCTTTTAAACCAATAAACATAGAAACAAATTTTAAATCGTATTCTTTAACTAACAAAAAATAAAAAATATAAGTTTGGTACTTTTTGGAAATTCGAACCCTTAAGGGATAAAAATTGTGTTAATTTTTGGTACTTTTTCATAAAATATGTTTTTCTATAATTTGACATAGACATACGAATATTTTATTATGAGCTCCCACCACGTTACAGAAATTTATTTGAATGAAATTGTACCACCTCAATGGGGATAAAAAAGGTACCAAAAAGGGGATAAAATCGGGAAAATACATTATATTTGAAATTATTAAGCCAATTTTGATAATTTTTTTTAACGTTGGTTCCTGGATTCATACAAAAATTAACTAACAGCGTGTTATTTGGAACTCGAGTACCAAGGTGTATATTGGGCCAAATCCGGGTAAACAGTTTGGTACTTTTTTTAAAACATATTTATTCTTGGGCACATTAACACAGATTTTAATATTTTGATACATGCCTATAGCATAAACAATTTTGGCAAAATGGAATATTTTTAAATTTCAAACTTGAGGGGTGTTCAAGTAAGAAAAGGGAAATTGGTACTTTTCTCCTAATGGTACTTTTTTAAAATTTTAAATTATTTCAGTTATCGACATTAAAGTTAGCTGATATTTATTTGAGTGAAGTTAGTGTTAGGAATAGGGGATAATATTTAGGTACCATAATGTGTGAACTGTACTATAGGTACTTTTTTGTTCATCTAATGGTACTTTTTTTAAATTTCTATAATAATGGACTTAGAAACATGAAATTAAACATATATGGTCCTAAGTGAGTGAGAATTCTAGCGGGAGACTTTTTGGTACTTTTTCTTTATTGGAATGGTACTTTTTGTAATTTCTTCACCAATGAACCTAGAAACATGAAATAAAGCTTATATATAAACCGAGTGAGTGGAAAACCACAAGTGTGGGTTTTTAGGTACTTTTTCTATATTCTAATGGTACTTTTTTGAATTTTCTATAACAATGGAATTAGAGACATGAAATTAAGCATATATGGTCCTAAGTGAGTGAGAATTCTAGGGGAGACTTTTTGGTACTTTTTCTTTATTCGAATGGTACTTTTTGTAATTTCTTCACCAATGAACCTAAAAACATGAAATAAAGACCGGAGTGAGTGGGAATCTACTTTTTGGTACTTTTTCTATATTCGAATGGTACTTTTTGAATTTTCTGTAATAATGGACATAGAAATATGAATTTAAGCATATATGGTCCTAAGTGAGTGAGAATTCTAGGGGGAGACTTTTTGGTACTTTTTCTTTATTCGATTGGTACTTTTTGTAATTTCTTCACCAATGAACCTAGAAACATGAAATAAAGCTTATATGGAACCGAGTGAGTGGGAAACTACAAGTGTGTGCTTTTTGGTACTTTTTCTATATTCTAATGGTACTTTTTGAATTTTCTATAATATAATGGACCTAAATATGAAACTAAGCGTATATGGTCCTAAGTGATTGAAAATTCAAGCGGATACCTCATGGTACCTTTTGTTTATTCTAATGGTACTTTTTTTTAATTTTCTATAGCAATGGACTTAAAAACATGAAATTAAGCATACATGGTCCTAAGTGAGTTAGAATTCTAGGGGAGACTTTTTGGTACTTTTTCTTTATTCGAATGGTACTTTTTGTAATTTCTTCACCAATGAACCTTGAAATATAAAATAAAGGTTATATGGACCAGAGTGAGTGGGAATCCGCAAGTGGCTGCTTTTTGGTACTTTTTCTATATTCTAATGGTACTTTTTTGAATTTTCTATAACAATGGACTTAGAAACATGAAATTAAACATATATGGTCCTAAGTGAGTGAGAATTCTAAGGGGAGACTTTTTGGTACTTTTTCTTTATTCGAATGGTACTTTTTGTAATTTCTTCACCAATGAACCTAGAATCATGAAATAAAGCTTATATGAACCCGAGTGACTGGAAAACCACAAGTGTATACTTTTTAGTACTTTTTCTATATTATAATGGTACTTTTTTGAATTTTCTATAACAATGGACTTAGAAACACGAAATTAAACATATATGGTCCTAAGTGAGTGAGAAGTCTAGGGGGAGAATTTTTGGTACTTATTCTTTATTAAAATGGTACTTTTTGTAATTTCTTCACCAATGAACCTAGAAACATTAAATAAAGGTTATACGGACCCGAGTGGGTGAGCAACTACAAGTGGGTGCTTTTTGGTACTTTTTCTATATTTTAATGGTACTTTTTGAATTTTCTATAACATAATGGACCTAGAAATATGAAATTAAGCGTATATGGTCCTAAGTGATTGAAAATTCAAGCGGATACCTCATGGTACCTTTTGTTTATTCTAATGGTACTTTTTTTTTAATTTTCTATAGCAATGGACTTAAAAACATGAAATTAAGCATACATGGTCCTAAGTGAGTTAGAATTCTAGGGGAGACTTTTTGGTACTTTTTCTTTATTCGAATGGTAATTTCTACACCAATGAACCTAAAGCCATGAATTTAAGCTTATATGGACCCGAGTGAGTGGGAAACCACAAGTGGGGGATTTTTGGTACTTTTTATATATTCTAATGGTACTTTTTTGAATTTCCTATAATAATGGACCTAGACTTTCCAAAAAATCGAAGAATTTCAAAACCGCGGTTTCGGTTTTAAAAAATTAAAAACCGATCGGTTTCGGTTTTGTGATAATTTATTAAATCTTAAGTATTATAGAAACAAAATTAGTTGATAATATAGGAAATGATATACAAATCTAAAATTCAAGCTTGACGGGTTATGGTTTAGTGAATGCGAATTTAAAAGTGATAATCAATGGTACTATTTCCTTATTGCAATGGTACTTTTTGAATATTTTATAATAATAAACATAAAAATTTAAAATTAGGAACACATTTTGCATTTTCTATAATAATGGAAATATGAAATTAGACATTTACAATTAGATTCACAAAGTGAGACTTGATAGTACTATTTATTTCTTCTAATTGGGGTGGCGAAGCGCACCGGGTCAGCTAGTTGAATAATAAAAATGTTCTACTATTTTATTAATTGTCTGCACATGCACAGTGATAATTTATAAACAAAATGCAGACAGACAGTAAAACATATATTAATTATGAATTGTAATACAATTAAAAATAATTACTTTCGAATAAGTTGAGTTCTTTGGAATTTATGTTAAAGAATTTTAATCGGAAAGGGGGCGTTTGTTGCAGGAAGTAATTTAATTAAATTAAATGTAAGTGCTGGTTCACACAAGTCAAGTTTACTTGAGCAAGTTTTGAGAGTACAATCTTTCCAATCTCCTCTCCTCTCTCATCAACAAACTCAAGACTTGTCGTGTATGAACTTGCACTAAATTTACTTTAAAGCATTTATAAGTAAACTAGCATATTACCCGCTACTTCGTTAGCATATTTTTATACCCTTCACCTTCGTGAGAAGGGTATATATAAGTTTGTCATTCCGTTTGTAATTTCTACATTTTTCATTTCCGACCCTATAAAGTATATATATTCTGGATCCTTATAGATAGCGGAGTCGATTAAGCCATGTCCGTCCGTCTGTCTGTCTGCCTGTCTGTTGAAATCAGTTTTCTGAAGACCCCAGATATCTTCGGGATCCAAATCTTCAATAATTCTGTCAGACATGCTTTCGAGAATTTTGCTATTTAAAATCAGCAAAATCGGTCCACAAATGGCTGAGATATAGGAAAAAACCAAGACAACCTCAATTTTTGACCTATTTTTTTACCTATATCTGGATTAATAAGACATTAATATAGACAATATGGATATCTAATGATAGATATTTCAAAGATTGAAAAAAAATTGAAAAAACAAAAAAAAAAAAATTTAAAATTTAAAAAAAAAAATTTTTAAAATTTAAAAAAAAAAATTTTTAATTTAAAATAACAATCGAAAAATTTTTTTTCCAAAAAATTCAAAAAACAACTGGAAAAAAAATTAAATTTTGTTTACCTAAAAATATTTAAAATTTTTATGTTGAAGTCTAATTTGGTGAAGGGTATATAAGATTCGGCACAGCCGAATATAGCACTCTTACTTGTTTGATATTAAAATGTATGTACAATGTACAATTAAAAAATGTGTTATTTATGTAGCATATAACATTTTAACATACCAAATTATTTGATTAGCAAATAACGTTTGTACATAATTTTCAAAATATTTAATCGTCCTATTACATCTGATTTCTATTTAATTTGATTTTTCCAGGTCCATTATTATAGAAAATTCAAAAAGTACCATTAAAATAAAGAAAAAGTACCATAAACACCCACTTGTAGTTTCCCACTCACTCGGGTCCATATAAGCTTTATTTTATGTTAAAAGTACCATTAGAAAAAAGAAAATGTAGCAAAACTCTCCCCCTTGAATTCTCACTCACTTATGACCATAAACTTATCATTAGAATAAAGAAATAGTACTATATAGTTCCACTCGATGGAGTCCATTTTTTTTATTTTTTTTTTCAAAAAGTACCATTAGAATATAGAAAAAGTACCAAAAAGCACCCACTTGTAGTTTCCCACTCAATCGGGTCCATATAACCTTTATTTCATGTTTCTAGGTTTATTGGTGAAGAAATTACAAAAAGTACCATTCGAATAAAGAAAAAGTACCAAAAAGTCTTCCCCTAGAATTCTCACTCACTTAGGACCATATATGCTTAATTTCATATTTCTAAGTGCATTGTTATAGAAATTACGAAAAAGTACCATTAGAAGAACAAAAAAGTACCTATAGTTCAGTTCTCATATTTTGGTACCTAAATATTATCCCCTATTCCTAACACTAACTTCACTCAGATGCATATCAGCTAACTTTAATGTCGATAAGTGAAATAATTTAAAATATTAAAAAAGTACCATTAGGTGAAAAGTACCAATTTCCCTTTTGCTCCTTGAACACCCCTAAAGCTTGAAATTTAAAAATACTCCATTTTGCAAAAATTGTTTATGCTACAGACATGTCTCAAACGATTGAAATCTGTGTTAATGTACCCAAGAAAAAATATGTTTTAAAAAAATTACAAACTGTTTACCCGGATTTGGCCCAATAGACCTATTTACTCGAGTTCCAAGTAACACCCTGTTAGTTAATTTTTGTATGAATCCAGTAGCCAATGTTAAAAAAATTATCAAAATTGGCTTAATAATTTCAAATAAAATATATTTTCCCGATTTTATCCCCTTTTTGGTACCTTTTCTATCCCCATTGCGGTGGTAAAATTTTATTCAAATAAAAATCCGCATCGTGGTGGGAGTTCATAATAAAATATTCGTATGTCTATGTCAAATTATAGAAAAACATATTTTATGAAAAAGTACTAAAAATAAACACAATTTGTATCCCTTAAGGGTTCGAATTTCCAAAAAGTACCAAATTTATATTTTTTATTTTTTGATAAGTAGAGAATATGATTTAAAATTTGTTTCTATGTTTATTGGTTTAAAAGATACATTGGCTGCCAAGAAAGTACCAAAATACAGTTTTTACCCGTTTTCTCCCCTTAAAGGTTCGAATTTCGAAAAAGTACGAAAATACCTGTCAGCTTATTTTTTAAATGGAGTATCATGCAATTTTAAGTTTTTTTGTATCTTTATTAGTTTTGAAGATATAAGGTTACCGAATTTACCCGTTTTTACCCTTTTGACCCCTAAACGTTCGAATTTCCAAAAAATCCCTTCTTATCGGATCGTTTTGGGGAGGGAGGAACCCACAGTTAAAATTTCATGATTCTAGCTTCAGTCGTTTGGGCTGTGCGATGATGAATCAGTAACGTTACTTATAGATTATTGAAATAGGGAGAAAAGTAGCGCTCTATTTTTTTAAGAGCCTGCAAGATAGAAACTATTATTTAGGAACATACAGTAGGGGAATTCCTTTCAATGTTGTTGTAAAACAGAGATTTTCAATTTAATCATTTTAATATTTATTCACAAAAACATTTTAGCTTCCAGATTTATATAGTGCCACACCCAAAATTTCTGTTATATTGCCAATCCTTAATGATATTCTCAGAAACTTATTAATGTTATAAGAAGTTAACACCACGCCTTGACAAGCCATCGTTTTGTCGGCAGATATTACGCACACGAATTTGTTAAAGTTCTTCTATGTGGGGAAAACTTGTCGATTTTCATAGGTTTCTTTGTATTTTTTTTTTTTAAATGGCGGTCTTTTTCTGTGAAAATGTCATTTCATGGTAGTTATAGTTGTGTGAATATTGACAAGAGTTGTCCAAAAAAATAGGGGAACTACGAGTCGTATGAGTAATATTTTTCTAAATACATATTAAGTAAAATTTTTAGCGGGTACACGAATTCATGTAGAACAAGTAAGAATTCTATATTCGGCTTTGTCGAGTCTTGTAGACCCTTTTAATCAAGGCATATTTATATAATTGACCGCATTCCCCAGATTTTTTGGAATTTGACAGGTGACTGGACTAAAATTCTTATATGTATATAAAACAATGTTATCATATGAGCAGAGTCAGTTGAAATAAATTCGCATTGATTTTTTATTAATTTCAAGTGATTTGTTGAGTGTAGAAGTGGGCAACTATGTACTTCAAAATGGCTTAACTAAAATTAAAACAATTTCAATGTGGTTATGTTTATTTACGATTAATTGTATCAAAACAATGTTTAAATTTTTATCAGTAAATGAACGTGTGACTTAAGTCACACAAAATTTAAACAGTTTGTTTACAAAAAGTTTAAGACGATATGTCGTTGGAAAGGGTTTTGAAATGCTTTTCATTTGATATCCGTGTTGTCTATATACATGACTTAGAAATCGAGATATAGGTAAATCAAATCAAGGAATTTGTGGAGTTATGCTTATATCTATTTGTGGTGTTGGAATATAGCGGATATACTAATTTTTACCAACATTTTTTTTCAACCACAATTTTGCTTCACCAAATTTAGTTTTTTCTACAAAATTATTTATAACCAAACTTTTTTCCCCCTAAAATTTCTTTTTCACCTTTTTTATACCCCTAATAGGGGGGTCAGACGGCATGTATTGCTTGTGTATTGGGACATGTATTCGATACATATGGAATTCCATGTGTATGTCAAAATTCACGTTAAACATACGATTCATAATTTCCACGTTCAAACGTACATATGTAATTGCATGTGACATAACCTCTATTAGTTTATATGTTTGTTCTTTTTAACAATATATTTATTTAAAACATTTTTAAATCACAATAAATATTTTAATGCAATGAAATTTATTTTGTTATGATTTTTTTTACTATTTTTTGTTTTGTGTTTTTATTTTGCACTCACACAGTGTTGTATTTCAAAATACAACACTGTTATACACACGAAAATAGAACATGCTCTAATTGCCAAAAATGTCACGTGTAATAAACATGTATTTTACATACACAAAGTTTCATATGGATCACACGGTATGTATATGTTTACATATGGAAAAATGTCCCAATACATGGCACAAAACGCAAGCAATACATGTCGTCTGACCCCTTTAACCAAGATGTATTAACAAGGTGGCAATGTAACTACAACAATTACAACAATACAAGAACAATAGTCATTTTTGTTTGTGTAAAACCGTGTAAAGTGTCAAAATTCACAAAAACGCACTTTTATAAATGAAATAGTTTTTTTTAACACTTTTAAATATTTTATACACATAAAGCGGTGACAAATACTCACTTTTTTATTTAAATATAAAATAATCTTTTTAAAAATGTTTGTAAACAAGCTTTTGACATTTCACAAGGCAAAGCACGAGTACAGCAAAAAATAGTCAGCTGGCGTTACGCTGCCACCTGGTTAAATATGCCTTGCCCCTAACCATGAGTGGTAATAGGGGGGTCAGACGGCATGTATTGCTTGTGTATTGGGACATGTATTCGATACATATGGAATTCCATGTGTATGTCATAATTCACATTATACATACGATTCATAATTTCCACGTTCAAACGTACATATGTAATTGCATGTGACATAACCTCTATAAGTTTATATGTTTATTGTTTTTAACAATATATTTATTTAAAACATTTTTAAATCACAATAAATATATTTAATGCAATGAAACTTATTTTATTATAATTTGTGTGTTGTATTTGAAAATACAACACTGTTATACACACGAAAATAGAACATGCTATAATTGCCAAAAATGTCACGAGTAATACACATGTATTTTACATACACAAAGTTTCATGTGGATCACACGGTATGTATATGTTTACATATGGAAAAATGTCCCAATACATGGCACAAAACACAAGCAATACATGCCGTCTGACCCCCCCTTTAAGGGTATATATAAATTTATCATTCCGTTTGTAATTTCTACATTTTTCATTTGCGACCCCACAAAGTATATATGTATGTATATTCTGGACCGTTATAGATAGCGAAGTCGTTTTATCCATGTCCGTCTGTATGTTGACGTCAACTTTCCATACCCCCCAAATAACTTATAAACATGATTGATACATCAATATATCGGAAATTCTTCCTCGGTAGATATTTACAATCGACAAAATCGGCCCACGAATGGCTGAGATATAAGGAAAAAACCGAGACAACCTCGATTTTTTACCTATTTTTGATCTATATCTGGATTATAATATAGTTATTAATATAGACAATATAGATATCTAATGATAGATATTTCAATGTCCATTACAAGTCCATATAGTAAGTTGGACCCACAATGGGTCAAAATCGGGAAAAATATTTTTTAACCCGAATTTTGTTTCATCAAAAAAATTTGTTTCAGAAAATCATTTTCCAAAAAAAATTTTGATAAAATTTTGAAAAACAATTTTGAACAAAAAAATTAAATTTTTTTTACCTAAAAATAACACTAGTTTACAAATCAAACATTTTTGTTTGCTCATGGAATGAAACTTATATTTTTGAGAAGAGCTACGGACGCTAGTTAATTGAACATTTTTTGTTTCCCACCTATACGTCAAAATTTTGAGATATGTATATGGGTTTTTATTTTTCACATGCCCTGAGTACTACTAATGCATACTGTAGTGTACCTAATTGTGGTATTTAAGTATTTACATCGTTTTTGGGTACTCAACACTCTGGAGAAGCTACCAGATACTTTCAGAGTTGTATTATTTTGACAAATTCCAACAAAAATTAACGAGAAAAAAATAAATACTGTTTAAAAGGACATCTTTCCTGTAGATAAACGTTAATAAATCGCTATTAAGTACAAAACTCTAAAGTAAAAATTATTTTAAAATATCTTATAGAAAATGTAAAATAAACCCAGACCATTTTTGTTTTATTTTCGGAAAAATTATTCAGTCAAATCGAGGTTTTCCTTAACACAAACACTGCAAAATGCTTATTTACTTTAAAAAATTTCGTAAAAGCTTTAGATAAGACAAAACCAGCATTTCAATATGTATGCAGTGTGTTCCCGAGTCTTTCTTTGGCTAAATTAAAAGAAGGGATATTTGTGGGTCCTCAAATAAGAAAAATTTTGGGTGATACCAAATTTGAGTGTCTATTAACCGATGTTGAAAAAGCAGCATGGAATTCTTTTAAACCTGTTGTTCAAGAATATTTGGGGAATAATAAAAGTCAAAATTACAGAGATATTGTTGCGAATTTATTACATAATTTTGAACTGATGGGCGTAAATATGTCCCTCAAAATTCACTATTTACATTCTCATGTGGATTTTTTCCCGGAAAACCTCGGACACTGAGTGACGAACATGGAGAGCATTCCCATCAAGATTTGAAGTTTTTCGATGTTAATTATCAAGGTTTTTGGAACCAGAATATGCTAGGAAACTACTGTTGGAGTGTCGTGAGGGAGACAAATGAAAATAATTATAAAAAAAGACTAAAACACTTCACTTTTAATTTTTTTGTCCTAATTTAATGTACATTTTTATATGTTTAGTTTTTAAGAAATATCTCAAAAGTTTGACGTCCAGGATTTTTTAAAATATTTTTTCCGAAGTTGGAAGACCTAAATACATACATCCCCATATGTTTCAATTCATGAGCAAAAACCTTGTAAACTAGTGTAATTAAAACAAATATAATGTGGTAAAGGGTATATAAGATTCGGCACCGCCGAATATAGCCTTCTTACTTGCTTTTTACCGACATTTTTTAAACAAAAATTCTTGTCCCATAATTTCAATATTTATCTTAAAGTATGCTTTAGAGATCGTATGATTTGACCCCGTTAGACTTTTTCTTGTGGTGAATAAGCCACAAACCACAGCGTCACTCAAAGCCTACTTAACCCTCGGTCAAATTCTGCCTGATTTATGGTTTTCGATTGGAATGGAATTCTGTGTTTTCGGTTTTTTTTGTCATAAAACTGTTTTCATTATAAAACTATGTAAATTTTTATACGTTTTTTTTTAATATTTTTGAAATTTTATGATTATAAAACAATTTTAAATAAAACGTTTTTTGCATTCCATTTATTTTATGGCCTTTTAATTAAAACCTAATAGAAATCGAATTCTTTAAAGTTATAGTTTTAAGGAAAATTTTTGTTAAATTTTAAAAATATTTTACAAAAGTTTCCATTGTATTATTATTCACAGTGTATATTCAGCAAAATGATTGATATTTATAAACTGAATCAATTTTATTTCTTAACAATTTATTATTAAAGAAACAACAAACAAACAATTTTATTTTTTTTTTCTATTCAAACGTTTTTTGCATTAAAAATTTGGTTTATATTTAGTTTTTTGGCAATTACTTTTACTTTTATGTCTTTTTCTAATTGTGTTTAAAATTCCTTATTAGTTACGGTTTGTTTTTGTTCAGAACTTACACTCAAAAATAATAATTCTAATTTGTTTTTATTTATTATTTGTTTAACAAATTTAGTTTTACCCGAGTTTATTTTGTATTTATTTTTTATGTTTAATATTGAAATTTTTATTTAGTTTTAGCCGCGTTGTGGTGAATCTAATGATGCGCGTTTGCTTACTAAACACAAATTCTTTCAAATTGTTTTGTTTTTTCCTTTAATATTTTGCTAAAGGTGCCATTACCACTATTATAAGTAGTTTAATGTTATGATTACTAACTTTTGTTTT
The DNA here is from genome assembly GCF_958450345.1 of Calliphora vicina. Taxonomy (NCBI): domain Eukaryota; kingdom Metazoa; phylum Arthropoda; class Insecta; order Diptera; family Calliphoridae; genus Calliphora; species Calliphora vicina. The sequence goes on along the minus strand of NC_088784.1, from coordinate 21,996,268 downwards.
TATCATCGATAAAAAAATACTACAATTACAAAAACAACAGCACAATAAACATACGAATACTGTTGGTTTGTTGATTTTGTTGTTGTTGTCTTTGCTGAGAATATTGTTATTATTGTAAAATACGCAATGATAACAGCTGACTGTTAATGTTAAACAGTACATGTTAACAAGTACATGCGTTGTTGTTGTTCTTTTTACTATTAACAAGACTGTGTAATGTAAAATAAATTAAATGCATTTCCCCCAAGTAAACACAAACATATTTCTCTCTCTCTCCCTCCCCTTTCTATCGCATACACACTAACACCTAAAATGTTATTGACATTTGTCAACAAATAAGTGTAAATAGAAGGGTCCTTTTATGTTGTAATTACCAAAACAAAGCAGAATAACAAAGATAGAGAGTAGAGATCTCTTTTTACACTCAGTGGAAATTAAATATTAATAAGCAGGGCTGAGATTTCCATGCATTAAAATAAAATGAAAATATGCACATAAAACTTGTAATATTAATCCATAAATATGCAGAAATAATATTGTATTCCTAAAAACATAAATAAATTCTCTATAAAACAAAAAATATTTCAAAAATATGCAGCAATAGTAGATTATGTACTGAAACTAATGGTTTGTGCGGTTCGGACCAGCCAAAAAAAGTTTGAAGACCAAGAATTGGAGGTATTACTTCATTATGATTGTTGTCAAACTCAAACAAGAGCTTGCAAAATCATAGTATTCATCCAAAAGCAGGGAAATTGGGTACTATACGCATTGAAGCTAAAAGACCTTGAAAGACGATTTTGCAATTAAGGAGTGAGATCGAAAAAAACCTTTTTCCCAATTATGTTAATTTGTTGTTAATCAGATTAGAATTGCATACTAAAATTGATAAATATTTTCAACAAAACCCAACTTATTCTTACAAAAAGTTGGCCGACTTTGAACGACGATTTTGTAATTAAGGAGTGAGATCGAAAAAATCTTAACAAACGTTTTTCCTTAAAACTTTTGCCAATTATGTTAATTTGTTGTGAATCTGATTAAAATGAATAACATATTGTTACGAAATTGTACTTGAATTCAAATATAACGATTTTAACGGCTGATTTAAAAGTAGCATAATGCTTTCAAATAACAGTGCTGTAACCCTAGGTCTCCACGTAGCAATATTTATTGCTGCAATTGTCAAATTTGATTGCGTCAATAAAATTCGCGAATGTAGACCGCAAATTGCCATATGTAGCAATCCATTGCGCAATGATTGCTCTACTGATTGCCTGAGCAATTATTGCTAAGCAATAAGCTGTCAGTTCAGTTGTCATTAATGTAAAATTTCATCTTTCTATGATTCGGTGCGATTAATTCATACATATTTAATTTATTTAAGATCCAAAAGAAAAAAAAACAATGAAATTAGTGAAAAAAATCATTCAACGCAAAATAAACCACTGTTTTTCATAGAACATCTCTCGTTGAAAATTTTGTATTTGTGACGAACGTTTTCTCCACCTAAAGCAATCAGCAATCACTCTGCTGTTGTTCTGCCGACGTTATTGTTTGAGCTTAGCAATAAAAATTGCTACGTGGAGACCTAGGGTAAAACTGTAACATATCTGTGGACATTATTTAATAAAAGCTTTCAGTTGATTTGACCGTAAGTTGGCAACGCTGTATTCGATTTCGAATATTCAGTTAAAGAACATTGTAGAAAGTACACCACAGATGACGTATGTATTATAAACCTCCAGACAGTTAAAGAGAAATCTAGAGTGCAGGTGGCAGTGTTATAAATAGTAGCAGAGGTTGCAGTCGTTAGTGAGTTTATCAAAAACGCTTTTCGAATAAACATCATCTAAGTGCCTTAAAGTGTGTTGTGTTTTTCAAGTAAATTCGTGTACATTATAAATTGTGTCTGTAATTCTGAGAATTTATAAACGTGTATAAAAAACATTGAGTGGCTATTTAGTTCTGTTGTTGTTGTACATTTTAAAGAAATAAAGAGTTGTTACAATTTTCAAACTACTAAACGGCTTTTATTTGCAATCAAAAGTATCCGGTTTATTTAAAGGAAATAAACCAGTGTTTTGAAAAGGTTAAAACGTAACAATATGATTTTTCTAAAGCCAATAGAAAGCATTTTCAAAAGAGCTCCCAACACATCCCGTAGGAAAGCAGCTCGGTTAGCTCAGTACTCGGGACTATTTGATAAGAAAAGTTAAAGCCAATGCAGGTTTAAAAACATACAAGGCTCTAAAAGTTCTTGACAGGAAACTCTGCTAAAAATAGGTAACGGAAATTGAAATCAAGTTTTATAAAAAAACAAGTAAGAGAGCACCAAATTATACTTCAAAATAAAATTTTTTAATATTTTTAGGTAAACAAAATTTGTTTTTTTCCAAAGTTGTTTTTTTCATTTTTTGAACAAAATTTGTTTTTTTAAAAATTTTTTTTTTTAAATTTTTATTTTTTTGTTGTTTTTTAAATTTTTTTAATATTTAGCGAAAAAAAATTTTGGTGAAAAAAAAAATTCGGGTTAAAAAATATTTTTTCCGATTTTCACCCATTGTAGGTTCAACTTACTTTGGTCTTGTATACGCCGTTGCAAAGGTCTTTGAAATATCTATTATTAGATATCCATATTGTCTTTAATGACTTAGTAATCCAGATATACAGTGGTTGACAAAACAATGGAAACTTTTCCAAATATTTCATTAGTGGCCTAAAAACTGAAATAATTTTTTAAAAAATTTTAACATCTTTGTAGTATTTTATTTGTACACTTTTATTAACTTAATTTAACAAAAACCAAAGGACATAATTAATTAAATTCTAAAAATGAGAAAACAAAATTAAAAGATTTCTTTGTTACGGCATTGACAAAACAATGGAAACTTAGGTATTATTTTAACAAATATGGTATAAACTTAGCAACAACTCAATATTTTGTTGGGTATCCCTTGTTTTTTATAACTGCTACACATCGACGATGCATTGAACCAATTAAAGAGTCAATGGTCTCCTTTGAAATATTTTGCCATTCCCTTATAACCAGCTCCGATAAATCTTCCTTCCTGGTGTAATTTTGTGTCCTTATTTTACGATCTACAATTTCCCATAGATTTTCTATGGGATTGAGATCTGGCGAACAAAACACGTACCTCGTTGGATTGTAACCACTCGGTTACAACCCTAGAGGTGTGTTTCGGGTGGTTGTCGTGTTGGAATCTCCAAACTAGGGGCATATTTTCCTCAGCGTATGGATACATAACATCGTTTAATATGCTTCTGTATCCTATACCTGTCATGGTATCTTTTATAATATGAATTGGGCCCATACCTTGCCCTGAAAAACATCCCCATACCATAATATTGCCACCGCCAAACTTTACAGTCTTATTTGTGTACTTTGGATCTAATCTTTTTCCCTTTGGTCGTATTACAAATGTTCTCCCATCACTGCCTCTTAAATTGTATTTGGATTCATCGGAAAAGAGGACAGTATTCCATTTCTGTATCGACCAGTTTAAATGATCCCTGGCAAATTGTAGACGAGCAGAACGGTTCTTTTTAGAAATGAGTGGACGATAGCAACCAAGACCAGCCTCATTTGCCCTGCGACTAACTGTTCGGCTACTTATTTCTAATTTTAGGCTATTAACAACCTCTCGAGGAGTTATTTTTATGAATTTCTTGAACTCTCTCGCTATTAAATTATCTTGTCTAGGAGTAGTCTTCCACCTAAATGTTGAGTTTTTACAGAACCGGTCTCACGAAATTTTTGAAACTGTTGATTTATTTATTGAATATTTGTCACAGATACTTTTTTTTGTTTTAAACCAGCTTTAAAATCGTTAATTATTTTATTTTTTAAGTCTTCACAAATCTTAACTTTAGCCATTTTCGTTAACTTTGAAAAAAAGCAATTATGCGAAAAACTTAGAAAAAGAAATTGTGAAAAATTACCAGAATTTAAAAATAAAATAAAATAACTGTAAACAGGATGCTTTTTACATGGTTCTTTTAAATATTCACCCCTATCGGCAATAACATGTGAAATTTTGTTCCCATGAAATATCCATTTCCCTCGAAGGGAAAATTGCTATCGGGAATATCACGATGAACTTTACATTCACAATAGTTGATTTTGTTCCATCTACAAATTTCACAACAAGGGGAATTTTTTCACGCGAACAAAGTTGATGAACGAAAAAAGGAAAAGGGAAAATATTTCATGTGAAATATTGATTCACGATAGGGGTGATTATTTTCGTTTTACACTTCTTTCTTGCAGAAGTTTAAAAGTTTCCATTGTTTTGTCAGTAGCGAAATAGTGAATATTTTTAATTTTGTTCCCTTTTTCAGAATATAATTATGTTGTTTGTTTTTCAGTTAATTTATATAAATAAAACTATACAAGTAAAATACTAAAAAAAAAAATTTTATTTTAAAAAAATATTTTAAATTTTGGGCTACATATGGAATATTTGGAAAAGTTTCCATTGTTTTGTCAACCACTGTAGGTCAAAAATCAAGGTTGTCCTTATATCTGATCCATTTGTGGACCGATTTTAAATAGCAACCGAGCCGGGAGAATTCCGGAGATATTGATGTATGAATCGTGAATCGTTGATTTCAACAGACAGACGGACGTGGCTTAATCGACTCCGCTATCTATAAGGATCTAGAATATATACACTTTATAGGGTCGGAAAATTATATTGTGGAAATTACAAACGGAATGACAAACTTACCCTTCTCACGAAGGTGAAGGGTATAAAAAAACAATTGTCCCAAAAAGTTCTTGGTATGGCAAGCTATATGCAATTGTGGCAAAAGATTCCGCAAAGTGCTTTATAAATTTCGAAATTTACATCAAGGAAAGTTTACAAAAAAGGATGCTTCCATTCATAAGAATTCTTAATCACCCCTATCGGCAATAACATGTGAAATTTTGTTCCCATGAAATATCCATTTCCCTCGAAGGGAAAATTGCTATCGGGAATATCACGATGAACTTTACATTCACAATAGTTGATTTTGTTCGTAGCAGCTGTTTATTGTTTACACAATTCCATCTAAAAATTTCACAACAAGGGGAATTTTTTCACGTGAACAAAGTTGATGAACGAAAAAAGGAAAAGGGAAAATATTTCATGTGAAATATTGATTCGCGATAGGGGTGAATGTGTCCACTTATTTTTAGCCTTATTTGGCATCCTGTCACTATGGTAAGCAAGGTCTTGAGTGGCACAAGAACAATAATGTGGTATTTGTAAAAAAGAGAGGCAAAGTGCATGGAGCTACGGCCAGTGAAGAGATATCGGGCTCTTGTTAAAAGAGATTTGAAGAGCACAAAAAAGATGTCCAAAAGTGTGGAAGATTTTAAACGGAGATGGATGGTTCAAATCGATGCCATTTTGTTGCAAATCATCTGATTCGGAAAAGTAATTGGTCAAAATTGATTTTGGGTTACTGATAACAAACATGCATTTGCCCGAAAATCGCAGCCCTGTTGATAAGGCAAGCCGCCAGGCAGACACCAGCTTATATCTACTTAGAAACTATAAGTGGTGTAAAACTATTAATAATAATTCTATATTTATCTTTATGATTTGAGATAACAAATCACAATAACTGTAGTCCACCAACAAAAAAAAAAACAAAATCATAAATATAAAATTTAATAAAGTTTATTAATATTTAAGACTCTCTATCTCTGTCTCTTATTGGTTTGTCTTTATGTCCCTCAATTTATCTAAAAGCAATCTTGTGTTTGTAAATATTATTCCTAAAGAGAAAGAGTTCAATCTATCAGACTTGTCATAACAGGTGACGTCTTTAATTACTTTAATATTATTATATTAAGTTACAAAGTTATTTTTAGTACAAATATTTACAAATATTTATTTGTAAATATTTATTTAATTCATCGACAATTGAGTCAGTCATTATTATTGTTGTTAAGTTTAGCATGACCTATAAATATTATAAAGGTGCTAAATATTACATATTTCATCAACATTTTCATTGCATTATTAATTGTTTTTAAAAATAGTACTGGTAATATAGATTGCTATAATTAGTACTTATTAACTGAGGCACCCTTTGGTTATGATTCATTGCTTTATCAGTTAATAGTGTGTAAGCACCTGATCTTTTGAAGAAAAAAAGTCAACAACAAGTTGCCAATAGTTGTAAAGTGCAATAATAATTGTTTGTTTATGGCTAAACAGCAGACTGATCTGTTTGCTAATAATATAGACAAATTTTAATTAATGATATTTAGATTGAATAAAACTGAAAATACACAATTTCCAGTTGTATTTCAGAAGTTTCAGTATAAAGTCTCGAATAGTCTCGAAATATTGGAAATGCAACATTTGAAATTTTGCAAGACTATTCGCACTTAACGCTATTTTTTGCAAAGCTATTCAAAAAGTAAAATATGGCAAATCAATTATGTGTGAAGATACATAAATGATTTTCTTTGTTTGTTCCTCTTTTTCTTTACTTTCTCTATTATTTTAATGCAGTGATGTTCACTCCATACAACAATTGTTTGAAAAATTTCCACACATTTGTTATGCTCTTTTAAAAACTTTTGTTCATTCATCGCTGAGAATGCGAAGAAACCACATGTGGCGGACTATCGCAATTTTTTTCAGAAATTTATTAAGCATTGTTGTTGGTTGTTTTTGTTTGAAGCATAGCAAACACACGCGTTTCAATTACAATTGAACACAATAAAACAAAGTCAAAAATAAATACAAAATTTAAGAGAATTTCGGACTTACAATGTATATTTTTTCATTTCCTTAAAATTTAAATTACATTCATTTAATAAATTGGTTTTATTTGACAAAAATTCTAAATCTAAACTTTCTTCATTTTGTTATTATTTTAAGTGTTTGACATTATGTTTGCTGGGTAGCTCTCTCACCAATACATCTTCATTTTTATTTTTGAACATCACTGTTTTAATGTCGCCATATTGAAAGATAGAGAGAGAGTGTGAAGCAAACGCAATAACAACTCCAAAAACAACATAAATATAGCGACATCATATGCAATAAAGGTATTCTCTGTTTATTTTTTTTTGATACTCAGTTCCAAAGTGAAGCGTATCCCAGAGAGAGCATTCTCTCTGGGATACGGGGCACATTCTGGACTATAAAGAGGGTGAGCCAAAACATTTCATTCTAAATACTTTTAAACAGGTATTGCAACATGTAGCTGAGCGTTGCCATGATGGAATGTTACTGTTTAATGTCTTTCCGCATATTCTGGGGGTTTTTCGGTCAATGCTCGTTTCAAACGAATCAGTTGCGTTCGGTACAGGTTCCCTGTGATGGTGTGGTAAGATTTCAGCAGCTCATAATATATAGGACCCTTTTGGTATTTGTCTTTGGTGTCCGTCCATTCGGATGGTTGGCCGGGCTTCAGATACGATCTCTTACGCTTCGGGTTATCGTAATGGATCAATTTTCATCGCAAGTAATGATTCGGTGCAAAAATGATTTTCATTTACCAATTTCCCTGCTTTTGCATTAATCCTGCTACTCGGAAACGTTTTGAAATTGCTGCTTGAGTAGCTCCCAAAGATTTTGTAAGCTCTTGTTGAGCTTGACAACAATCTTAATGGTGTAATGCCTCCAATTGTTGTTCTTCAAACTTTTATGGCTGGCGATCTTTGTCTTCCGTGTCATAAGCATTGGTGAGCAATCGATGTGCTTCAGCGGCACATTTTTTCAGATTAAAGAAGTAAAGCAAAACTTCCCGCATATGACGCTTTGTTGGCACAAAATTCAACATTTTCAAAGCAAAAAAAAACTTTGTTGTTTACACTAAATCCCGCATTTTTGAGTCATACACACAATAAAATGAAGATATTACTTTTAAACTAAAATTTAAAGCAGTGATTGGAACTCATAGCCACAAGGGGCATAGCCAGAGGCCTTCACCAAATTGTACTTCAAAATAAAAATTTTAAATACTTTTAGTTAAAAAAAAATTTTTTTTCGAATTTTTTTCCTGTCTGTCTGTTAAAATCAACTTTCCGAAACCCCCAAATAACTTACATACACGGAGATCAATATCTCCGTAATTCTTCCGCCTCGGTTGCTATTTAAAATCGGTCCACAAATGGCTGAGATATAAGGAAAAAACCAGGACAACCTCGATTTTTGACCTACATCTGGATTACTAAGTCATTAATATAGACAATATGGATATCTAATGATAGATATTTCAAAGACCTTTGCAACGACCATAATAAGTTAGACCTACAATGGTTCAAAATCGGAAAAAATATTTTTTAACCCGAATTTCACCAAAAGTTTATTTTCGCTAAATTTAAAAAAAAAATTAACAAAAATTTTTTTTTTTAAATTTAAAAAATAAAAAAATTTAAAAAAAAAAACATTTTTTTTACAAAAAATTAAAAAAACAACTTTGGAAAACTTTGGTTTTTTATTCGATTCGAAATTTTAAGGAGATGTTTTGTAAAGAAAAAAATTCAAAAATTCAAATATGTTGCCTCCTTTTCATTTTTTGGAGAAACTTGAAGAACTAACATTAGTATATAGATACCGAGCGAAGCAGGGGCGATCAGCTAGTATGAAATAAAAATCATAATGAATAGCTGGTCAGTAGCCCGTTTCTGTATTTCTCGAATCGTAAAATTTCTCACATGAAGTGTGAAACAAAAAATTCCATCGTTTATCGATGTGTAAGAAAAAAAGTGTTTCTGTATTTGAATGCGAATACACACAACACTGATTCTGATCTTACTGGAATATTTCCAGTAATTTTGTGTCAAATGCAAGCGAAACGTTAACAAAAGAAATAAATTATAATTAAACCAAAACAGTGAATGAAATTCTAAACCAATTTTAAATACTAAAATATAACAATTGCGTTTTATTGATCTTCATAATTTTGCTGTTTAGAAATTCTTTCTATTTTCTATTAAAATTAAAAAAATATTTTACAAACACATTATAGTTTACATACATGTGTATATACAGTGGTTGACAAAACAATGGAAACTTTTCCAAATATTCCATATGTAGCCCAAAATTTAAAATATTTTTTTAAAATAAAATTTTTTTTTTAGTATTTTACTTGTATAGTTTTATTTATATAAATTAACTGAAAAACAAACAACATAATTAAAAATATTCACTATTTCGCTACTGACAAAACAATGGAAACTTTTAAACATCTGCAAGAAAGAAGTGTAAAACGAAAATAATATTTAAAAGAACTATGTAAAAAGCATCCTGTTTACAGTTATTTTATTTTTAAATTCTGGTCATTTTTCACAATTTCTTTTTCTAAGTTTTTCGCATAATTGCTTTTTTCAAAGTTAACGAAAATGGCTAAAGTTAAGATTTGTGAAGACTTAAAAAATAAAATAATTAACGATTTTAAAGCTGGTTTAAAACAAAAAAGTATCTGTGACAAATATTCAATAAATAAATCAGCAGTTTCAAAAATTATAAAGAAATTTCGTGAGACCGGTTCTGTAAAAACTCAACATTACCTCGTAAGACTACTCCTAGACAAGATAATTTAATAGCGAGAGAGTTCAAGAAATTCCCAAAAATAACTTCTCAAGAGGTTGTTAATAGCCTAAAATTAGAAATAAGTACTCGAACAGCAGGGCAAATGAGGCTGGTCTTGGTTGCTATCGCCCTGTGAAAAAACCACTAATTTCTAAAAAGAACGGTTCTGCTCGTCTACAATTTGCCAGGGATCATTTAAACTGGTCGATACAGAAATGGAATACTGTCCTCTTTTCCGACGAATCCAAATACAATTTAAGAGGCAGTGATGGGAGAACATTTGTAAGATGACCAAAGGGAAAAAGATTAGATCGAAAGTACACAAATAAGACTGTAAAGTTTGGCGGTGGCAATATTATGGTATGGGGATGTTTTTCTAGGGCAAGGTATGGGCCCAATTCATATTATAAAAGATACCATGACAGGTATAGGATACAGAACCATATTAAACGATGTTATGTATCCATACACTGAGGAAAATATGCCCCCAGTTTGGAGATTCCAACACGACAACGACCCGAAACACACCTCTAGGGTTGTAACCGAGTGGTTACAATCCAACGAGGTACGTGTTTTGAAGTGACCTGCCCAATCGCCAGATCTCAATCCCATAGAAAATCTATGGGAAATTGTAGATCGTAAAATAAGGACCCAAAATTACACCAGGAATGAAGATTTATCGGAGGCGGTTATAAGGGAATGGCAAAATATTTCAAAGGAGACCATTGACTCTTTAATTAGTTCAATGCATCGTCGATGTGTAGCAGTTATAAAAAATAAGGGATACCCAACAAAATATTGAGTTGTTGCTAAGTTTATACCATATATGTTAAAATAATACCTAAGTTTCCATTGTTTTGTCAATGCCGTAATAAAGACATATTTTAATTTTGTTTACTCATTTTTAGAATTTAATTAATTATGTCCTTTGTTTTATGTTAAATTAAGTTAATAAAAGTACAAATAAATACAAATAAAATACTACAAAAATGTTAAAATTTTTTAAAAAATTATTTCAGAATTTAGTCCACTAATGAAATATTTGGAAAAGTTTCCATTGTTTTGTCAACCACTGTATATACATAATTATTTTATTTAAACTCTGTTACTTACCTTTTCGGCTGATTTGGTCTCCATATTTATAAAAAAGAAAAGAAAAATAACAATATTTTGTTAAATTTTGGTTTTCTCGCACCAATTTCAATTGTGACTTGTTTTGACAGTTCTTGTGAGAAACTTTACGCAAAATATTGTTACAGAAACACTTTTTCTCACATCCTTCCAATAATTGCTGGAAAATTATTTAAATGACAGATAATTCTCGTAAAGTCAAGATACAGAAACACTTGTGCGAGAAAAAACATATTTTGTTTCGGAATTTTTACGATTCGAGAAATACAGAAACGGGCTACAGTTTACAAAATAGATTGAATTAAAATAACATACTCCATATTCCACGTTCACTATATGACGGTCATTGATACAAATGATCAATTGAATATTATACTAAATATCAATACAAATCTCCCATTCTATGTTACCCTCTTAAACCATTTTGATCCATCTACAGCTGATCGTTTAAAGGGTCAACCATAGATGTACAACACTTGAGCTTCAACTGCGATAAAGATATTTGTAAGTAAACACGATCACGTGGAGACGCCATTTATCTATAATCACGTTTACGTGTATTTCGTGCTAAGTACAATTTTTATGAAAATCACAGGTGGCTTATTGCCATCATAAATATGCCCAATTAAACATAAAGTTTATTGATTAAAGGCCCCAATATACAGTTCAATCTTTTAGAATAATAAATATATTTATGTGTGTATTTATGTACATTTTATTATTTCTCATATTTGGCTTAATCATAATTTTGTTTTTATAATTTTATTTTGATTATACGATTACTCATACAATTAATTAAAATGTCCCTCTTATCGAAGGGGGTTTCTGTTCATTTCACAATTTTAACGCATGTAGTACCTGCAGTAGATTACTAAACTATTATTATCTGCTATAATTTATTAAGTTTTATTGAAGTGCGGCAGTAGAAGTGTCCTCAAGTAATGTGACTAAGGAGCTGTCAATTAAATGAAATCTGATTATAAAAGTAATAACCAACTTTTTGCAGATATTAGGTTTGATATATGCCGACACCATAATTATAGAAAATACTTTCAAAGATAATGAAATTTTTAAGATAATACTAAGTAATAAAACTATCTAAAATAGATTTTACTTAAGTACATGAACACACCTAGTAAATTATACAGGATAACAATGTATTTAGGTTACTTGTCGTTTTCTACAATTAATTGCAATTTTAGCTGTGTTCTTTTTTAGCCCCATGATACAGGTATTGATGAGATATCTTTTAATAGTCAACAGCTGTATTGAACAAAAAAATACTGGGCAACAATGCGTATCTTTGGGATGTGTAGGTTTGTCATATGATAGATAATTAACATTTAATCAATAGAACAACATATCAATGACGTACTCTTAAACTACAATTTTATTGATTTCTAATTTGCATTTTAATACAAAATGTATTGTAATTTAATAAGTGATCTAAACTACATATTTCCTTATTAAATATTTACATGAAAATGAAAAAATAGACTTCCTGTTAAGAAATTAATATAGATTAATAAGTGTTTATAAAATGTGAACAAGAATCTTAACAATTTGAGAATACATTGTTTCAAGAACAATCATCATTTAGTTGTTGGATGTTTATTAGAAAATCTCTCAGATTCTGCTACATTTTCCAAGTAGGAATTATCTAAAATTCTAAGATATTTTCCGTCTAGCCACTCTCTCAGATTATAGGATATTTTCTGTCTAGGAAATCCCTCAGATTCTGAGAAATTTTCCGTCTAGACAATGTTTCATATTCTGCGATATTTTCTGTCTAAGGAATCTCTCACATTCTGAGAAAATTTTCGGTCTATCAACTCTCTCAGATTCTGAGATATTTTGCGTCTAGCGACTCTCTCAGATTCTGATATAATTTTTGTCAAGAAAATCTCTCAGATCCTGATGTAATTTTTGTCTATAAAATGTCTGAGTTTCTGAGATAATTTTCGTCTTGGAAATCTCTCAGATTCTGAGTTATTTTCCTGAGTTATTATCTCAGACTATGAGAGATTTTCTAGACGGAAAATCTCTCAGATTCTGAAATATTTTGCGTCTACCAACTCTCAGATTCTGAGATAATTTTCGTCTAGAAAATCTCACAAATTTTGAGATAATTTTCGGCTAGAAAATCTCTCAGATTCGTCGATCATTTTCGTCTGTAAAAACTCTCAGATTCGTCTAAAAAATCCTTCAGATTCTAAGTTATATTACATCCAGAAAATCTCACAAATTTTGAGATAATTTTTTTCTAGAAAATCTCTTAGATTCGTCTAGAAAATCTTTCAGATTCATAGTTATTTTGCGTCTAGAAAATCTCAGAAATTTTAAGATAATATTCGTTTTGAAAATCTCTCAGATTATGAGCTAACTTTCGTCTGAAAATCTCCAAGATTCTGAGATAATTTTCGCCTAGAAAATCTCTCAGATTCTAAGATATTTTTCGTCTAGTAAATCCTCAGATTCTGAGATATTTTCCATCTAGAAACTCTCTCAGATTCTGAGATATTTTCCGTCTAGAAACTCTCTCAGATTCTGAGATATATTCCGTCTAGTAAATCTCTCAGATTCTGAGACATTTTCCGTCTAGAAAATCTCTCATAGTCTGAGATAATTTTCGTCTAGTAAATCTCACAGATTCTGAGATATTTTCCGTCTAATAAATCCCTCAGATTCTGAGATATTTTCCGTCTAGTAAATCTCTCAAAATCTGACATAATTTTCTTCTAGAAAATCTTCTCAGAGTCGGAGATAATTTTCTTCTAGAACATCTCTCAGATTTTGAGATCATCTTCAGATAATTTTTATCTAGAAAATCTCTCACATTCTTAGGTAATTTTCGTCTAGAAATTCCTTTAAATTCTGAGATAATTTTCATCTAGAAAATCTCTCAGAGTCCGAGATAATTTTTGGAAAGGAAATCTCTCAGATTCTGAGATAATTTTCATCTAGAAAATCTTTCAGATTCTCAGATAATTTTCGTCTAGCAACTCCCTCAGAATTTGGGATATTTTGCGTCTACCAACTCTCTAAAACTCTGTGCTATTTTTCGTCTAGTAAATCTCTCAGATTCTGAGATAATTTTCGTCTAGAAAGTCTCTGATTCTAATATAATTTTCGTCTAGAAAATCTCTCGTCAGGAAAATCTCTCTGATTCTGAGATAATTTTCGTCTAGAAAATCTCTCACATTCTTAGATAATTTTCGTCTAGAAATTCTTTTAAATTCTGAGATAATTTTCGTCTAGAAAATCTCTTAGAGTCTGAGATAATTTTTGGATAGAAAATCTCTCAAATTCTGGACTATTTTTCGTCTAGTAAATCTCTCAGATTCTGAGATATTTTCCGTCTAGTAAATCTCTCGGATTCTGAGATAATTTTCGGCTTGAAAATCTGTCGATTCTGATAAAATCTCTCAAATTTTAAGATATTTTTTTTCTAGAAAATCTCTCAGATTCTGAGATCATCTTTAGATAATTTTTATCTATAAAATCTCTCACACTCTTAGATAGTATTCGTCTAGAAAATCTATTAGATTCTGAGATCATTTTCGTCTAGAAAATCTCTCAAATTTTGAGATAATTTTCGTCTAAAAAATCACTCAGAGTTTGAGATAATTTTTGGATCGGAAATCTCTCAGATTCTGTGATAATTTTCCGTCTAGAAAGTCTCAGATTCTGAGATAATTTTCGTCTAGAAAGTCTCTGATTCTAATATAATTTTTCGTCTAGAAAATCTCTCAAAGTCTGAGATGATTTTCCTCTAGAAAATTTTCGTCTCGAAAATCTCTCAGTTCTGAGATAATATTCGTCTGGAAAATCTCTCTGATTCTGAGATAATTTTCGTCTAGAAAATCTCTCTGATTCTGAAAAATTTTGAGATAAATTTCGTCTAGAAAATCTCTTAGATCTAGATTTTCTATTCGGAAAATATCTCAGATTCTGAGATAATTTTCATCTAGAAAATCTCTCAAATTTTTATATAATTTTCGTCCAGAAAATCTCTCTGATTCTGAAAAAATTTTCGTCTAGAAAATCGCTCAGATTCTAAGATATTTGACTCATTGGTTTCCTATATCAAGACTTACCGTAACCTTCCATTAAATTATATCCAAATATGTACGTCCACAGTTTTTGTTATAGATTATTTTTTTAATTAAATAATATAAACAAACACATACGCCCATATGTTTACCACTAGTCGCCGGTTAAGGGCACTTTAAACTTAATTGTATTTATTTGTTTTCAAATAAATTAACAGCAATAAGAGAAATTTGTTAAACATTTTTCAAGTTCAGTCATAATCACACATTTATTTATTTATTGTTTTAAATATTGTTAGTTATTGTTGTGAATATATGAATTGATCTGTTAGACAGAAATTATGCACTAATTGTTCTTAAAAGGCAACAACAAAAAACCCGATTATAATTTGCTAATTCACGATGTGAACTTCCTAAACGTTTCAAAGACACTACTGAGGTTTGTTTTGACAGCAATGCCTGCCTGCCTCTATGTCTATCATGGATGTAGGGTTATGGTCGTAGTCACGAATGAAAAATCAGAAAAACTTTAATCATTTTAATAACGTTTTTGTGTTTCCTTGCCACTTCTATAAGACTTTGCTTGAGTTTGTTTTTAATTTTTATCCCTCTACCAAGCAAATAGAAAAGAGTCTTCTTTTTATATGTAAATTAATCAGGTTGACGTAATATTTAACTGACTGACAGCAATGACAAAAGCAACAAAAATCAAATCCAAATCAAAAAAAAATCTAAATGATGGTGGTGAATCCATGTGTGCAAAATTATGTGTGTTGAAAAGGTGTTTGCGGGAGGGTTTATTATTTAATAAATGGCCAGAAACAATAATAATGTTAATAACAATAATATTTATTATTTAAAATGTACATAGAGTACTACGAGTACATTGTATAAAGTTTTTGCTTTAACTTAAAGCTTTTAAACAAATTAAATTCAGACATGTGCATGGACTGGAATGGAATGTATTTATAAGGAAACATTCGAGATAAATAAGGATTTGTCTGAGTTTATTATATAAATGCATATTAATAAGTATAGACTAGTGGAGGTGTTAAAGTGAGTGGTTAGTGTTTGGATATTGTCATACAGATTATTTTTATATACTTAAGAAACAGACATACTTTCCTCAGATTAACAATATCTGGATTCCCAAACAAAATCAAGGTATCTTCCATAGATAAATACACATAGATCGGAGACTCCACGGTCAAAGACCTAGAACTCAGTTGTCAAAAACCTAAGTGATGAAAATAAATTAATAAAAAAATGCTTGTAGATTTACGCTTTAATAAAGCTACCAAATTATCCAAATTTACTTTGGAAATCAGTCTTCGTTTCGCGCATCTTATTACGCTAAATGTTGGCTTAACGGGTTTGTTGAGACCAAACATGTGCGCCGACAGACTAGACCGTAGTGCATTGGTAGGCAAATAGAGGCATTTAATTTGTGTGCTTTTTTGGGTAAAAAATAAAATATCCACAACAACATCAAGCAACTGATTGAAATGTGTGTATTTTTACGCTCTATTACGCTCTTTTGTTCACATTCGGGTTGTTTGACGAAAATCATCGTAATCTGAACTATATGAACGCCTACCATGGCCGTAGTGTGCTGTACTATCAATCTGGGGGTAGCGGGTTCGATTCCCGACAGAGACTCTAGGTGTATATGCAGACAAGCAAAAAGCTTTGTGTTTGTTTAAAAAAATAAAAAGTTATTTTGAGTTCATATTTTGTGATCTACAATTTCCCATTGGTTTTCTATGGGTTTGAGATCTGTCGATTGGGAAGACCAGTTAAAAATACAATACCTCATTGGATTACAAACCTAGAGTTGTATTTGGGGCAGAGACCTGCGCCGACTAAATTCTCGGCGGCGGCTCAAAGCCGGCTATCAGCCGATTAAAGAAAACTACTCAAATTCTAAATAACTAAAAATTTAAAAAGTAAAACTCCGAAAATTTTATGAAATTACTATTGAACTGTTTTCAAAGCAGCGGCTATTTTCAACCCGACTTAAGACGAACAAAATTTCGACGGCGGCGGCTTTTAAAATTTATCGGCGGATCGGCTCAGCCGGCTTACAGCCGTTCGGCGCAGGCCTCTGATTTGGGGTCATTTTCGTTCTGGAATATCCAAACTGGCGGTATATTTTCCTCCATAACAAAGTTTAAAATGGATCTGTATCCGATTCCGTTAAAAAAACAGGCACTTCGGCCGTCATAAAAATGTCCTTCCATCACTGCCTCTTAAATTATATTTCGATTCATTCGAAAAGAGAATATTATTACATTTCTGTCTCGACCAGTTTAAATTCACAAACAATATTCTGTAAAAAATTAACCTAAGTTTCCATTGTTTTGACAATATCATAATAAGCTCCTTAATGGATGTCAGAAACAGAAGAGTTGTTGACATCTGTATTGATCATGAGCTCATCAGAGGCGAAATCAAGATCAACCCGACTTAAGAAATGGCAAAGAAGAAGTCGAAAAAGTGTTAGTATGGGTTCCTTGTTGGTAAGGTTCCCGAGATCCGTGTTGCTGATGTTGTTAGGCCAGAATATTCTGCATATGATACTGAGGCACTTGTTGATGATTTGTGTGATGGTGTACACTTCCGTTCAACAGAGTAGACTTTACACATGCGATGAATATTAAAAGCTTGGTTCGTCTGGATATTTGTGAGTTTCTTCATACTGGTTGTAGTGTTCCGAATGCCGCTCTCGCTTTACAGAGCCTGCATTTTGAAGATCTTGTGCGAGAGTAGACAGATATCATCCGTATAATACAAATCCTCGAGTTAGCGTGATAGACTTCCTCTTCTCTTTGAACTGACTTCGCTCACCCAGCACTATAGTAGGGGTTTATGTGTAATGGTTGACTAATATTCCCGTTGTGAAGAACTGAGATTTCTCTTCACAACGGAACTCTCTGATGATTCGAGTTATTTTCTGGGGTAGGTTCCTTTTCTTCTCAATGCATTCCGTCTGATGGTATCGAAGGCCTTCATGAAATCTATGAACAGTAGGTACAGGGGTGTACTCCATTCTAGTGATTATTATATTATAATTAATAGGATGTTGACCTAGTCTATGCAGCTCCTGTTTGGAAGGAAACCTGCATGTTAATCTAGTAGATTGTTCTCCATTTTACTTTGAAGCCTTGGTGTTAAACAGAGTAATCCCTCTCCAGTTGTTGCAATATTTCAAGTCGCCACTTTTCGGTAACTAAACCTTTCGTTCTCCCAGTCTGATGTAATGTGCAGTCGTAGAATTTCAGGTGGTATTTTTGCAGGTCTGTTGTTTTCAATTTCGTTGTCCTCCGGAGTTGCACCTGTGGCGGCGTTACTAATTTTTTCGAAATATTCTCTCCATATCATTGTTTGTTAATCAGCGACTGGTTGGCTCCTATTACATTTTCGATTGATGAGACAGTTAGTTGTCTGATGTAGTTTTCTTATATTGTTCTGGATAGTCGCTTCTTCCACCCACATTGCAAGCGCTTCTAGGAACTTTCTTTTGCCACTTCTTGCAGCTCTCTTTACTTGTTTTGCCAGTAGTTGGTACAGCTGTCTCAAAGTGTTGTTGTTGTTTAACTGCAGCTTGAGTTCCCTTCTTATAGAAACCAGGTTCCAGTATCGTCTGATATTCAAGGTTTTCTTTGTGGTTGCGATATACCCAATGTTTCTTCTGTGACTCGGTTATATGTTGCTGTGATATCATCGAATCGCCGCCGCTCTCTGAAACCTTACCAACAAGGAACTCATACTAAAACAAATAAAACGTAGGAAATGAAGGTGGAACGGTCATAATATCAAAAAGAATCCTGACAGTATATCAAGGATGGCGCTAGAGTGTAACCCTCAAGAAGCCGTGGTCAGCCTAAGAATATATGGAGACGCATGTTACTCCAAGAACTAGGACATCTTACATGAGAAGACTCGAAAACAACTGCAACGAATCGTGCAAGATGGAGATGCTTTGTGGAAGCCATATGCTTCCAAGAGAGGCAATGGAGAAAAGAAAATATAAATAACTTTTTGTTTCTTTTCAATTTGCTCCTTAGTCCACGATCTGTTCTAGACTTGGGCTGCAAGGTCATCTTGTTATAAAACAATTATGGTCATGTGGAAAACAGCTTTTTCATCCAACATTGAACAACTGCAGAGAAGACAATCAAGATTCTTTAAAATAATGTCAAGCGCTCCTTGGTACTTTAGAATTAGTAGTATCCACAATAATCTTAATGTTCCAAAAATACGCGAAGACATCAAATTCTCCAGTATTAACTACAGGGTAGAATCGACGACAATTGTATCTTCGTTTCGACTACAGAAGACCTGTTACAACTACATGGGAAAACTATTATGCTATGTTCACACTTGGGCTTTTAAACGCGTTTAAGCAAAATTTTGATTAAGTTAATCAAAGCCGTTCACATTACATTTGAGATGATTAAGTTGACACTAAAATGATTAAGTTGACAAATGAAAAACAACAAACAAATTTATATTTCTTTAAGGCATTAAATATGGAAATAAATACTTTATTAAAGATATCAGCAGATTATTTTAAACTTTTTAATTATGAAATTGTGAACATTGATGAATTATTTAAGGTTTTTTAAGGAAAAAAAACCTGTCATAATTTATTTATCGGTACTACACTAAAAGGTGGCCGATGCTACATCATCATCAGTTTGAGGTATGTTCAGTTGATTCTACATGATTAATGAAGTGATTAAGATTTAATCATGTCAATTTGAAGTGATTAACAAATCATTTAAATGTATGGATAATCATCTCGATTTTGAAGTGATTAGACCTTAATCACGTTTGAGATGATTAATTCTGCAAATGTGAACATAGTATTAAATTATTCCGATCCCCTTGCAAGGGAGCTGCTATAATTTGAAGGAATAAGAAGAGTTTGGAGCTTTGGATGAATATTGAGGTGGATGTAACAACGTTTTTTACATTTAAAGTTATGAGATTCAATAAAGAACAATAAAATTATAAAGAAATTATGTGAAAAGTGAGTAATTTTGTTTAATTGACATTTCTCTCTATGGTTTGACTTATTCTCTATTTACATAATTAAGGTTCTTATAAATTTTAAATGATCACCAACTAATAATTCTTAGTTTTAAATTACAAATCAATCAAAAATCATCTCCATTTTAAGACCTTTTAAAACATTTGGTTTCACATTAATTAGCATGACAATTAACTCGTCAAATCTAACTAACATTAAAAGAAAACTAAAAAAAAAAATATGAGGAATTAAATGTTAGTCTTACATATTTGTTGCTTGGAAAATGTCTGTTAAGCACGTAACATTTTGGATGTCCTTGATATTTATTAACTACATGTGCCGATGCCGATGTCAGGAAATAAATATATTGGCGTGTGTTTTCTTTTTCAGACATCATACTGTGTGAAAATGTATAATTATTTTTGTTTTTAATGTCAATGACACGTGGGAAAGTAAATGACCATCTTATTAGAGATGCCATATAAATTTAATGGGAAAAAGGCAAATAATTATTAACAAATAACAATTATTTAAGACTGAAGTATAAAATTCTTCAATACACAACCTATTGTATCAGTTGTATATTCCATTCCTGTATGGCATATCAATTTGCACTGAATGACAATTTACAAAAAGAAGAAGAGAACTAAATTTATAGGGTAACATAGAGACGAGACATAATTGTCAGAAACCTAAGTCTGTTGTCAAAATCCTATCTTTGGCAACAACAAAATACATGCTAGTCAATGTATTTTGTTTTTGTATCAGACATATACAACAAATCGTATTTTTGTTTGACAAATCGGAGTGTATCGTCTCTATGTATAATTCTCTATGACTAAATTTATTACCCCCCGTCTCCACGTGCAATTTATATTTCTTAACATAAGAAATAACGTCGGCAGAATAACGGAACTTTATTTCCAACTTTATGTTTATGTTCAAGGGGTAGAGTAGACGTATTCATGAAATTTGTTTTTGTAATTTATTTATTTCTGTATTTCTCTTCTTAATTTATCTTTTTGAACATTATTACCTCTATTCTGTTTGGATTTTGCAAATTAAAAAAACTATTTTTTAAAAAAAAAACAAAAAAGTTTGAACAATTATTTCGCAATATATTTGCAAATAAATGTTGACGGGGTCTACACGTGGACATATGATGTTGCCAATTGCATTTGACATTTGATTATTGCTCAGATTTTGTAATAAATTTTTAATTAAACAAATGAATTAATTAATTTAAACACTGATAATATTGACTGACCATTTACCATTTCACAATAGCTGCCTGACAATAAAAAAATACAGACTTAAATAGAATTATTACAATTATAATTGATCGCTGAGTAATGAATTAGCTAAAGAATGTCTAAAATAATAAATAAACAAACAAATTAACCCCCTTATTCATAAATAAATTTAAATTTGTTAAAATATTAAAAAAAACTAAGTTTGTATGGACCTGTACTTCAATCATTTTAAACACTTTTTCTTTAATTTTTTTTATTTTTTTTTTAAATGGTAAAATTTTGCATTTTACCCGAAAAAATTGCTTTTGTTTTTAAATTTCCTCAAGTCCAAAGTTTAATTAATTAGTTTTTTTGTTTTATTTTCGGTTTCCCAATAAAGTTGATTCACACGATTGATGATTATACACTTTATAACGGTTGATAGTAATTTCCATTAGTTTTAGTTAATTTTCCCCCAATATCAGTTTAGATAGAACATGAATCTGTTGTACTTTGGGATCACCTCAACGTACAATATTGTTATATGTACCTTAGTTTATTATCTTTATTATTTGTTTTAAACCAATCAATTTTATGTATTGTCATTTTTAATATCTATTCTTATCTATAGAAAACTACAAAATAAATATTTGTATTTATGTAGAAAGTTTATTTTTGGTCATAGCCCGATTTTATCTGCAAACAAATTCGCTCATTTATTTGTTTGCATTGAAATGATTATTAAAACAAAAGTTTTTTTTAATTAAAAATGAATTTATTAAATGTAATAAAGTTATGATCTTGCGATAGATTAAACATTATTGTATTAATTTCGTTGAGAATGCTTTAATAAAACATTTATTTATTGGAATTAAAACTATTCAATTAAACTATGGAATTAAACTATTTTGTTTGTATAAATTTCAAAAAGATTTTTAATATTTTTTACTATCAAAAACATATTTCATGTATGAAAAATCATTTTTTTTAATAAAAACCTCTATATTTTTTATCTTTGATCTATTCTATGACATTGTCATTTAATTTTCGACAAAAATCATTGATCACTCTAAAATGGATCAAAATCAAAAGTAACGTTAAACGTTTTAGATATGTGTATGGATTTAAATTTAAAAAATTTCCCAGTATTCCTCTTAACAATTTCAAACGTTTATTTAGAAAAGAATTATTTAAAAAAAACTAAATTATCTTGGAAACTCGACTTGCTACAGCAAATATAAAGCAATTAATTGTATTTAAAATATCATTCTAATAAATTATAAAAGCAATACCAAAGACGTTGTATTTATTTTATGAAGATACAAAAATATCCCTTTTAAATAATTATATTTTTGTGCTGGCAGCTCTCAAAAAATCCCTTTATTTAAATATCTTACAGCTGGTAATGCTGTATCTTGAGATTTATATCAATTTGAGCTGGCAATACTGTAACTTAGAAACAGCTGTTTATTTTATTGTGTTGACAATCCCTACAAACAAATTGTTATTGTGAATTGTTTTAATAATTCATTAAATTTTTTCCATTGTCGGTTGAGGAAACAACTGCAAAAGTTTTTGTTTAAATGTGTAGTAATTTTCTTGTATTTATCTTATTGATAATAAAAAGCGTTTGATAAATGAAATTCTCGTGATAACTTTATGCCTAAAAGTTTTTCTTTAACTCTTTCTGCTGTAAAGTCTTCATTATTTTATGCAAAGTTTTTTTTTACATTTATCAATATTTAACGGCGGGAAAAATGACAAATCAACGAACAAGACCTTTCATGTCATAGACAATTTTGTTTATTTATGTCTTGTAATTTTATTAAAACAAATTAGACTTAGATAAGAGTTAATATTGAATACTATGTAATAATTGTATTCAATCTTCATTGAGAAACACGCTAGTTTAGGTAAGTTACTATGAAATTCCGCCACTATGCAGTCGTTTTTATATGTTACTTTCTTCTATCTACAGTGGGATTTCCACAATTCTTAGTTTGTCATCCGGGTACTACATGCTACTCATTCAACTAAAGGTAATTGTAATATATAAGATTTTCATTATCCTATATTATTAAACAAATTTCTTCGTTTGTGTATCACTTCGTTTTGGCTTTACATATATGAGAGTTTGAATTGGTAATAAAAATATTAAAAAATCCTTTAATGCTCCAGAATAAAAATGATCTGAAAATAAAATGTAATTAATTTGGCTCCTAAGTGCATAGAATGTTTATGTAATTTATGTTTTTAAATCCTTAAAAAAAGGTATTATTACTAACATTATAATAAGATAAACAATGTCTTACTTAAGTTTGAAATTGTTTAAATATAACACGGATGATGAGAACCCACAATTCCAAAAGAAAAATAGTTTAAATGTTCATTGCCGACTTGCATACGAGCAGTACTGTTGTTTTAGAAATAAGAAATTTGTTCGCCGGACGATAGCAACTAAGCGAACAGGCTCATTTACACTGCGGCTAATAGTACGATAATTAATTTCCAATTTTATATTATTGATAATCTCCCGGGGGATAATTTTTGGGTATTTCTTAAACTCCCACAATTGCCTTAAAAATAGGTAAAATGTTCTTTGGCAAATTACATGCTAGCAGTACTGTTGTTTTAGAAATAAATTTATTCAAGAGGCGATAGCAACCTGGGCGGTTACTGCTTAACTCAATCCGAAAATGTTCGAAATTGTGTGCCAAATACATTGTAATTCGAAACGATTTTCTTTTGAATAGAATTAGGCAGTAACACATCATTTATAACCTCCCGGGGAATAAAAGAGTTTAGTTTAAACTCTCTTGCTATTAAATTATCTTTTCTAGGAGTAGTTTTACAATGTCTACCTCACTAATGTTGAGTTTTTGCAATTTTTTTTTACAATTTTTGAACTGCTGATTTATTAACATATAGTTTTTTGCTGCCATCCATCATAAAAACCATTTATTATTTTCGTTTTTAAATTTTAGCAAATATTGATTCAGTTTTACTAGGATATTCAAACGATTAACCGTTTATCGGTTAACCGATTAATTTTGGTCGGTTAACTGTTCAAATAATTCGAAATTTCCGATTTTCAAATAACAAATAAACCGATTAATTTGTGTCGATTAACCGATTACCCGAAATTTATTTTTTTTGCACTGTAACATACAGTGCCGGTCAAAATAATAGCACCAAAGAACCTTAAAGCAATTAACATGCGAAATATTTTTATTTCCATAGTAATTTTAATTTTATATTAATAAGATCGTTAATTAATCTCTATTTCTTCTATGAGTAAAGTTTTCTTTAAGAAATATTAACCTTTCAATCTGGGTATGAAAAATACCCAGATTTTGTGCAGTCAAAATAATAGCACCATCGTAAGAAATTGTCGAAAAAATAGAATGTTTATGTTTACGTTTTAAAAAATCGCCATAAAATTATAAATTATATCGAAATGAATAAAATTAAAAACAAAAGTGTTGCAGTTATTCGCTGACCATTACAAGAACAAAAATTAAATTATTTAAATCCTAGAAAAGTTTCACCAATAACAATATCAAATCCTCTATTAAAGGTAAAATTTCCAAAGTCGCATTACCATTTTTCAACATTCAAGTACCAAAACACTTTTTGGTCAAATAATTAAATAAATTATATTGTTTGATATCAGACTTCTATAGAATTTCCTCCGCATCCAATTTTAACCAAAATTTAAGATAATTTCTTTGATTTATATCTGAGTATGATTTTATCAAGCATTTGATCATATAAGATTGAATAATTTATTCCACATATTCGATATATTAATCGAATTTTATAGTAGAAAAACCACGATCAAACTATAATTTTAAAATCTGTGTGTTTGTAAGATAAGATGAATATATTATCTTACAAACACACAGATTTTAAAATTATAGTTTGATCGTGGTTTTTCTACTATAACATTCGAAGAATATATTGAATATGTGCAATAAATAATTCAATATTATATGATCAAATGCTTGATAAAAATCATACTCAGATATAAATCAAAGAAATTATGACCTTGAATGGAATGATAAATTGCTATAAATTTGGGTTTCAAGCTAAAAGGTCAATGCTGTGGCACAGGATGCGATATCTCCAAACAGAATTTTATTAAAAATATATGGCCAAGAGTCGCAAAAAGGATAAAAGGAAACCAAAAATATTTAAGAATTTATTTTGCGGAATGAAAAAATATATTTGGCATACAAGTTCGATACAAAATTTTCAAAATTTTAGAATCTTTATGGGTAGGAGGTGGTCGGTCTCTTTTTTTGCCAAAAAACACAAAAACAAAAGGCAGCAATATTTTACTTTTTATGCACAAACGTGAAAAATATTTTTGCGTATACTCAAAGTAACTGTATAATTTCGTTATTAGTGGTCGAATTTTGACCAACAGGCGATCCTAGTATATATTATTTTTCCGTTTTAATTCAAATACAAATGTCAAAGTAAAATTCCATATTTTTTCGAACATCCTAAAACATGTTTAGTGGTTAACAACTGACATACAGTAGCCCAACAATGTCTACATACAGGAAAAATTATTATGTTACTTTAATTTAAACAGTTTTTTTTAGTTTTTTTTATGAGATATAGTATAATAATACATGTCTTATGTCGATATTAGCAAAAAAAAAATCAAATAACGCCCAAAAGTTCACCGTTATTAGATTTATTGATTCTGAGTAAAATAACGAATCATTTATTTTCAGTCACGCAATCTTTTTGGTGGGCGGGGCTATTAAGTTTCATAATATTTTGAACATTAAAGCCCAAAAAAGCAAAAAAAAATTTCGTTATTTGACTCAGAATCAAAAATTCTAATAACGGTGAAATTTTGGACGTGATAGGAAATGTTGCTAAACCCGACTTAAGTGATGTTGTTTTAATCTTTTTTAAGGTATTAAGGTATTAATATTTGACAAAAACTCAAGTATCATAATACAATTTCATAGTCTAAACAAAATTTGTATTAGATTTTCAAAAATACAAATGATTTTTTTGATTTACGGTCGGTATTGAAAATTTGTTTAAAACAATTCAAAAACTTTTTTTTTTCATATGTATCGGGTATGTATTTATAAAAACAAATAAGGCAAACAAAATGTCAAGAAAATATAAAATAAAAATAAAGTTTGCAGAAAAATATTTTTAATATTATCGTGTAAACAATAAATGTTTTTTTCGAAACGATTTTTTGAAATACCGAATGATTTCAATAATATTTTGAATTTGAAAAGTGTTAATACTCAGTATTGCCGTCTATAAATACCTTTAGTGTGAATTTATTTTTTTAACAAATATATTTCATTACTTTTAACTTACAAATACAGATTTCAACGAAAGAAATTTAATTTGAATTCCTGTATGTAGACTTTATTGGGCTACTGTATGTAATTTTCATGTATTTGTTGGATGAGAACATGATCTACAATAAGCGAATTTTTTCCATATCGAATTTTATTAAAACTAAAGAACATTACTTATATTTTTATTACAATTTTCTTCAAAATATTTTTAAAAAAAAAAAAATTTTTTTTTCACCAAAAATTTGTTTTTAACGAAATTTTTTTCCCTAATATTTTTTTTAAAAAAAAAAAAATTTCTGCAATATTTTTTTTACCATAATTTTGTTACGAAAAAAAAGTTCACAATTTTCTTTAAGTAAATCTTTCGTTTGAAGCTCAACATTTTCTTAAGGAATTCTTTTGATTAAAAATAAAAAGTTAAATGTTCTTTAAAAAAATATTTCCTTAAAAGAAATGTTGATGTTCAACTTAAAGTCAAACTTTTATTAAAAGAAATCTCTTGCTTGAAAATTTCTCGCTTGAAGCTAAACATTTTCTTAAGGAAATTTTTTGATTGAAATTAAAAAGTTTGATTTTGGAAATCTCTAGCTTGAAATTAAAAATATCCTTTAAGAAAATCTCCAGCTTGAAATTCAACATTTTCTTAAGGAAATTCCTCTTGCTTGAAGCTCAATGTGAAGGCTCTCTCGTTTCTCTTGCTTGTTGTTCAAAATCTCCCTTAAAGAAAATTTCACTCTTTTATTATATTAATTTGAATAAATTAGATACAGTTTTTTCGATAAATTGCAAGTTTTCAAAATTTATTTCAAAAAAATAAAATCTTTACAAAATAATAATAATTTGAAAATTAAACATAATTCTTGGAAAATAACTACACTAAGTTGTAGTTAAAGTTGTATTTAAAACAGATTATTTATTATTATTTATAATATAATTATGTTTGTTTGTTTGTTTGTATGTATATGTACTATAAGTATATAAAAAAATATATAGTAATCTAATAAAAAATATTTCCAAGAAAATTAAACAATTTATATGCCATAATGTTTACAAGAATTTTACAATTAATTCATTTATATTTCTTGGAAATTACAACAATTACAATTGTTATTAGAACAATAGTTGTAAGTAAGTAAACTTAAATATTAAAAAATTAAGGTACTTGAAACATTTTTCTTAGGCCACGAAAAACGAAAAACTTAAAACAGCACCTCAACAATAAGAAAGAAAAAAAAATAACTTTATAAACATTCAGGTAAAAATATTACAGCTCACATTTAGTTTGTTTTATTAATAACAAAAAATAAAGAAATTTAAAATTTCTTTAAAACTTTCTGTCTGTCTATCTGTCTGTCTGTTATAAATTGTATTGTTTGTCAATCTAATCTAAGAGAAAAATATTTAGATTTTTTTGTTCAAAAAACAATTGTACATCAATATGTGTAGATTATGAATGTTTTATATAGTAAATAAAATAAGTATTTCTTTTCTTAATACTAATAACATTTTAGAGAAAAAGGTTAAAGGGGGGAAATATAAACATACATATTTTGTAGATACATAATTGCCACAGCAATGGTTTGGTTTTGCCAAAACTACATACTACCAATAAGTTTTCTAAAATACAAACATATTTAACAAAGTTTATTTGATAGATTTATCTTTTTTTAAACTCCAATATTCTTTAAAAGATTTGTTTGGATTTTGTTTTTTGTTTTCTTTTTAACAAAATGATAATGAGAGTTGGTGGGGGGGGAATGAAATTGAAAATTGCGGTGCAATTTAATGAACACCATTTGTACCATTTGTGGCAATGCCATTCGAATGACCATTGAGCTGTTGTTTGCCATTGGCCAGGTTGGTTTTAACGCCCGCGGAGGTCTTGAGTTTTTTGGTGGGTGGCTCATTAGTAATGCTGGAGAAATCAAACTGTTAAGAAACAAGAGAAAAAATACCATTAATTTTATAAATCTTTAACAAAATCTTTCCAAATACTTACTCTTTGCTCCAAAGTCATATGATTATTTGGTGGCAAACCAATGCAACCACGCAATATATTCTCAATTGCTGCCCTTTGACGGAACAACGAGTTAACCACCTGTGTTCCCTTGGGCACCAAAGGTGCCTTGCACAAATAACTGAGCAACGATAAAACAGGCTTGAATGGAACCCAGGCAGCATTTTCCTCATTGTTATTCTTGAGCTGTATGCGTGAACACAATTCACCCAAAATAACCAAATCCAAAATGAGCGGAGAAGCCAATAGAGAATCCTCACAGGTATTGTGTATGACGAGAGTGTTGTGGCCACCCATCATAATTTCCGAAGTGTATTCGTCCATGGCCCGCTTGCTGTCACCTACATAGGGTACATATTTGATGACCACCACATGATCGGGATGTTCTTTGGGTTTGTAGAGAATTTTATTGGATTCAACCATGTCATCGACAACATTGCTCTTGGAGATCTAGGATGAAAAGAAAAATATATACAATTTGAATAAAGATTTCGATAATCTATTGATTTAAGCGCAAAATTTCCTTTAAGGAAATCCGTCTCTTGCTTGAACCTGAAAATGTCGTATAAGAAAGTCTCTCTCTTGCTAGAAGCTCAAAATTTCATTTAAATGAATCTGTCTCTCATTTGAAGCTCAAAATGTTTTCTAATAATTTCATTTAAGGAAATCTCTTGGTAAAAATTCAAAATTAATGAAAATCTCTGCTTTGAAGCTCAACATTTCCTTTAAGTAAAGCTCTGGCCTGAAGTTTACAATTTTCTTAAATTGAATCTTTCGTTCGAAACTCAACATTTCCTGAAAGGAAATCTCCTGCTTGAAGCTCAAAATTTTCTTAAGAAAATCTTTCGCTTGAAGTTCAAAATTAAAGAAAATCTCTTTCGCAAGAAATTAATTGTTTGAAGATCAAGGAAATCTCTTGCTTGAAGTTTAAAATTAAAGAAAATCTCTAGCTTGAAGCTCAACATTTCCTTTAAGCAAATCTCTGACTTGAAGTTCACAATTTTCTTTAAGTAAATATTTGGTTGGAAACTCAACATTACTTTTAAGGAATCTCCTGCTTGAAGTTCAAAATTTTCTTAAGGAAATCTTTTGCTTGAAATTAAAAAGTTGTTTCAAGTAAATCTCTCGCTTGAAGTTCAAAATTAAAGAAAATCTGGCGCTTGCAGCTCAAAATTTCCTTTAATTGAATCTTTCGTTTGAAGCTCAACATTTCTTTTAAGGATATCTCCAGCTTGAAGTTCCAAATTTGGTTTAAGGAAATCTCCTGCTTGAAATTCAAAATTTCATTTAAGGAAATCTATTGCTTGAAGTTCAAAATAAATGGCCTGAAGTTCCCAATTTCATTTAAGTAAATCCTTCGTTTGAAGCTCAAAATTTCCTGAAAGGAAATCTCCTGCTTGAAGCTCAAAATTTTCTTAAGGAAATCTTTCGCTTGAAGTTCAATATTTCCTTAAGGGAATCTATTGCTTGAAGCTCAAAATTTCATTTAAGGAAATCTCTTGCTTGAAGTTCAAAATTAAAGAAAATCTCTTGCTTAAAGCTCAACATTTCCTTTAAGAAAATCTCTAGCCTGAAGTTCACAATTTACTTTAAGGAAATCCTTGGTTGGAAGCTCATCATTTCTTTTAAGGAAATCTCCAGCTTGAAGCTCAAAATTGTCTTATGGAATTAAGAGTTTCCTTAAAAGAAATCTATCGCTTGAAGTTCAATATTTTCGTAAGAAATCAATTGCTTCAAGCAGGAGAAGATCAAAATTTCCTTAAGGAAATCTCTAGCTTTAAGTTTAAAATTAAAGAAAATTTCTGGCTTGAAGCTCAACATTTCCTTTAAGCAAATCTCTGACTTGAAGTTCACAATTTTCTTTAAGTAAATCTTTGGTTGGAAACTCAACATTTCTTTTAAGGAAATCTCCAGCTTGAAGTTCCAAATTTGGTTTAAGAAAATCTCTAGCTTGAAATTAAAAATTTCATTTAAGGAAATCTATTGCTTGAAGTTCAAAATAAAAGGCCTGAAGTTCCCAATTTCATTTAAGTAAATCTTTCGTTTAAAGCTCAACATTTTCTGAAAGGAAATCTCCTGCTTGAAGCTCAAAATTTTCTTGAAGAAATCGTTTGCTTGAAGTTCAAAATTTCATTAAGAGCATCTATTGCTTGAAGTTCAAAATTTCATTAAAGGAATTCTCTTGTTTGAAGTTCAAAATTAATCAAAATCTTCCACTTGAAGCTCAACATTTCCTTTGAGCACATCTCTGGCCTGAAGTTCAAAATTTCCTTTAATTAAATCTTTCGTATGAAGCTCAACATTTCTTTTAAGGAAATCTCCTGCTGGAAACTCAAAATTTTCTTAAGGAAATTTCTTGCTTTAAGTTCAAATTTTCTTTAAGGAAATCTCAAGCTTGAAATTCAAAATTTCCTTTAAGGAAATCTCTTCTTTAAAGTTCAAAATTAAAGAAAATCTCCTACTTGAAGCTCAAAATTAGCTTAAGGAAATATTTGGCTTGAAATTAAAAATTTTCTTTAAAGAAATCTACAGTTTGGAGTTCAACATTTTCTTAAGGAAATCTCTTGCTTGAAGTTCTCTCTGCTTGAAGCATATCTCTGGCCTGAAATTCACAATATCCTTTAAGTAAATCTTTCGTTTGAAGCTCAATATTTCCTTTAAGAATATCTCTGGCTTGAAGTTAAAAATTTCCTTTAAGGAAATCTCTTGCTTGAAGTTCTCTCTGCTTGAAGCATATCTCTGGCCTGAAGTTCACAATTTCCTTTAAGCAAATCTTTCGTTTGAAGCTCAACATTTCTTTTAAGGGAATCTCCTGCTTAAAATTCAACATTTCATTAAGGAAATCTATTGCTTGAAGTTCAAAATTTCATTTAAGGAACTCTCTTGCTTGAAGTTCATCTCTGTTTGAAGCATATCTCTGGCCTGAAGTTCACAATATCCTTTAAGTAAATCTTTCGCTTGAAGCTCAATTCTCTGGCTTGAATCTCTGGCTTGAAGTTCTCAAATCTCTGGCTTGAAGTTCAAAATTTCCTTTAAGGAACTCTCTCACTTGAAGCTCAAAAATTTCTATGAGGAAATCTCTGGCTTGAAATTAAAAATTTCCTTTAAGAAAATCTTTGGCTTGAAGTTAAAAAATTTCTTTAAGGATATCTCACGCTTGATGATCAAATTTAACTATTATCTCTTTTAAACCCTCAAAATCTCCTAAAGCAAGTCTCTCTCGTTTGAAACTCATAATTTCTCTAGGGAAATCTATCACTTAAACCTCAAAACATTCTCAGAACAAAAACTCACCTCCTTCGATCTAAACTGCTGGGGAGCCGACAAATTCTTGCCATCATTATTTCCCAAATGATTGTAACTGACAATCGACACTGGCTTAATGCCAGCACCCACCAAGAAATCCACCAACACAGATTTCAATTTAGTTTGGCCCGATTTGAAATCATCACCGGCTATAAACACACCCTTATGTTCGGCCAACTCCAGGAGGCCAGGTACAAAAGTATTTTGTGGCGAACCATTAATATAGGTGCAACCCTCATCAATACTGGCCATGGCAAAGATGGTGGAGGGTGAGATTTCCGATTTGTTAGCCCTTAAAGATTCTTCCAATTCCTGCATGGTCATATTCAAACCCGACTTAATTTCACTGAAACGTTCAGTGTTGGCGGTCCACAGCACTAAAATCGAATCCAAATTCTTCTTGCTCTTAAAATCTTGTATGTCACGGCGTATCTGCTCATACTGTTCGAATTTGGTGCCCTTGATGAGATTATCGGCTCGGTCCAATTGATTGGCGGCAATAAAGTCGGGATCGTATATAGAGGGGCGGGGTTTCATTTGGCTTAAATCTTTGTACAATTGATCCTGTAGCTCTACATCCAAAACCTGAGCACGACGCATAGATTCACCAATGTTGAGGGAGCTAATGTCCCAGCCATCGACAATAATGTTATCGGGATCGACCATGGGTACTAAGTCCTTCATGGGCACATAAACATCTTTGCCTTCTTCATCCGAACCCAAGAGAACGGTGGAGGCTTGTGTTATGGAACCGAACCAATTGGACTTTTGTATGCCGGTACGTTTGCGCCATTGCAATTGACGGCGATTGGATTCGAGAGCAGCGGTTAAGGTGGAACCATTATTGCCACCCCAGCCCACTAACATTAAACCCAAGCGGGGTACACGTTTATCGGTGCGGATTTTTATGTTGGTAGTTTCAGGAAAGACCTAAAAGAAAGGAAGAAAAAAGAAATTAGTTTACAAATTCATACTATGAACACCCATAATATC
Organism: Calliphora vicina; assembly: GCF_958450345.1. Lineage (NCBI taxonomy): Eukaryota > Metazoa > Arthropoda > Insecta > Diptera > Calliphoridae > Calliphora > Calliphora vicina. The sequence continues at coordinate 21,963,594 of NC_088784.1, read as the reverse complement.
AATCATCTTCAATCTATCATCAATTAAATCTAAATTTCTGTATTAGAACGTCAAGTTAGCAACAATCTTTATCACACTAATTATGCCAAGTCTCGTGTTTATATTTTTTGCTATTATTCTGTATTATCTGCAAAGAATTTAGCTAATTAGACATTTAATTAAGAATTTAATAAATAAATATGTATCAAACTGTGTCATGCTAAAAAACATGTATTTCTTATCAGAAGAACCAAAAAAGTATTTAAAAGATAATGACTGCTAACATATGTTCCGATTAAAGGTCTAAACCAGCCCCAAAATTTATAATTGTTTTTGTTAATAAATCATTTAGGAATGTTTGTTTATAATGTGCAATAAATAAATCATAAATTATCTTTATACGGATGTGATTCACTATCTAATCCCTCCAAAATGGATGAGTTCTTGCAGAAGAACGGTAAAATCTATGGGTATCGAGAAGTACTTTCCATATCTTAGCAGAATTTATTTCATTATAATAGAATATATTTCATTAGGATATTCTACTGTCATCGATAAGTCCTCTCCTGATTATAATTCTCTGGGCCGTACAAGAGAGTTGTACTTCATTTTCGGTAGGATATAAGTGCTGTAAATTGTAAGGAAATCATAAGAGTGAATTGTTATGAAACTAAAGCATTTGAATACTTCTTTCGCCACTTGAAACATGTATGAAAAATGTCTTCCGGACTGAGGGAGATTTGGAAGTTTGATGTAGAAGGAAATTTAACCCTTATCCTATACTCATGTGTCAAAATGGCGCTACGAACAAAGTCCCCAAACCACAAATGAATTAAAACCCCAAAATTGGGGGCTTAATTCATTATGAATTAAAACCCAAAAGTTCTAAATGATTAAATCCACAACCAAAGAAACTAAACCCCCAACCAAAATGAAAAAGAAACCGTCTTCGCAGGCCATTGCAGGCCTTTGGCCGGCCGCAAAGGTTTTCTCCTCTGGGGTGTATCAAAAACCGGCTTCGCCCAGAATGCGCAATGCAAAAAAACTTTTCTGAGCGAAGCCGGATTTTGGTACACCTCAGAGGAGAAAACTTTTGCGCTCAGCCAAAGGCCGGCAATGCAAAAAAACTTGTCTGAGCGAAGCCAATTTTTGATACATCCCAGAGGAGGAAACCTTTGCGCCCGGCCGAAGGCCGGCAATGCAAAACAACTTCTCTGAGCGAAGCCAATTTTTGATGCACCCCAGAGTAATTTCATTATGAATTAAATCCCCAGTTTTAGAAATGAAATAAATCCCCAAAAAATTAATTAAGACCCTAAATTTCGTTGTTGGTTTTTTCTATATAACATTTTGGGGCCTTAATTCATTTGCGGTTTGGGGACTTAGTTCGTAGCGCCTATCTAAATGGGTATCACGAAGTACACCCCCTCTTTTAGCAGAACTTATTTCATTGTAACAGAACACATATCAGCGATAGAGTTGGATAGAGATAGAGTCATCGATTAGTCCTCTCCTGATTCTAATTCTCGGGGCCGTACAAGAGAGTTGTATTTAATTTTCTGTAGGATATAAGTGGTGTATAAAACTAAAGCACTTGAATACTTCTTTCGCCACTTGAAACATGTGTGAAAAGTGTCTTCTGGACTTGAAGGAGGACTTAAACTCTATTGATGAGATCCTATCCAATTCCTATAGTACGGACTCTTGAGCTGACTTGAGCCACAGATTTACTTTCTCAAGTCAGCCAGCAAGTCTTCCGTAAAGCGTCCCCTGCAAAACTCAAATAAAGAAAGTTAAGCCGATAGGCCGGCCAGCAAGTCTTCCGTAAAGAATTCCCTACAAACCCCATATTGGCGGTCACTAAGTATTAAAAAGTGCACACGAAATTGCCGTTATTAGCGTCTCCATTTTAAGGAATTCATATTATATTAGTAACCTTCCAACATATAGTAAATTCAGCTGCAATGTATAGAGGTGAGAAGGTTAGCTAATGGAGAAGCACTGCTTCAAGGTGTATTATTTATATTATCATTCGCTAAAACTATTTTAAGAGTGCGAACATGAAAGTACACACGAATTACTTTCAGCGAAAAAAAATTGCTTTATTAAACGGATCAGTGAAAAGAGGCGGAGTTGTGGAACTACCATGATCCTCCACCATTTTAATCAATGACCAACATCTTTGACAACCCTGGGAAACAGTAAGAACTTTAGCATTATTGGTCTGTTCATACAGAGTTTGTTCAAGCCTTAATACTTTGTCACACGAAGATCTCTCCTAGACACTTGCTATGCAAAAAGGAGTGATCATTGTGTGACAAAGTATTAAGTCTTGAAGAATCTCTGTATGAGCAGCCCAAGAATGCAAAAGTTCTTACGGCTTCCCAGGGCAGTAAATGATGCTGGTCATTGATTAAAATGTTAGAGGATCATGGTAGTTCCACAACTCCGCTTCTTTTAAAGGATAATCCAACATTCACAGATCCGAGGATAATGATAGATCCTTTGAGGAACTATCATTATCCTCTGATAATTTTATCAATGACCAATGGCTTTAGCATCATGTTCAACCCTTAATACTTTGACACACGATCGATGATATCTGGCTTTGAAGAACTATCATTATCATCCACTCTTTAACAAGCCTCGGGAAGCTTTAGCATGAATGCGATGCTCATACAGAGCTTGTTCAATCAAGCCTTAATACTTTGACACACGAAAATCTCTTATTTTTGTGTAGCATGTCACTCGCAGCGTTATTATTATTATTACGTCAGTTTCTTGCTTTGTAAATCTGATTGGAATTCTATATGTTTGAATGAACCAGGATTTTCCTCTGGGTTTAATCGTAGATTTCTTTAATGAAATCAAAGTTTATATCCCCAGTAATATAACATTTTCAAACATTATTTTCATTGAAACAAAGTTACCCATTTAAATGGTGAAATAAATCATTGAGCTCTCGACCTAAAGAGCCCTTTTGTTGATAAAAGTTGAATGTAACTGTTCGTGAAATGTTACGAAGTTCGGAGAGCCAAATAAACATTTTACAGTGAATCGGTTTCGAAGTTCCAAGAACTTTTACTTTATACTTTTCATAGTATGAAGTGTAAACAAGATTGAGAGAATTATGTTGGTATCCTTCCAATTACATTGAACCAAAATTTCCCATTCTAATGGCTAAAGAAATCTTTGAGCTCGGACCAAAAAGTCCTTTTGTAGAGATGATTCGATTCGTGAAAACTTTTGAAGTTCGTTACAATGAACCAGTTCAGAAGTTCAATAACTTTTACATTCTACGTGTCAGTGTATGAAGTGTGAAAACGATCGAGAGTGTTGCGTTGATGACCTTCAACACATGTGATATGCGTTGCTTCATTTACTACTTCCTAAAGGGGCATTTTACAATGAATCGGTTCAGAAGCCAAAGAACATCTGCTTCTTCCTTATCAGGGTATGAAGTGTGAAAGAGATCGAGAGTGTTGAAATATGTGTTGGATTATTTGCTAATTCCGGCACGTACCGAATTTTGTATATAAAATAGTTGTATGACTTCAAAAGTGCAATATTTTTGAAGGACGGAGTTTTAAAGTGGCATATTTTTGAATCTAATTGAGATATTGACTTGAAATTTTTTTTGTAAGACCAAAAATTAACTTATCTAAACAAAAAAAATAGCTCGGAAAAAATATGGATCAAATTGTTCCTAATATTTGCAATCCTATTAAAATTTTGATATAAATTTTAGTTTTAGAAACTCAATGAATATGTAATATGTAATAAAATCTTTATTTATTAACGAAACTCAATGAAATTCAGCGTTTTTTCTAAATAACATGGTGTAAAAAAACTTGTCAAAAGGTCAAAGGGAATCCCGCAATTCCTAAAAATTGGAGCGAAAATCCCAAAAATGGTATTTTTTACAATTTTGTCTATAGGGTCCACATTTCCTTCGGGGCTGGGAAAATACTTTAGGGATAAATAGGAAACACATCAGGGTTTCCAAAACTGCTTGAAATTTTGATAAAAAATAGGTCAATTTCCAAAGGGCGTAGGGCCGACATGTTCGAAAAATAGGACATGTTTTTTATACCAAAATGTTCTCCGCAAAGAAACTTTATAGAAAATAATAAAATTGTTATATGTTCTTAAAGGAAGTTGTTTTTTAATAAAAAAAAGAGTTATGTCACCTTTTTGTTCAAAAAACAGCAAAAATATACTATTTTTTGAATTTTAAAATTGAAAATCTGTTATTTTTGGATCCCTAATTGATATTGCTCTGAAATCTTTTGCGTGTTATTCGTAATTTAGTTGTCTAACTAACAAATTCGAGTCCATTCGGTCCAAAAGTACGCCCTATATTTTTAAAAAAGCGGACCAAGGTATGGCAAAATTTTAAAATTTCAATTTTGAAATGCCTATAACTAGACAATTATAAGAGATAAATAGCACACGCAAGCATGTTTTTTCAAGATCTAGCCGAGCGCTTTCCATAAATATAAAATTCTTTGAAATCGGATGGGAAACAAAAAAATGGCACGTGTTTAAAAATTTTACATGTCGAAGGTACCCTACTTTGAACCCCCATAGCGCCGCCCCTGGATTATTTGTAGGGCCCATTTTAATAACTTAAACTCGAATACTCCTTGGCTACACCCAACTCAAATTTTATCCCGATCGGACCAGCCTTTTAGAAATGCCAGATTTATTTCCAAAAAATTTCGATTCTGCCCCACTGTGGAGCGTTTGGACTTCTATCACAAAAGTCCCACGTATTTTAAAGTTTTCGTGTATAATAGTACCATGGCATGCAGTTCGTCCTCTACATTATAAATATCGATTGCTTTTATTAGACATTTTACAATAAAAGTCCTTGAGTTTGTGTTATGATAATCTAAAATTGTTCCTCCTTTTAAATTACATGATCTATTTGATTTTTTATTTGTAAAAGTTTTGGTTTTTGTATATGGTAGGCCTAACCCGAATATTCGTTGGAATTCTATTTTTTAACTCTGCGACTTTAAACGCTTTCTATGGATTTTGGTAATGCTATAGAGTCCTTACCAAACTCAATGAAGATGAAAAAGTTATGTCCTTTGCATTTTAAGAAGATCTCCGGTTACATTAGACCCCATTGTAAAAGTCTCAATCCTCTAGAGGGTTGGATCGTTCTGTAGATCCAGTCATTTTAATCTATAAATTATTAAATTATAGCCTATAAGGAGTGAGATCGAAAAATTCTTAACATACATATATGTTTATAAAAAAGAAACCACTAAACTTACAGCTTTAATTTTTTTTTTATTTGATTGAAATTATTATTACAATTTACAAAAAAAATTATTTTTATAGTTTTAATCACTAGTGATGAAATTTTGAACCTTTTTCGGAAACCCTTCCATTAACGTTTTTATAGTGCTTTCTGTCACTTTGCTCGAACATGTAGTCCATCTCCGTTTAAAATCTACCACACTTTTGGACACCTTTTTTGTACTCTTCAATTCTCTTTTAACAAGAGCCCAATATCTCTCCACTGGCCTTAGCTCCGGGCAGTTTGGAGGATTTGCCTCTCTTGGTACAAATACCACATTATTGTTCTTGTACCACTCAAGGGCTTGTTTGCCATAGTGACAGGATGCCAAGTCAGGCCAAAAATAAGTGGACACATTATGAAGTCTTATGAATGGAAGCAGCCTTTTTTGTAAACATTCCTTGATGTAAATTTCGGTATTTATAGAGCCCGTTGTAACAAATGAGTGGCTTCTTTTGCCGCAACTGCATATTGCTTGCCATACCAAGAACTTTCTGGGAAATTTTGTCTGCTTTTGGGTCCTAAACTTTTCTTCAACATTCCCTCGAGCATCAGCAACATAAAATTTTTGACCTGGAAGTTGCGAAAAATCTGCCAGAACATACGTTTCGTCATCCATTATGCAGCAAGAATATTTTTTTATAAAACTTGACTTCAATTTCCGTGCTCTGTTTTTGGCCTCTAAATTTTTAGTAGCGTTCCTGTCAGGAACTTTTTGAGCCTTGTATGTTTTTAAACCTGCATTAGCTTTAACTTTTCGTACCAAATAGTCCGAGCACTGAGCTAACCGGGCTGCTTTCCTACCGGATGTGTTGGGAGCTCTTTTGAAAATGCGTTCTATTTTTTTGGCTTTAGAAACATCATGTGGACCATTCCTTCTACCTGAACCAGGTTTTCTATCAACTGACAAGTTCTCCCGGTACTGTTTAATAACATTGGAAACAGTTTGACGGCAGACCTTTGTATGCTTGGCCAACTTTTTGTAAGACCAAGTTGGGTTTTGTTGAAAATATTTAATAATTTCAGTACGCACTTTTTTCTGGTCACTCATTTTAATCAGATTAACAAAAAAATTAATATAATTGACATTACACATAATAACTGACATGTTTTTCAAAGGTAACTTGATCAAAAAAAAATTCAAATAATACTTGGGTTAAAAAATGTAATGAAAAACGTGTGTTAAGAATTTTTCGATCTCACTCCTTAGATTGACTGTGATCTACAAACTTTTGGACATAGACAACAACTAGATAGGTAACTGAGAGCCAAAAACCTAAGTCTGTTGTCAAAAACCTAGTTTATGAGAACGTATTGCATGTATTTTGTTATTATATCACCCGTATGTGTGAAAAGAGAATAATTTTTCCATATATATTACTCTCTCCTTCCGTTCTATGTGTTTATTCTATGCTACTAGTTCACACACGTCAAGAGGAGAGGAGATTGGAAAGATTTTCCTCTGTTTCTTCTACTCTCTTCTATAAACTCAAGACTTGTTCAAGTAAATTTGACATGTGTGAACGTTTGACGTAAAACAGTGATGCCAAAATAGTATGTTCAAATAACGTTATACAAGATTTGTAAATTTAAATATCATGTAAAATGCTGTTACCTTTGCTGTAACGGTTTATAATTTTTATATAAATTTCGCATAGTCATGTCAATTAATAAAATATACCCATAAATATGTAAAAATTATGTTAAAAACTGCATAATTCTTTACTAATAAACATATTTATACAAGTTTATTAACCCTTTCGCCCACAAAAACAAACTAAAGGTAGATTTAATAAAGAATAACAAACACTGTGTTAAAATTTCAAGCAAATATTTTAATTAGAAAACCGGTAGACTAGCAATTAGTAACAAACTATAAAAAATATGGAATATTTTTTCAATATTTCTAATGATAAAAGCCGGCCGGTAAGTTGGTTTTAATTATTTACTTAAAAAAAACATCTGTTTGTTATATATATTTTAATATATACAGAAGCTGTTTTAATTACATTTGTTCTTTAATTATTCTACTTATAAACTTATATACATATTTAATATGCTGAACACACGCGCAAACTTGTTTTGCAAAATTTATGGCTTGATTTTTTAATGATTTTTTTTTATTTAAATTATAAATTAACATATATTTGAGAATTTGTGTTGGCTAGCATATAAATTTATTAGTTTTTGGCTTATTTGGCAAAAAAAGAAATAAGAATAATTTAGTGCTAAAAGTGCAATTTCATAGGTACACGTAAGTCTTAAATAAATACTTGTATGTATGTCTGTACATTTTTATATTTTTAGCATGTCTCAAATAAAATTTTGTTTTAATCGGTTTTTTTTCTCTGGTCTGTTATACATACATAAATATTATATAAAACAAAAAAAGTATTGTTCTATATTTATTTAAGAAATACAAACTATAATGTATGTTTGTTATCTTTATAGAATTTTAAATTAAATGGTTTTAAGGGTGTGTCCAAACATGAATTGGCAAAAAATTATTATTGTTGATGTAGACACATTTATTATAAAAATAATTGAAATTTTAATTAAAACACATGTTTTTTTTTTATATATTAGTGATAGAAATTATAGGTTTATTGTCAAATATGTAAACATAGCGGTAAATGTTTGTTTACATTGCTGTTGTTAGGTTAGCAGGGCTGTTAGCTTCACATCACATCCTGTTTGTCAATAACAGTGTTATCAATTAAGCGATTTTTATTGGTGTTTGGATTCATTAAAAATGCTTTAAATTAACGATTTTATATTGAAATAGGAAATTTATTGAAAGTTTATACTTGTTAGGCCATAAAGGAACTGCTAAGACTTTAAGTGCGATAAATTGCAGGCATTTTTTTTGTTTGTTTGTTTACTGCTTAGAAGTGTAGGAAAAGTTGCACGATATCGCATGGCTTGTGATTAGGGGATTTCTTAGATTTTGTTTTTAAATTGTTGTTAATTGTCAAACATTATTATGAAAAGTAGCAAGGCACAACTTGACTACAAAGTATACAGAGGTGTCACGATACAGAAGATAACCCAGTTTTATGCTTCTCTCTTTCTCTGAAAACTGATTTTGTCTTCTTGAAATGTCAAAATGTTCAACTCTGTATACTTTGTGACTTGATCTGTGTAATCTTGAAAGGAGTTTCGAATTTTAAAAGAAAATGGAAATAAAATTGCTTCGATTAATGCCCAAGTTTCTTTACTAAATATTCTCCTTTTATTCTTTCAAAAATGAATCTAAAATCTCTCTCCATTATTGTATCCATTTACCAATCTGTTTATTTTTTATTATAATTTTATTAAATAATCCAAATGTTTGCCTTTATACGAACTTGTTTGTGTCAATTGTTTTTCATTATTGAGTAATTCACAACATTCGGAATTTAACGAACTCGTTTTTTGTGCGTCGTTTTTAAATGTTCCCCGACCTATCCTAATAACAAAATTATTGTCTTACTTAATAAAAAAGTTATTTATTAGTTGATTGACCTAAATGGGTCTATAGACTATTGCTATTGTCTAATATTTCTTTGTTAATACTCATATAAACAAGTTTCCGCAATGGATGTTCTACGTAATTTAGCATTTTTTAAACAATCGGTTTAAAAAACGTATCCTCGGTTTATGTGGTCAACGGCGATATTAAACGTCAGAGATCTTCTCGATCTGGAAAGCCACAGAGTTGATAAAAGCACACGTCACACGTGGACAGTCGTGCCGCCTTTGAAATGTCGTTTAATACATTCTAGCTTATGGAATACTGCAGCAGAGCTCTTGAAGAGTACTACTCTATCTACTACTACTACTCAATAAAATTGTGTTGGGCACCAGGGACCTGTAACATACAGGGAAATGAGGTTGCAGACGAACTGGCCAGACATGGCTCAGATCTAGACCATGGTACTAGGGAACAGGGTGTAAGACCTCCGATTTGTTACTACAACTAGAGGATGTGGGGATGTAAAGGAGTTGGAGACAGTAGAGCAGTTACCCGAGACTACATAATCATAGATTTAAATGGCTAGGTAACAGATTTCTAGATGAACTAGGTTTTATCAGAGGAATAGGTTGGCTATTTAAAGGATACTCTACAGTTAATTCAAATCCGTAACCGTCTTCTTTCTTTTCTTCATGTTCCGTTTTTCAGGAAAGGAAAAAAATCACAATGGAGAGCACCCCTCTTCCAAACTAAACTAAAACTAAACAAATAAGAGAGGTATATTCGGATGTGCCGAATCATATATACCCTTCACCAAATTATACTTAAAAATATTTTTAAATTTTTTTTTCCAAATTATTTTTTAAAAAGTTTTTTTTAAATTTTTTTTAAAAAGTTTTTTCCATTTTTTTTTTAAATTCTTTAAAATTTTTTTTTAGGTTTAAAAAAAAAAAAAATTTTGGAAAAAGAATTTTTGATTAAAAAAAATTTTGGTTAAAAAATATTTTTCCCAATTTTGACCCATTGTAGGTCAACTTACTATAGCCTAATATACATCGTTGCAATGGACTTTGAAATTTCTATCATTAGATATCCATATTGTCTATATTAATGACATATTAATCCAGATATAGATCAGAAATATGTCAAAAATCGAGGTTGTCCCGGGTTTTTCCTTATATCTCAGACATTTGTGGTCCGATTTTGTCGATTTGAAATAGCAACCGAGCCGGAACTATTCTCGATATATTGATGTATCAATCATGTTTATAAGTTATTTGAGGGCTACGGAAAGTTGATTTCAACATAAGTACATACGGACATGGATAAATCGAATTCGCCATCTATAACGATCCAGAATATATATACTTTGTGGGATCCCAAATGAAAAATGGATTGAAATGTTTCTAGTGGAGCAATTGTCTGGTTACTGATTTGTCGCACTCAATTTCTTTATGAAAATTGAGTTAGAAATTATTATATGAAATGATCTTTTTTCAAATCTTTAAACGTATCTATGATAATTCGAATATGTTGTATGCCAAATTCTGCGGTCAAAAACAAAAAAAAAACAGAGAGTATAGAGTCTCTCAATCTAGAGCTAAGTTTACTGCGGCCTGCACAAAGAAGACCAGTTTCAGCTGGGCTAAAAACTGTAGAGCTTCGAAGAAACCATTAATATCGCTGAAAAAAATCGTAAAGCTCGAGAACACTTGGAACTGGACCGTTGCATAAGGGAAGACCGTTTCATTTTTCGATGAATCTAAATTTAATTTTGTGGATTCTGATGGATTGTGGAGAGTTCGACGACCTGTCAATAACTAAAAAACCCAAATAATGTATTGTAAAAGTTAAGCATGGAGGCATAAATGTTATGGTGGGGGTTTGTTTTTCTGGTGGAAGCTTAGGACCCTTTCACAATATCTACAATATTATGGACTAACAAGTGTCCCACTAATGGATATTTCAACATGACAATGACCTTAAATACACATCCAAATTGGTGAAGGGGTTTTTAGAATAGAAAGTCGTTAAGGTCAAGGCAGTCCATTTTATCATGCCCATGATAAAATGCCCCCACCAATGGATATTTCAACGTGACAATGACCCTAAACACACATCCAAATTGGTGAAGGGGTTTTTAGAATCCCAGCAGTTCTAGGAGATAGTACCGAACTAGTGATTTTACCCATCATTTAGGGTGGGAACTAGTTACTTCAATAGCTACTTGACTAGTTATTTTATCACGTACATGTACTAAGCCCTTTTTGATTACAATGAGACTGTCCGATAGCTGGTCCAAAGTAGTCAACGCATTGGATTCACATACTGGTTACATAGCGTAAAAATTTAAAAATTTCTACTTATAAAACCAGTTTGTACGAATTACTCACAAACCGTTTAAAGTGACTACGCTCTAGATTACTTAGAGACACTTAAGTGGCAATTGTTTTCACGCTAGATTACTTGGGATATAAAAAGTAACCAATTGCCTTCTCTCTGCACTACAAAGAGCACATACGTGTCAAATGACCCAAAATATATGTATATTGGAGTCAGCCAAGTGATAAGACGTTAGTGACAATTACTGCCTATAAGGGATACATTGACTACTTGCTAAACTGCTGGGAAAAGGAAGCCGTTAATGTCATGTATTGGCCCTCATAGTCACTCAACCTTAACCCTATAGAAAATTAATGGGAAATATTAGATAGAAAGGTAAATTGGCAATTGCGCATCGAGAACCAAACAATTTGAATCAAGTAATAATGAGGCATGGTCATCTATTCCAATGACAATGACGCGAATCAATATTTCTCATGAAATATGTTCGCTTTTTCCATTTTTTGTTCATTAACTTTGTTCACGTGTAAAAATTCCCCATGTTGTGAAAGTTTTAGATGGAATTTTGTAAACAATAAACAGCTGTTACGAAACATTACCCACTATTGTGAATGAAAATTTCATGGATATATCACGATAGCAATTTTCCCTTCGAGGGAAATGGATATTTCATGGAAACTTAAATGTTATTGCCGATATTAGTTATATGGCTAAAAGATGTGCGGCAGTTTTAAAGAATTAAGATTATGCAACAAATCGTATTTGGCACGTGTACATGAAAATTCTAATCAAATGACTGCTAATACTTTTAAATATTGAAATTATTCTAATAAACAATTTAACAAACAAAAATTTCCTTATATAAATATCTGTATATTCCTACACAGCTTTAATATATCTTCACACTACCTAACAACAAACAGCATTTTTAATATTTATAATAAATACAATAAATAATAACAAAAAACATAAATTAAAATTGCTAATAATATAAGCCATACACAACATCCATTACGATATGGTACAATGTTCAATATCTATATGCATGTTTATTTATTTTTATATTTATATGGCTTTATAAATGCAAAACACAACACAATCATTAATAGTCGCACTCCCCCACCCAAATTTGCCGCCCGATAATAATGTTTAAGTGTATTAGCTATTACTTCCGCTCATACAATTTTTTTGTTTAAGTGTATGAATTCTAACAAGTGGCAGCAATATGGCGCAAACAATAATACAAAAAAAAAATATAACAACAAAAATAACCTCAACCCAGACCTAGTGAGCAGAGTTTCCATATACTATTTATAATGTACAGCTGAGGGCAAAATTATGGCACCACGTTTTTATATAAATGTGTAAGCACATAAAAAAAGTAAATTTAAATAAAAAAAATATTTATTCAAAATATCAATAGATGGCATTAACATTTGAAAATGATTTCGGGCATATGGCCACTGCACCTGTTCTTGACACAGCGCATTCTGGACGTCCAATTTTGGGCCACTTTTTCGAGCATTGCTGGCCGTATGTCATGAATAACACGAACAATGTGGGCCCCTCAAAGGCCTCAATCAGCATAATGCAGTGACTTTACGTGGCCCACAAAAAATCATCGAGAGGTATTAAATCACACGACCTCGAAGGCCAATTGACAGGTACATTTCTCGATATCAAGTTATCGCCAAATTTTGTTCTCAATAAATCAATGGCTTCGAAAATACCATCCTGCTGAAACCACATCTCTCCCAGATTAATGTCACCAACATGTTCAAACAAAAAATCATTGATCATTAACCGTAAGAAATAAGGCCAGCAACAAACGGTGCATTTTGTATGGAGTCTGCATGGTCTGTTGTGGGTTGGTCTCACTAAATTTTGAACACAATTTTGCAATAAAACAGTCGTCTATAAGTTGAGCGAATCGATGACTGATTTTAAAAGTAAATGATGATTTGCCAGAGTATACAGACCATAAATGTCAAAAAGTGAGCGCAGTATGTCAGTTAATCCTTTCGTAAGTTCTATGGTGCCATTATTTTGACCGGCACTATGTATAAGCATGTTGTTGTAAATAAAATGAACTATATACAAAAATAACCTTGAACATGAAAATGAATTTTATGTATCTTTGTAGGCTAAACAGAAATTCATTGGAGTTTTAAAACGCATGTGCATTACTTTGTCTAATGAAGAGAGGAAGATAGTTTGATATATTGTATTAGAGGTGTGGGTTATTGGGTCTGGAATATAAACGTATGTATTATAACACAAAATCAATAAACAGGAAGAAGTATTCATTGTTCCTTGTTTCATAAAGCGGTTACTTCTTCTTCTGGAATATTCTAAAATGAAGGTCAGTTTATTTCACTATGTACTTCCTGGAAAGTTGAAGGACAATTTATTTGTCATTGTCAAGATGTTTCTTAAAGGGGTAGGTTTTTATTAGAATGCAAGAATTTATTTTAAGGATTAAGTAAGATAACCTATTATTTCTATATTATATTGGGTGTATGACTTAAAAATGCAGAATTTGCAATAGATGGCGTATATTTTGAAAGCGATTTTTGTTTTTAAAAACTTATATGTCATTTTGAAGGGTAAATATCTGACATTTATTCTTGCTTACATTTTTCTTTTAAAATTTCAATAATTTATATTTTTGAGTGATTTTTGGAAGTGGGCCTTATATGGGGGCTATGACCAATTATGGACCGATCACCATGAAATTAGGTCGTGTGATTTATGTCTAAATGAAAGTTTACTGTGTTGAATTTTGTGATTATATAAGTGATTTTCGGAAGCGGGTCTATATGGGAGCTATGACTAATTATGGACCGATCGTAACAAAATTTGGTGACATGAATTTTGTATATATAAAACTTATCTGGAGCGCAATTTGTGGAGATACATTTATAAATTAAACGTTTATGACCGATAAAGTCCAATTTCGGAAGGACATTTGTATGGGGGCTAGGTGAAATAATGGACCGATTTTAGCCAGTTTCAATAGTCTTGGTCCTTGGGCCGAAAAAATAATATGTACCAAATTTGATCGAAATATCTTCAAAATTGCGACCTGTACGCTGCGCACAAGGTTTACATGGCCAGCCAGCCAGCCAACCAGACGGACGGACGGACATCGTTTAATCGACTCAGAAGACTAATATTTTTTGGCGTTACAAACATCTGCACAAACGCATAATACCCTCCCCACTATGGTGGTGTAGGGTATAAAAAATGCCGCTGAAACATACCGATTGCTCACCATAGCTTATGGTAAATGTGTTCCATCGGTTTCAACGTGCGAGAAATGGTTTGTTCGGCAGTCGTGATTTTGAAACGGAAGACAAAGATCGCCCAGGCCAGCCAACAAAGTTTGAAGATCAAGAATTGGAGGCATTACACACCATGGAGATTGTTGTAAAACTCAACAAAATCATTGGAATCTACTCAATCAGCATCCAAAAGCAGGGATTTCATTTAACCAAAAGCAGGGAAATTGGTTACCATGCGAATTGAAGCTGAGAGACCTTGAAAAACAATTTTGCTTGCCCGAAAAAATGCTTGAACGATATAAAAGAAAATAATTTTTTGTACCGAATAATTACTTGCGATGAAAAATGGATCCATTACTATCCCGAAGCGTAAGAGATCGTATTTGAAACCCGGCTAACCAGACGAATCAACACCAAAGCCAAATATCCATGGAGCTAAGGTAATTCTCTGTATTTGGTGGGAACAAAAAGTTCCTATTTATTATGAGCTGCTGAAATATGACCAGACCATTACAGGGAACAATTGGTTACTTTATAGTCTTAGGTAATCTAGCGTGAAGACAATTGCCACTTTAGTGTCTCAAAGTAACCTAGAGTGTAGTCAATTTAAATGTTTATACTGCACTTTAGAAATCTGTTATTTTACCTACCAGAAGTAATCTATTGAAGAGTTGTCGGAAGAAGGTTTGTTTACAAGCAACCGTTTATTGGAGTGTCTGTGATCCGTACATGTTATATAGCTGATCAAGTAACCAGTTAAGTAGCTAGTAAGGTAACTGACGCTATGTAACCAGTACGTGAATACGATGCGTTCACTACTTTGGACCAGCTATCTGACAGTGTCATTGTAATCAAAAAGGGTTGATCCCCTGCTTAGGACATGCGAGTGTTAAAATAACTAGTCACGTAGCTAGTTATGTAACTAGTTGACACCCTAAATGATGGGTAAAATCACTAGTTCCGAGCTTTATCCTAGAACTGCTGGGTTTTAGTTCTAGTTCTAGACTCACAATGGGTTAATGGATTCGGTCATATTATATCAGAGTCGAAAGGTCTTTCAAATGATTTTCATATTATACAGATGTATTATCCAGTATAAATTTAAATTTAAAAATTTTTGTTAAAACAAGTAAGAGAGCTATATTCGGCTGTGCCGAATCTTATATACCCTTCACCAAATTATACTTCAAAATACAAATTTTAAATATTTTTAGGTAAACAAAATTTATTTTTTTTCTTCAAAGTTGTTTTTTTAATTTTTTGGAAAAAAAAATTTTTCGAATTGTTATTTTAAATTTTTTTTTTTTTAATTCAAAATTTTTTTTTTCTAAATTTAATATTTTATTTTTTAAATTTTGAAAAAATTTTTTTTTGTTTTTCAAAATTTTTTGGGTGAAAAAAAATTCGGGTTAAAAAATATTCTTTTTTTTATTTTTTTTTAATATTTAGCAAAAAAAAACTTTTGGTGAAAAAAAAATTCGGGTTAAAATTTTTTTTTCTGATTTTGACCCATTGTAGGTCCAACTTACTTTGGTCTTATATACGCCGTTGCAAAGGTCTTTGAAATATCTAGCATTAGATATCCATATTGTCTTTAATGACTTAGTAATCCAGATATAGATAAAAAATTGAGGATGTCCTGGTTCTTTCCTCATATCTCAGCCATTTGTGGACTGATTTTGCTGATTTGGATCCCGAAGATATCTGGGGTCTTCAGAAAATTGATTGCAACAGACAGACGGACAGACAAACAGATGGACATGGCTTAATCGACTCTGCTATCTATAAGGATCCAGAATATATATACTTTATAGGATCGGAAAATTATATTGTGGAAATTACAAACGGAATGACAAACTTATATATATCCTTCTCACGAAGGTGTAGGGTATAAAACAAGTTCATTAAATTGACCAAAAAACAATTGTTTTTCGAATATAGAAAAAATTTTAATTTGAAATAAAACTTTTCAATAAAGTGGTTTGAAATTGAAAATTAAGATGTCAAGTATTCTAAATATGATCCAAATAATTAAATGGATTTATAAAATTAACAAACACTAAACAAATGTTTAAAATACAAGATGTTGTCACAATCTTGATGACTTCCGAATTATATATGAGAATGGATTTATAAAATCAATTTTTAATTCAGAATTAAGATTTTAGTGACTTAAGCTCAAATTTAATTAATTGATTAATTCGAAACCCAAATCCGAAGTTAATTAACTTATATTGAGGAACATTTTATTCGATTTAAGAAGTTTTTGCAGGAATGTAAATTGAAATTTAGAAATTTCTGTAAGTTTTAAATAAAAGTTTTCAATAAAATGATTTTTAATTGAAAATTAAATTGTGAATTATTGTAAATATTATCAAAATAATTAACTTATATTGAACTATATTGACCAACATTTTATTCGATTAATCGTTTACACATACATATTTCTTTTATTTACACAACACTAATTTAAAAACTTTTTGCAGGAATGTAAATTGAAATTTAGAATTAAATTTCATTAAATTTATCACAAAACTTGAGGTTTTTCATTATTATTATTATTTTGTAATGCCACCCACTCTCTCGTATTCAAATAAAATTTTCTAGAAAAAACTTTGTATAATAATGACCACAAAAATAAATAACCAAAAAATAAAAAAATCAATAATGTATTTAACTGACTTAAGTTGACGGATGACTTACCTGAATTTTTCCATTGGGTAAATATTTAACTTGTGAAGTTTGATACTCATAATCGGTTTCAATAAAACTATCAGTGATTTGTACTTTCGGTGAAATGACTTCCAAACTTTCAACAGTAGTAGGCTTCATTTTTGCAAAAATTTTCTTTATATTTTATTTAGGAATTTAGTTAGTTATTTGTAATAAACTTTGTCAAACACTAGTTTTTTCTTTGGTGATTTTTTTTTCAACTATTTTATTCAATTTTATATAACAAGTAATCACTTTTTTTTGCCACTGACGTTGTTTCAATTGCCAAAAAATGTAAATCTTTATGAATTTATTTTGTGAAATTATTTCTCTCCTTGTTCTTTTTGGTTTGTGAGCTGTTTATGGCTTCGATGTTTTCCAACTAATGAGCTGTTTGGAAAGCAGCCACTACTATATATGCATAGATGACGATTAAATTCGCAAACGACACGATACCCCAATATCGTGTTTGTTGTTATTATTCTTATTAATATTATTGTTGTTGTTGTTGTTTTTGTATTTTTTTGTTTCTGCCTTTCTTCCTTATTAAACAAAGTGTTGTAGAATCAGTTTATCAGCCGCTTGTTCTTTCGCTTTTGCTCTCTATTATTTATTTATTGTAATTGTATTTTTTGTTGTATTCTTTTTTTTTGCTGTAGCAAAAAACATTAAGTTGTTATTGTTGTCTAATATTAATAATACCCCCAACTGTAGGGAGTTTGTGCTTAAATTAAAGCCGGCTGTATGACTTGTAGTTGTTGTATTTTACACGCGTGCCGTATACGCATGTTCATATTTTTTTTTTCAATATAGAAGAGTATTTTGTTTAGTTTAGAGATATAAGAGATGTTTAAATACACTGATGTCTTGATTAACATCAAAATAATGTGTAAATTATAAAACTTTCAGTCTTCTAACTGATTCCTTACAACTTTATTTATACTTCCTTGGAAAAAAAGTTGGCAACGCTAAAATGTTCGTTGACACCTGCTATTGTGAATGATTTCCATAGTTTTTCTTTATTTCCGGCAACCTCCATCGTAATTAAAAATTGTTTTCATTATATGCTTTTTTCATCATATGCTTTTTCATATGCTTTTTTCACCTTAGATAACCCAGTAAGAAATATATGGCTAGGTAAAGTTTTTTCAGGAAATTTATCTATAAATTTTCATCTTAAATTATCATTTCTTCTTAAAAACACCCTTTTTATAGAGATGGAGAACTTGAATTGAGAACTTGAGAATTGAAATAAAACAAAGAAACCCCTTTTTAATGGTCATCCAATTGACTTTATTAATTAGATAATTGTATGGCATTAATGATTAAATAGGATTTCGGGCATGTAGCTCAAGCCCTGGAGATCCAATTTTCACACACCCTTCGCAGTAAATCAGGCTGTATTTCGGCAATAACGCTTCGAATATTCGTTTCCTAGTGCTCGATCGTTTCTGGTTTATCTGCATTTCTTGAATTTATTCGCTATCCAAAAGCTTCTCTCAGTAAATTGATTGTATCGCGTGGCACCATCCTGCTGAAAACACATATCGCAAACCCAATACCTCTCAATTGTGGCACGAAAAAGTTAGTAAGCTTGTCTATACCGCTCACCGTTGCACAGTGGGCGAAATGAAAAAAAGTGGAAATAAATCTAGAACTTATAAACCAAAAGTCCGATTTTAATAAATTGTTCACGACGATGGAAAAAGGTTTAAGTTTTGAATTTGGACTTTAAGCGCAAAGGGAGTGGTTCGTCAACGGCTCAATATGGGGTTTCTCGGGTATATGAAAAATTAAAAATGATGTGTTCTCGGTCAGATTTGAAATGTAAAATCTACAAGAATATATAAAAAACTTGAGAATTATTGGTTTCTCATTGGTTTATTTTTTACTTTTGCATTTTGATCAAATATTTATAGGTTAAGAATGCGGGATTTTTTTTTTCAAATTTTTAACTTTTATTTTGAAATATTTGTACAATATAAATTTATTCAAAGTATTGGCCATTTTTAACTATGTCCTTTTACCATCTTTCTGGCAACATATGAATTTTGCGACAAAACAACTTCTCATCTTTTGAGGCCACAGTCTGGACAATAAAGTCATGTCATGATTGAATATTGACGGATGGAATATTGAGACTTGTTGAGTTTAACAACAATCATCATGGAGTAATGCCTCCAATTCTTGGTCTTCAAACATTTTTGGCTGGCGTGGGCCATCTTTGGCTTCCGTGTCAAAATTACCACTTCTGAACCGCAGAAAACATCTCTGTCACATTGAAACCGATGGAACACATTTACCATAAGCTTTAGTGAGCAATCGGTGTGCTTCAGCGGCTTTTTTTTATATTAAAGAAATAAATCTAAACTTCCCACAGACGTTGGCACAAAATTCGAAGCAAAAAAATACTTTGTTGTTTACACTAAAGGCCTATTTCACGATGTCGAAAGAACAATTATTCGAAAAAATTTTAAAAACTGAGTGTTTTTCATACAAATTTTTTCTTTCGACATCGTGGAACAGGCAGTAAATGTTCAATAACTAAGTGAGAATAAAGCTACGTACACACGGTTGTCAGATTGTCAGGAACATGCTCAGAAAATGGTTAACACAACCATGAGAACTTATGTTGAAACATATGTGTGTTAACCATTTATTGAACATTTTATGACAATATTGTAAGAATATGACAACCGTGTGTACGTAGCTTAAATGACAGATATGCAGCTTTCGAAATGACATATAAGGTATTAAAAACAAAAACCGAGTTTAAAAGATACGTCATTTATTGTAAATCCAGAATTTTAAAGTCATACACCCAATAATATTGAGAACAATATGTGACAATATAACATTTTTCTGATATAGGGGTTATATGGATTGTAGGGTGAATTATGGACCGATCCTCACAAAAGTTGGTAGAAAGACTTAGGTTCATATAAATCATGTTAATGTCCAATTTCATCACGATATTGATTATTATAAGATAATTATGAATGTTTAAGTCATTTTATAAGGGGACCTTGTATGACTAGGGACACATGTTGCCTGATTTTTGCCATTCTTTGCAGTATAATTTCAGAGTATATACTTAGAACTAATTTGTGCAAAATTTTATCAGGATTTCCGCATAATCAACATATTTATGACTGTTCTAACAGTATTACGGGGGAACATTTTTATGGGGGCTAGGTGAAATCGTGGACCGATATTGACCATTTTCAATCAAAACAAACCTTAACAACAGATAGTGTGGAAAATTTCAGCCAGCTAGCTCATTTCGTTTGGGCCCTATCGTATTTTCAACAGACAAGTAAGCGGGACAGACGGACTTACATAGCTAGATCGTCTTAGAATCTTAGGAGGAACCAGCATGTATATACTTATCTGGGTCTGCGACTAATATTTTGATGTGTTACAAACGAATCTTTTTTTGATGGTGGGTATAAAAATAAAATATACCGAATTGGACATTGTATTGGACATTGTTATCTATGACATTTTCCCATCTTTCTGGCAACATGGATTCTGTATCAAAAGAACTGCTCATCTTTTGAGGCCAAGAACGAATCAAGCCAATATTGGATACTCTGTTCCAAAGTGAAGCGTATCCCGGAGAGAGAGTTCTGCATGGATCGAAACAAACAGTAGTTTGGCGGGCACGGTCTGGATTATAAAACGGGTGAGTCAAAACTTCCCAACCTCTTTATTCGGTACATCTTCCCTGTGATGGTCTGGCCATAATTCAGCAGCTCATAATAGATAATAGGACCCTTTTGCTCCCATAGAGAATTACCTTAGCGCAATGGATATTTGACTTTGTTGTCGATTCGGCTGGTTGGTCGGGCTTCACAATGTAATGGATCCATTTTTCATCGCAAATAATGATTCGATGCAAAAACGATTTTCTTTTATCGGTCATGCAAAATCGTCATTCTCGACTTCAATTAGTATGATACCCAATTTCCCTTTTTTATGGATGAATCGTGCTGCTCCCAATGATTTTGCAAGTTCTTGTTGAGTTTGACAACAATCTTCATGGAGTAATCTTTGTCTTCCGTTTCAAAATCGAACAAATCATCTCTCTCTCTTAAAGAAGTAAAGCAAAACTTCCCGCATATGACGCTTTGACGGCACAAAATTAAACATTTTCGAATCAAAAAATATTTTTCTGGGTTATATATCCTCACAAAAGTTTGTAGAAAGACTTAGGTTCATATAAAACTCGTTTATGTCCAATTTCATGACGATATTAATTATTATAAGACAGTTATGAATGTTCAAGTCATTTTATGAGGGGACCTTGAATTGGGACTGGGGACTAGGGACTAATGTTGCCCGATTTTCGCCAAACTGAACCGTATAATTTCGGAGTACTTAGAACTAATTTGTGCACAATTTTATCAGGATTAAGCATAATCAACATATTTCTGACTGTTCAATCAGTATTCCGGGGGAACATTTGTATGGGGGCTAGGTGAAATCATGGACCGATATTGACCATTTTCAATCAAAACAAACCTTAACAACAGAGAGTATGGAAAATTTCAGCCAGCTAGCTCATTTCGTTTGGGCCCTATCGCGTTTTCAACAGTCAAGTAATCGGGACAGACGGACTTACATAGCTAGATCGTCTTAGAATCTTGCGAGGAACCAGCATATACATATATACTTATCTGGGTCTGCGACAAATATTTTGATGTGTTACAAACGAATCTTTTTTTGATGGTGGGTATAAAAATAAAATATACCGAATTTAAATTAGTCGACTTTTCGCCTTTTTTAAGCAAAAAGTCGATTATTCGAACATAGAATCATTGGATATATAACCCTATTAAAAATGTGGCGGTTGCAAAAATTAGTGGCATCACTGTCCATCATTTGCATTAAGAAACGTTTGACGTAAAGCAGTGATGCCAAATATGCTTTATCGAATGCTTTTATTATGCTGCAGTGATGCAATATTGAAGTATTTGCGAACGTAGTCATAGTCTGAAAGCCTGCAAAAGAGTTTGAGGTGTTGGAAAAAATTAAAGCAAACTGTTTTGATTTCTCTTATATATTACATTTATATTTAAAAGCCGGGGACCGGCTAACATTCAATGTCAATGTTGCATATATTTTTAAAATCATTAACAGGATAGTAAAATGTCCTTTAAATAATAAGGATTTATTTAAAAGTAAAGTAATTTTAAAAAAATAAAAACTTAATTTAGTTACGAAATTAAATATTTTGATGGCCTTTAAACTTGATCTTTGGTGGTTAATTTGTGTAAACTTTTCTAAAAGATAAAAAAAACAATAAGGACAGATATTCAAGAAAATACCGCAGATTGAATGTAACCGTAATGTTAACTTAACGTAAGACATAAAATTCCAACAAATAATTTTTAGCTGCAGAAAGTTGTTCTGTTTTGTGATTTCTTCCAAAAAAAAACATTTTTCAATTTAATGGCTGTTAGAAATCCGCACTTTTAACAGATATTCAAGACGTGAGGAAATTATATTTTCTTAACAGGTTCAAACGTTACATTTTATCACTATAACTGATCTAACCTGTGTAAACGATCAGCTGTTCCGTTCCGTTAAGGATACATTACATTACGCACGGCTAACTGAGCCTTCTCTTAAAGAACATTTTTAAATTGTGTTACCCTCATCCGTAATATAAAAAGAATAAGAAAATCCCTTCTAGAAACTTATTAGTGTTTCGTTGTGCGTTGTGTGTGACAATAAGACAACAACAATGAGAATGACTCTTTGATCAGAAAGTTCCGTAAACTTCCATGAAACTTGTAGCGAGCGAAATGCGATAGTTTTGTGTGATATTCTGTGTGTGCCTTGATTGATGCACTTACAATTTAATTATATTGATGCTGAATAGAAATTTCTGCTGGTGAATGAATGGATGGTGGTGGTTAAATAAATATTCAATTGACTGGCATAAAAAATGTTTGTTATTCTTTTTATTTTTTTTTTAAATCTTGAATCAGCTTCTTGACCTGTCGTAGTTGATGGGAATGGAAAAATTCAAAATAACACATTTTGTTTTATTATTATTATTTTTTTATATATTTTTTGCAAACAAAACAGTTTGTTTAAATCTTTCAAATGATTGAAAGAACACACATACTATTTGTATGATGGAAAAATAACAAATAAACGCACACACTTGAAATAGTTGGGGTTACAGCCATAGAGTAATGTACATAGAGTGGAAACTCTCGTTTTAAAAACCTAACTCAATTGTCAAACTAATAAACTAAACTATATGAAAACAAAAACACCACAAGTGAAATCTTACTGTCGAATTATAATGCTGGCCCGAAGTGTAGAATGTTTTTACGGAAGTAGCTGCACGACTCTTAGGGTGATATAAATACAACCGCAAAGAATGGATAAGCCCACTTGAAAATTAAGGAAGAGGATCAACAACATAGCAAAGGAAGCAGGAGGCAACGGCCCAAACAAATAAAACTCGATGTCTATATCTTGCATGCAAATATCTTCAGGGAAACCCCTGAAGAAAGACACTGGAGAACTAGGAACGTGCAAGAAACAACAATGTCCATCGCTGGGAAGAATTTTATTTGGATATGCTATCTATATTTATCCAAAATACCGACATATTTTCAGATTGCCCAACAGTCACAGAACTAAGCAATGGAATAAATACCCTCATAAATACGCGTAATAAATCTCCAGGATTGGATAATATCTCTCCTGAATTACTTTTAGCTGAATCCACCACCAGTGCTATATTTTCTCATGCCGGCTATCACTTATTTCAGGGATAGTGAAATTCTCTCAGATGTTCTAGCTGATGCTGATCGCACTGATCTCACATTCCGAAAAAATTGAAAATGTAAGAGGCTATCAACATCGATTCTTCTGAGAGAACAGGCAGGCATCTGGCTGGTAAATCATGTGTCTTTGAATTATTTTGGAGCAGTAAGATGAATGGAGATCACCTCTGTATTTCGCTTTCCCAGATTATGAAAAAGCTTTTGATACCTTCAACCACTCGATCTAAGTCACTCAGATTCCGATATGCAATCAAAGGTGACATCTGTTAGTCAAATGGCACACTCTGTGGCACTCAAGGTAAACATCCCTAAAACCAAAACAATTAGAATTAACTCCAACGTTGAGCGGAAAGTGCTACTTGGACAGTCACACTCTGTGGGACTCAAGGTAAACATCCCAAAAACCAAAACAATGAGAATTAACTCCCAACGTTGAGCGGAAAGTCACAACGAGAAATCAGCAACTCGGCGACGTGAACACTTTCAGCTACTTGGACAGCATATTTGATAAATCTGGTGGTTCAAAGCTCGGCCAGCTTAAACCTGTTTGGAACTCGACATACATATATATCGAAGAGAACTAAAATAAGCCTTATTAACTCCAACGTCAAGACTATGAACCAATCCCGGTGCAGTAGGACGGATTGCAGTGTGTTCCCGGCTATTTGGACAATGTTGGATGCAACCAGAATACTAATTGGGTTGGATAGAAAAAGTCTCAAGTCTTTATTAGGAGTGATAACCGGGCACTAGGTTATCCGAGGATATTGAGGAACTAGAAACAGTGAAACATATTCTGTGTAACTGTCCTAGATTACAGGTCTCAGGCGATTCCCACGACAGCCGGTTCTACGCACCGGAATGACCCGAGTTCACTCGGCCAAGGGCTGTCAACTCAGCAATCTCTGCTGCCACAACAACAGGTCTCAGGCAAGGCTAGGGGAAAAATTCCATGATAAACTGGGGGATATAGCTAGATACGATTTTGGAAATTTATTAGGCTTGGTATTTCACCAGACTTCATTATATTTCTCTCCAATTTCACTGATTCTCCTCACATCTAGTTCACACCTAGTTATATTTCTGAAGGGTATCAAAATGAATCCTTTGGGTCTCCGACTGGAAGTGTACTTCTTATAGTGCACAGCCTTTCAAATCTATCTATATATATAAATCCAATGTCAAATCCACATTACTGTATGGGTGCAAAATGAGGAATTCGGCAATACGGGATATTCAATCCATAATATTCTACGCATATTTTGAGACACTACAATACCCAATACCCGCCTGTGTTAAGAAACTAACCACAGTTCCATAAGTGTGAAAAATCTGAAGCGTACATGGCTTTAAATTGGACACTGCCCAAACCGCCACAGGCTATAGAATCCACAAGATAGTCGGCGTATCGGAAGGCCAGCATATCCATGGAATTAATCAAGCAAAGATATTACAATGAAACGAGATCAAACATCGTGCGGAAGATCGTATTTAATGGAATAATCTTGTTATGGCTCTATGTTTATTGTAGAAGTAAAATGAATAAATATGTATGTATATTTATGTGGGATTATGTAGAGTAAATGTTATACCCATTTATATATCTTCTTGGTCCTCTGTCTGTAGAAAACACGATAGTGCCCAAACGAATTAGCTGACATTTTCCACGAATACTCTCTGTTGATAAGGTTTGTTTGGTATTGATCCATGATTTCACCTAGCCCCCATACAAATGTTCCCCCGCTTTACTGTTTGAGCAGTCATAAATATGTTTATTATGCAGCAATCCTGATAAAATTTTGCACAAATTAGTTCTAAGTACTCTGAAATTATACTGTACAGTTTGGCGAAAATTGGGCAACATTTGTCCCTAGTCCCCAGTCCCCATACAAGGTCCCCTCATAAATAAACATATATAATTGTCTTATAATAATTAATATCGTGATGAAATTGGACATAAACAAGTTTAAAAAGAACCTAAATCTTTCTACCAACTTTTGTGAGGATCGGTCCATAATCCACCCTACCTTCCATATAATCCCTATATCAGAAAAATATTTTATTGTCACAGATTATGATTCAGCACTGCTTTTCTTTCTACTATCCGCTCTATGTGTATTTCTCTATGATTACAGCACTCCTTCATGCGAGTACATCAGTTTTTGTAGTTTAGTGGAGAATATTGAATGGAAAGTTTTTTTAATATACATCTGTTTCTGTGTTTTTCCAGATTTAATTGAAAAATATGTATGTATT
This sequence comes from Calliphora vicina, assembly GCF_958450345.1. Lineage (NCBI taxonomy): Eukaryota > Metazoa > Arthropoda > Insecta > Diptera > Calliphoridae > Calliphora > Calliphora vicina. Next base: position 21,937,446 of record NC_088784.1, on the reverse strand, counting down.
TCTACTACTAACAACTTTTGTATGCATGGACATACATAATAATAACAAATTTGTTTGACACCATCAACACAACACCATAAATTGCAAACTGTGTCTATTAAAATTTTGCAAAGTTTTCCATTATTCTAGAACAAAATTTTCATTATGTGGCCAGTAATAAATTAATGGTTTTATTTTTTAAGTGAGCTTTGAAAGTAAATAACAAATCGTGGCATTACTCATAATACCAATTTGAAATATGAATAAGAATCTTCCAAAAAAATTCGATTAAAGATCAGTTGTTTAATAAATATTTGGTAAATTTGTAGGTTCAAATTTAGCGTTAACTCTAAAATACCTTTTCAGTTCGTCTGCCGTAAATGAAATAACTTTTACCGTTGTAGCTCATCACTCATATTTCTGAACAAACATCGATTTTTTATATAAAATCTGAAAATATCTAAAATCGCTTATAGCTTGGCCAATAAACGTTTAATCAAGAAAAACAGCTCGATCTCTGATCACTCATAGAACAAAAATCTATTTTTTTATATAAAAACTCAAAATATCTCAAAATCGCTTATAACTTGGCCAATAATCATTTAATCAAGAAAAGCAGCTCGATCTGTGATCACTCATATTTCTGTCAAAAAAATCGATTTTTTATGGAAAAACTCAAAATATCTAAAATCGCTAATAACTTGGCCAATAAGCGTTTAATCAACAAAAGGAGCTCGATCTGTGATCACTCATATTTCTGCACAAAAATCGATTTTTTTATATAAAAACTCAAAATATCTAAAATCGCTTATAACTTGGCCAAAAAGCGTTTAATCAGGAAATGGAGATCGATCTGTGATCACTAATATTTCTGACAAAAAAATCGATTTTTTATATAAAAACTCAAAATATCTAAATTCTAAAAGGAGCTCGATCTGTGATCACTCATATTTCTGAACAAAAATTGATTTTTTATATAAAAACCCAAAATATCTAAATTTGTGATCTGTGATCACTCATATTTCTGAACAAAAATCGATTTTTTTATATAAAAACTCAAAATATCTAAAATCGCTTATAACTTGGCCAATAAGCGTTTAATCAAGAAAAGGAGCTCGATCTGTGATCACTCATATTCCTGAACAAAAATCGATTTTCTTACATAAAAACTCAAAATATCTAAAATCGCTTATAACTTGGCCAATAAGCGTTTAATTAAGAAAAAGAGCTCGATCTGTGATCACTCATATTTCTGAACAAAAATCGATTTTTTTTATATAACAATTAAGAGAGCTATATTCGGCTGTGCCGAATCTTATATACCCTTCACCAAATTATACTTTAAAATAATTTTTTTTAAATATTTTTAGGTAAACAAAATTTAATTTTTTTTAATTGTTTTTTTCCAAATTTTTTTTTTTTTTAATTTGTTTTTTAATTTTTTTTAACAAAAGATTTTTTCCGATTTTTTAAAAAAAAGTTTTTTCCAATTTTTTTTAAATAATTTTTTTCCAATTTTTTTTAAAATTTTTTGTTTTGGAAAAAAAATGTATGACAAAAAAATTTTTTGATGAAAAAAAAATTCGGGTTAAAAAATATGTTCCTCCCGATTTTGACCCATTGTAGGTCCAACTTACTATAGCCTTATCGTTGCAATGGACTTTGAAATATCTATCATTTGATATCCATATTGTCTATATTAATGACTTAGTAATCCATATATAGATCAAAAATCGATGTTGTCCCGGTTTTTTGCTCATATCTCCGTTATTTATGGACGGATTTTGCTGATTTTAAATAGCAAACTTCTCGAAAGCATGTATGACAGAATTATTGATGATTTGGATCCCGAAGATATCTGGGGTCATCAGAAAATTGATTTCAACTAACAGACGGACAGACAGACAGACGGACATGGCTTAATCGACTCCGCTATCTATAAGGATCCAGAATATATATACTTTATAGGGTCGGAAATGAAAAATGTAGAAATTACAAACGGAATGACAAACTTATATATATAATTATCATTCCATAATAAGTTTTTTTTTCTTTTTAACTATTTTTACCCATTTCCAAAACGCTTCTCATAAATTCACAAATCGAACACAGGCATTTTTTTTAATTTGGACAGGACAACGCCTAGTGTAATATAAAATTTTATCTTATATGGGATGTAGGCGTGGCAGTTGTCCAATTCCGCCCATTTTTTACAGAATTTGTGAAGTTGTACCAAAATGCGTGACTGTACCTTTTTTTATTACCGAGTTATGAATTTTGATAAGCTAGAATGTGCGTTGCTCCGAATTTATATGGCGTTATATACATCAAAAGAAAGCTTAGGTCTTTCCCTTGAAGAGCTTTTTGGTCGCTTAGTGGGATGCGAGTTGGATATTTATCAAAATAAATGTTTTGTAATTCAAGACATAAAATTTTTCACTTTTTTTTGCAAAATCAAAAACTTTTTTGCCTTCTTTTTCAAATGGACACTTTTTTATTTATTTTTTTTGTTCAAAAGAAAGCTTAGGGCTTTTCCTATTGGATAGTAATTTCAAATCAATCGGAAGACATCGATTTTAAAAATTGGTTCACTTGTCATGAAATCCCCCAAAATTTAGAAATTACTCGTCTCTCATGGTGAAATACATTTTCAAATTGAATTAACTCCTTTAAAAACTGCATATAATTTAATTTTTCTATTGCTCTATATTGAAAAAATTTCTTATTGTTTTACAATTAAATGTTTTATACAAAAAAATTAGTTGTAATGATAAGTGACTTTGCTAATTCTGATGCACATTGCATTTACGAGGCAGTTGCAGCGACTGTAAATACGATTATAAATCCACCCACGCCCATTTTGCATCAATGAACTGCATGCACGTTTCACTGATGTGTAATACATGTGAATTTTTTTTTTTACTTTTTATATCGGAAATAAATTATAGCATCAGAAAGAAAACTTAGTAAAATAAAACAATATTTAATAATTAATGATTAAATACTAGGGTTGTCAATTATTCGAATTTAATCGAATAAAAGTTTATAATCTTTTTTATTATTAGAGAGATCAATTAATTTTTAAAAGTTGCCACGTTTAGTAAAATTAATAACGTATACAAATCATTATTCGAATAATTTAATCAAAATTTCCAATAATTTGTTTATTAAAAAAAAAATAATAAAAATTTTAAAAAATAATAAAATATTACTAAATTCATCCGGTTTGTCAAGAAATCATTTCTTGTTTACACAAACATTTTTATAAATTTTAGCTTGGAAATAAATTTATTGGAGTATTCGCCAGTAATTATCGGCTTATTTAATCAATAAGCTAAACCGAAAACTACCTAAAAACGGTTAGGCACCACTGGATTCAGCTTGACAGAAAAAAAGTGTCAAATTCGTGCACTGTTTATCTATTCTCGATTATTCGAAAGACAAACCTATTAAATACACATTTGTACTATTAAATAAACAGCAATACATTGCGATGATATTTAATATAGCAATGATATTTAAGATTTAAAAAAACACGAAAACGTTTATTAAGGGTATTCAAGGGATGTTTTTTATTAATTGTAATAAAAAAAATTCGTTTAATTTTTAGTGAATATCCGTAATATTTCATCAATTTGAGACTCAAACGCAATTAATTGGACTGTCTGTCTGTCTTGAATGTAAACAATTTCAGAATGTATTTGAACCCCAAACATTTAATGACGTTTTCAATAATAAAAGATGTGGGCAAAATGTATTTTATTGCAATTAGATACATCTACGACTTTTTGTTTATGGAAAATTTTCAAAATGTTTACAGTTTTAAATGATTTGGGAAAGAATTTCATTTGATTTACAGACATTGGGTTTGTTATAGTTGACAGACAATTTAGACAGACACTGGCTAATATTTTTTTTTATAGAAATTTTTCTATAGGAAAATTGAACCAGACCTTACTGGCTGACATTTTTCTATAGAAAAATTGAGCCAGACCTTACTGGCTGGCATTTTTCTATAGAAAAATTGAGCCAGACCTTACTGGCTGACATTTTTCTATAGAAAAATTGAGCCAGACCTTACCGGCTGACATTTTTCTATAGAAAAATTGAGCCAGACCTTACCGGCTGACATTTTTCTATAGAAAAATTCAGCCTGACCCAACTGGCAGACATTTTTCTATAGAAAAATTGAGCCAGCCAAACCGGGCTGACATTTTTCTATAGAAAAATTTAGCCAGCCAAACCGGGCTGACATTTTTCTATAGAAAAATTTAGCCAGCCAAACCGGGCTGACATTTTTCTATAGACAAATTGGGTCTGACCCAATTGGCTGATATTTTTCTATAGACAAATTGAGTCTTACCCAATTGGCTAACATTTGTCTATAGAAAAATTCAGTCAGACCTTACTGGCTGACATTTTTCTATAGAAAAATTGAGCCACACATAACTGGCTGACATTTTTCTATAGAAAAATTGTGCCACACATAACTGGCTGACATTTTTCTATAGAAAAATTGAGCCACACATAACTGGCTGACATTTTTCTATAGAAAAATTGCGCCAGCCAAAACTGGCTGATATTTTTCTATAGAAAAATTGAGCCAGACCTTACTGGCTGATATTTTTCTATAGAAAAATTTAGCCAGACCTTACCGGCTGATATTTTTCTATAGAAAAATTGAGCCAGCCAAAACTGGCTGACATTTTTCTATAGGAAAATTGAGCCAGCCAAAACTGGCTGACATTTTTCTATAGGAAAATTGAGCCAGCCAAAACTGGGTGACATTTTTCTATAGGAAAATTGAGCCAGCCAAAACTGGGTGACGTTTTTCTATAGAAAAATTGAGCCAGCCAAAACTGGCTGACATTTTTCTATAGAAAAATTCAGTCAGACCTTACTGGCTGACATTTTTCTATAGAAAAATTCAGTCAGACCTTACTGGCTGACATTTTTCTATAGAAAAATTCAGTCAGACCTTACTGGCTGACATTTTTCTATAGAAAAATTCAGTCAGACCTTACTGGCTGACATTTTTCTATAGAAAAATTCAGTCAGACCTTACTGGCTGACATTTTTCTATAGAAAAATTCAGTCAGACCTTACTGGCTGACATTTTTCTATAGAAAAATTCAGTCAGACCTTACTGGCTGACATTTTTCTATAGAAAAATTCAGTCAGACCTTACTGGCTGACATTTTTCTATAGAAAAATTCAGTCAGACCTTACTGGCTGACATTTTTCTATAGAAAAATTCAGTCAGACCTTACTGGCTGACATTTTTCTATAGAAAAATTCAGTCAGACCTTACTGGCTGACATTTTTCTATAGAAAAATTCAGTCAGACCTTACTGGCTGACATTTTTCTATAGAAATATTGTGCCAGACCTTACTGGCTGACATTTTTCTATAGAAAAATTGAGCCTGACCCAATTGGCTGACATTTTTCTATAGAAAAATTGAGCCTGACCCAATTGGCGGACACTTTTTCTATAGAAAAATTGAGCCTGACCCAATTGGCGGACACTTTTTCTATAGAAAAATTGAGCCTGACCCAATTGGCGGACACTTTTCAAAATTAAGGAAGCTTAACCGGACTGACATTTTTCTATAGAAAAATTGAGCCAGCCAAACCGGGCTGACATTTTTCTATAGGAAAATTGAGGAAGCCAAACCGGGCTGGAAATTTTCTATAGAAAAATTGAGCCTGACCCAACTGACTGACATTTTTCTATAGAACAATAGAGCCAGCTAAACCGGGCTTAAGTAAAAATTATTTTTTAAATAAAAACAACATAGCTAATCTATTTAATTTACGATAAAAGCGTTTATTTTTCTTATGCAGTCAAGCGATATGCAATTTTTATTTGAATGTTGGTGTGTTTTTGTTGATATTTTTTTATCTTTCTAAGAACATCAAAAGCTTTAAAAGTGCAAAATAAAATCGAAAATATTTAAACAATTATAAATAAAATAATAACAACAAAATATGTATAATATTTTTTAGATATAATATAAATGTATAATAAAAAATTAATACCGACTGAAATACATAAATGAGCACCTTAAAATTATAAATAAAACTATATATAAATAAGAGATAATAATTAAAAGTTTAAAAAATTTTACATACAAAATAAATACATACAGCCCAATAATGAATAAAAATTCCCCGGGAGTTTTTTTTTCCCTTTTCCTATTCAAATTCAATGTTAAAAATAAGAAAAGGGAAAAAATTTCCGGGGAATTTTTTTTTCATAATTTGGCTGATAAATTAAAGTTGTGATTTTTAGTAAACAACCACAGATCATATAAAATAATACAAGATAAATCACAAACATATAGGTAATAGGTGTTTCTATAATGAAATTTTGGTTTTGAGTTTATTTTTTGTTTTGCTAAATTGAAAATAAATAATTTAGCGATATGCCGAATTTTTCCCAAAAGCTTGGTTGTCGAAACTTCATTTTATGCTTTTTTGTTACACATGGCCTTCAATTTCATTATAAATCGGCTGAATTTTGTCTTATCTACTATTTTTTTTGTTCTATTTTGTTAGTTTAAAGTTTAAAACTGCTACTTAATTATGATTTTAAGGAATGTATAGTTTTTAAAGACTGTTTACTTTCATTTGCGAAATTAATTATCCAAAAATTCCCATTCACTTGATGAACCAGTTGAAGACTCATTTTCAGATTTAGCACTAGATGCTGGTGGGAGATTTGGATTTACACTGGGCTTACTTAGAGGATCTCCAGCTCTTTTAAAATCCAATAAAAAGCTCTCAATTTCATAATTGTTCTCCGGTTGAGTATTAATAAATTTTAAAGATTTATTTGCTGCCTCAGTAGCATTTTCCTCTTCCACATTATTTGTTTCAATTATAGTAGTGGCTCTTAGGGTGTGACAGATATCCTCAATGGGCTGGCCATCTGTAAAATCTGTTATAGTTTGTTCTTCTATGTAGTAGAGCTTTTTTTGGGGTGTCGTTTGTATGCTGGTATCTTTGAAGATATTTTCAGTGGGATATATTGTGGCCAAGGGAGAAGATAGTTGTTGTGGTGGTTGGGGAGCTGGTGGTTGTGATAAATATTTCGATAGACATAATTCTTCGTCGGTTATGGGCTGTAATGATACTTCGGGCAGATCTAATTCTTCTGCCAATGATTTGGCTTTTTCGGCTATAGTTTGCTTAAGTGTTGTAGGACTTAAGACGTTTGGTAAGTGTTGGCTAAAGGCTTCTTTGAGATTTAGACCCATGGTGGAAGAGGAGATGCTAAAATTAAAACAAAAATATAAATTTTGGCTACCTTCAATACATACATACATAGAAAAATTGAGCCAGCCAAAACTGGCTAATATTTTTCTATAGAAAAATTGAGCCAGCCAAAACTGGCTGATATTTTTCTATAGAAAAATTGAGCCAGCCAAAACTGGCTGATATTTTTCTATAGAAAATTTGAGCCAGCCAAAACTGGCTGATATTTTTCTATAGAAAAATGAAGCCAGCCAAAACTGGCTGATATTTTTCTATAGAAAAATGAAGCCAGCCAAAACTGGCTGATATTTTTCTATAGAAAAATGAAGCCAGCCAAAACTGGCTGATATTTTTCTATAGAAAAATGAAGCCAGCCAAAACTGGCTGATATTTTTCTATAGAAAAATGAAGCCAGCCAAAACTGGCTGATATTTTTCTATAGAAAAATGAAGCCAGCCAAAACTGGCTGATATTTTTCTATAGAAAAATGAAGCCAGCCAAAACTGGCTGATATTTTTCTATAGAAAAATGAAGCCAGCCAAAACTGGCTGATATTTTTCTATAGAAAAATGAAGCCAGCCAAAACTGGCTGATATTTTTCTATAGAAAAATTGAGCCAGCCAGTTTTGGCTGACATTTTTCTATAGACAAATTGAGCCAGCCAGTTTTGACTGACATTTTTCTATAGACAAATTGAGCCAGCCAGTTTTGACTGACATTTTTCTATAGACAAATTGAGCCAGCCAGTTTTGACTGACATTTTTCTATAGAAAAATTGAGCCAGCCAGTTTTGGCTGACATTTTTCTATAGACAAATTGAGCCAGCCAGTTTTGACTGACATTTTTCTATAGACAAATTGAGCCAGCCAGTTTTGACTGACATTTTTCTATAGACAAATTGAGCCAGCCAGTTTTGACTGACATTTTTCTATAGAAAAATTGAGCCAGCCAGTTTTGGCTGACATTTTTCTATAGAAAAATTGAGCCAGCCAGTTTTGGCTGACATTTTTCTATAGAAAAATTGAGCCAGCCAGTTTTGGCTGACATTTTTCTATAGAAAAATTGAGCCAGCCAGTTTTGGCTGACATTTTTCTATAGAAAAATTGAGCCAGCCAGTTTTGGCTGACATTTTTCTTTAGAAAAATTGAGCCAGCCGAAACTGGCTGATATTTTTCTTTAGAAAAATTGAGCCAGCCGAAACTGGCTGATATTTTTCTATAGACAAATTGAGCCAGCCAAAACTAACTGATATTTTTCTATAGACAAATTGAGCCAGCCAAAACTAACTGATATTTTTCTTTGGAAAAATTGAGCCAGCCAAAACTGGCAGATATTTTTCTATAGAAAATTGAGCTAGCAAAAACTGGCAGATATTTTTCTATAGAAAAATTGAGCCAAACCCAACTGGCTGCCATTTATTTTTCTTTAGAATAACTTGAGCGTGTGGGACATATTTTTTGGAGTAACTATCTACTCACCTTTTCTCACTCTCCCTGCTACAAAAACTTGCCTCCATTTTAGTGGAGGCCGTAGTAAACTCCACTTTCTTTTTATTATTTTCAGCAGCTTCCACTTCATTGTCATCTTGCACCACAGCATGGCCAATTTCCACAATACCTCCTTGTTTATTATTGTCCCTCGAACTATCCCGACTTTTATGACGTTTTTTGCGTGCATTTTTCATTAATATGCCACTGTGATGTAAAATATCATCATCAAAGTCCATTTCGGAAATTTCTTTAAAAACCTCTAAGCGTCTATTTTGTTCAGCTTTTGAAGATTCAACTGCCAATTCAATGGGTATTTGGAGATTCAATGGTTCTATGGGTGGTAATTCAAAGCATTCCTCGGCATTTGTAATGGGCTGCTCTTCGGGCTCATATTCAACAGGGGCCTCAAAGGAACCACATATGGAGGAGCCCAATATGGGCACTGGATGCGGCAAAGAGGGATTGTATATAATTTTGGCTGTAAAAAAAAACAAAATTTTAAAATCCATAAAACTTCCTTATATAGTTTAGTTATTACCTGTCTTATTTGGTTTCTCTGGCATGGGGGCCAAACGCAATAGCGAACGTTCACCCTCCAATACAAATATCTCCTTATTCCAGACACAAAAATCAATGATTTTACGAAAACCTTTAGCCACCGCCTCTACCCTTAAACGCTCTAAATTTAAAACATACAAAGCCCTTTCATCGTGCGTCACTATTAGTGTGTCTTCTCCCGCATACGAATAGATATTGCGAAAATTTCGGACATCACCAATAGCGGGCAATTCTTCGTCTGTATGCATTGATGGTGATGAAAATGTGGAAGTTAACAATGATTTATTATGCATAGAAAACTTTGGATTCAATATCGGTATCTCCCAGGTGGGACTTTGTGTAACAGCATCACGAAATAACAAAGTCTTCTCCACATTGCCCTCGGTATCGGCCAGCCAGAAACGTAAATTAGGCCGACCGCATATTAAACGTGGACGTTTGCCATTGGACGTTGAGGACTGTTTGAAAAATGTACCACCACAGTCCACCAATTGCTTGCGATCCTTTTTGCCGATTTGCGTAACAATCCAATTGTCATTTTTTGATGATTTTGCATTACGTTGGCAAACAATAGAACGATAAAGTGTGGACACAAGTAAAAAGCCCTGATGGGCACTTAATTGAACGATTTCATAAGCTTCACTTAAGATTTCAATGGATTTGCTAATGTGCTAAAAAAAAAATATAAAATTATTCGAAAATTTAAAGATATTAAATATCGATTTTTAAACATTAATAAATAAAACTACTTACCGCCTGATAATCAAACTCTGTCAGCACCACCACACCATTACGATCTCCCGAATACAATTTCATGCCATTTTTCGACCACTCACAGCAACTTAAAGCACACTGATGCAAATCCCTTATAGTATAACGTTCTATGGGCTTGCTTTTGGTGCAGGGTGCTACCAAATTTAAATCGGGCGGCATTTCCTTTTGGATTTGAAAGACATTAACCTGACCACTTGAGTTGCCCGCCGCCACCATGTACTCCACCGAATCGACTATTTTTACACATGTTATGCGTGTTGTGGTCTAATAAAACATGTAATAAAAACCATAAACAAATTAAAAATCCCCCTTTGGCATGCTCTGTGTGAGTCATTGTTTGGAGTGGGGTTTTTTATTTTTCATTTTGATCTTCTGCAACTAGAAACTTACCTCTGCTTTTAATTTCTGTATATCTCCGGTTTGTCTATTGTACCAAAACACCATACCGGCATCTGTACCCAGGGCAAAAAACTCCTCCACTGCATCGATACATGTTATATTGAGATCCGCCTGAAATAGGCCACGATTTATACGTGTTGGTATGCGATCCAGTACATCTGTTAAAGGAGCCCATTCTCTAATCGAATAAAGCTCTTTGGAATTCATATTCCTTTGCAATTAATGTGGTATTCTTTTATCTTTTTAATCTTCACTTATAAAACTTAATTATTTTTTTTTTTCAAGGGGAGAAATTTTGTCTTTTGCGAAAAAACTAGTTTGTCAACAACAAATAAAAGAAAATAAACAGATGTCAAGCCGGAAACAGAGCTGTAAATGAATCACTCATTTTTGAATTAATTCGCGAATCATTCACACAAAAAAATGAATTGAATGAAATTTGAGTCAATTCAAATGAATTTGGTAAAAATGAATTGCAATTCGTTTCCAATTCAAATGAATTGAATTGATTTTGAATTAATTCAAATGAATTTGGTAAAAATGAATTGCAATTCGTTTCCAATTCAAATGAATTGAATTGATTTTGAATTAATTCAATTCATTTACAATTCATTTGAATTGAATTGATTTTGAATTAATTCAAACGAATTAGAAAAAAAATTAGCAATTCATTTCCAACTCCGACGCGAAATTCGCAGCATATTAAGCAGATTCTTCAATGTCATTAAGTATGCAGTATAATTAATCGACGGTTAAAAAGTCTTCCTTTAAATATAATGCGCCGTTACAATCGTCAGCTGGTGTTGAAAGATTATTTTCGTACGCCTCTATTCTAAACATCCCTAAACGTGGATTTCTTTCAGATGATAATTTTGAAAAGCTATTGTTGTTTAAGGTGAATGATGCATTCTAATTAAATCTAATTAGCCTTATTTATGAAACTCAATTGTGTTTTGAACTACATACATTCTTATTTTTCCTGATTTTTGATTATTTTTGGAAGATAGTTTTATTTTTTTGAAATAAATATAATATAAATATTAGCAAAAAGTTTGTTGTTGGGTGGTCGTGGGTCACAAAATTTCAAAAATTATTAATTGCTTTTTGAATATTAAATATGTTTTGTCGTTCAGTGTATTTCAAAATAAAAATCAGTTCTTCTTGAAGAAATAAACTCCAAACACCATGTTTTTATTGATCAGGCGCGTATACAGGACAAGGCTTTTCAATTTTTGTACTGGATATTTTCATTTTGGTAGGAGAAATCTTTCATTCCCCCTAGAGATCTGCTCTTGAATTTGATTGATTGCAACTCATTTTTGAATCATTCATTTGAATTGCTAATTCTTTTTTCTAATTCATTTGAATTAATTCAAAATCAATTCAATTCAAATGAATTGTAAATGAATTGCAACTCATTTTTACAAATTCATTTGAATTGGAAATGAATTGAAATTCATTTCTGCCTAATTCGTTTGAATTGATTCAAATTTCATTCAATTCATTTTTTCAATTCAATGAATTAATTCAAAATTTAGCTAATTCATAATGAATTAAAATCAAAAAAGAATGATTCATTTACAGCTCTGGCCGGAAAGTTGCCGGACTTTGTGGTCGGTTTGCTGAAACAAAGTGGTAGCTTTGGTAAACACCCTACTGGGAAATGGGAGTGTGCATAGAGAATTATACATAGACGTGAGATACTCCGAAGTTTTTTTTTTTTTAGAATTTAAATTTGGTTGGCGGAGTTGAAAAACTCTCAAATTGCCAGGTTATCCCACGTTGATTTGTAGTTCCCAGTCGACCTATATCTTCATATAGGAAGCTGGAACTTTAAATCATTTATTAAAAAGTTAGGTTATGAAAACCAAAAACGATTACATGTGGACAATGTAAACTTCGAGAAACTGTAACGCGGTACAGTTAGACGACGCCAAACATTATCCAATGCGAGAGTGAGCCGCAAAACTCTCGAAGGCAGCGAAAAAGGGACGGCCTGATTGCCCTTAAGCGATAATGACAATGACGCGCGAGCTCTTTCTCCACCCAGAGCTGAATTACGACTGACTCCGAAGTTTGAACAACAACAAAATGTATTGCACAGTGCCATAGGGTAACATAGAGAAGAATGGTAATTATCAAAAACCTAAGTCTGTTGTCAAAAACCTAACTCTTGCAACAACAAAATCCATGCTAGTCCTTGGTACTCAGAAGTACCTTCTGGACAATAGGAACTGATTTTTCAGAATATTATTGGACAAAATACAATATAAGAATTCACAAAAGCAATCTCTATGAGAGCACAGGAAATTCTATGACACCATAAAAGGAATGTAATTGATCTGCGTGGCCCACTCCACGCATAAGTAAAGGGAAACTTACTTAATTTTTCTGTCCTTTATTGTTTCGTCTAGACACTAAGTAAATTGCTTTTCTATCCATCCATTTATTTTAACTAATACCACAGATACTCTCAGTCACTCAATCACCTCTTTCCACTGTTTTTGTTCGGTTTAAAATTTGCGGGAGTTAATTTTCTATTAGAATGAATAGTGCCACAAGTCAAAATTCTTTCGGTTTTTAATTTTTCGAGAAGTCGTATAGAAGTGATTTCACTTCCATTTATGTTACGGTCTGTTTTGTGCCTGACGAGTCTACCAGCTAACTCAGTTGTTCCCAGGAGGTCCCAACCCTCTCGTCAGTTTCTTGACAGCAACACAAAAAAAAATACAAAAATGAAAACAAACAAAACTACAAACATTTTACACATGCCACCTTATAATCTTAGGACAGATGTTAGTCCTTTTAATCGCCCACCCAACCATGTCATAATATCTATTCCTCTAACTTTTTTTCTTTTCTATGACCCTATTCCCGCACCACCGAACTCACACACTCACCTGTTCATCATTGCCAAGATTTTAAATAATTAGCCAATCATTTTTGATTATATATGATTAATCTAATTTATAATTTATTTTATTAATTTTACCTAAATATAAACTTACAACTAACATACTATCGAAGTAACCCTTTTAGTTTTTGTCACACTCATTTTCTGTCAATGATAAAACTACCATTACACCAAGTCCGAAGCCATTAAAATTTATCTTATGGAACAATATCTTTTTTTGGTATGTCGAAAATCGTTTTATATAGCCGTTTTGATCAGCCAAACTGGACTTTTTATAACATTTATTGAATTCCTACCCTAGAATAGCATCATAAGTTCATCGGCAGAAATCTGTCTTATGCTAAAAATTATGACTGAAATGCTAATATCCCTGGATCATATCCAACCTACTGCGGTTCATAGTTTTGATAACTAGGGATATTGCCAAATATTCGATCGTAATCCAATAGTTCTTCCAACTTGGAGGTCTGTGAAGAAGTTTATACCTACACAGAGAAAACAGATTCGTGATAACAACCAAATTTCTTTCCAATCGAATTATTCTAACTTAGTGATCGAATTTTACAGTTGTGGCTATTAAATTTTGGAAGGGGTAACAAAAGTTTGGTAGCTTCAACCGAAATTCTACTTTATCAATTGACTTTCTGTTAATAGAACCGAAAAATTCTATGTGTGCAACCAAATCAAACTCGGTTGCTTCACAAATTTGTTTTCTCTGTGTAAGAAGCAAAATATTCGGCAGGAATATTTCTGATGAAGGAGTGGATGCGTCTTAGATTCTAAACACGAGAGGAAGAGGGTTCCAAGGATACGTTCCCTCAAGTTTGTCAAAGACGGTCATTGGCAGAATAGGTAGTACACAGTCTTCTCCTCTATTTCGTTTCGACAGCTTCTACAGCAATCGTTAAACTGTTGGCCCAATTATATAGCATGTGTTTCAATAATGTTTTCTCACTTCGGAATTCCATAAGTAGATTCATCCTGCCAGCATCGTATACGGGCCAGGTCGAACTCGCGATAACACAGGTGGATTTATTAATCCACCTGTTCTGTGCAGTCTAATATAGTCTCTGCTGTACAATCATATTACATTTTGCAAGAGAAATACTAGCAAAAGGATCAATCGTCTTCTCAGCCATCATCGCAACACTTTTGGCATATTCATCTGCTATGCAATTACCCTGATTTCCATGGTGTCCAGTGACACAAATAAGCGTTATCACTGAATATCTCGCTATCTCATTTAGAGATAACAGGCATTCCTCGGTTAACCTAGATGTTATTCCGTTAACGGTAGCCCTGCTCTCAGTAAATATACATACGTATATCACCAGATATTCGATAATCAGCATAATTATGAATAAAAATTCCACGGAGTTTTCTACCTTTTCTCATTTTTTCTATTCAAATTCAATGGGAAAAAACTCCCGGGAACAAACTCCCGCGGAATTTTTTATTCATAATTAATTTTCTCCCTTTTCTCATTTTTCCTATTCAAATTGAATGGGAAAAAACTCCCGGGGAACAAACTCCCGCGGAATTTTTTATTCATAATTAAGCTGAAAGCTCAGACCTTTGGATGCACGTTTTATGGCAGTAGTTTCCGCCTGAAGAACAGTGCAGAAATTGCGTAGGATTTTGTCCCATAATTCTCACGAGCAGCCATCATTCAACCTTTAAATCAACTGGTAACCAGTTTAAAATATTAAAAAGTGCCTTAGAAGATGTAGATTTTACTGCGCCTGTAATTATCACAATAGTCCTTATAACTCGTTCAACGGCCTACCGGTGAGAAGCATTCTCTAATACTCTATGAAACGAAGTGGGTTTAACAACTGCTTTGAAGATCCAATTGATACCCTTCGGCCCAATACCCCAGTTAGTACCAATTGCCTTCTTGCATAGTAGAAGGCCAGATAGGCCTTGTTAATCCTGTTCTGAATGTTCATATGACCTTTAAATGTGACTCGAAACTAATAACTGTATTCAATTTATTTCTTCGTTTGCATTTTTATTCTTTGTTACCTGAATTATCATCAGTACGTTTAATTATATTTTGAGAAAGTTCTAGTTTTTTAAATTCAGTAAAAAAAGTGAATAATTTGGGCGAGCAAAAAAAAATACAACGTAATGAATCTATAGTAAAAGTAAGTAAGTTATGGTTATTTAAATAAGCATTTATTTTAAACTTTGTAAATTATTGCAGATAAGTTATTATACAAGATCTAGAAGACAACGTGGAAAGAAAGTCAGGAAGTGATCGTCCTCGAAAAACTACCGCTAGCCAAGACCTAATAAAAGTTTGCTATTTTGGATATAGTGACTTACATAAGTTAACTACAATTGTAGAGAATAAGAACGAAAATAAAATATTAATAGAATGTAGTTTTAAGCCTAGAGGCAAACTCGAAGATCATAGGATCCAGTTGCATTTTTTGCTCATATTTTATAACTTTCATTCAAATCCAATCCAAGTAAAAGTTCAAATAAATATCTTTTAAAACCATTATACCTTAATCGAAGTCAGTGTAAACGCACAAAAACGTTTTCCACAAATGTCAATAACTTCCAATCTGGCATCGTTGCTTTCCACAAACAGCTGACGCCACTTTTAATTATTTTGCGTGAAATTTATATCGTAATGTTGAAATTTTGTTGGAAATTTTAATAATTAACTAATAAAATATACATAAATCTCGAAAAGAAATCAATAGACTGGTAATTTAGTGTGTTATCTATATTATAAACTACATTCAAGAACTAAAAATATAGAGAAAATTTTGGAATTTGTTAAAAAAACAATAATATCGATTTCTTTATCTCACCTGCAGTTGTAGTGTGTGGTAGAAAACAAAGTTACATCCCCCTCCTTCACAAGCAAGACTGTGTAGACTGATTGCCGAACAAAGTTCAGCTAATTTATTTAGTTTGATAATTTCGTTAAACAAACAAAAAATTTGGTTAATATGACAGAAAGTGCCACAGCCAGTAATTTTCGTAGTCCGGTGGTAGCTGAACCGATTTTAATGCCCCCCACTATGGGTGGCGGTGGTGATATGGGCATGTCTAGTTTGGGTTCAGATGCCATTTTGAGAACCCCTGCTGGTAATGTCAGATCTTTAGCACCACCTCCTTTGCCAATGGGTCCTACTTCGCAATATTCTGGCGGTATGGGTGGTGGTGCTTACGGTGGAGGTTATGGTGGCTATAGCAGTGGTTTTGGTAGTTATGGAGGAGGCTATGGTGGTTATGGTTCTAGTTATGGTGGTGGTGGCTATGGCGGTTTTGGTGGCTTAGGCGGTTATGGAGGCTATGGCGGTGCTGGTGGTGGTTATGGCACTTATAACCGTTTTGGCATGTCTGGTGGTGTGAATCCTATGGATCCTGAGGCTCGATTTATACAATTAGCTGAGGCTAGTTCAAGGCCGGCTTTTCAGAGTATAGAATCTTTGGTATCGGCCATTGGTAATATAGCTTCAATGTTGGACTCCACTTTCTTTGCCTTAACCAGCTCATTTAGAGCTATACTTGGAGTGGCCGCCAACTTTGGACGTTTAAGGGGAGTATTTGCACAGTTTTGGTCTACATTTGCCATATTCCGGGGTATGACTTGGTTGTATAGAAAGTAAGTTTTGTAAAATATTTAATTGAATTTGAAATTGTTAATTTTTTTATTTTTCAAGGATTCTTTATTGGCTGCGCATCTCCAATTTGGATCCCTCCTCGGAGTCCTTTAAAAAAGCCTTTGCCGAGGCCATGAACGAGTCTACAAATCAACAGGGTGCTCCCAAGCTGCCACGTAAAGGACAATCACCTTGGCCGGTTTTAGCTTTCCTTAGTTTTATATTTACCGCTCCTTATTTGATTATGAAACTATTGGGCACCGTTACTAATACTGCTCAGGAGGAAGGTAAGTTTTTTGTTTTTTTCTGCTGAAGTGTTACATCTTATTATTTCGTCATACATATTTTAATGGCGTTTTGTGGGTTTCAAAGTGACAAAAGAGATTATTTTGTTGTTTTTTTATGAGCTAACAAATTGCCATAAATAGATTAGATAAAAATAACAAAGAAAGTGTGCATATTATCATGTTAATTACAATAAATTTAGGGGCTAGAATAACACGCATTGTTTTAGGAAAAAGTTTTTTATTTAGAAATATGTCTATATTTTCGTAATGGGCACAAAATCAAAATATTGACAAAATCGATTGATCATTTTCATTTTAAATTACTTGACATTTGTAAAGTGGACTGTATTTTAGACGGAAATAATAACCAACTAGTTCAAAAAATCATATTTGAAACCGATCGATTTCCTTTACATTCCTGATAAAAACAGTTTTCGAATTCGGGTGGCTTATCGAGTCAATTGTTTTATTCTAAAAGGAACAATTTTAGGTTATTTACAGTAGACAACATTTTTGAAATGCTCTATTACGATCATCGAAATTCGAATTGATTTGCTATTCTCCTGAGAAATGTTGTAGTTCGAGTTAATAAGGAATTTTCTAAACGAAAATCAAACCAATTTCTTAATCGATGATTTTTTTCATTTTTATTTAAAAAAAAAAATATTTCGAAAAAACTACTTGTTCACTATTGTTTTTAAAATCTCTGCTACTTCTTTGGAACACTACTATTTTTTTAATTAATCTCTTGTTAGCTGGCAAGTTTTTGATTTTTAATATAAATTTAAGAAAATATTGTAATTAAATTCTCAGGATTGTCTTTATCTTCTTTATATATATAATTCTTCTGTACGTGTGTTAGTAACTGAACTCCTCCTTAACGGCTGGGCCGATTTCGATGAAATTTGTTGTGTGAGTTTGAGTGGGTCCCTGGATGGTTTATATTCACAATTGACCTATATAAGAACAACGGGCATGGCACCCCCCATTCAAAGTAAACATTTATTATTGCATATCTGGAGTAAAGACGTGCACAGTTACAACTGTTTGTACAAGTTTCTGTGTGTTTACTAAAGTGAGTGAGTATTGTTGAGTATTTTGGTGTTTCTGTTATGAGTTGGTATTGTTATTATTTGTAGCAGTTATTGTGTGAGTGGATAAAAAGAGAATGAGAGTAACATATTGGTTTTCCTATGTTTCGCACAGGCAAATACTAGTAGATAAAGATGGAATACAATAAGTAACTTATTGTATGATGCAAATAAAAACTCGTGTGTATGATTTATAGAAATTTTACCAACAAATAAGTATGTATGTATGTCTGTTTCTATAAATATATGAACAAGCATACAAATTTTCCAAAGGGGGCAAGGTTTGTGGAACTTTTGAAGAGTAAATAAAGGCCTTTTTATATAAGTATTTGATATTGTTGAAAACCTTAGGACTTGAAGATTGATATTTTAGTAAAATCAAATAATTTTATAAATTTTTGGACGTTATTTACCTAAAAACATAAAAAAATATATGGTGATTTTCCATGGAGAAAAATATACAATTTGAATTAATATAAAATTTGAACGGTTAAAGATATCATAACAAGATTTGGAAGTAATATAGACTCAATTATCCTTAAATAAACAACGTTATAGGTAATTTTTAATTTTTTTTTATTTTCAAATACCGAAATTCCTAAACCGGGTAAAATGTGTTACAAAAACTGAGTTTTTTTTAGAAAAGTGCCTACTGTGACGTTATTTACCGTGTGATAGTAAAAAAAACTTTGTAGACATTTAATAAGCATATAGGGTTATACAAGTATGAAGCTTTTTCGAGGATCGGTGCTTTGCCTTTTTAGAATTTTTTACTCAAATCTATTTTTTTATTTAAATTGGCCAAGTTTGGATAGGTCTTGGCGGTGTTGTGTCCGCTTAAGTGAGCCAAAATTTACTTTACACGCTTTTGCATTAAATTTTTTTCCCGATCATATAAAAATTGTATAGGTATAGTCCCGAAGAACATTTTTTTTTACAAAAGAAAAAAATAGATGGGCCTTTTCGGGAAAAAAACTTCAATAATACGGCACTTTTCACATGTTCCAACTTTGGATGCGTTTAACTTTTTATAGGGACAAGTTAATTGTTAGCAAGTCTTTTTTATTTTATTTAGAATTTTATTGCTAATATACATAGGTGATATTTTAGAAAAAAAATTGACCCTCCCGCCATATCTAAAAAACCATAAAAAAATCGAGAAAAAATAAAAACTAATAAATAAATAAACGTAAATAACTCTTCAACTAATAGAGATAACCTACACATGTAAGCGTATTTTTTGTAGATCTTCTTAAGCGCTATTTATATTTTAAATTTCAGCTCGTTCGGATCATAAATGGATTTTTGCCGATTTATTAAAAAAATTGTGATCCGAGGTGACCAACTTTGAGGGGCAACGCACCGGTCCCCATTAGCGCTAGGAAACTGATCAACTGCAAATCAACTCGAAAATACCTCAGCTCCAACCATGAGACATTTCGTAGTAATATCTCCAATAGTTCCCGAGATACTGAATTATTTCCAGAAATAAACGTTTCTAAACCACTGCGTGTTGTTCATTTTTATATAAATTTTCGCACCAATTCAATCTACATATTGTGTATACACATCAATATGTATACACATCAACTCACCAAAGTTCACTTGTATATTTATTTCACCTACAATATTTTATAATACTTGTAGTTACAACAGCTATTTGTGTGCAAAAAAGAATTTTATGATATACTCAATGCAAAACAATAAACAACTGCTTTTGTTTTTAAGAGTATAGTGTGTGTGCAAAAGCAAAACCATACAACATTAGTTATACTCATTCTCATATTTATACCCATAGTAACAGCTATGTATATGGTATACTTGTTTTGACAATACTTTAAGTTACACTCTTGCACGTCTATAATCTGGAGTACTATTATAGTGGTACTCTTCAAACTTTGTGTGAGCTATGGCAGAACAACGTTTGCCGGGACAGCTAGTATAGATATATAATTCTTCTATACGTGTGTTAGTAACTGAACTCCTCCTTAACGGTTGGTCCGATTTCGATGAAATTTGTTGAGTGTGTTTGAGTGGGTCCCTGGATGGTTTAGATTCACAATTGACCAATATAGGCACAATGGGCATGGCACCTCCCATACAAACTAAAAATTTATTATTCCATATCTGGAGTACAATTATAGCGAGAGTCTTCAAACTTTGTGTGAGCTATGGCAGTACACATATATATATTTTATTTTGTTTTATTAAAAAAAAATTAAGAATTTTTTAATGTATTTTAAATATCACTTCGAATTTCAATTTTGAAAATGTGCTATTTTGGAATTTTTTTTAAATTTAAAATTCAAGATTTTTTTTAAAAAATGTGAATAACTAAAAAAAATTAAAAAAACATTCATTTAAAAAGGGGGAAAAATTATTATGAAATATTTTTTTGCAATTCGAATTAATTTTGCAAGAATTTTCTATTTTGAAAATCAAAATAATTTTCTATTTCCAAATTTTAAGAGGAAGAGGAAGATTTTATTTTGAATTTATTTTAAATTTTAAAAATAAAAAAAATGTATTTCGAAAATTTTAAATATTTTCTATTTCGAAGATTTTTATTAAATTTTTTTTATTTGTGTAAAACAAATTTTATAAAAATTTAAGAGAATTTTTTGAATTTATTTTATACACTCAATTTAAATTAACTAAGGCCGTTTATCTTATCAAAAATTTAAACATAGTTAAGGCATAATCAATGTTTAAATATAGTTTTTCCATACAAAAAAAATATTTAAACATTGATTAAGCTTAACTATGTTTAAAATTTTGAAATTCTAATTAATTTTGTAAGACATGTTTTTAAACTTTCTAGAATTTATAAAAATTTGAGAATTGGAAAAACTAAACAAATTTTAAAATTATTTTTTTTTTTCATTTTCGAAGATCGGAATTTTTTTTTAAAAAAAAATTAAATTCGAATTAATTTTGTAAGTTGTTTTTAAAAAAATTAAGAATTTTTCTATGTATTTTAAAAATCTAAATAATTTTCCATTTCGAAAATCTAAAAAATTGTCAGAATTTTTAAAAATGTTTTATATTTGATTTTTGATCTGTTCTGTAAATCGAAACCTAGTAACGATTTCGTCTTTAAACGAATTCACACATTATTTACTCGTTTTAATGTACAAATGCTATAATTTACGACATAAATATTTCGAATATTCGTTTTTGAAATCACTTTATTTACAGAACAGAGAGAGGGTTATTTCTAATGATAGACTTTTAAAACGACATAGAAAATCCAACCAGCAATGGGTGAAAATCGGGAGAAATATTTTTTAACCCGAATTTTTTTTTCATCAGAAAAATAATTTCTACTAAAATTTTGTTCACCAAAAGATTTTTTGAAGAAAAATATTCTATTTCAGAGATTTGTTATTTTTTTATTTGAGAAACTTTTCTATTTAATATTTCTTATTTTTTCAAAATACATAAATTTAAATTTTTAAAAAGAAATGATTAACACTTTTTAAATTCGGAAATTTTATTTTTTATTTCAAAAATTTAAGATATTTTTTTTCTTTGAAAAAAAGTTCTTTCGAAAATCGGAGAATTTTTCTATTTTTATGGCCTTATTCATAAAGAATTTATATTTATCAAAGGTTTATAAACTTTTGATAAATTTAAAAAATTTTATGAAGATGGGTGTTAATATTTAAGAACATTTTTATTCTTAAAATCCAAAAAAATTATTTCGAAAAGATGAAGTTTAAAATGTTTAAACTTCTTTAATCTAGTTTAACTCTAATATATATATAATTATTAATTTTCTAGCCCGTAATCCCAGCAAATGGGTTCAACCCATAGAATCCGTAGCTCTTTACGATTTCCAAGCTAGAAATCCCTCTGAGCTAACCATAAGAGCCGGCCAACGAATTATTATTGCCCCCAAAGAAATACAAAACACTTTGGCTCTACTCAACACCGGCTGGGCCATGGCTACTGCAGATGGACAAATGACTGGCATAATACCCATAAATTATGTAAAATCACCCCAACAAATGAGACAAGAACAATTATCGAAACCAGCTATGGATATACAGCCAAACAGCTCCCCCGTACATGTACCCATTACTGAGGTTAATGCTGCTCCCCAGCCAAGTTTAATGAACTTATCCACATCGGCATTTGCCGCGCCTCCACAGCAAACGCCGCCAGTAACTTCTAACATTCCCGATTTTGATATAGCGCCACAGCCAGTTGGACCTCCTAATACGGCAAATGTAGTTATGCAAAATGATTTTTAAGTGAGATTAAGATATAGAGGTATAAAGGTGAGGTGTTTTTTGTACACAGTTCGGCCTTGGTTAAACAGTTTCATTCAGGTTTTCAATATTTACAACACAATTGTTTAGTTCTTAAGGTTTTTTTGCAATTAAGTGCTTTGCTTTAAGTTAATTTTAAATTTTTTGTGAAAATCATTTCCTCTTTAAATTTTCCTTTTTGATTATTTTGCTGTTTTATTATTATGATTATTTCCTCTTTAACTTTTCCTTTCATTATTTTGCTGAAATCTGTTGTTTAGAAAATCGAAAAAACTGTTATTTTATGTTTTTTTTATCTATAATATTAGGGTTATGTGTACAATTTTAAAATCAATAGTATTGAATTATATATATTTATACAAAAAGAGCAAATAGTTTTTATGGATTTTTATAGAAATTAGCTTTAAAATATTAATCAATTTTTCTAAAATTTTAAAATAATTATTTTTAAGTACATAAATACATACATACTATAATTATACATATAATATACATAAATAAAATAGAAATGAATAAACGTGATTAATTTTCCTTTCGAAAACTTCTAATATTAAAAGAAAAATCAGTTGTTTAATTTTTAAGGGGTTTATGCATCTGAAAATAATATAAAATGATACACATTTGAAGTAAATTTGTGATTTTTTGGATTAAACTCTTTTTCTAGCTAAAATTTTTTTCAACATTTTTTTACAACATCAACTATTGTGAATGAAAAGTTCATGGGAATATCACAATAGCAATTTTGCCTTCGAGGGAAATGGATATTTCATGGGAACAAAATTTTACATGTTATTGCCGATATAGGTGAATATGTATTTAGAAAAATATTACTCATACGTCTCATAATCCTAATTTGGAAGGCATGGGATTAACATTATTTTATATCTTCTTATATTTAGACCAGGGAAGCGCAAAAAGAGAAATTGTATTATATTATTATTTATTTGGGGTTTTTCGTATGAAAATTTAAAAAGTGAATTCATTATTTATAGAAATTAAATTAAATTTCTTCTCAAATCCATAGTACAAAAAGGCTTAAGACAATTTTTTCAATTTATTTTGTAAATGATTTGATTTAACAAAAATTTAATCATAAAAATTTTGAATAACTTTAAAATTAATTCAAAGCCCATATTCTATGTGCTTTTTCTACTCTGATATCAATAAGGTCCTTCTATTGAATCGACTATAAAAAAATACTGATTATTTTTTTCAAATTTCTGGTTTTATTGGAAAGGTTGAACTTTGTCATTTAAGAATGAAACACAATATCATTCATATGACTACCACGACTGGCTCCGCAGTACCTCATCCGATCAACTCAATTCAGTATATTTTCGATTGTTTCGGCTCGAATCCCATCAATGGCAAATTCGATTTCATGTTTCACGCTTCAATTGCCTCTGGATGGTTTGCGTAACATTTATCCTTAATGGCTCCCTACAAAAAATAATCCAAAGGTTTCAAATCACAGCTCCGAGGCGGCCAATTGATATCACAATTTATTCGATTTTCAAAAACAGAGCGTAAAAAATCGATGATTGCAAATTGGGTCGTATGAGGTACTGCAGAGGCAGTCGTGGTAGTCATATGAATGAAATTGTGTTCCATTCTTAAATGACAAAGTTCAACATTTCCAATAAAACCAGAAATTTGAAAAAATAATCAGTACTTCATAAAATGTTGGGATCCTTTCTTCTGATCAATATCGCGACATCGTCTGGAGAATAGACGGTTTTGCAATATTGAAACCTTATCATAAAATAGCACCTTGTGGTTTTCCTTTGCATACTCTGTTTCATATTTTTTTGTGTAAATTGCCTGGCAATTTATCCATCTGTTTTCAAGCAATTATTATGTCCTGGTTCAGATTAAATAACCGTAGTCTTATTGATTAAGACTTAAGGTTAAAACATTATCAGCCCAATCATGAACCATTTTTATAGCCTTCACCTTCGTAAGAAGGTTATCAGCCCAATTTTTTCCCTTTTCTCATTTTTCCTATTCAAATTCAATGGGAAAAAACTCCCGGAGAACAAACTCCCGCAAAATTTTTTATTCATAATTGGGCTGTATATATAAGTTCATTCCGTTTGTAATTTCCA
This sequence comes from Calliphora vicina, assembly GCF_958450345.1. Lineage (NCBI taxonomy): Eukaryota > Metazoa > Arthropoda > Insecta > Diptera > Calliphoridae > Calliphora > Calliphora vicina. The sequence goes on along the minus strand of NC_088784.1, from coordinate 21,912,694 downwards.
CAATATAATTTTCCGACCCTATAAAGTATATATATTCTGGATCCTTATAGATAGCGAAGTCGATTAAGCCATGTCCGTCTGTCTGTCTGTTGAAATCAACTTTCCGAAACCCCCAAATAACTCACATATACGATTCATACATCAATATCTCTGGAATTCTCCGGCTCGGTTGCTATTTAAAATCGAGATAATCGGTCCACAAATGGCTGAGATATAAGGACAACCTCGATAATGATAGATATTTCAAAGACCTTTGCAATCGGAAAAAATGTTTTTAAGCCGAATTTTTTTGTCACCAAAAGTTTTTTTTTTTCGCTAAATATTAAAAAAAGAATTGAAATAACAAAAAAAAATTTTAAAATTTAAAAAAAAAATTTAAATTTTAAAAAAATAAAAAATTAAAAAAAAATAATAAACAATTAAAAAAAAAACAATTCGAAAAAAAAATTTAAAAAAACAACTGGAACAAAAAAATTAATTTTGTTTAATTTGTATTTTGAAGAATAATTTGGAGAAGGGTATATAAGATTCGGCACAGCCGAATATAGCTCTCTTACTTGTTAACACTTTGAGTAGGAACAAGTAAGAGAGCTATATTCGGCTGTGTCGAATATAGCTTCACCAAATTATACTTCAAAATACAAATTTTAAATATTTTTTGGTAAATAAAATAAATTTTTGTTCTTTTTTAATAAATTTTTTGTTAAAAATGTTTTTTTGAATTGATATTTTAAAATTTTTTTTTTCAAAATTTTAAGTTTTTTTTTAAATTTAAAAAAAATTTTTTTGCTTTTTAATTTTTTTTTTTTTTTTTGTGAAAAAAAATTCGGGTTACAAAATATTTTTTCCGATTTTGACCCATTGCAGGTCCAACTTACTATACGTCGTTGCAAAGTCTTTGAAATATCTATCATTAGATATCCATATTGTCTATATTAATGACTAGTAATCCAGATATACACATCTGCTCAAAATAATAGATACACCTAATTGGAAAAAATTTAAATGGCGGTAACATTGAAAATTTCCTCGCAAGCGTTAAGAATACATCATATTATTAAAATTTCTATCTGGCAATGTCATGTCAGTCAAAAATCTGGCAACTATTTGCTTTCATGTTGATTTTTAAAAACGAATTTATTTGAATTACAATAAATTATTTGCTCATAAAAATAGATACACATCAGTAATTTGTAATTTGTTTATATACAATTTTTTTTTGTGCAATTTTTTGTTCCTATTTACGTGAAACAGTAAGTATAATTTAAATTTTAGCAACAATTTTATAAAAAATAGGACTCTTTTGAAGAAAATGGGACGAAATCATCATTGTACCGAAGATGAGAAAAAAATTGTTCAAACGATGAGAAATCAAGGAAAATCATTACGGGAAATAGCAAAGAGCATAGGAAGATCTTTACATTTTGTCCAAAATGCTTTATCTAAAAAACAAAAAAGAGAAACTCGCGGTAGACCAAAGAAAACCAGTCCAGAAACAGATAGGCGGATCGTCCTTATGGTTAAAAAAGACCCTTTCATATCATCGAAAGCTATTTCTGCGGAGCTATGTAACGAAATCAGTCCACAAACAGTTCGTCGTCGTCTTTTACAAGCTAAATTGCCGGGAAGAATTGCCAGAAAAGTGCCACTAATGCGCCAAAAAAATATCAAGACAAGATTAGAATTTGCTAAAGAGCACTTACAATGGTCCGGGTGTGAAGGCGAAAAAAAAATGGAGAAATATTTTATGGAGCGACGAAACAAAAATAAATTTGTTTGGAAACGACTGCCAAAGAAATGTACGCCAACCAAAAGGAAAAGAATTCCACGTTAAATTTACAAAAAAGACGGTAAAACATGACGGGGGAAACATAATGGTTTGGGGTTGCTTTTCATGGAATGGTGTTGGTCCGATATTCCGAATAGAAGATACCATGAATGCTAGTGGGTATAGAGACATATTGGAAAACGTAATGCTTCCATATGCATCGGAAAATATGCCATTAATATGGACATTCCAGCAGGACAACGACCCAAAACATAGTTCAAGATTAGTTAAAAACTGGTTCTTCGAGAATAACGTACCTGTTTTAAGCTGGCCCAGCCAATCCCCTGATTTAAACCCAATAGAAAACTTGTGGAGTGAATTAAAGATAAGGCTTTCGAAGGAAGTTTTCAAAAATAAAGACGATTTATGGGAGAAAACGCAAAAAATATGGTACGAGATTCCATTGGAGAAGTGTCAGAACTTGATATCCAGTATGCCCAGAAGAGTGGAGAAAGTTTTACAAAACAAAGGTGGATATACTGGATACTATCTTTACTTTAATAATAAACTAATTTTTTTAAGATAAAATTTATTAGCTTTTGTTTAATAAGAATTTTTAAAAATGTATCTATTATTATGAGCACCAAATTTTTCGAAATTTAAGAAATTTAATTTACTTTATAATATTTATTATTAATTATGAAATATTTTGTTTTTGTTTTTTACTCTCCTTTTAACTATAAATAAAAATCGACTGAATTTTTTTTATAATTTTACAATATACCATTATTTTTTTTCGTTTTTAAAAAATAAATTTTGGTGTATCTATTATTTTGAGCAGATGTGTATATTCTGGATCCTTATAGATAGCGAAGTCGATTAAGCCATGTCCGTCTGTCTGTCTGTTGAAATGAACTTTCCGAAGCCCCCAAATAACTCACATTCATACATCAATATCTCTGGAATTCTCCGGCTCGGTTGCTATTTAAAATCGATATAATCTGTCCACAAATGGCTGAGATATAAGGAAAAAAACAGGACAACCTCGATAATGATAGATATTTCAAAGACCTTTGCAATCGGAAAAAATGTTTTTAAGCCGAATTTTTTTGTCACCAAAAGTTTTTTTTTCGCTAAATATTAAAAAAATAATTGAAATAACAAAAAAAATTTTTAAATTTTAAAAAAAAAATTAAAATTTAAAAAAAAAATTAAATTTTAAAAAAATAATAAAAAATTAAAAAAAAAAACAATTCGAAAAAAATTAATTTTGTTTAATTTGTATTTTGAAGAATAATTTTGAGAAGGGTATATAAGATTTGGCACAGCCGAATATAGCTCTCTTACTTGTTAACTCTTTGAGTACCCTACACCAAATTATACTTCAAAATACAAATTTTAAATATTTTTAGGTAAATAAAATTAATTTTTGTTGTTTTTTTTTAATTTTTTGTTAAAAATGTTTTTTGAATTGATATTTTAAAATTTTGTTTTTTTTTAAATTTAAAAAAAAAATTGTTTGCTTTTTAAATTTTTTTTTTTTTGATGAAAAAAAATTCGGTTTACAAAATATTTTTTCCGATTTTGACCCATTGTAGGTCCAACTTACTATACGTCGTTGCAAAGTCTTTGAAATATCTATCATTAGATATCCATATTGTCTATATTAATGACTAGTAATCCAGATATAGGTTAAAAATCGAGGCTGTCCTGGTATTTTCCTCATATCTCAACCATTTGTCGACCGATTTTGATGATTTTAAATAGCAAACTTCTCGAAAGCATGTCTGACAGAATTATTGAAGATTTGGATCCCGAAGATATCTGGGGTCTTCAGAAAATTGATTTCAACATACAGACAGACAGACGGACATGGCTTAATCGACTCCGCTATCTATAAGGATCCAGAATATATATACTTTATGGGGTCGGAAATGAAAAATGTAGAAATTACAAACGGAATGACAAACTTATATATATATACCCTTCTCACGATGGTGAAGGGTATAAAAATAGGAAAAAACTTATGATTGGGCTGTATTCCTATGTTGACGAATAACAAATTTATAGTAATTAAAAAAAAAGCGCTAACTCATTTCAAAAGTTGTTTGAAAGAAAAATGCCTAACTCATTTATTGGTTTATATTAAAACAAACAACTTTTCTAAAAGTATTTGTCATAGAGAAACATAGAGCGGAAACTTGAAAAAAACTCAAACAAAAAAATTACTCAAAATAATCACACATACTTGTGTTGTTTTTGTTTTCACAAAGTTTTTTCTACTAATACATTCTCACCACTTAGGTTTCTGACAACTGAGTTAGGTCTTTGACAGGAGAGTTTCCGCTCTTTGTCTATTCTCTATGGTATTTGTTGATATATTACAAATTTTTAGTTGTATTTTTTCACTTTTAGATTTTATTGAGTTTTTTCCTTCTCCTGAAAAGTAACTAAAAGTTGAGATACGAGCTTTCTATATTAAGCCATCGATATGCAGTTACTTAACAATTTTGCCAAAAACTCCTAATATTTAATTCACCCAATCATTAACTGAAATATAACAACACTTTTTCATTTATTTTTTTTTATATAATTTTTATTTTCTTTTGTTAAATTTATCTCTCAATACCTTGTATTCTTAAATTGTTTGATTTTCCCACTTAGTTCTTTTTGTATGTTATACAATTAGATTTTTATTTTTAATTTTAATAATTATTTGTATTTGTTTTTGTCTATAATTATTTTCTTGACTAAACTAAAATTATTAAATTTCAGTTTTTGTTTTTATTTTTATATGCTTACAATTAAAAAAAATATTTTTATTTATTTAAAGTTAAGATGATAAATCTTATTTGTTTTTTTTTTTTGTTTTTCTTTTTGAGGATCTTAAAAAATATTTTAGTTTTAATAGTTTTTTTTATTTTTCTTGTTTTGTTGTATTTTTTTATATAGATTTTGCTTTTATTTATTTAAAAAGGGATATATTTTGTGTGATTTTTTGTTGTTTGTTTTTATTAAATCATAATATGTTAAAATAGAAAACTAATTACAAAATAATGTGTTTATTTAACAAAAAAAAAAAAGAAATATATTTTTATGTGTCTCTTTAATATTTGGATTTTATAAGTTAAATATAAACTTAACTTAAATGGCTTAAAAAAATTATGTGTCTCTTTTTGCATTTGTAGTTTATAGGTCAGGCATATTAAAGAATGTAAATTAAATTTTGAAAAAGAAACAAATAATTTATAAAACGGTGATAACAGCTTGAAGTAAAACTGATAAATATAACCTGTATATCGTTACCTTAATATAGAAATGCCCTAACTCGTGTTTTTTTTAGTTCGAGATTTTTTGGCTAAACGAAAATACACGAGTTAAGGCCTTTCTATATTATGGTAACAATACTCATAAACAGTTTTTAAATTTATCAAAGATTTATAAAACGAATTTAGTTTTAAAATATTAGAACATTATGACAATACGACATAACAGGGAAGGTTCTAATTTTTTCTACAACAACTTTTCTCTCTTCTTACAAAAAAGGAATACAGCGTTGTCAACTCGAAAAATAAAAAAATTATAAAGTGCATACTTTTTTTCAAAAACTTAACGAAAATCTCTTTTTTATACCCTTCACCTTCGTGAAGGGTTTGTCATTCCGTTTGTTATTTCCACAATATAATTTTCCGACCCTATAAAGCCCAATTATGAATAAAAAATTCCGCGGGAGTTTGTTCCCCGGGAGTTTTTTCCTATTGAGTTTGAATAGGCAAAATGCGAAAAGAGTAACGCAGGGGAATTTTTATTCATAATTGGGCTGTATATATATTCTGGAACCTTATAGATAGCGGAGTCGATTAAGCCATGTCCGTCTGTCTGTCTGTTGAAATCAACTTTCCGAAGCCCCTAAATAACTTACGTACATGATTCATACATCAATATCTCCGGCTCGGTTGCTATTTAAAATCGGTCCACAAATGGCTGAGAAAAAACCGGGACAACCTCGATTTTTGGCCCATTTTTTATCTATATCTGGATTACTAAGTCATTAATATAGACAATATGAATATCTAATGATAGATATTTCAAAGTCCATTTCAACGATGTATATAAGGCTATATATAGTAAGTTAAACCTGCAATGGGTCAAAACCCAAAAAAAAATATTGAAAAAGCAAAAAAATATTTAAAAAACAATTCGAAAAAATTGTTTTTACAAAAATTTAAAAAAAAAAATAAATTTCGTTTACCTAAAAATATATAAAATTTTTATTTTGAAGTATAATTTGGTGAAGGGTATATAAGATTCGGCTCAGCCGAATATACACACAGCCTCAAAAGTGAGTAAACACCCGCGAATTTTTTTTTTTTAGGATCATGAAAAGCATTATAGTCCGACTTAAATCTTTTTTTTTTCACAACCGAATCTATTATTCAACTCAATCTCCAACAAACCGAAACATTAAAATTTTAATCGATGAATACATTTTAGGATTAGGATTATATTTTTTGGTGTATACTCATTTTTGAGGCTCACTGTAGCTCTCTTACTTGTTTAAATTCAAATGCATATTCTTGTTTGTTGTTAGTCCAAAAAAAAAATAGAGAAAATCGGGAAATATTTGGACGCTCTTTATCAAAAAAATTTTGAAAATTTAATTTTCAAATGCAAATATTTTGATAATTGACGATATTCTTGAAATCGAAACACAACGAATTTTAAAAATTTAACATACCCGAGGGTCCTACTTTGGGGACCCATGGTCGCGACCCTAGTGGTCCCATGAGGTCCAACTTCCAAACTTAAACTCGACAACACTTCCTCTTTGCGCATAAGAAATTTTTTATTTCGAAAATATGAAATGTTCAATTATTTTAATAAAGACAACGAATTGAATGAGCTAAAAGTTTTATAAAAACAAAGAATTAATCCTTTACTTAAAATTTATTAAAAAAAAAACAAGTAAGAGAGCTATATTCGACTTTGCCGAATCTTATATACCCTTCACCAAATTATACATTAAAATAAATTTTTTTTAAATATTTTTATTTACAAATTTTAATTTTTTTTTTCAAAATAGTTTTAAAAATTTTTTTTAAACATTTTTTTTTTCGAAATAGTTTTTTAAATTTTTTTAAAAAAGTTTTTTTTCCAAATTTTTTTTTTAATTTTTAAAAATTATTTTTTTTGGAAAAAAAATTTGACAAAAAAAATTTTTTATGAAAAATAAATTCGGGTAGGTCCAACGTAATACATACACCCCTATCGGCAATAACATGTGAAATTTCGGCAATAACATTTCCCTCGATGGGAAAATTGCTATCGGGAATATCACGATGAACTTTACATTCACAATAGTTGATTTTGTTCGTAACAGCTATTTATTGTTTACAAAATTCCATCTAAAAATTTCACAACAAGGGGAATTTTTCACGTGAACAAAGTTGATGGACGAAAAAAGGAAAATGGAATATATTTCATTTGAAATATTGATTAGCGATAGGGGTGATAGCCTTATATACATCGTTGCAATGGACATTGAAATATCTATCATTAGATATCCATATTGTCTATATTAATGAGTTAGTAATCCAGATATAGATCAAAAATAGTCCAAAAATTGAGGTTGTCCCGGTTTTTTCCTTATCAGCCCAATTATGATTAAAAAATTCCGCGGGAGTTTGTTCCCCGGGAGTTTTTTCCCATTGAATTTGAGTAGGAAATGTGGGAAAAGGCAAAAAAACTCCCGGGGAATTTTTATTCATAATTGGGCTATATATCTCAGCCATTTGTGGGCCGATCGATGTTGATTTTAAATAGCAACCGATCCGGAAGAATTCCCGATATATTGATGAATCAAGTATGTAAGTTATTTGAGGGCTATGGAATATTGATTTCAACATACAGACGGACATGGCTATATCGACTGGAAAATGGAAAATGTAGAAATTACAAACGGAATGACAAACTTATATATACCCTTGCCACTCATGGCGTAGGGTATAAAAATAGCAATTGACAATACAAACTTAAAAATGCAATATCTTACGAGTGCGTGAATTTGCCCCCTGATTTTGACCTGTTGCCGAATTACCGCATTAAATATCGAGTAAAATTTATCGTAATTATCGAATTTAAGATTATAGCATTAGATATCGAGTAAGAAATTTTGTACATTACATCGTGTGTTTTGGAGAACATCAATCACTCTATTTGAAAAACGGAAAGAATCGAAAATATTTGACATTCAACTGAATTTTAATGAAAGTATGTATTTTAATTAGCTTTTAAAGGGTTAGCAATTATTTGTTTCGAATTTGTGGTTTTTGAATGTTAAAAACAAAAAAAAATATTTAGATTTCCCGTGTGACACATACTAGATTGAAATATACTTCATATTTATGAAAATCGGTCCATTTAAAAAGATGAATTTCCATCGATTTAAATAATATTTTTTGAACCATTATTTTTCGTTTTTAAATCGTAAAATATTTTCAAACAATACCATAAAAGAATGATACACAACTGCACCAGCTACCTCATCTACCCTAAGACACAATTTTTTATCTTGATTTTATATCAACACATAAGAAACTCCCACTTTGTTGTAACAGGTTTGTCGTTGATTATTGCAGCCGATAACCCTCGAAAAAGAAATTCTATCATAATTCAAATTTCAAACTAAATTAATTGAACATAAGAGGTGGAGTCATCAGCGATTTGGCAATATATAGATCAACATACTAATTAACTCCAATAAGTATTTTGATTCATTTAATAATCCCCCCAAATTGAAGAAGAAAAAAACCCATTAAACATTTACATTACATTAAAACTACAATGTTTTATTAGTTTTGAAATGTTTTGCAAAATTAGAAAATTTATCATTATAAAACAATGACAAACTTAAACTAAAAAATAAAATCTAAAAAGAAAAAAAAGAGGAAAAAAAAAACAAAAAAATATTTTTAATTTTTAATTAAATTAAAATTTTATCCAATCATAAATAATTTAAATTTTATTAAATTGAAGTATTAAAAGCGAAAAGTTTGTTATTAGAAACCAATTTAAATAAAACTTTTGGGACACAGTAAACAGAACATGAAAAAACTTGCCTAAAGTCCCGGTTATAATTATTTTAACAAAATATTAAACTCTTCTTAGCTAAAATATTAAGAGATTAAATTGACTGAGAGAGAGAGAGAGAAAGAAAGGTTTAAAAACTAAAGAACAGTAAAGAACCAAAACATGTTTTAAAGAAGTAGAGGAAAATAGTTATTAATTAACTTACAACAAATGACATTTAAAAAATATTTATATGTTTATAATATAGATTTTTGTTTTGTTTTTTTTTGTTATATTAAATTGTTTTCTTTAGTAAAAAATAGCATTTTTTTCTATCTTTAATAAAATAATAATAATAATTAAAATTATATTATATAAACAACTAAAAAACTTCTTATTTTTTATGCAGACCTAATAAGGCTGAAATAAAGGAGAAACTAAATGAATCAGTATCAGATAAATTACCATCGCAGGCAGCAGTTAATTGCTGTGATTGCTGCTGGGTAGGTGGTGGTTTACATTTAACTTTCCTTTCGCCTGATTCCTTAGTTTCTGCAGTTATTTCATTTGTAGCTGTGGATGGTGAAATTGCCGATAATGATGATGATGATGACGACGACGATGTGTTCAACGATGTTGTTACAGCTGTCGTTTTCATAGTTGCTAATGATGTTGATGTTGATGATGATGACGACGTCGTTGGTGAAATATAAAACTTTTTTATATGTTTCTTTTTATTATTTATTTTAAAATTTGTTTTCTTTTCAGAGTTTTGTTTGTTTCCTTTAGATGTTTGTATGTTTCTTTCATTTGTATTTGCATTGTTACGAACTGTAACTCTACCTACACCTCAATCAATATCACTGTGCTCTACAAAATCTTCCTCATCATCGAGATCAGCTGTTTTAATGATAACACCACCGCCGCCGCCAACACCGCCTCCTCCACTGCTCACTAACGCATTGTGTGTTGTTGTTGTTGTAAAACCATGTTTCGAATTATCTTCAGATATTTCTATATAGTCATAGGAGTGCATTTCTTCGTCTGAGTCATAACTGATATCATTGGCTTTTCCATTGCCGTACGCTAAAGTAAATGATAAAGTGGAAAACAATGTATTTGTAAATAAATATAGAATTATTTATGTATGCTAACATTATTAGTTCTTCAAAAATAGCAAAAAATGTCAGCTGGCTAAATTTTTCTATAGAAAAATGTCAGCCAGTGGGATCTGGCTAAATTTTTCTATAGAAAAATGTCAGCCAGTGGGATCTGGCTAAATTTTGCTATAGAAAAATGTCAGCCAGTTGGGTCTGTCTTAATTTTTCTATAGAAAAATGTCAGCCAGTTGGGTCTGTCTTAATTTTTCTATAGAAAAATGTCAGCCAGTTGGGTCTGTCTTAATTTTTCTATAGAAAAATGTCAGCCAGTTGGGTCTGTCTTAATTTTTCTATAGAAAAATGTCAGCCAGTTGGGTCTGTCTTAATTTTTCTATAGAAAAATGTCAGCCAGTTGGGTCTGTCTTAATTTTTCTATAGAAAAATGTCAGCCAGTTGGGTCTGTCTTAATTTTTCTATAGAAAAATGTCAGCCAGTTGGGTCTGTCTTAATTTTTCTATAGAAAAATGTCAGCCAGTTGGGTCTGGCTTAATTTTTCTATAGAAAAATGTCAGCCAGTTGGGTCTGGCTCAATTTTTCTATAGAAAAATATCAGCCAGTTGGGTCTGGCTCCATTTTTCTATAGAAAAATATCAGCCAGACGGGTGTGGCTCAATTTTTCTATAGAAAAATATCAGGGTCTGCCTCAATTTTACTATAGAAAAATGTCAGCCAGTTTGGTCTGGCTCAATTTTTCTATAGAAAAATGTCAGCCAGTTTGGTTTGGCTCAATTTTACTATAGAAAAATGTCAGCCAGTTGGCTCTGGCTCTATTTTTCTATAGAAAAATGTCAGCCAGTTTGGTCTGGCTCTATTTTTCTATAGAAAAATGTCAGCCAGTTGGGTCTGGCTCTATTTTTCTATAGAAAAATGTCAGCCAGTTGGCTCTGGCTCTATTTTTCTATAGAAAAATGTCAGCCAGTTGGCTCTGGCTCTATTTTTCTATAGAAAAATGTCAGCCAGTGGGATCTGGCTTAATTTTTCTATAGAAAAATGTCAGCCAGTGGGATCTGGCTTAATTTTTCTATAGGAAAATGTCAGCCAGTGGGATCTGGCTTAATTTTTCTATAGAAAAATGTCAACCAGTTGGCTCTGGCTCAATTTTGCTATAGAAAAATGTGAGCCAGTTGAAACTGTCTCAAATTTTTTTATAGAAAACAAAAAACCCCTAAATATTTTTCGAAAATTTCACCCACCTTCTATATATTTTTCAAAATTTGGTGGCACCAACGATTTGGCACGTTCAACATCCTCTTGCGAACACTGACCCTTGTCCAAACCTAAACAATTAAACAAAAAAAAAACAATTACCATGTTTAAAAATATTAAAATAATCGTAAAATAGAGTAAACCTACCAAATAATAAACCCATACGTTTAAGCACTTCGGCATCATCATGCATTTCGAATTTATCATCAAATTTAAAAATATACTCGGACCTAAAAATAAAGCATGTTATTGTTAAACAGTCATCGAAGGCATAATTGAATTAAACAACTTACTTATCATTGGTTACACTACAATTAATTTTTGTTGACTTGTGTGTATTAACAATTATAAAAGGTAATTGTATGGATGAATTTGGTGTTGGTATAATGCCCTGCCGTTCGGCCTCCTTATTGCGTTCTATTAGACTTTTAAAGGAAACTTGTTGCAGCAACAACTCTCTAAGCTGTTGATTTTTTTGTTTGATACGCAGTCGGCGCTCTTGGTTATCCTTTTCCAGTTGCGAAAATTCCTTAACAATTAAAATATTTATATTAAAGTAAAAGATTTAATTGGTTTAATAATATAATTTCATACCTCCACTGCATTTGAGGGTAAACCAATCCAGCGTATTTCTTTTTTATCTTTGGATATAATTTGCAAGGCCATTAATACGTTTAAAGCATCGTACACACGTCTTCTTATATTCTTTTGATCACAGTTCTTGTCAAAGGAATTATTTTGTATTTCTTCGGCCACCAATTCATCGGCCACTTCATTGTAGGTGGTGGTACCTTTGACCTTAACCTTTTCACACACTTTCAATGAAAAATGACGCAAACCTTTGCCGGCTTTCTCGGGTTTACGTTTTCTTTGTACTGCTGCTACCGAAGCGGCTGAGACATTTTGATGGCTGGTACTATGTTGGCTATTACAACGAGAGTTTAAACATAAATTAATTTTGTAACTAAAGTGTTTGTTAGAATCAGCGTCATATAATTACATTTTTGATTTTGAAGCTGTGGTTTTCGCTGTGTTCGTTAGAATTTGTGGTTTGTATTTGTAACGTTCCTCTTCCTTTACAACAGTCTTTAATAGTTAAGACACATTTTTGTATAAAGGGAAACAAAAATAATTAGTTTTTAAGTACTTTTTTTCTACTACAACTCGCCAAAACTACATTTCCACAAATATTTTTTACTTTTTTTGCATTTTTTTTGTTAGAAATGTGCTTTTTTTTTGTCTCAACTCACAGCATCATCAAACTTACCGTATGTGTTGTAAATTCTTCAACTGGTTCATATTTTATTGTTGTGATATTTGTGTTGTTGGTATGTTGCTGCTGCTGTTGTTGTTGTTGCCTTTGTTGCATATTACTATTGCTGCTGCCACTACTACTTTGTGGTGTGATAACAGTATATGTGGTATTATCTGGATGTTTTTTTTTAAACGTAAGAAAACAAAAAATATTACATTTGTTTAAGAAAAGTTTTTTTTGTTAGTGTTTTTGTATTATTTAAACTCACTTTCTGTTGGTTGGATATTATAACTATTTTGTATTCGTACGAATTGAGGTTGATTTGTGTTCTGAAGTTTGAGAAGAAAAGAAATGTATGGTTTAGAAAAGTTAAATTAAATATTTGGTAATAATTTCATAATGATTTTGCAATAGTTTTGATTTATTAGAAAATATAATGTATTTTTTGGCTTAAATATATCAATAACAGATAATACAAAAAAATTTAACTTTTTTTCATAAAGTTCTATAAAATTTTTACAGAATTTTTATACAAAAATGTATGATAATCGAATATTTTCTATAAAAATTATACAAAATTTATCTCGAAAAATAACGATAAACGAAATTGTATAAAAATTAAAATAATCAAATTTTTTTTCTACAAAAATTGAGCAATAATTAAAATGTCTATATAAAAAATTGTCAATAATCCAGATTTTCTATAAAAATTTAACAATAATCATTTTTTTTAAAAAAAAAATTATCGATCATCGAATGTTTTATATAAAAATTTATCGATAATCGAAATTTGTCTATAAAAATTTAACGATAATTTAAATTTTTCTATAACAATTTGTGGATAATCGAAAGTTTACTATAAAAATTTATCGATAATTAAACATTTTTGAGATCAACGAAAATTTTCAAAAATAAAATTATAGGATCATCGAAAATATTTATCGATAACAGAAAATATTCTCTTAAAAACTTTCAATAATAAAAAATTTCTTTTAAAAATATAACGATAACACAAAAATTTCTTTAAAAATTTATCGATAACAGGAGATATTCTATAAAATATTCTCTAAAAATTATCGATAATCAAATATTATCTTTAAAAAAAATATCGATAACAAACAAAATTTCCTAAAAAAGTTATCGATAACAGAAATTTTCATTGAAAAATTATCGATAACTGAATATAATCAATAAAAAAATATAAAATATAATCTATATTAACAGAAAAATTCTTAAATAAATTATCAGTAAAAGAAATTTTCTTTGAAAAATTATCGATAACAGAAAATATTATCTAAAAATTATCAATAACAGGAAAATATTCTCTAAAAATTAACGATAACAGAAATTTTGTTTGAAAAATTTTCGATAAAAATATTAATTGCTGGAAATGTTGTCTAAAAATTCTTAAATAAATTATCAGTAAAAGAAATTTTCTTTGAAAAATTATCGATAACAGAAAATTATATCTAAAAATTATCAATAACAAATATTCTCTAAAAATTAACGATAACTGAAATTTTGTTTGAAAAAGTTTCGATAAAAATATTAATTGCTGAAAATGTTGTCTAAAAAGTTATCGATAAAGCAAATTTTCTTTGAAAAAAATATCGATAACTGAAAATATTCTCTAAAAAATGACGATCACTGAAAATATTATCTAAAAATTATCAATAACAGAAAATAATCTCTAAAAAATTAACGATAACAGAAATTTTATGTAAAAACTTATCGATTGCCGTGAATATTCTCTAAAAAGTTATCGATAACAGAAAAATATTGATAACTGAAAATTTTCTCTAAAAGGATATCGATAACAGAAATTTGTGTCTAAAAAATTATCGATAACAGAAATATTTCTCTGAAAATGTATCGAAATAGCAAATTTTATCTAAAAAAAGATAACTATCAAAAATTATCAGTATCTTTTACTTTCTTTGAAAATTTATCGATTATAGAAAATATTCTCTAAATAAAATATCCATAACAGAAAATATTATCTAAAAATGATCAATAACAGAAAATATTCTCTAAAAAATTAACGATAACAGAAATTTTATTTAAAAATTTATCGATTGCAGAAAATATTCTCTAAAAAGTTATCGATAATAAAAATTTGTCTCTAAAAAATTATCGATAACAGACATATTTCTCTGAAAATGTATCGAAATAACAAATTTGATCTAAAAATTTTTCGATAACTATCAAAAATTATCAGTAAATTTTACTTTCTTTGAAAATTTATCGATAATAGAAAAAATTCTCTAAAAAATATCGATAACAGAAAATATTATCTAAAAATTATCAATAACACAAAATATTCCCTAAAAAATTTACGATAATAGAAATTTTATTTTAAAAATTGATCGATTACTGAACATTTTCTATAAAAAGTTATCGATAACAGAAATTTGTATCTAAAAAAAATATCGATAACAGACATATTTCTCTGAAAATGCATCGAAATAGCAAATTTTCGGGGTTGTCATAGAATCCAATCATTGTCGGAATTGGGTTTGAAAACGACAAAAAAGGTACATTTGTCTTATGAAATCCAATGTAATTTTATGTTTAATCGATAAGGAATTTAATTCAAGATCGAATATAAAACCAATAACTTTCAATTTCACGAGAACAATGTACTTTTTCTGTCGTTTTCAAACCCGATTCCGACAATGATTGGATTCTATTACTACCCCGTTTATATAAAAAAAATTCGATAACTATCAAAAATTATCAGTATCTTTTACTATCATTGAAAATTTATCGATAATAGAAAATATTCTCTAAAAAAAGATATCGATAACAGAAAATATTATCTAAAAATTATCAATAACAGAAAATATTCTCTAAAAAATTAACCTTAGCTGAAATTTTATTTGAAAAATGATTGATTGCAGAAAATAATCTCTAAAAAGTTATCGATTACTGGAAATGTTCTCTAAAAAGTTATCGATTACTGGAAATGTTCTCTAAAAAGTTATCGATAACAGAAGTTTGTATCCAAAAAATTATCAATAACTGAAAATTATCTCTTAAAAATTAAAGATAAAGACATTTTTCTTTATTAAATTATGGATCAACAAAAAACCGGAAACTATTCTCTAAAAAATCATCGATAACAGAATGTTTTCTTTAAAAAATTGTAGTAAAGAGGAAATAATGAATAAAGGAATAAAAAAATAAAAATATTCACTATGAAATCATCGATAACAGACAAATTTCTCTAAATTACCAAAAAGCTAAAATTTTCGATAACAGAAAATTTTCTCCTTAAAAGGATCGATCGACAGAAATTATTTAAATTTTCCTATTTAATAACTAATGAATAGTTATATCGATTATTTTTTCAAAAAATTATCGATAACCAAAATTTTTTTCTAAGAAAAATAGCTGACCTTAAACATTTCTATAAAAAAATTTATCGATAACCAAAAATATTCTTTTAAAAGTTATCGACATCCATAAATGTACTTTTCTCTAAAAAATTATCTATAATTGAAAGTTTTCTCTAAAATATTATCGATAACTGAAAAGATTCTCTAAATATTAATCACAGAAAAATTATCGATAATCGAAAATATTCTAAAAAGAAATGAACGATAAAAGTATTTTATTTTTAATTTCATTGATAACGAACAATTGCCAATTGAAATTCGTTAGTTAAAAATGTCTTATCACATCCTATTTGTTAACGTTTTTGAAAGTAATACCTAGTTATCTAACGATTATTATATTATCAATTAAAATCCAAAGATCTCAGGGTTACGATCACTTGGATAATTAAAAAATTATTATTGTATTATGATAGTTATAATAGAAGAATAATAAATAATTACCATTTGTGTAAATGTGCCCATATTGCCGCCAACTGATGTAGCATAAACTGTGGAGGAACCACCAAGTGGTTCTTGTTTTATTTCAACTTGTTTCAGAACTTTGTGTATTTTTCCTATAAATAAAAGAGAACACACACACACAATTAGTAAATTAGCAAGATCTATTTAAAATTTAATCATAATTTTTATAAACAAATTCTAAATTCAATTAGGGTATTTATTATTATTAACCTGAAACTAATAAAATAAAAAATATGTAAATGGCTATATTGACCAATAATAAATTAGGGAGAAGCAAAAACAATATTCAAGTAAATAATACTACTTTAGCTACAACTAAATTAATTTA
Source organism: Calliphora vicina (assembly GCF_958450345.1). Classification (NCBI taxonomy): domain Eukaryota; kingdom Metazoa; phylum Arthropoda; class Insecta; order Diptera; family Calliphoridae; genus Calliphora; species Calliphora vicina. The sequence continues at coordinate 21,896,049 of NC_088784.1, read as the reverse complement.
AACAAAATAAACAAACACATCACAAATGAAATGCCTGCTTAAAATGAATGAATTCTTCTTAAGCTCAGATCAAGGAAAACAATTTACTCACATACTTTAACAATTACAACAGTAACATTAACAATCAACAACAACAAATATCTGAAGACAGAGTTGTAAAAATCATGTTAAAAATAAAAGTAAAGAAAGCAACAACAAACAAACAAAATTTACTACACTTTTTTTAGTACGAAATACAATAATAATAAATACTACTACAAATACTCGTCGTATTTTAATACGGTGGTGCAGGGATGGAAAAATAAATTTATTTTCGGTATTAAAATAATCAGAGTTCTCACATTCACCATTCTCAGTATTTTTGGAAGCATAATTACAACAATATTTATATTAAATAAAGTTTCTAAAATTATATAATTAAGGTTTAAAATAATCATGTGCAAACATTTATAATTAGAAATGCTGAAATTTGTTCTACATTTTTCTTTTTATTCCTTCACCTTCGTGAGAAGGGTATATATAAGTTTGTCATTCCGTTTGTAATTTCTACATTTTTATTTCCGCCCCTATAAAGTATATATATCTGGATCCTTATAGATAGCGGAGTCGATTAAGCCATGTCCGTCTGTCTGTCTGTTGAAATCAATTTTCTGAAGACCCCAGATATCTTCGGGATCCAAATCTAAAAATCAGCCAAATCGGTCCATAAATAACGGATATGAGCAAAAAAACCGGGACAACCTCGATTTTTGACCTATTTTTGATCTATATCTGGATTACTAAGTCATTAATATAGACAATATGGATATCTAATGATAGATATTTCAAAGTCCATTGCAACGATGTAGATAAGGCTATTGTAAGTTGGACCTACAATGGTTCAAAATCGGGAAAAATATTTTTTAACCCGAATTTTTTTTTCATCAAAAAATTTTTTTTGTCATACATTTTTTTTCCAAAAAAAAAAAAAAAAATTTAAAAAAATTTGGAAAAAACTTTTTTTAAAAAAATTAAAAAACTATTTCAATAAAAAAAAATTAAATTTTGTTTATAGCTCTCTTGTTTTTATATGAAAGCTTTTCGATTTTGGGGGGTCAGGGGGAAAATTTCCTATTTCGGCCCCTCTGGATCCACTCCTGAACTATAGCATCCATTGTGATACCCTCTAGAAATATAACTAGGTGTGAACTGGATGTGAAGAGTAGTCAGAGTCCTATTACCTAAAATAGCCAGCCTATTCCCCTAATAAAGCATAAAAGATTAACTAGATCATGTCTAGCTATATCCCCCAGTTCATCATGCAATCTTTCCCCTAGCCAGTTGTGCCTGAGACCCTATAATCTAAGACAGTTACACAGTATATATTCCACTATCTCTAGTTCCTCAATATCCTCGCACATCCTACAGAAGTCCTGTGCGCCCATAACCCAATTACTAATGAAGGCTCCAATTGAGTAGTTACCGGTTATCACTCCTACCAAAGACCTAAGACTATCCAACCCAATTAGTATTCTGGTTGCATTTGCATCGAACTTTTGCCAAATAGCCCTGGACAACCTGCAATCCTTCTTAGTGCACCATTAATTGTTTATAGAGTTCCGTAATCTTTTGAAGATTAACCTATAGAGGTGCCATATAGGAAGTTTAACCTCCCAGTCCCTATTAATATAGACTAGATCCGAAACCTGTCTGTCCAGTTCATCTGTTTGTGTATAGTTCAAATAAGGCTGCTAAAGTCCTCTTACAGTTCAACACTATGCTCTAGTGTACCATATGACATTTCAAAGCCCTCAAAGCCGCCTGACTATCTACATAAATTGTCTCTGCAGACATGTGACATGTGCTCTTATCAAATCCGTGGCTTTCCAGATCGCTAGGATCTCTGCCTGGGATATCCTGCATTCGTCTGTTAGTCTGTATGACACTTTGATGTCCTCTACTACATAAACTCCGGCTAAAGTGCCAGATTCCACCTTGAATCCATCAGTGAAAACCGTACCCCTTCCAACAGCTTTCCAGATCCAAACCACTCATACCTACTTGGATACACAATTGGGGATGAAATACCGAAGTCTAAAGTCGTTACCCTATGGTACGAAATCCCAATAGGGATATAAGTTGACCAATTAGAACAACCTCGTACAACATTGGCTCCCACTAAACCGTGCAACCATAAGTAATAATGGGCCTTACAACCGATGTGTAAATCCAGTTTATCATGCCTGATCGTAGTCCCCTATTCTTACCAATATAATTCCGGCATGTGTAGTAGGCATTGAGATCCCTTTTAAGCCTATCCTGAGTATTCTTCCATGATACTTTCCTCCCTCTTATATTCTGCTCAATGCCGTCTATTTTCGACAATTTAAAACTCCCTACCCAGTAAGCACCAAACACCCAAAAATGCAAGCACTTGAACATTTTGTTGGAATTTGACTTGAATGCAAATGTAATTAAGTTCTAAACTTGAAAAATATTTGAAAAATTAAATATTATTCAAACAAAAAACATATGGGGTGAATTTATGTTTCCTTTTCACTGGAGAATGCTGTTGAAATAAAGTGTAATACAACTGTAATTCAATTGTTTGACTATAACTCAAGGCTTGATTTACACTTGCTTTCAACTTGAATGCCAGTAAAAATGCTTATTGGGTATAAGGAATTAAGAATTAATTCTTTCCAACCTTTGAAAAACACAAGATTTTCTATAGAAAATACTTTATCTATAACAGAAAATGTATAAATTTGTTATATTACAAAAATACTGAAAATTATTTGTAAGTATCCAATGAGTCGCAAGAGTACTAAGGTACTTTTTAATATGAAATAGTATCAAAAAAAAAAGTACGTTCGCTTCAACTTTTCCATCCCTGTGGCGGTGTTAAAATCTAATACTTTACGTTTTTTATTTTATACATAAAATACAGTTTAGAATGACGTGAAACCCACATATGAATGCAAAAATGTATTTTATTAATGAAGAAAAAAAAAAGACGAAAGAAGCTCACGAAACACATTTTTTGGTGGGCAATACTTTTTTTTCAACTACAGTAACAACAAGTACTTATACATTATTCACTAGCTTGCTTCCACACCACTTTTTGTAAACTTGAAAACACACAAAAATAACTAACAACAATTCGACCATCATGATTATCGTCTGTATTACGACGAGGAATTTGAAGTTAATTTTGTGTTCGTTAAATAAATTAGGGTGGTATTTTCAAGTGACCTATAACAGGGGCTTAAATGTCAATTATTTGTTTGGGAAAACTTTTCGTTAAGTTAATTTGAAGTTTTAGTTGTTTACATATTCACATTTCTTTATTCGGTATAGCAATGCAAACAGGCCTTATACTTGACGAAACAAGGGATCTGGAGAATATCTACAATTTCAGTGCAGCTATACTATAATTTTTCTGAACGAAAATCCTGTAGGATTTTCAATTTGTGAATCAAGGGAATTAGTGGAGGAATATTTTAGGAAATATTAATCAGTATGTACGATGTTTGTAATAGAGAGAGTATATTTCTCTCGGATCAACGGATCTATGACGTCGATATTCACATTCAACTTAAACCTTCCGAAAAGAGCTCTATTATATGTCATCTGTAATAAGAAACACACGACTCGGTTGATTCATCGAAAACTGCAGTCAAAGTCGTACTCCATGTTGTTGTTCGATTCCCGCCAGAGACTCTGGGTGTAACTGCAGACAAGCAAAACGTTTCGCAAAATTGTTGCATTTAGAATAGGGATTCTATCGACACTCGACTTCGTTGATTTATCAAACATTACTATCGAAATCTGACTCGTGTTTGATCAGTTATCAATATTAATAGGCCTGTGAACCCGACAACCCAAAATTGTTACGTTTAGAATTCATATTCGACTTGAACCCATCCGAACAGACTATTACTTCTCTTCTGAAATAGGAAACAAGCGAGTCCGTTGATCCTTTAAAAACTTCTGTCAAAGTATGTCCCAGGGGAGTGCAGTAATCAGTTTTGAAAGGCCCGACATACAAATGAAAGTAGTCAATAGGGTTCGGTTGACGATGTCGTTTATAATATCCGAATCCAAAAAAGTTTGTATTGATCCGATAGCCTAATAAAATATTAACTCCCACTTGAAATTCAACTTAAAGTGTTTCGAAAAGATCTCTTCTACATCTCACAAGTTATAAGAAACACTCGAATCCGTTGATCCTCCAAAATTCGCTGTCAAAATCTGATTTCTGGTTGCTCAGTAATTATTTATTGATAGGTTCAAAACTCAAATCAAAATTTCTGTGTTTGGAATTCACATTCGACTTGAATCCATCCGAAAAGACTACAATATCTCTACTGACCTTGTTGATCCTTCACTAACTCCTATCGAAGTACGAACCATAATCAGCTCGACTCGCGAAGTCTAAGAAGTATAAGAAGTATAAGTTTCGTATCTGCAGCCTAAAATATGACCTCGCCATTCAAATTCAACTTAAAGCCTTCCGAAAAGACATCTACTACATTTCCTCTAAACTAGGAGACACCCAATCCCGTTTATCCTATAAAAACTCCTGTAGACATATTACTGTACACCTCTCAGTAATCAATATTGTCAGTCATGTTCGGCATACAACTGAAAATAGCTACTGTTCAATATTCTTTGAAATACATGCCTTTGTATCATCATGTGTAATGATGAAGTCCAAATCCGACTGTTTGGCATATCAATAAACCAGTTATCAACAGTGCTGAAGCCCTTAAGATCTTCTTTATTATCTTGTATGAATATTACTATGAATCTCGTTTATTAATAACCCATTTTTAACAATTTTGATGCGATGTAAGGCCTATGGTCTTCTATGGTCCTAATCTCCTGTGAACTAGTATCACGTATACACATACACAATAGCCCAAGGCTATAAATTAATGCACATCTGTAGGTCGCTCAACCTTCCTCCAGTCATATTTGAATTCATTACTGCCCAGAATGATTCGTTTTTTGTTTTTGGTAAGTGCTTTATCAGTGGAAGGGATACACACTTTTAAGGTCAATGTGGTTAGATGTAATAACGAGTAGCCAAGACCTGAGTTGGTTGGAAATTCAAGATTCCACTCCACAGTTTCGATTGATTCTTAACATTAAACTCAGATGATATTTCGTAGCCCATTTTGTGAATTTTAATTCACTAATATCTCATGATTCTAGGTTCATTATTAAAAATTATTTAAAAAGTACCACTAAAAAAAAGTACTATAAAATTGTCCACTTGAATTCTCGCTCAGAACCATGCTTAATTTCATTATTATAGAAAATTCAATTTAAGTAACCACTTGTGGATTCCCTCTCGCTCTATTTTCTATTATCACTAAATCCAACTTTTTTAACTCTTTCAGGATCATATGCCTCACACTCACTCAAACTTGGAAAAAAGGCATAAGGTAAAGATACCGATAAGTGAAAATTTGAAAGGTTGCAACAACAGGAGAGGAATTACTCTGCATAACACCATATAGAAGATACTGGCAGTCATAGTACAAACAAAAATCCGAAACAAAATAGAGATCAATCTGCGAGATGAACATGTAGGTTTCCGGCCAAATAGAATCTGCTTAGATCAAGCTAATACTCTATGCATTATAATAGAGCCATCTTGTATCTACTGTTGATAGACTTCGAGAAAACCTTCGATACCATCAGACGAACTGTCATATGGAATGCAATGAGTAGGAAAGTAATACCCCAGAAAATAACTCGAATCATCAGAGCTATGTACGAGGATGGAGAACTCTCAGTTCTTCACAACGGCAACATCAGTCAACCATTTCATACTAACGTTGGAATAAAACAAGGGTGCTCTTTATCACCTCAACTGTTACCACGTGCTGGAATATATATACAGTGGTTGACAAAACAATGGAAACTTTTCCAAATATTTCATTGGTGGCCTAAAAACTGAAATAATTTAAAAAATTTTAACATATTTGTAGTATTTTATTTGTATACTTTTATTAACTTAATTTAACAAAAAACAAGTAAGAGAGCTATATTCGGCTGTGCCGAATTTTATATACCCTTCACCAAAATATACTTTAAAATAAAAATTTTAAATATTTTTAGGTAAACAAAATTTAATTTTTTTCCAGTTGTTTTTTCGAAATTGTTTTTAAATTTTTTTTTTTTAAATTTTTTTTTTAAATTTAATAATTTTTCTTTTAATTTTAAAAATTTTTTTTTTTAGTTTTTAAATTTTTTTTTAATATTTAGTGAAAAAAAATTTTGTTGAAAAAAAATTCGGGTTAAAAAAATTTGACCCATTGTAGGTCCAACTTACTATGGTCTTAAATACGTCGTTGCACAGGTCTTTGAAATATCTATCATTAGATATCCATATTGTCTATATTAATGATTTAGTAATCCAGATTTGGGTCAAAAATAGGTTAAAAATCGAGGTTGTCCTGGTTTTTTCCTTATATCTCAGTCATTTGTGGACCGATTTTCTCGATTTTAAATAGCAACCGAGCCGGAAGAATTTCGGAGATATTGATGTATCATTCGTGTATGTAAGTTATTTGAGGGCTTCAGAAAGTTGATTTCAACACACAGACGGACAGAGGGACATGGCTATATCGACTCCGCTATCTATAACGATTCTGAATATATATACTTTGTGGGGTCGCAAATGAAAAATGTAGAAATTACAAACGGAATGACAAACTTATATATATCCTTGCCACTCATGTTGAAGGGTATAACAAAGGACATAATTAAATTCTAAAAATGAGAAAACAAAATTAAAAGATTTCTTTATTAAGGCATTGACAAAACAATGGAAACTAATATTACCTATTATTTTAACAAATATGGTCTAAACTTTACAATAAATCAATATTTTGTTGGGTATCCCTTATTTTTTATAACTGCTACACATCGACGATGTATTGAGCCAATTAAAGAGTCAATGGTCTCCTTTGAAATATTTTGCCATTCCCTAATAACCGCCTCCGATAAATCTTCATTCCTGGTGTAATTTTGGGTCATTATTTTACGATCTACAATTTCCCATAGATTTTCTATGGGATTGAGACAGAGCTGTAAATGAATCACTCATTTTTGAATTAATTCGCGAATCATTCACACAAAAAAATGAATTGAATGAAATTTGAGTCAATTCAAATGAATTTGGTAAAAATGAATTGCAATTCGTTTCCAATTCAAATGAATTGAATTGATTTTGAATTAATTCAAATGAATTTGGTAAAAATGAATTGCAATTCGTTTCCAATTCAAATGAATTGAATTGATTTTGAATTAATTCAATTCATTTACAATTCATTTGAATTGAATTGATTTTGAATTAATTCAAACGAATTAGAAAAAAAATTAGCAATCCATTTCCAACTCCGAAGCGAAATTCGCAGCATATTTAGCAGATTCTTCAATGTCATTAAGTATGCAGTATAATTAATCGACGGTTAAAAAGTCTTCCTTTAAATATAATGCGCCGTTACCATCGTCAGCTGGTGTTGAAAGATTATTTTCGTACGCCTCTATTCTAAACGTGGATTTCTTTCAGATGATAATTTTGAAAAGCTATTGTTGTTTAAGATGAATGATGCATTCTAATTAAATCTAATTAGCCTTATTTATGAAACTCAATTGTGTTTTGAACGACATACATTGTTATTTTTCCTGATTTTTGATTATTTTTGGAAGATAGTTTTATTTTTTTGAAATAAATATAATATAAATATTAGCAAAAAGTTTATTGTTGGGTGGTCGTGGGTCAAAAAATATCAAAAATTATTAATTGCTTCGTGAATATTAAATATGTTTTGTCGTTCAGTGTATTTCAAAATGAAAATCAGTTCTTCTTGAAGATAAACTCCAAACACCATGTTTTCATTGATCAGGCGCGTATACAGGACAAGGCTTTTCAATTTTTGTACTGGATATTTTCATTTTGGTAGGAGAAATCTTTCATTCCCCCTAGAGATCTGCTCTTGAATTTGATTGATTGCAACTCATTTTTGAATCATTCATTTGAATTGCTAATTCTTTTTTCTAATTCATTTGAATTAATTCAAAATCAATTCAATTCAAATGAATTGTAAATGAATTGCAACTCATTTTTACAAATTCATTTGAATTGGAAATGAATTGAAATTCATTTCTGCCTAATTCGTTTGAATTGATTCAAATTTCATTCAATTCATTTTTTCAATTCAATGAATTAATTCAAAATTTAGCTAATTCATAATGAATTAAAATCAAAAAAGAATGATTCATTTACAGCTCTGGATTGAGATCTGGCGATTGGGCAGGCCACTTCAAAACACATACCTCGTTGGATTGTAACCATTCTGTTATAACCCTAAATGCGTGTTTCGGGTCGTTGTCGTGTTGGTATCTCCAAACTTGGGGCATATTTTCCTAAGCGTATGGATACATAACATCGTTTAATATTGTTCTGTATCCTATACCTGTCATGTTATCTTTTTATAATATGAATTGGGCCCATACCTTAACCTGAAAAACATCCCCATACCATAATATTGCCACCGCCAAACTTTACAGTCTTATTTGAGTACTTTAGATCTAATCTTTTTCCATTTGGTCGTCTAACAAATGTTCTCCCATCACTGCCTCTTAAATTGTATTTGGATTCGTCGGAAAAGAGGATAGTATTTATGATCTATATTAACGACCTCTTACTTAGGTTTAACGGCGTTTCCTGTTTGCCCTTTGTATATGCTGACGATGTCCAATTTGTTTGTTATTCTGATGCTGAATTTGTGGATGTGTTGGAGGAGGGTGTTAATTACATCATTCGTAGTGTTGCATCATGGGCATCTGACAATGGTTTCCGTGTAAACCCAATCAAGACAAAGTTAATTGGATTTGGTTTTGATACTGGCAGTATGCATATCAGAATTAATGATGTTCCTGTTGAATTTGTTAATAAGATGAGATGTCTAGGTCTTGTTATAGATAACCTATTGAATTTTTCTCCACATCTCAATTTGTTATCCTCCCGAATATCATTTATATTAAAAAGATTATATTCACTAAATATTCATTTACCTTGCTCAATCAGAAGACGAGTTGCTTCGGCTGTCTTAATGCCACATATACTATATTCCGCCGAATTATTTTCGGGTACAGGGGCCCAGATACTAAGAAAATATAGACAGATTTTTAACAGGATTATCCGTTACGTTTTTGGTTTGAAAATACGAGATCATGTTACTCAGCATATATATAAGTTCCTTGGATCATCTTTTGATGATTTTATTGGTATTAGGATGCTATTATTTTTTTATAAATCAATTGTTAAAGGTTACCCTGGGTATATTGTTGGCATGTTTAATTTTTCTCGTTCGACCAGAAACACTCAGATAATTTTTCCCATCAGACACTTGAACTGCTTTCAGAAATCGTTTCAAATTCGTTTATCTAAAATTTGGAATGCCTTACCGAGAGAATTGAGAAAATTTTCTTATACACTTCCTCAATTAAAATTAAAATTATTAGAACTTGCAGAATCGCATGTTTATCTTAACACGTAACAGATTTATAAAGATTATTTAAAACTATACTATGAACTGTTAAGCAATGAAAAACAATAAGAATCTTATCCAGCATTCATTATGGCTTGTTTTCACTTTTACTATTTATTGATCTCAAATCTTAATGATTACTTATTTTGTACTTTATTTACTATGTATAGTACTTTAAATTTAAATATATATATTTTTGTTAATTGTAGTTTTTTATATAGTTAGTAGCTTTTATTAACCATATAAGGCCCTTAAGGGCTCGGTTATGTAATTGAAGAATTAATAAAAAAAAAAAAAATATTCCATTTCTGTATCGACCAGTTTAAATGATCCCTGGCAAATTGTAGACGAGCAGAACGGTTCTTTTTAGAAATGAGTGGTTTTTTCATAGGACAATAGCAACCGAGACCAGCCTCATTTGCCCTGCGACTAACTGTTCGGGTACTTATTTCTAATTTTAGGCTAATAACAACCTCTCGAGGAGTTATTTTTGGGAATTTCTTGAACTCTCTCGCTATTAAATTATCTTGTCTAGGAGTAGTCTTACGAGGTCTTCCACCTAAATGTTGAGTTTTTACAGAACCGGTCTCACGAAATTTCTCTATTTTTGAAACTGCTGATTTATTTATTCACCCCTATCGCGAATCAACATTTCACATGAAATATTTTCCCTTTTTTCGTTCATCAACTTTGTTCACGTGAAAAAAATTCCCCTTGTTGTGAAATTTTTAGATGGAATTTTGTAAACAATAAACAGCTGTTACGAACAAAATCAACTATTGTGAATGTAAAGTTCATCATGATATTCCCGATAGCAATTTCCCTTCGAGGGAAATGAATATTTCATGGGAACAAAATTTCACATGTTATTGCCGATAGGGGTGATTGAATATTTGTCACAGATACTTTTTTGTTTTAAACCAGCTTTAAAATCGTTAATTATTTTATTTTTTAAGTCTTCACAAATCGTTAACTTTGAAAAAAAAGCAATTATGCTTAGAAAAAGTAATTGTGAAAAATTACCAGAATTTAAAAATAAAATAACTGTAAACAGGATGCTTTTTACATCGTTCTTTTAAATATTATTTTCGTTTTACACTTCTTTCTTGCAGAAGTTTAAAAGTTTCCATTGTTTTGTCAGTAGCGAAATAGTGAATATTTTTAATATTGTCCCCTTTTTTCAGAATATAATTAATTATGTTTTTTGTTTTTCATTTAATTTATATAAATAAAACTATACAAGTAAAATACTAAAAAAAAATTTTATTTTAAAAAAATATTTTAAATTTTGGGCTACATATGGAATATTTGGAAAAGTTTCCATTGTTTTGTCAAACACTGTATATATCAATATCCGCAATATCGTTTTTTTAACATACATTTTGAATAGGAACAAGTAAGAGTGCTATATTCGGCTGTGCCGAATCTTATATACCCTTCACCAAATTATACTTCAAAATTTTAAATATTTTTAGGTAAACAAAAATTTAATTTTTTTCCAGTTGTTTTTTTAATTTTTTGGAAAAAAAAATTTTCGATTATTTAAAATTTTTTTTTTTAGATTAAAATTTTTTTTTTTTTTAAATTTAAAAATTTTTTTTTTGTTTTTAAATTTTTTTTTTTTGAAAAAAAATTCGGGTTAAAAATTTTTTTCCCGATTTTGACCCATTGTGGGTTCAACTTACTATGGTCTTATATACGTCGTTGCAAATGTCTTTGAAATATCTATCATTAGATATCCATATTGTCTATATTAATGTCTTAGTAATCCAGATATAGGTCAAAATTAGGTCAAAAATCGAGGTTGTCTTGGTTTTTTCATCATATCTCAGCCATTTGTGGACCGATTTTGCTGATTTTAAATAGCAAAATTCTCGAAAGCATGTCTGACAGAATTATTGAAGATTTGGATCCCGAAGATATCTGGGGTCTTCAGAAAACTGATTTCAACAGACAGACAGACGGACATGGCTTAATCGACTCCGCTATCTATAAGTATCCAGAATATATATACTTTATAGGGTCGGAAATGAAAAATGTAGAAATTACAAACGGAATGACAAACTTATATATACCCTTCTCAAGAAGGTGAATGGTATAAAAATGAGAAAAGGGAAAAACTCCAGGGGAATTTTTTTTCATAATTGGTCTGCTGAGGAAAAAAAAACAACCTACCTCGATTTCTTTAACTTTTTGATTATAATATTTCAAAAGCCTTTGCAACGACGTATAACGCCATAGTAAGTCGGACCTACAATGAGTCAAAATCGTGAAAAATATTATTTAAACCGCATTTTTTCACCAAAAAAATTTTTTTTTCATATTTTTTTTTCATAAAAAAAAATTTAAATTTCCAAAAAAAAATATTTTTTCACTTTAAAAAAAATTTAAATATATTTTTACGACAAAAATTTGTTTTCACCAATTTTTTTTCAAAATTTTTTTTAACCTAAAATTTGTTTCACCAAAAATAGTTTTTAATATTTTTTAAAGTATATTTACAGAACTCTTACTTGTTTCTGTGTATTGTTTTAAAAGGTAGATAGGGTGCCAATTACATGTAATTGGCAATTGGTAATTCGACCTGCAATTGCTATCTCCCAATTCTGCCAATAACTCTTCTGCTTTATAAAAGACAATTTCCTAAATTTATAATGCGAAACTCTAGACATTGTTAGAGGCGTTTAGGTATTACGGTCGTCTTATCAATTGTGACCAAAAAAACAACAACAAAAAATACATCATTACAAACTCTTCTGTTGTGCTAAAAAATAAAATGTGGGCAATATAATTTTTTCGTTTTTTTTTCTTCGTTCCATTTTATTATAAAAAAAAAAATTTCTAAAAATATGTTTGCTTTTGTTTTGTTGTAATACTCGCTCACGATTTTATACAAGAAATACAACTTTTGTTTTTCATTTTAAATTGTAGATGTAATATGTAGAAGAATCACATTGAAACAAAAAAAAATATATAAAAGAATTAGTATAAAGAAAAAACAAAAAGAATTCAGAAGATTTGTGTTACAAAGTATTTTGGTTGGTTTTTGTCTATAATGATGGGATTGATGATAGGTGTAGCCATAGAATTGTCTCTGTTGTAATATGTTTAAAATAAAATGACAATTTTTGTTGGTAATATGAAAAGATTGATTAAAAGAGGAAAGAGAAACAGCTATAGAATATGAAATTTTTAAAAAAGTTAAGCTCTAAAGTCCTAAAAATTCAAGCACTTGAATATATTATTGAAATTTGAATTGAATTTATATTTCCTTTTTAATGGAGAATACTATTGATATAAAGTGGAATACAACTTTAATTCAATTGCTGACAATGGATTCAAGGCTTGAATTACACTTATTTTCAATTTGAATTCCAGTAGAAATGCTTATTGGGTATAATTTAAGAAAAAAAATTAAAAACTATTTTTGGCGAAAAAAATTTTTGTTAAAAAAAATTTTTGGAAAAAAATTGGAAAAAAAAATTAGAAACAAAATTGCTGAAGAAAAGAAAGGCATTTACATCCCTAAAATCCTAAATATCTCCTAAAACAATTATTCGATCTTAATTTTTACACGATTATCAAAAAACTGTCCAAATTTTTTTCTGTGTATGTGGCCTTCGGCCTATCGGAAGCGGCTTCACATAATAATTTGTCTCTTAATAGATGTTTTTGGGCGAACAAAGACTTTTTCAGTTCCTAAAAATCCAAAAAACTAATTTTATTACTGTGAAAGTTGTAAACCAAAAGAGTCTAGTCTTTAAAGCATTATTTATGGTAAAAAATTTAGCCATTCAGAATCGTGTATTTAAGCCAAAAAAAAAATTAATGAAAATAGTGTTATTTTGCTTATATCTGAGCCATTTGTGGGCTGATTTTCTCAGGAAATACAAAACCTTTTATATCTTTCAAAACAATACAAAACTCAACACTAGATTTAACACGTTCAAAGCACTGCACGCCTTAAGACGGACTGTAAAAATATGGCGGCTCAAAGATACAACAACAATAAACTGATCGAGAGAAAAAAGAAAACGAAAAAAATAAATAAAAAGGGGGATGGGATGGTGCAAAAAAATAATCTAATAATGAAATGCAAATTGCAAAAACTAAAGACCACATGCGTAGTTAGCTTACGAATACTTAACAATTTAATAAAACGAATGGAAAAACTTACCATTTTCATCCTGAAAGAAATAATTTATTTCACCTGTCGTAGTGGCAGAAGCTGCAGTAGCAGTCGATGAATGCGCCATTTTTCTGCGATTTGTTGTTAAGCAAATTGTACAAAAAAAACTTCTTTAAAACCGGGATGATATTGCTAAAAACATTAATAAATTAATTAAAGTTTAAAGACAGTAACTCACACAAAGTATTTAATTGAGTGAGAGTGTGGGAGCAAGTGAAAGAAGTTAAATGGAGGGATAAAAAATATAAAAATTGCAATAATAACAACAACAATTTGCAGAGTTATAGTACAAAAAAAAATATTTTTTTTTTTTCAAAATTTCAATACTTCTTCATTCACATCATCAATAATATATGATGACGTTTAATTATTTGCTATTTCTTTTATTGTATACCAATGAAAGGAAGGTGGCTGATAATTAAGAATTTTACCAGAAAACCACCTAAATTTCATTACACGTTTTTTATCTATTTCCATTATTAACCAACCACAACCATTATTTTCTTATCGTTTTAACACAAGCACTTATTTTTTTCCATTTGTCAGTCAAACAAAACTACGGCGAAGAAAATTTTGTCTTACTTTTTTCGTGGTATAAATTTCATGCACCAAAATTATTAAATTGCTTTTTTATTTTAGTTTTATTCTTTTATATCATTACGGCATAATATGTTTGAATTTCAGTCGTATATCCACACAATTCTTACATATAATTTTCACTCAAAATTTGTAAGGTTTTTTATAAGAAAAATTCACTTTTTTCTATAAGCAAAATGGCGAGAAAAGGAATTTCCAATTCCAGCGTTTACAACTTTTTTTTTCTTTTCTACACCACACACACCGAAAAAATACGAATTTTCAAAGGCGTTTTACTACCCGTTAAACTTAACCGATTTTTATTATTTTTGCAGTAAAAAATTCGGAAAAATTGAAATTTTCAGATGGTGTAATTTTTAGGAAAATCGGTGAGGTTTAAGACCATGTAAAGGGGTATCAAAATTTTCTTAGAATTTACCAAATGCGTCGTGTTGGACTAAAATGAGCGAGCAAATGACCCGAATGTGGCTCAGCTGATTTACCGCGCGCCAAACAGGCATCTTTAAATGGTGTCAATGTGTGATAAAAAACGCCTAAATAAAGAGATAAAAAACTTTTGTTATTCAAACTGTAACAAAAGTTAAATAGCTAGTTTAGGCATATGTCTTTTAAAAACTATTATAATTGTAAATTTATAGTTATTAACTATATAAAAGCTTATTTAGTAACAAATAAACAGTTTAATTTTTCATTTCGTAGCGTTTTTTAAACAACCCTCTTATTTTCTAAAAATCGTTAAAAAGTCAATATTGTTTTTTTGTTTTCATTGCCTTGCACTGACATTTATCATTTGACGTTTTGTTGTCTTATCAGTGTTGCGTTTTTTAAGCAAAATATTGCCAGACTTACAGACTCTATGACAACAATTTTTTAAAAATTTAGTCAAATACACCAAAATGTATTATTATTTGTGTTTTTTTGCAATAAACCTCCTAGTACATTGTTTATTTTCATGTTTTTAATTAAAATTATTTGATTTATTTAGCTAAAAAATAGATCGAATGGTTTTTTGTTTACATGTAATGAACACCGCCTTTAATTTGATGTAAACAGAGTTGTTATTCACGTTAAAAGTTGTTGCATGGGGAAATTGTTGGTACTATTTTGCAAAAAACGCTTAATTTCAACAAGTTAATAAATAAATATTTTATTAATTTTAAGATATTTATATGATACAAATTAATAAAATAAATAGTATAAAAATATTATATTTTATATGTGAAGAGAATATTTAACTCTGTTTCTGTTTGTATTAGTTTTCAATGAAACTTTTAGCAAATTTGTACTAGTTTTATTTTAACTCGAAAATTTTGCTAACGAATTGCTGAGGATTCGATGCATTTGCATTTTCATTACCAGTTAAACGTACCCATTCATAAATTTTTATAAAAATAGAGTTAGAAATCGATTTTGTTGTATCAATTTATCGAGGAGTCGATGGATTTTGTAGATAGCCTTTTCATTACCAGTTTGCCACACTCATCAGTTTTACCAAAATTGAGTTAGAAATCGATTAAATATGATTGAAGTGTTCTTTTCAAAGTCATAAACCTCGATTTTGGTATTGATAGCTCTCTTTAAAATTAAAATGTTTGCCTGCTCCCTCTTAGTTCAGGAGTTATAGGACTTTAAAATATAACCCCCATGTATACTTGACAAATATTTATCATAATAATAAATGACATTTGTTGTCAAGACAAAGTAGTCTGTGCAAAAGAACTAACAATTTTAAATGGCGACTATATCTAAACATTTTTTATCTTGAGTAACATTTTGATGTTTATCATGACAAAAATGTATTCGGTATAGACAGGCGGTTATATTTAAACAATATTGGCAATAAATTGATTTACCATGTAATTGGCACTACTAGTGTTAAATAGTTAATCATTGTTTTAAACAACCCTGTCTTTGTTTGTTTTGACATTTCATAAAAAATTGTGCACAAACAATTTACAGAACAGGAAATTTTTTGCAAAAAAATATAGATATTGAATTATTTATAAAAAATAAAATTGAATTTTCATCACAACGGATTGCAGCACTATCGAAAATATGAAGCCAACACTTGCCGCTGATGAAATGTTTCCCGAAGGTGCCGGCTATATGGACATGGAGGAGGTGAGTTTTAATCAACGATTATGGGGGGACAATTTGTTGTAGAAATTTCTAGGATATATATAAAATTAGTATTTCTTTAAAAATTAATAAGCTGAGTAAGTTTTTAATATAATAAAAGCTAAAATTTAGTGGAAATCATAACATTTTTAAGCTGGCACTACATTTTATAGGTAAATTACTGTTAGAATGATTTTGTTGTTTTTGTAACAAGTCTATCATTGGCCGAGTTCGAATAGGAGTCATTCCCGATCGAACTTAAAATTGTAGTGGGAACTTGAGAATGATTTCCGCCAGCGGGTTAAGTTAGCTAATGACCTTCATAAGAATGAAACTGTTTTTCTTACCTTAATCGTAAGATTTTAATGTAGGAATATCTTCCTTGACACTGCGTTGGAATGCAACGGCATCTTGTAGCAATATTGTGTTGGTTTGATAGTTATTGTTAGAAAACTGAGCAGATTTATTTTTCAGAACAAATATTGATTCCAATTAGAGCTATTAAAGTATAATTCAACTAATGACGATGTTGCGGAACTCTCAGATTTCTACAGAGAAAGTAAAAAGATCGCCTAATGTCAATAATTTACAGAATTTTCAAAATTTCTTCGCTCAAACGCCATTATACTAATATAATTCAATAATTTAGAAAATCTACAGCAGACCAGATACACTTATATGTATATCTTTTGGACATGTTTTGTGAACTTATCGTATATATGCTGGTTTTCTATTATAAAATTTAAAAATGTAACATTATTTTACAGTCCGGTGGTTCCTCGGCTATTCTAATGGATTTGGCCAGCAATGAAAAGCATGTTCATGCCGATTTCTACAATGATTTTGATGATCTCTTCGATGATGGCGATGATGATATTTTAAATCTCACCACTGATAATAATTCATAAATAAATTACAAAAACCGAAACTAGTTGTTGTTTTTCATACATTATATTTTTCTTTTCTTTGTTTTTTTTTTATTTTTTTCTTTCTTACTTATATTACACAAGAATGTTTTCAGGCTAAATTATGGATAGTTTTTTTTTCCTTTTTTTATACACAATTATAAAATTATTTAATTAAAAATGAAAACAAAATAATAAACTTAAGCAAGACTAGCACCTTTACAATAATAAAAAACAAATACGGTGACAACATAATTTGGGGAAAGCAAAAAGGAATTTAATAATTAACTAAAATGTATTAGCGAGATTTAAATAATAATTAACTACAAAAAGGTTTACATAAATATTGCATTTCTTTACTTTAAGGGTTTAGGTTTGTTTAATATAAAAGAAATTAAATGGTGTTATACAAAAAAACAGTGATAAGTCCAAGGCTTCTTTTGTTTATACTTAAATTACTAATGTTTTTTTTACTACTTTTTTTGTATTGTTTTTAATTATTTTAAATTTAGTAGTACGTTAAGATTGAATGTGGGAATTTTTGAAGATTCATTTAAATTTTCTTGATTTTTGCCAAAAATTTTGTGTGGGTGAGAGTTGTGTTTGTGGTTTATGATAAATATTGTTTCCATTTTCATATGTGTGATTTATTTATTTGTTTGTTTTGTTTTTATAGATAAAGAGCACGTTTAATTAAGGAATTAATTTTAAAAAATACGTTAAAAACTTAAAAACTAAAACAAAAATTTAACCATCTAAAGGAGGCCCTAAATAAACCATAGAAACCTCCGTATTACCATAAACAGCTGATACCGTGGGATAAAGTTTTTTATCCGGTAAACCTAAAATATAAAACAAAAGGGTAAGTTATAATTAATTAGTAAAATGAAATAAAAAGAAAAAAAAAGAACACTCACCTCTAAATGCAACGCCTAAAAATTCATAATTTTTTTCAAACGATAATGTATTATCATCGCAGTCTAATATAACGCGTATTCTTTCGCCCACCTATTTAATTAGAAAATAATATTTTTATTTATTTTTTCTTTTTAATTATATTTATATTAAACATACCTGATATTTGGGAGCATTATTTAACAATGGATAGCTGCCTTGTACATCACCATTGTGTAATAAATGATTTTCTACTAAATTCCAACCCCAGCTTTGAGCGTCTGATCCCAATAAGGCCACATAACCATGACACTGTAATGCTGCTTCTTTCGTTGATATACCAACAACAGCCACTGTACCCAATGGTCCCTCCCATATCACCTCCCAGGTATGACGTCCTTGACGAAAACCTATTTTACCTCTAGCTGCATCTGTACTTTGAGCAACGGGATTTCTAAGGTAAATAAAGAAAACAATTATTAAATATTGAGTAATGTTTCAAACATAAATCTAAAATGTTTTAACTCTTAAATAATTTATTCATTTCCACATTCAGTTAGTTTATTCCATTGGAAATTGTAGATTCAAGAAATTTCATATGAAACAGTCTTTTTTTTTGGTAAAAAAGTAGTCAGTTTTATATAGATGTTTTAAAATAGTTGCTTTATTCAGAAAGAATAGAACAATTTGAATTTAATGAGGAAAAGGCGATGATTCTGAGTAAAGAAATATAATTTTTAAAGCTCTCTCTAAATTTAGGAATTATTTAAGTCCTACGTTTTGAAATACGATTGTTAGTATTTTCAGTATTAAACAAAATTATCTGAAGAACATTTTTATCGGTCATTATAAAGTCTGGGCGGTTACTAAGTAACTCAATCCAAAAACGTAAATATTCAAAAATGAGAGGTAAATACATTGTAATTCGAAAAGATTAACTTTCGAATCGAATTAGGGAGTAAACCTCCTTGAATTCTTTCAGTTTAATACATAATATTATCAATCTTCTTGAGAGCCAAAGTAAAACAATTTAGTGACATAGAGCTACTTGAGAGTTTAAATCCAGCAAAGCCCCAGTTCAACATTATATTAAAAGTAATATTTCCTTAGTCCACTTCATCTCTCCAACTTACCTATGTAACGTAAAACCATTTGGTTTAATATATACATTCCTCGAGCAATCATTTGGATTCCAGGCATGATAAAATGCTCTCAATTTCATTTTATATGTGGGCACCGATGAAAGTAAATCTGATTTTAAAGCCTCTTCGGGTAGTTTACGTATGCAGTAGGTACGCCATACATCACTGTTCTCATCGTCCAGGAAATTCTTCCAACTTCGACACACCAACGAACAATTCCTAAGATCACGCAAATCCAAATATGAGAATATCACTTCCAACACATTGTAATTAATCATTGAAGCTATTAAGTCAACCATGATGATGTTGCTGTTGATGAATTTTTGCTTTTTTATATTTTACGGCTTAAATGTTAAAGATGACGTTAGCGAGACTAACAAAAGCAGCAGCAGTAGCAGGCAGCAGCACCACTACTAAAAATAACAACAGCTAGCAGCGGCGGCTGTAATGATGACAGGTTGTCTTCTGCTTAAAAACAACACAACCTCTTCTGTTGCACTTGAACACGAAATTCCTTTGTAAGACGACAATTCAATACATCACAACACAATGGCTTCAAGTGATTTTTTTTTTATTTGGATTTTTGTTCCTTTTTTTTATTTATAATTACTGACGTCTACCCCCTTTTTACTACAAACTCTTTTATTTTCCTTTGATTTTAACCAAACACAACAGCAGTAATTTGGGGGTGGGTTCAGTGGCCGTTGGTCTCCACAAACAATCTAATATTTTACTAATATAGTCGAACGTTTAGATGGTTAATGTGTGAATTTAATATTAATTTGTTTTTAATATTTATTCACAAAATATTTTTTTTTCTCGGAAAAAAATTTATGTAAATATTTTGTAAAATATTAAATCGGCAAAACGTGTCTCATGAGTAGCAGAGTTCTTAACTAAATGAAAATCAATGACAGCTTTGACAGTTTCTGGCAACAGGGTGATTCACATGTGATGAAAATATTTGAACTACTCTGTGTTGGGGAAGTTAAGCAAAAGAGCCGTTAAATTATGGGTTTTTCAAAAATTAATGATTAAAAGCTAAAATTGAAGTTCTGTAATACTTATGAAATAGTTTAAACAAAGATTTCGACTTCAAGGTCTTTATATAGAAATACTTTAGCTTCATTTAGTCTTTATATTGGGGATTTATATTAAAAATGGTGTTTCTTCTGGACGCGTTTTTGGTTTTTAATAACTTATATGTCATTTTGAAGGGTACAAATCTGTAATTTATTATTCTTATTGAACATTATACAGCAAAGTTTTTTTTTGCTTTGAAAATGTCGACTTTTGAGCCAACAAAGAGTCATAGGCGGGAAGTTTTGCTTTACTTCTTTAATTTGAAAAAAAAAATTTTTTCTGTGCACAATTTTTTGCTTCACAATTCAAATAAAGATGCCTTTGTTTTGTATTTTTCGTGTATTTATTGTTTAGTTTATTTTTTTATAAACTAAATATTTTTTTTAATTTTCCACATCCTCAACCTTTACTGCATCATCCCTATCAACCTTTTCAGTTGCCTCCAGTTCCTCCTTAATGTTCTTTTCAGCATCTCTTTGGATTTTCTGCTCAAATATTATGGCTCTAGCCCTACATTCCTGTTGATAGTATTTGTTCAAGATAATCGAAAAATAATAAATGATTTCTACAGCCGAAACCATGCTCATGCCCACAAATAAACTAAAAGCACTGCCTAAATTAGCTAAAAAATGTCATAATTAATAACAATAAACAAATTACAAAAGAAAATCTTTAAATACTTACAAACCAAGGTCACCGTATTGGATAAAAGATCATGACGTACACGGCGATAAACTTGAGAATTCATATAGATGTGAACCACACTATAGTCCTTTTTAATGCCATCACTAAAATGGAAGATATAGAGATGTTTTGGTGGTAGCAGGTTTTAATAATCCACTTACTAAAATGTATCTATGGTGGGAGTATTCAATTGCAATGGAGCACTGGTAACTTGAACATCATATTCAATTTTCTCACAGCTTCTATAACAGGCACACTGAGTTTTTTTATAACGTCCAATAACAGCAGCTTAAAAATTAAAAAAATGATACTTTACACTGCTCCCATTTCTTCTCCATATAACTTACCAAAGTTATCCACCAAACATGGAATATCCTTATACGAACATACACGATCATCGGTCTTGCTGCTAAAGAAAAAATATGTATAACAACCGCACAATTGCAACATTAATTCAACGCGACAATTCAGCTCACAATTGGCCCCAACATACGAACGAAAGAATGCCAAATGTCTTTCGTAGGGAAAGACGCATTGCCGATTTTCAAAAGCGAGATTTTTAACAGCTTGCGAGCAAAAAGTTTGTGTGGGTCGTACCGTCATGAAGACTTCTTCGTTAAGGGGTACAAATTTAATAATAGAATGAGCACTGGGAAAGGCATTCGTTTCCTGTATCAATACCTTGAAACCATGTGAATAGGAATGCAGGCGATCGAAGATGCTATCGTTGTAGTAGAGCATCAGCGAGAGACCATTGCGCAGTCCCGAGTGGGCAAAACGATTGGTGAAGTTTAGACTTTGGGAAAAGAGGAAAATTTCTTATATTTAAGTCCTTGTACTAAATAATTGTTTTATTTTAATACTCACACGGATTGATTTAAATTAAACGAACAACAATAACCACTAAACGTATGAGCAATTTGAAATAACTCTCCACAGGGTACAATTTCATCCTTATAACGACATTTAAACATTAAATCACTGCAACTCCAACTAAACTTTTGCACAAACTGCAAAATACTTAAATTATTCAAAACCAATACTTCCTCGAACAAATTCAGTTCTTTTGGGGAATACTTAACGCCATCGTACAAAAAACCATAATTAGCATCCAAAAGATCTAAAATATCGGGGACTGAAGTGAAGTTGGGTAAAATTCTGAAACAGAAACAATAAAATAAAAGTAATATATAAAAAATTTAACAAAAACTTACAAAGTTTCCAAGAACTCTTTAGATTTCTGCATATTATACATGACTTCCGGACAAATGGTGGTGGGAGGAAATATTAGACTTGAAATGGGAGCATGATCATTTTCCACATTCATGCGTGTG
The DNA here is from genome assembly GCF_958450345.1 of Calliphora vicina. Lineage (NCBI taxonomy): Eukaryota > Metazoa > Arthropoda > Insecta > Diptera > Calliphoridae > Calliphora > Calliphora vicina. The sequence continues at coordinate 21,873,552 of NC_088784.1, read as the reverse complement.
GGATTACTGCGATAGTCCACATAAAAGGTAACCACCATAACAACAGCACATATAAACATCAGCAAGGTTATTAACATCCATATGAATCTAAATGAACCAATTTTGTCTTATTACACATTTCAATTTAAGTAAGATACAAAATTCCACCTTATATATTTATTAGTTTCCTTATCTTTGGTATACTTCAAACCATGTATACTGGTGGTATCACAAAAGGCATACCAGGTGCGCCTGATGGCTCCTCTTAAGGCTGATATAGATTCATCTATATCTTCTGGCTGCAATTCGGCATGACCCATGTTTTCTTCAGCTGTTAATTAATACTAATAAGTAGTTCACTATAAACTGTTGTTAAGAATAATAATTCAATTATTCTGTTTCCAAACCTTTTTATAGCTACCAAATTCTCTCAAACACTTTTAATTAAGTGTGCGATAATAAAAACATCCTATTTTTCTGTTCATCTTGACAACCCTTAATTAAATTCATATTAACTGTTGTTTTGTGTCAGTGGTGTTTTTTTGTGTAGCCTACTTTAAGGCTGTTATTATTAATGTTAATTTGGTTGGGTGTTTTGGTCTTTAATACATGTGTGTGTGTGTTAGTTGTTGTTGGTTGTTTTAGTATTTGAGTTTATGTGAGAGGTTAACAACTGCCGAAATAGCTCAGTTGGGAGAGCGTTAGACTGAAGATCTAAAGGTCCCCGGTTCGATCCCGGGTTTCGGCATTCAATTTTTTTTGTTATATTATTTTTTTTTAGTCTAAAAATTAAGAAATTATTTAAAGAAAATATTTGAAAGTGGGAAAATAGGGAAATTTATATTGAAAATGCTCAATAATAGTAAGATTTTACATTTTAGTAAATTATTTTATAGATTAAAAGATTATTTTTTATATTCTCTATAATGGGAGTCATTAGGACACTCCCGTGTAATACTCCATAAGGAATCTACTATCATATGTTCAGCCCAGAGACCTTGGTATCTGTGTAGGTTAGGTTAATAGCCAGCCGCATAGTATATACAGGAAAAAGAGCTACACACTAGAAGAGGGCCAGATAGAGATGAAGAGAGAAGGGGAAAGTCAAATAGAATAAGGAGTAGAAGAAATGAAGAGGATACTAGGTCATTTGACGGTCACTCCGTGGAGATTGTCTGGCTTGAGTTGTGATGCAGTTTTTGTTTCCAGCCGGGGTATGCTTAGTCTGTCCAGGTTCTTCAAAGGTCTGCTTCCTTTGAAATGTTTACCACAGAGCTGTCTTGGATCTTTGGAATATGTTTGTTAATGGGTGAAACTTCTAATAGAGAATCCGACGAGATAAATACTTCGGCTCTCGGTCGGATAATGACTAATTATTTGTGAATACTGTCTATGGATGCAATCCGAGGAGATAAATTCTTCAGCTCTCGTCGGTTAACTACAACTTATTGACTATACTAGTTAATGAGTACAATCCGACGAGATAAATGCTTCGGCTCTCGGTCGGCTAATGACTAATTATTCGTAAATACAGCTTATGGATGCAACCCGAGGAGATAAATTCTTCAGCTCTCATCGGCTAACTACAAATTATTCGTAAATGACTAGCTAATGAGTACAATCCGACGAGATAAATGCTTCGGCTCTCGGTCGGCTAACGACTAATTATTCGTAAATACAGCTTATGGATGCAATCCGAAAAGATAAATTCTTCAGCTCTCATCGGCTAACTATAACTTATTGGCTATGACTAGCTAATGAATACGATCCGATGAGATAAATGCTTCGGCTCTCAGTCGGCTAACTACGGATTTTAACTACGGTATTAATACGAAGTAAGATCTCGTCTAATTATGCTTTGTTACCCGGGCGCAAAGTATAAGTAGATCGGAACTTCAATTCTCGCCCCCTGTTCCTGTTTTCTTAGATGTCTTATATTAGAATTCACATATACTGTTTGGGAATTATTGACAACAAATTAGAATTCATATAAACTGTTTAGGAATTATTGACAATAATATACTAATACATATTGTATTAGTATTAATTATGTTATTTTGATGTATTGACTTTTGTAACTGCACGTTACAGAGTAATCAATTGCTAGTCAAGTCTCCTCGCATGGTTGCCAAATATGCAGTGTCCGGTTATCACAGCCACTACATCGCTTAATTATGAGCGTTTCTGGCCAAGTTCACCCCTGTTCAGTTGGGGCCATATAATTTTGGTAATCGTACAAGTGGGTTCACATCCGCATCTTGTCTGAGGGAGTTCATAGTAAAAGTTAATAATTTGCTGCTTGCAATTAGATAACGAAATCCCGCATAGTCTATCAGCAACACAGTTGCCCAAAGTATCTCCGTATCCACGTACCCACAAGGATGCCCTGTATTTCTGGACTATGTTCGATGTTAAGTACATACCTGTCAGTGATTTTATTGCCGGTTGACTATCACTATATATACGAATATCCCTTTGTCTAGTGCCTTTCACCATACAGAGACTTTATAGAATAATATAGGTATCAAATAGGCTTTCCTGCAGACATACATGGCCGTCAAGGCTTTGGATGTTCTTGCTAGGGTATTGAGTTTCCAGGATAGTTTACTATCCATGATAAAACACACAATTATTTTGCGCTATCCAATAGCTAGCCTACTGACTACATAGCACATTTTTAAAGCTGATTAACGGCCATTTTCACAATGTACGATTAAAAGTTAACGTGAACTTTAACCGCAAGTTAGGCTAATATGAATTTCACAATGTACGATTAATTCTTAACTGACACTATTTAACAACAAAGTTGCTGTTAAATATAACCGAATAAATTTCGCCGGTTAGCATCTTAATTGTAAGAAATATAATAAAAGAACATGGAAAAACATTTATATTTTTGTAATATTTATAATTTTTAAAAGTGTAAAGCGAAGAAAAGTAAATTTTGCACGGGGTGATCCATATACCACCCGGATATTGCACTTACAAACCAAACAACAAATGTGCACTTTTCCTTGTTGGTTTTCAGTAATTGTTGTTCAGTTTGTTCTGTAAACTTTACAGCTAGGTACCTTAATATTTTTGAGTTTTATACGTTTTTTTATTATACCACTAAGAAAACACAAATTATTATTTTTTATGCCGTCTTTTAGACAATTTTTTATATTTCAATCTTTCACTATTTTTCGTAAACAAATGTATGCATTATTGCCATACTTTCTACTGAATGCTTTGGTTAAGTAATCAAATGATGGTGAAACGTAAATCGGTAACCGTTGGTTAAATGGTCCCCTTTAAACAAACCGACAGTTAGTTAATTTTCCGGTTAAAATGAAATAATCGTACATTGTGAAAATGGCCGTAATAGGTGTTCAACTAATTCCTCGTAATTTTTCGACTTCTGATTTCCTAAGAAATTTTTCAGAAACGGCAATAAAATATTTCCAAGATGCTGATTCTAAATCATTCATTGAATGTATGAAATCGTTGTCTTTTATTCGAAGTTCTTGAAAGAAAGTCAAAACATGGACTAGTTTTATCTGCTTCATACTGCTTCAATAGTCTTAATTTCAAGTGTTCTAAGAATTTTGGATTGTGCCCTCTGTATAAGATCTATACTGGTATTGCTTGCTGTCCCGCATAATTGGATTCCGTATGTCCAAATTGGTTTTAAGACTGTCTTATACAGGATGACTTTGCAGTTAAGGCTTAGTTTCGATTGGTGGTGGATTAGCCAGCGTAAATTAGAAGCTTTTAGTTTCATGTGGAGCCGCTTGGCTTCTATGTGCCGACGCCAAGTAATACGTCTATCTAAATGAATGCCAAGGTATGTGACGTGGTCAGATTGTGGGATGTTCACACTGTTTAGTGTCACTGGTGGACAATTTCCTCTCCTAAGTGAAAACGTTATGTGCTTGCTTTTGATTTCGTTCACTTGTATTCTACAATTTTTTAACCACGTCTCCACGTGCCTGAGATAATTATCAAGGTTTCTAGATGCTACATTTAAGTCCACATGAGAACTAAGAATTGCAGTGTCTCGTGAGATGTTACACTACACATGAAACCGTAATAATGAAGTGGTTGGGAAGTTTTGCCTCACCCGTTTTATAGTCCAGACCGTGCCCTATCCGACTACCATTTGTTTCGATCGATGCAGAACGAACTCTCTTGGAACAGAGTATCCGATATTGGCTTGATTCGTTCTTGGCCTTAAAATATGACCAGTTCATTTAGCTCGGAATCCATATGTTGACAGAAAGATGGGTAAAGGTCATAAATTTATATTGTACAAATGTTACAAGCTAAAGATTTGAAAAAATCTCGCACTTTTGTTCCTTCGAGAAAACTTCCAACATTTCTGTGTCCGACAAATCTGAAAGATGTTGATTCAGACAAAGATCGACCAGGCCAACCAAAAAAGTTTGAAAATCAAGAATTGGAGGCATTACTCCATGAAGATTGCTACTCAAGCAGCAATTTCAAAACGTTTACGAGCAGCAGGATTAATTAAAAACAGGAGAATTAGATACCATACGAATTGAAGTCGAGAGACCTTGAAAGACGATTTTGCATGTCCGAAACGATGCTTGAACGCTATAAAAGTTTTTTTTTGCCCGAATCGTTACTTGGGATGAAAAATGGATCCATTACAATAACCCGTATATGAAGCCCGGACAACAAACCGAATCGACAACAAATATCCATGACGCTAAGGAAATTCTCTGTATTTGGTGGGTGAAAAAGGGTCCTAGAGCTCCTGAAATCTGACCAGACCATCACGATAAGCACTACAAATGTCTCTTTCTTTTTTCATTAAAATTCTCAAGGTTAGTTTCAACAGGTATTTAAAAGATCTATCGTGATTGAAACCCCTTCGTCAGTTAATGCAGGGTCAATAAAGAAAAAAATCAAAACAAAACAATAGATAATTGACTTTATCAAAACAACTACGTCATATTATTGAGATATTGTTCAAAGTAAGGATTTACAGCCTGCAACTCTCATCGTATCAATATGGTCAAGGCAAAAAGATAACCAACAATATGGGAAATCAAATCAAAACACTAAGAACTCAATAACAATTACCATTGACAAGTAAAACCCACAATATAGAAATGCTTATCTCTAACTAACTAGATAGTAATAATAATAGAATTTATTATAAAAACCCCAACAAAACAATGAAACGACTTTAATTTCTCTTTAACAATTGCAAAGTAAAGATGTTTAAAATATTTAAAAGTTTAATAACACTATTACACTTAGCCATATTCCTGCAATGCAGTGCAGCTCAGCATAATCCTCATTGGTGGAATAACCGCAATACCATAGTCCATCTATTCGAATGGAAATGGCTGGATATAGCCCGGGAATGTGAAGAGTTTTTGGCGCCTAGAGGTTATGCGGGCGTACAAGTGTCGCCGGTGACGGAAAATGTTATTGTGGCAAATCGTCCCTGGTGGGAACGTTATCAACCGATCTCCTATAAATTACTAACACGTTCGGGTACGGAACAAGAATTTTCGGAAATGTGTCGTCGTTGCAATAATGTGGGCATACGTATTTATGTGGATGTTCTTCTAAATCATATGGCTGCCGATCAATATCAAATGGCTGTGGGCACGGCTGGCTCTATAGCTGATCCGGCTGCGAAATCTTTCCCTTCAGTACCCTATACTGAATTAGATTTTCATGCCACTTGTGAGATTTGGGATTGGAATGATCGTTATCAGGTGCAAAATTGTGAGCTGGTGGGTTTGAAAGATTTGGATCAGAGCAATGAATGGGTTAGAGATTGTTTGGTAGAGTTTTTGGATCATTTGGTGGAGTTGGGTGTAGCTGGATTCCGTGTGGATGCAGCCAAACATATGAAGGCTTCAGATTTGGAAGTGAGTAAAGAATAATGAAAGATATAGAGGGAAATATTATTTCTTATTGCTGTTTTTCTAGATAATCTACAAACGTGTTCGTGATTTAAATGTTGATCATGGCTTTGAGCCCAATTCCCGCCCCTTTATCTATCAGGAAGTTATTGATCATGGCCATGAAACTGTTAGCAAATATGAATACAATCTATTGGGTGCTGTTACAGAGTTTCAATTCTCCGAGGAAATTGGTAGAGCATTCCGTGGCAATAATCAATTGAAATGGCTAAGGAACTGGGGTCCTCAGTGGGGTTTCCTGCCCAGTGATCACGCTTTAGTATTTGTGGACAATCATGATAATCAGCGTGATGGCGGCCAGGTTTTAACCTATAAAAATTCTAAACAATACAAAATGGCCACTGCTTTTGCATTGGCTTATCCTTATGGCATAACACGCATTATGTCTTCCTTCGATTTTACAGATCGTGATCAGCCACCACCACATACAAATGAACAAGAGATTCTATCTCCAGAATTTGATGAGTTAACGGGAGCTTGTCTTAATGGCTGGATTTGTGAACATAGATGGCGCCAAATCTATAATATGATTGAGTTTAAAAATGTTGTGGGTCCAGCGGGCATAAATGACTGGTGGGATAATGGTGATAATCAGATTGCCTTTTGTCGTGGTGATCGTGGTTTTGTGGCTTTCAATGGCCAGCAATATGATTTGAGGCAACGTTTAATGACCTGTTTGGAGCCGGGTTTATATTGTGATGTTATTACGGGCTCTAAAATCAATGGCAAATGTACGGGCAAGACAATTGAAGTGGAGTTGTGGGGTTATGCTGACATTTTTATTGGTTGGCAAGAAGAGGATGGTGTGGTGGCTATACATAGAGAGTCTAAATTGTAAATAAAACTCGATTGTTTAAATTTTCAAAAATACAATAAATTTGTTTGGATTTGTTTTTATTGAAAAAGTTTGTTTGCATTATTTTTTTTTTTAATTTTGGGGGGTTTTAACATCAATTATTAGTTTACAATTTTTTGGGGGGTGGGGGATTTTAATAAAAACTGTTTTAAATTTTTTTAATAAAGTAAGAATATATGCTGGGTTTTTTAAAGGATTAAAAAATATAAAAAGTGAGAAAATTTCTTAAAATTATTAAAAAATGTATGAAATCTAAAAATGAAAAATCATTTTATTTTATATATAAATTGTAAATAATGTTATTTGTTGCTTTTTAATAAAAAATTTTCATAAAAAAAATTATTTTTTAAATTTTATACAAAAATGTTAAAACATTTTAGGATATCGTTTTAAAAACCGCTTTTTATCTTGTAAATCAATACTTTTAAAGCAAACTCTTGTTAAAATTAACAAATTTCTAATCATTTTTCTATAACTCAAACTATATAAACAAAGTTACTGTATTTGCTACTATTAATGCAACCCTGCTTATGTAAACAATACTTAAAAATCATCCCTGTTAACATAAGAAAAACCCAGCAAACATATTTATTAACAATTTTAATATATTGTAGTTTGGAATCTGTGTTAAGCTTGGTTTATAAAATTCTATGTATTTATGTGAGTGTTTTTTCTTTAGTACAATTAAAATAGTTTTAATATTTTTATAATAAATATAATATATATGTTTTCTTTAAACTTTCTTAATAATTAATAAATATTTTTTTATATATGTATTAAATCCTCTCCCATACAAAAAAACAACATTTCAGTTACATTTTCTTAGTTAATATGAATTAATTTATAAAATATATTGTTATTGTTAGTTTTAATAAATAATTTATGGCTGTTGTTGTTAAAAATCCTTAGCAAAAACTGCAAATAGAAAAAGTTTTTTTTGTTTGAAAGTTTTGAAAATTAGTTTTAAATTAGTTTTTTATAAAATTCTATAGATTTTTACAAAAAGAAAGTAAGCCAAACCACATATTTTCACCATTGCAAAGAGTACTACAAATTAAAAAATGAAAACGAAATTAGCAAATTATAAGAAAAAAAAACTTTTTCTACTTGCATTCTGTTTTAACAAAGAAACATAAATGGAAATCATAATTTTATTGTTTAAATGTAGTATAGTGTTTTGTTTTAAAATGAAATTAAAAAAAATTAAATTATTTAAGAACACAAATAATATTTATTGAATATTTTATGTCCTCCAACACTGAATTGGGATTTTGTGATCAGTTCCAAAACATAATGTCAAAAAGGTGTTAGAGCAAAAGCAATTTCTTCCACTTCCAAGTAAATAATGTTGAAATTGGAAAAAATATTTGTTTTTAATTTTTTAGAATAAAGCTAGTTTAGTTTCTAGCCAAAATAAAGGCTTTCAAGCTCTTTCGATATGATTAAACATGATTTTTATTTAAACAAATGAATTAAAATTGTGAAAACTTCCATTTAACCTCAATTTGTTCTTAAATATTGCCAACTGCCAATATATACGAACAAATGAAGTAAACTCTGCTAGACAGTTGTTATTGTTTTTCTTATTGAACCGTTAGTTTGTTTATTATTGCTTTTCCCTGTGCTCAGGCTTTTTGTATTGTTTGTTTATTATTGTTTCTCTTATAGTGTTTGTGTGTGTGTGTGTTGGTTTGTTTATTATTGCATTTCCCTGTGCTCAGGCTTTTTGTAAACAAACATGGCGGTTCTTTGTTTTTATTATGTGTTGTTGGTTTATTATTGTTTCTCTATTAGTGTTTGTGTGAGTATTGTTGGTTTGTTTATTATTGTTTCTCTTATAGGTTTGTTTTTGTTTTTGCTTTGTGTTGAAGGACATTTTAATGTCGGCTTAGCCGAATTATATTACTTTGTTTAGATGTTATTGTTATAAAAAAAGCTATAAATATAATTTAACAAGCCAAATTAACTACTATTATTTATATAAATATTATAATTAAATTTATAAAGATATGTTCTATATATAAATTATTCTTTTCTTTTTTTATACATATTTAAATAACATTTACATATATAATTTAATAAAAAGTACGGCCCCTTGACCAGCTTAAAAAACTTCATTTTATATTAGTTCACTTAGTAAAATATTTGGATTTTATTTTTTTTAGTAAATATTTCTTTTTTAAATAACAGGAACCATTTAAGACATTTACATTTAAAGGGGAAATTAATAAGTTATTTAATTATATAATTTTTTTAATATTAGACACTTAATTGTAAAAAAAATATTAAAAACTTTAACATTTATCAGGTAATTGTTTTGTTTTATTTAAATATTTTTTTTTTAATTTTATTTAAAATTTGAATTTGAATGTTTTATTTTGTTGCTTTTAGTTTTTTTTATAAGTTTGTTGTAAAAGTTGGATTTTAAAGGGCTACAGACTTTTGGGGTTATTAAAATTATTTTGTTGGGTTTTTATTTGATTTGATTTGTTTTGCTTTGATTTTAATTTATTTTTTTTTATTAAAAAACACTGAGAGATTGTCAAAAAAGTTTGTGTTATGAAGTGCTCCTTATTTTTTCTTTTTTTTGTAATAAATATTTTTTTTAAAAAAAATGTTGCATAAATTTGTTTAATTTTTTTTAAATATTATTTTTGATTTCCACTTCAGTTTGGTTTACAAATTCCATATTTTGTGTTACAGTATTGGTCAGCTAATTAGCATAAAAAATAAGTAATATTTTTTGAAAAATTATTCGTTCAAATTTATTTTAAGGACCCCTTGCTTACTTTAAACTTTATTTGAAAAAAAAATATTTGAAATGAAATTTAAACATGTTTAAATTTCCATCAGTGCTGTTATAATTTAAAAAATCTAAAATTTCAAATAAAAAATTATTAAAATAACACCGGAAAACACTGATTCTGCTACACGATTCAATCGTTATATAGAAAATTAAGAAGTTTGGACACCTGTATAATTAACCATGTCATGATCATACAATTTATATAGGGTGTGCTACTATTGTTTATGGTACTTAGGTGACCAACACTGTCCCTATTAAATACATCAAATATTTGTTATTTAAACTAATCATGGTTTTCTTAAAAACTAATAAAAGCAGTTGTAAGATATATTAAGGGAGTTCTAGGTGTCACAAAACATTGATTTGAAAAGTTTTACTTTAAACATTAAGATTTAATAACATTTAAAAAACATCTTAAAATAAATGGAAAAACACTTAATAAAGGGGATATTATTTAAATAAAAACTAAGACTTAGATTGCTAAGAAACGTATAATTAATTGTTAATGTTCACACTAAGTATGCTTCTTAGTTGACCAACACTGTGAATATGGAAAAATTTAAGATTGATTGAGGGAAAACATTTACAAATATTGTAAAAAATGTTTTTTTTTGGTTTTAGGTATTTATACGTAAATGTATATTTGTTTGGAAAAATTATTGTATTTATTATCAAATGGTTTGTGGGGTTATGCAATCATAAGATGGCGCTTGTTTAAATATTAAATAATGAAAAGAAAACACAATTTTAGTTTCAGTTTAATTTCTACTACTAAAATTTCCAACTCTGTCATTTATGTAAATCAAGAACAGAGTTGGATATTTTAGTAGTTTTACTGCAATTTGCAACTCTGTCATTTATTTAAATCAACAACAGAGTTGGTTATTTTAGTACATTCCCTGTTTCTTCTCATCTACCTAACAAATTGTATTTTCTTTATATATTTTATTAAGGTTTTAATTAAATTTTATACTTTTACTTTAAATATTTAGTAGTTTTAATATTTTCATAGCTAAAAGTTCATTGCAGACTTTTTGAGGTGTTTTTTTTTCTTTAGTGTGCTGTTGTGAAGATTGTCTGCTCAGAAATCCTTTGCAAAATTTATCTAACTTTTAAACTCTACCTAACCTACACCTTGAGCTTGAGTTTAGAATCGGATTTTGTTTGTGTGTGTGTTAATTATTATTTCCTAAATACTCTTTAAAACGAAACTAACTTGTAAATATGCAAATAAATTCTAATTTTACTTCCAGTTATGAAGATCTTTCCCAGTATTATTACCTATTCCTTTTGTTCCTCTATGCATTGCCAACTATCCTAAACACTTTTGCCCACCGTTTGTAGACGCCTGCGTCTACTGTCTCTGCGGCGGTATCTATCGATAATGCGACTGCGATGCCTTTCCGGGCACAAAGCCTCCGGGGAACTGTCCACCTTTTTCAAGACTATGCGAAATGTAAAGGTGTGTTTGGGCGAAGCACTGGTGGCTCTTCGGGGTGAGGGTGGCTCAAATTCACTGCCCGATGAGAAACCTGTACAGCCCGCACTACTTCCACCAGCCGCACTTAAGGCTCTTGGTGTGCCATTGGCATAGCCCGAAGGTGTGGACATGGAGCCCGTGGAAAATTGCTGTGTCAATACCGAACTGGGTCGGGGCTCAAAGATGGAGGCACATCTTTGATCGGTGCACAAAAATGTCTTTACCTCTTCTTCCTTTTGTTTAATGGTCAGAGGGAAATGTTTTTTGGTGGGATCCGCAAACGGGCTACGTTGTGGTGGCTCATGGTGAGGTACACTCGAGGAGCTGGAGTCGTAACTGTCACGCGAACTATAATTGGAGGATGTTTGATTGGATAGCGGACTGCGTGCACGCGAAAAGGCACTAAAAGGTGATATATGCAAAGATCTAAAGGTTTCGGTTTTTTGTTTCTTAGTCATGGGGAAATTTGGCGATCTAACCGTATTTATTGCTATACCACCCACTCCCATGCCAGCACCGCCACTGGCTTCGGATGGCGTATAATCAAAGTGTGTCTCTAAAGAGGATTTCCGTCCATTAGAGGAATTCGATCTTTGAAATGTCTCTGCATCTACCAATTCAATGGAGGATTTGCGTAAATCTATGCTAGACTTCTTAACCTTTTCATCCATATCCACTATCTCAAAACTAGAACTCTGATCTTCATAGCTGGTCGATTGATAGCGTGAAATATCAAAACTAGTCTCACGCGAGGAATAGGGGCAATCGAAACTAGACTCTGCCCTACTGGACTTGCGATCACCTTCGACCATTTCAAAACTATCACCACCCGATTCTAAACGTTGCAAACTAACATCCGTATCAGCGCCGGGACTGCGTAAAGTTTCCAAAAAAGGTGATCTAGGCGGATCGAAAGAAGAACGCCTCGAGGGCGGCTCAAATTCTATGATGGGACATTGCAACGGTGACTTCTCCATGGAGGAGCCTAAGGTAGCTACTTCTAAAACTTTTTGGGCGGCTTCTTCAGCCTCTTCGGTTTCTTTTTTCAAATCGATTAGATTAACATAGATGGGTTCCAGTTTGTAGCCCTTTAAAATCTCAACCAGTTCGGTGCGAAAATCTTCCGGTATTATCAAATCATTCGAATCCGATTCGCGTTCTTCGCTAATGCGCGGCTCAATCGGTTCACGACTTTCAGAGCGTCGCTGAAAGTGGTGAACCGCACCCGAGTTTTCGGTAGTCAAGGAAGATATTTTCAAAGAGTTATTGATCTCTTCAACTAGATTTGCTAAAATAATATCTGTCGTCGGATCGACCACGTCTTCAGCGCCATCTTCGTCGAGTTTCTTGTCATGCTTGATATAGGATTCACCTACCTTTTCGAAGTGGACATTGGCTAGCTCGAACGGTATATCGCTGAGAGGTGTAGCTCTACCCGAACCGCTGCCTTCTTGTATGTTCAATTGTCCAGTGCCCGAGCTGCCGCCACCACCAGATGAGGTGCCCGTAGAATCTGAGCTGGGCCGTTTATCTTCGTTTGACTGAGTTTTTTGTTGTTGTAGCTGCTGCTGCTGTTGTTGTTGCTGCTTGGGTTCCTTCTCGTCTCGGGCAGATCGACGTAGTTTCAGTGACATTTTAGCGTAGTGTGAGAATTTCAATGACATCTTTGGTTCGAATCCAACTTCGGACATTTGTTTAACTACAGCACTCTTTGCAGCCGTCGACGAAGCTGCCGGACTGGCTGAAAAAGTACTTTGGCGTATAAGCGGTCCACTAGATGTCCCAGACTCGGCTCTTGTAAAAGCATTAGCAAAGCGATTCGTTCGCGTCGATATGTGTTTCGATGGCTTGCGCACGAATGCCAATATCTCGCGCATAACACTTTTCTTTTCGGGATGTTGCTGGTCTTTACTATCCGACGCCGTCTTTGCTTCAGCTTTTTCCTGCTCCTCCTTCTGAAGGTTTTCCAATTCCTTTTGGGCTTCGGCTGACTTTTCCATATTGATGCTTTCAGCCATGCGATAGGTTTCGGCCGGATTGGAAACCGTTATGGGAGGTATGGGTCCTATGGGACTGCGTTTGTCGCCACTGAAATAAATGGGCGTGAATAGATTGATAGAAGGTCTCTTGTAGCTAGTGGGAGTACGTGCATCGTCAGGGTCGGTGGCAGCATCGCAGCTAGTGCGATTACTGTCTTGTACATGCACCGTAGAAGTGGGACTACGACGTGACATTTGACCGAAATCTAAGGGAGCGGCACTACCCACCGGGGAGCGTCTTTCTTGGGTATGTATGCTAAAGGTAGGACTGCGACTGCGATCGCCAGTAGGACTACGGGCTGTGGGTGTTGTTGAGCCAAAGCCCAAATGCAATTGCAATTCATTGGGTGACTTTAAGCGATCACTAGACATGAGTAGCGGACTGCGGCGACCCTGAGGACTGCGATCATTGTTGAAGCCTACTGGACTCTTTCTGCCCTGGGCCAGTGATAGGGAACCCGTCATGCTGCTTTTGCGTTTATGTGAAGCTCTGAGCGTGCCCTGACGCGACAATGTTGTGGGCGTCTTCTGGGACACACTACCCGGACTTTTCGACTCTGGATGCGGTAGTATGGGACTTTTGGGCGTGTGAGGACTGAGACCTTTGTCGTTGGTGGTCAGCATGGCATTTAGTGTCAGCGGTCCTTGGGGATTGATGGGACTGCGACGATCGCTGGGGCTACGGCGCGTACGGAAACTTTGAGATTTGGCTTTACGAATTTTTGGTAGGGATTGGTTGTGTTTGTGACGTCCATGTGTTGAGTGATGGGAGGAGGAGGAGGAGGGGCCGTTCAACTTATGTTAGTTGGTATTATGTGGGCCACTGGTGGGATCGCTGCTGCCGCTTGAGCTCAAAGTTGTATTCGAACCATAGGGATCAAGAGAACTCTGCACGGACATCGATCTGCCTTGATTTTGTCGAGCTCTTCTCACTCGACTAGAGTTGGGAGACAATTTTCCGGGGTCGATACTTTCTGGGTCTGCCTGCAATGGTTAGAATCAGACATAAAGGGGGGACACAAGGGACGACAATAAAACGCCCATGACGCACCAACAAAACAAATGCATGACCAAAGCAAACAAATTTTCATTTCGCGTGATCATGAGCGTTTTTTTGAGGAATGGAAAAAAAAGTAATAGTCAAGCATTAATTTCAAAATCAAATATTAAAAGCCAATTTGATATGCTTTTTTGTTGGGGTTCGAAACCAAACTATGTTTTCAATGACACAAAATTCAGACGTACCTGGTAGGCCAAAGCGTTCATTATAATGGAGTAGGGCACCAAACCCAAGGGATGGATTTCACGCATTAAAACGTTGGCGGGTATTTTATGGAATTGTATGTATTCCAAGAAATTACCCAAAATCTCTTTCATATCGATGTTCTTGGAAAACAAAAAGAAACAACGAATTGATTATTTATAAAGATATATGGAGAGATGGGGGCTAAAAATAAATATTTACCTGATTATTATCATTATATTTCTTACTCCACATTAAAGCGGCCTGGAATTTGGTAAACTCATCGGCCCTCAGCTCGTCACGGGCCAATATCAGACGCACCACATGCTGGGGCAGTAAAGTAAAACTACCCAAATTCAAAACTTCATTACCATGTTCGTCCACAAATTCCAATACTTTTTGCACTAAACTTTTGGTGCATTTATATTGGATATAACGTTCGGCTGACGACAATAAAGCACACACTGTGTCCACATTAATGCAACACTGCACAAAACCACCACAGGCTCTTCTCAGCTCCTCCAAACCATAATAATCGGCAGCATTCATGACACCTACCACAAGCAATTTATTAAATTATTCAAATTTATAAAGTTCAAATAAATAGTTTTTACCCAATAAAGTACGTGGCTGCAATGTAACACAACCCGTATGTATGTATTCGATTAGTTGACGAAATACATCCGGTTCAAATTCTTCTATAATCAAAGTTTGATGTTGCTGACCGGCCGGCTAAAAGGAGTGTAAGGATTTGTATTGATTTAGTTGAGAATTTAAGGGAAATTTTAAGACTTTAAATATCATAGACATTGAAAAGATATTGAAAAATTTGGCATTTCCATAATAATTATTAGTTATAGGTAGAGGTAGGTTAATAATATTTATTATATATGTAGTAGTAGGTTAAAAAGAAAGTGCTTTGAAATAATATTGAATCTTAAATCAGAACACCTTTTAAATTTTTATAAATTGAGGTTACAATTGATTATTAAAACAATAGCTACCAAATTTATCAACATGTTGCCAAAGCATTTGGCTTGAGTTACCCACTCAATGTAGTTTTAACAGGTTGGCAATTCCATTTATTGCCCTGTTTGGCAACATGTTAAAAATTTGAATAATAATAGTTTTTAAGGTAAAAGAATAATAGGAATGTTAAATAATTTAAAGGAACTTTTATAAAGTAGTAGTAGTAGGATTATAGACACTGAGAAAATAGGAATAGGTTTGTATTAATAAAAAAAGAATAAAAAAGAGGAAGTTGGATAGAATTTAGGAAAAATATAAATCAATTGTATTTCAAGGAATAGAAGTAAAAGTACAATAAACTTGTTTACATATCGATCACTTTCAATCAATGGTGGCTTGATGAAAGCAGTTTCAACATTAAAAAATTCGTAGTAGTCCGATGGATGGTTTCTATTGTTTGGTTTATTCAGATATAAATAGTTTATTAGTCTTCCAGCTTTAGTTCTAAAGCAATAACTTTAGACTCGTTTTAATGAAAATATTTATTGAATACCATACGAATTGAAGCCGAGAGACCTATAAACACTTTTTTGCATATCCAAAATGATGTTTGAACGCTGAAAAAGAAAATCATTTTTGCACCGAATCTTTACTTGCGATGAAAAATTTATCCATTATGATAACTGGAAGTGTAAGAGATCCAATGTGAAGGCCGGCCAACCTTCCGAATCAACACAAAAGCAAAATATCCATGAAGCTAAGGTAATTCTCTATATTTGGTAAGAGCAAATAGGCTCTATCTATTATAAGCTGCTGAAATCTGATCAGACCATCACAGGGAACCTGTACGGAACGCAACTAATACGTTTAAAGCGAATATGCGGCCAGACATTGAACCGTAATATTCAATCATGACAACGTTCGGCCACATGTTGCAATGCCTATTAAAAAGTATTTGGAATGAAGTGGTTGGGAAGTTTTGCCTCACCCGCTTTCCAGTACAGAATTTTTGGTTCGGAATTTATATGTAGCCAGAAAGATGGAAGAAGGTCTTAGCTATTTTTAAGGTCTTCCAAACTTCATGAGAACTAAAACTAACCATAACTGAAATTCAACTCGTAACAGACTTATCGGATTTTGCGGCAATTTTATACAGATACCTACTGATCCTGGAAAGTGTTAATGTAAACATATTCTCTTGCAAAACCCGAAGTGAAGTATGGAGTCAATTATAGGAAAATAAATCTATTCACAAGGGAAATTTATAAGTTTAATACGAAAGGTATTATTAAAATGGCAGAAAACTCTCAGTTCCAACATTGGGCTATTCTCCCTATAAAAGCTTGCTCATATAATGCAACATAAATTCTAAGAATTAAAATCTGTGGGTTCCTGGAAGAATTACTTATTCTGAGAATCTAGAACAAAGAGATGTGGGTAACTTAGATTTTATAGTTCTATAAAAGATAAATAAACTGCGATATTGTAAATAATTTGGTAAAGAACAGCCAAGGAAACGTTTGATATTTAGTGAATTTCTAGATGTCCAGCACAAAAATATATCAAGAATAGAATTAATGTCAAAAGAAAGTATTTTTAAGTCATTTATCTATAAAATGAAAAAAGCGGACCTAAAACTGATCCTTGAGATACACCAGAATTAAGGGGAAGCATATTGGAATAGTTATCATTAACATCAACAACTTGAAGTCGATTTAAAAAATAAGAGAATATCAACTTAAAAGCAGTAGAAGAAAAGTGAAAGGTTCTCTTAATTTACAGATCATTGTAGAGAAGTTAATATATTTAGCTTTTGTTAATTCAAATGCTTCCTTATATCATCCGTCATATTAAGTAAGAGAGATGTCGTGTTATGACAACGTCTAAAAGCATACTGAGATGGTGAAATGATCTCACGAACTGATGAAGTTATCTGATTCTTCAATATGTGCTCAACAGCTTTAGATAAAGCTGGAAGAATAGAGATTGGACGCAAATCATCTAATATTCGATTTAAATGTATTCAGTTCGAACTTCGAAAATACTGAATATCTTACCAAGGGTCTATATGGATTATGCGTATGCGGATGATGTCTGGAATGTATCTGGATACTATCTTGCAAAGAATGGAATCGTCAATCCGGACACCACTCCAGCGAAAACTGATCTTTTAACCTTCGCAAGGAAATACAAGATCCACATATTTCCATTGGGGATTTTATATTGCTTTAATGGCAAAGTATTTGGTAGTTCTGGATTCAAAGCTATCTTGGCATCAAACATTTTGGCGATAGTGTCTAAGGCTGTAGCATCCGTGTACTAGTGTTTTGAGGATCTGTGTAATATCTAATGGCTCTTCGAAATGGTTGTTAAGTTCCTACAAATATTCCATGAGAAGACTACAAGAACAGTTTTCGCGGGAGTCGTGTCCGGGTTGACGATTCCTTTCTTTGCAATATAGTATCCAGATATTTTCCAGACTCTTGTATTGTTTTCCTTTGGAAATAATCCTAAGTTTCTCAGTAGCATGGACTGATGATTACAGGAGCAATTTGCACCACACCATCAACAACCATGCCGTATTGGCTTGATATTGACCTTATTGCCAGGAACGTTATTGTTGTTATAGACGCATAAAATTTTTTACAATATTCAATCAGGGGGTTCTGCATGTTGTTCAAGTCCAAGAAAATGTGCTACTTCAACAGGTAATTTGAAGGCAGTCTGTGACGCTCCTTAAGGCTGCGTTTTGACAGCTTTGAATGTTTCTCCTCTGAGTATCAATCAACGAAGCTGACCACACTGGAGCAGCATAGTCGACTACTGACCGGCCAATCGTCTTGTAGTTAACTAGCAAGGTTTCTTTGTCCATACCAAAACTACTGCCGGCCAGCGCCTTGAGGACCTTGTTCCTATTTCGCAGTTTATGCGTGATTGCATTGGTGTGGGCTGAGTTAGTAAAAATGCTATAAAAAGTGACACCCATTCAGGTGGTTCAGGAGCGTTGTTCTCAACGCTGCCATAAGTCTTGATACTATTGGCATATCAAACCGGGGGAATTTCGACCATATTGGATTTTCCGTATTGGATTCCGGAACATTATTGACTACGATACTCGCAAGCCTTTCTTCAACAGATGATTTAGTATGCCATTCACGAATGGAAGGACTGTTGGGATATAATTCCTCTAACGTGAACCAAATTCGAGACTAATAGAGGTAGGATGGGCGTGGGAGGATAGTATAGAATATCTCAAAGTTGCCATAAAACTACTGAAGTCAAGCGTCAAGGGATTTTCTAGATGGATTCTGGGACAATATTGACTACGGTACGCGTAAACATTTCTTCAACTGAAGATTGTATCGATCATGAATTCAATGTGTCGTAGTGTAGTGTTCTGCAGGCTGAGATTTCAGCCGTTGATAGGACTGCGAACTGGCAGAAGTTATATTCCATAAAACGGGGTGAATATTCGAATTTACACTGCATGCGATGCTACCCTAAAATCTCAATATGCTCCTGAAATGCAGAGCATTCTTTAGTCGGGCTAATTTTGGTACATCGATAGCGAAATAGCCCGGAGAATTAAATGGCAGAATCATTGACCAAAAGGGAAGCCTAGCTGGACGATTATGTTGATCGATTGGTGCAACCGATGTCTCCAGGATAATCTACGATTGAGTGCAAAATAGGTGGACGCTTAGGATCATCTGTGCGTTGACGAGAGCTATATGATCTAAGTCAAATCCCAGCACTGATCGACTACGGAATGTGGTGGCAGTTATCACAGGGTAGTGCCTGTTCGGTGTGCACGCTCCCATATAATGACTTCTGTAGCAGTAGTCATGATGAATGATATGAGTGAAACACATCCTCTGCCTCACAAGTGAATGAAACTTTTTGGGTGACATCTTTCTCCACGGCCTAAATGATCTGGACACACGTGAAAATGTTGAAAACCTTCGTACTTGCATCAGGATGTACTATATGGACACTTGGGACCATCTGTGGGACTACAAGGTCCATACGATCGAAGTATAACAGTCGTCGAACCCCAGCACTGATCGATTACGGAATGTGGTAGCAGTGATCACAGGGTACTGCCTGTTTGGTGTATACGCTCCCATATAATGACTACTGTAACAGTTGTCATAATGAATGAGATGGGTGAAGCACATCCTCTGCCGCATAAGTGAATGAACCTTTTGAGTGACTTTTTTCTCCACGACCTAACTGATCTAGACACACGTGAAAAGGTTGAAAACCTTAGTAAGTACTTGCATAAGGATGTTTCGGTTGAGGACTCAAACGGGACAGATATGTGGAAATGCTTTCTTCTGCTTTAAACAATTGGACTATATAAAGACCGACGATGGAAGCTAATGTCGGAATACGGTTGAAGCTGAAATTCGACTATATAAAGACCAACGATTGAAGGTAAAATTGGACTACGGTTGAAGCTGAAATTGGACTATATAAAGACCAACGATTGAAGCTAAAATTGGACTACGGTTGATGCAAAAATAGAACTATATAAAGAGCTAGGATTGAAGCTAAATTTGGACCATATAAAGACCTACGATTGAAGCTAAAATTGGACCATATAACGACTTGCGATTGAAGCTAAAGTTGTACAATATAAAGACCTACGATTGGACAACGATTGATGTTAAAACTGGACTATATAAAGACCTGTGGTTGAAGCTAAAGTTGGAATACGATTGAAGTTAAAATTGGACTATATAAAGACAAACGATTGAAGCTAAAATTGGACAACGATTGAAGCTAAAATTTTACTATGTAAAGATCTACGATTGAAGCTAAAATTGGACTATACAACGACCTACGATTGAAACTAAAGTTGGACTATGATTGAAGCCAAAATTGGACTATATAAAGACCTGCGATTGAAGCTTAGGTTGGAATACGATTGAAGTTAAAATTGGAAAATATAAATACATACGATTGAAGCTAAAATTGGACTATACTACGACCTACGATTGAAACTAAAGTTAGACTACAATTGAAGCTAAAATTGGACTATATAAAGAGCTAGGATTGAAGCTAAATTTGGACCGTATAAAGACCTACGGTTGAAGCTAAAATTGGACTATATAACGACCTGCGATTGAATTAAAATTGGACTATATAAAAACCAACGATTGGAGCTAAAATTGGACTATATAAAGACCTGTGATTGAAGCTAAAGTTGGACTACGATTGAATCTAAAATTGGACTATATAATGACCTGCGATTGATGCTAAAGTTGGACTACAATTGGTCTTTATAACGATCTGCGATTGCAACTAAAGTTGGACTATATAAAGACCTGCGATTGAAGCTAAGTTTGGAATACGATTGAAGTTAAAATTGGAAAATATAAAGACCTACGATTGAAGCTAAAATTGGACTATACAACGACCTACGATTGAATTAAAGTTGGACAATAATTGAAGCTAAAATTGGACTATATAAAAACCAACGATTGGAGCTAAAATTGGACTATATAAAGACCTGCGATTGCAGCTAAAGTTGGACTATATAACGACCTGCGATTGAAGCCAAAGTTGGACTACGATTGAAGCTATAATTGGACTATATAAAGACCTACGATTGGAGCTAAAATTATACTATATAAAGACCTTCAATTGAAGCTAACATTGGACTACATAAAGACCTACAATTGAAGATATAATTGGACTATATAAAGATCTTCAATTGATGCTAAAATATAAAGACCTACGATTAAAGCTAAAGACCTAAGATTTAACCCAAAATCGGACTATATAAAAACCTACAATTGAAGCTAATTGGACAATATCAAAACGGAATATAGCCGGTTTGTATTTCAATAAAAATATTCTTCGTTTAAATCGAGATCCCTTTTCAATATTTTGTTAATGATATAAAGGTATATAACAGCGATGTTCGACATACCCCAAAAGGGGATCATACCCCAAAAGAGGATCTTGAAGGGATCTTGATTTGTTGCATTCTAAGTTATTTTTAATGTATTAAGACTTATGTATAATATTCAATAATATAATGGAAACTCAATCCAGAAATATTAAATAAAAGTGCAAATTAAAAAAAAACATGCAAATTTTCAAACTATGAATATCAGCGATTAAGCGATTAAAGTGTGAATGTATATAATAAGTCAATTATAGATCAGGGATCCATTATATGTTTATGATTATAAGTACATATATAATAGACACCAATAAAACTATGTAGGTAGATGTAATGTATATAATGTCAATATAACTAAAATTGATAATTTATTGAAACAAATACGAATGAATCAAATGGACGAGCGAGCGAACGAACGAACAATCTCATACTAAAACCAGGCAAATTTTCAAGTTAATTTGTTGTTGTAAATGTGAGAAAGTGTGAGAAAGACAGTTAGAGAGAGATAAAGACAGAGACAGTATGACATGTGACATGTAAAGTGAATTTTTTTTTGCAGCGTTACGAAATCAACTTGAAAATGTACTTTACCTCAGGTATCGGAGATAATTGTTGGGTAAAACCACTTCTCTATATAAAAATGAAAATGTAATGGGAAAAATTTTGAATTTTTAAATGAATGATGGATTAATGTGTGATATTTGTTTGGCTTAATTTTTTTATTTTACAAATAAAACTGTGGTAAATTACCAAAATTATTTTGTTATCGAAACGAAATGTACACTTGAATAAAGTGAAATTATAAAAAAAAAAAATGGGGGGGAAATAAGAAAGAAATTGGCAAATATTTTAATACCTGTTGGGCAGCATTTTGCAGATTTAACAAAGGCTCCGAGGAACGTTTTAGGAATAGGCGCAATTTGTTTTCCTTGGTAGAGGTTTCGCGTTTTCTTTGCGGTGAAGGAGCGGCATACAGCATTTTGGCAAAGACCCTGGAGCGGGAAGCTAAAACGGCCTGTAATATATTTTTTTTTTTTTAAAAATTAGAAAATCATGTTTCTGAATATCAATAGAGATAAACCAACCTTTACAGCACATACTGGCTCGCGAGTGTCACCTACTAGAAATGTAACATCACATAGCTCTGGCATAGAAGCCAGAAATTTCATATCCTCTGCCAGTCCAGTTTTATTTTCAAATATTGATAAGTCCGGCTCTGCGTCAGCCATACCGGGCAATGTTAAAGCTTCAGGCATTGGGGTTTCTAGTTGTGCATAGCATTATTTAATAGATAATTAGTTTTATTATATCTACATTATTTTTAAATTTAAGTTTAATTAATTTAAGAAAATTATTTAAAAAAAATTTAGTTGTTAATCATTTCCAAAACAAAGTTATAAGTTAGAAGTTAGTAAATTACAAACATTTTGGAATTGGAATAAAACAAATTTATAACAAATATAGGTATTTACAATCTTAATAAGCTAAACATATCAAAAAAAGGGTCATAATTCCTTATTGTCATACCATTATTGGATCTACGATGTCATCGAATAAGGAGTGGCAACCAAAAGGATTGATTAATTGCAATAAAGATAGCAATAAGTTTAAAATGATTTGATCGAAAGTCATTCGTGAATGTGGATTTGTGTGAAATCTTTCCTTTAAAAATTCTACAAATTCGGCTAAAATTTCAGAAGAAAAGGATTATAACAAATGATTAGATGATTTATAGAGATTTTGAAAAACCGAACTTCCTTCTCAATATTTTTGTTGAAATGGTTAGTTTCTGGAATCTATTCTACAGATGAAATATGCTAGATTATGGAAAGAAACTGGCGGAGATCATGAATCGTCAACCTTTGTATTGCTGAATTTGTAAGGACTAGATGCAATATAGGAATAATATTGTAATAATTGATTGTTGAATTAGACCTGAGAAAGATCTGATTAAAACAGTCTTAAGTGAGTGAAAGGCAAACATTTTGAAGCTTAACAATAGACAATATCCTATAGATCCTGGATAGCGATTGAGAGATTAGAATTAACGTTATATTAGACCTAGGAGAAATCGGAAAGATCTACTAATTTGTGGAATAATGGAAATGTAAACTTTGCTTTTGCATTAACTTGTTGTTTCTCGAATGTTCTTCAAAAACAATGTGCAATAGATCAAGGATTGTAAGTGGCAACTTTGAATCAAGGCTGCATTGGGGTCTAAAATCCACGAAAAGGCAGTCAAACATTTGAGAACCTCAACATCATCTAGTATCGATCCTGTATTCGGACTTGTTATTTCCAGAATGTTCTTGATAAACAATGTGCAATAGATCAAGGATTGGGTGTGGCAGCTTTGAATCAAGGCAGCAGTAGACCTAAGATCTAAATGTCCACGAAAAGTCAATCAAATATTTGAGCCCCCACAACATCATCTAGTTTTTAAATCTTTCTTTGTAGGCTATACTTAATTAATCCTTGATTCGGACTGGAAGTTTCTCGAATGTTCTTGATAGACAATGTGCAAGATATCAAGGATTGAATCAAGGCTGCAGTAGAACTGGGATCTAAAAGTCCACGAAATATTTGAGCCTCACCCAACATCATCTAGTTTCGGGATCTTTCTTTGTAAGCTATACTCAATCGATCCTGTATTCGGACTTGTAATTTCCCGAATGTTCTTCATAAACAATGTGCAATAGATCAAGGATTGGGTATGGCAGCTTTGAATCAAGGCAGCAGTAGACCTAAGATCTAAATGTCCACGAAAAGTCAGTCAAATATTTGAGCCCCCCACAACATCATCTAGTTTTTAAATCTTTCTTTGTAGGCTATACTTAATCAATCCTTGATTCGGACTGGAAGTTTCTCGAATGTTCTTGATAGACAATGTGCAAGATATCAAGGTTTGAATCAAGGCTGCAGTAGAACTGGGATCTAAAAGTCCACGGAATATTTGAGCCTCATCCAACATCAAATAGTTTCGGGATCTTTCTTTGTACTCAATTGATCCTGTATTCGGACTTGTTATTTCCCGCATGTTCTTGATAAACAATGTGCAATAGATCAGGGATTGGGTATGGCAGCTTTGAATCAAGGTAGCAGTAGACCTGGAATCTAAAAGTCTACGAAAAGTCAGTCAAATATTTGAGCCCATCAACATCATATAGTTTCTGGATCTTTCTTTGTAGGCTATACTCAATCAATCCTGGATTCGGACTTCTTGTTTCTCGAATGTTCTTGATAGACAATGTGCAATATATCAAGGATTGAATCAAGGCTGCAGTAGAACTGGGATCTAAAAGTCCACGAAACATTTGAGCCTCACCACGTCTCACATCATCTAGTTTCTGGATCTTTCTTTGCAGGCTGAACTCAATTCATCCTGGATTCGGATTGTTCGCTTAGAATTCGAGATTAGAATTGACAAATTTGAATTTTCGTTGTATTAGGCATGAGAAGTGTACATTGAGAAATCCCTTTCACAATTTTACATTAGTGGCCTTTCTGGATATAGAAGGAGCCTTTAATAATGAAGAATCTGCAGCTATAGGATCAGTACGACAAGATCTCGGTGTGAATCAATCAATTGTTAGGTTCATAATGAATCTTTTACACTTTAGGATCATTCGTTCTGAAAAGGGAATGGACTCAAGGAGTACGCCTCAAGGATGCGTTTATAACCACTTCTGTGGTATCAGGAAATAAATAGTCTGCTCTGGAAATTCGATCTCATGGGTTATGAGACTGTCGCCTATGCGGATGACGTAGCAGTGACAGTATCTGGGATCCACTTGGTCACGATGTCACAGTAGTTGGTGAATGCACCCAGTATAGTTAATCGGTGGAGTACTGACAGTGGACTGAGTGAGAAAACCGAACTTGTATTGTCCACAAAACAGTACAACATTCCTTTTTTCTCACTACCCCGATTCAATGGCGCAAAATACTTAGGTGTTATTCTGGACAGTAAACTATCCTGGAATCCAAATACCCTAGCAAGGACATCCAAGGCTTGATGACAATGAATGTCTGCAGGAAGGCCATAGGTACACAATGGGGTACTAGAATTCGGTATGTGAATTGGCTATTTGATATTATTCTATGGAGTCTCGGTATGGTGGAAAGCACTAGATAAAGGCTCAAATTTCATGCTATTCGGGAAGGTATTAAGGAGAATGGCAATCCAGATGACAATAGCCCTAAGAACGACTGCAACAAAGTCGCTCTTTACAATATTAAACTGGATCCCTGTGGAGCTAATGTCCAGAAAAATGGCATTCGCTACGGCCCTCAGGCAAAATGCGATTGCTGCATGGAAACATGGATCATAATCGGAAGTATACAGAATCTTCCAGATAATATTGAAGCGCTTCCTATTGGGAAACTTTGGTTTCTCAATTCCATACATGGAATTAATGGATGGAAATTCACTTGACACAACAAGTATCTGAGTCTATACGGAGGGTTCTAGAAAGAGAAATCGAGTTGGCGGAGGTGCCTACATTCAGGAATACGAGATTTGGCTTTCTTTTATAACAAGATATCGAACATGGATTTTCGTATATATACTGATAGTTAAGCAGCAAGAATGTCGGGCATCCTTAAATAGGATGGCGAGATATTCAACAGTTGTACTCATTTGGGTACGTGAACACGGAGATATTTTGGACAAATGTGTTACTGATGATTTGACGAAAAAAGACGTAAAGGACGAAAAGGATGCCTGACGGAGACATAAACTTGCTCTACAACGACTTTTGTAGAAGCTGTCTGAATGAAGAGGAGTTTGAGACCATTTTTCATCTTCTTTTTCGTTGCCCGGCATTAGGTGATCTATGCATCAGGTTTCTGGGACATCGTTCCTTCAATAGTCTTTCTGAACTATCGAACAAGAAGTTAGAATCCATCAATGCCTTTATTAGGAATAGCAATTGGTTGCTCACACCAGACACAGAAATTTCCACGGAGTGAACTAGTATCCGTCAAATGACTACTGCACACTCTCTCTCCTCCTCCATATTTCTTCTACTCCTTTAGTTTAACTGACTTTCCTCTTCTCTTTTCATCTCTATCTGGCCCTCTTTTATGTTGTTTTCAGGTAACATAAATGGACCTAATGTATGGACCCAAGTGAGCTTTTCTCTTTTCTGTTTCTACCAGACGGCTGCCTGTTACCTAGGCTTGAGAAAGATCTGAAATTTCCACAAATGGTTGGAAGGAAGGACAGGAGTCTAACATTCTGTAGACGTTACACAATAGATGCAAGCTTATAATGGTTGTATTGGACATGTAGAAGATGGATATTTCTCTATACGTGATACTCAATAGATCCTGGAATAGATTGATATGGGAGATCCACAAATGTTCGAAAGGTAAACATTTGAGTTTGAACAACTTGCTGTTTCTCCAAGATTGGAACTAGCATCTTAAAATCAAGGCTATTCTTTCTTTATAGGCGATACTCAGTATATCCTGGATTGGAGCAGGATGGAATTGATATGCTGCCTGGGAAAAATTTGATAAAAACGGGCAAGTGTGGAATACAACCATTTTTAATCTGAACGTTTTAGTTTTGGGAATGTTTTGTATCCCTATGGGTTAGGCAATAACCGGTATTGTCAGATTAGAATTGAAGTTATGTTAAGTCTTAGAAAGATCTAAAATATCCATAAACATATGGAAGGACTGTCAAACGATTGAACAACATCTTCTTGCAGTTTCTCGAAAGTTCTTTACAAGAAATGATCTAAAAAATCCACAAGTGAGCCCCAACATCATATTGTTTCGGGAACCTTCTTTATAGGCGATACTATCCTGTATTGGGACTGACAGGTTACATTTAAGTTTCTATTGAGCCTAGAAAAGAATTGTGAAAACCGGGTAAGTGAGAAGAAATTACATGCAGTTTCTCGAATGTTCTTTATGGTCAGTAGGCAATAGATCCAGTATCGGGGCTGTCAGCTTGTTATTGATCTTATTAAGAAAATTTAGATCCCGAATCGGAACTGTCAATGTAGTTTCTGTAACGTTTGTGTAGAAAGATCTGAAATATTCACAAATAAACGGAAGAAAAAGCAGAGAAACTTTTGAGCCCCAACATCATATTGTTTCGGAATAATTCTTTAAAGGCGATACTCAATAGATCCTGTAATGGGACTGGCGGGTTAAAAATATGTTTCTATTAAGCCTAGAAAATATCCATTTATGTGAGATGAAAAACCATCAAACAGTTGACCCTCAATTACATGCAGTTTCTTGAATGTTCTTTAAAGGCAATAGGGAATAGATCCAGGACCAGGACTGTCTGCTTCTAATTGACCTGATATTAGGCTTGATAAGTCTTATTATGAAGTTTTAGATTCCGAATTGGAACTGTCAATGTGGTTTCTGTAACCGTCGTGTAGTCATATGACATATATCCTGGATCGATATGAGAAAGAACTGATTAAAACATGTTTGGAGCAACATATTTGTTATTTTTGAGAAATTTCGTTATGTAATAGATCCAGGATCGGGACTGTAAGCCTATTCTAGAAAATGTTTATGAAACGTGGCTTAAAGACAACAATCGGAGAAGTATCAAATCGACTATGGCAAATAAATATGAGGAAGAAAAGACTGGCAAATATTTGAAACGAAAGCTTGTTTATAAACGATACGCAATAGATCCTGGAATGGGGCTAGAATAGATCCAGAATGGGGACTGTCCGCCTGTTCTAGAAACGTGGCTTAAAGACCTCAATCAGAGAATTATCAATAGGATAATGGTAAATGTACATTAGGAAGAAAAGACAGGGAAATATTTGAAACGAAAGTGTCTTTAAAATCGATAGATCCTGGATTGGGACAGACGGCTTAGAATTGACGTTATAATTTGTCTGGTAAAATTTCAAAGATCTACAAATATGTGATAGATCTTGGATTGGGAGTGACTGCTTAGAATTGACATTATATAAGGCTTGGAAATGATGTCAAAGATCCACAAATTTGCATTAAAAATACAGGCTAACGTTTGATTACCAAAATCTTATAGTTTTTGGAATGTTATTTATAGGTGATATCCAATAGATTCCGGAACGGGACAGTCTATTTGAAATTTACTTTATATTACAGCAAGATAAGAAAATCCTCCAAAAATGTGTGAAATAAAAGAAGAGAATACTTTTGGGCCTGAAAATCACATAGTATTTTGGAATATTTTTTCGAGGAAATGCTCTATTGATCTTGGATCGGGACTTTCCGTTTGAAGTTTACATTATATTAAACCAAAATAAGAAAAGTCTCCAAAAAATATAAGAAATAAAGGATTTTCAAACATTTGAGCCTGTCCATCATGTAGGTTATGGATACGTAGATCCTGGATCGGGACAGCCTTCTAGAATTGAAGTTTTATAAGGCTTATGAAAGATCTTATTAAGAGATAACAATACCTCAAATACAATTTTCATTGAACTGTTGCAAATAATTATAACTACTGTTTGAAAAGTCATCTTTTTATTTCAGAATGTTTAGGACTTCAAACAATTCAAACAATTTCTAAGACGGAAACTGAGCTGAATTGTAGATTCATATCACATTCAAGGACACATGGGATTTTGTAAAAAACTTTTGATCTTGACTTTTAATAAATATTTTAACATCATATAACTATTTATCAGCAAGGTGATCTGTGTTATTGTGACAATATAAACAAATGTTATAAATAAGTTAAAACATTCACCATTTGCCTGCTATCATAACTAACTCATCAATATTTATGTAAACTGTCATCATCCTCATCTTTTTTCTATTCAAACACATAAAATTTCCATAAAATTTAGAGACATTAAACAAAACCTTGTTGCTTTAAATCAAACACAAAAAAAACAAAAGGAAAACCTAGAAACATTACAAGGTTTCATTGACATTATTTCTCATTTCGCTATAACCCTGAATTGTGATTGAATTTTAAACAATTCAATTCTATAAAGCCTTTTAAATGTCTGTGGACAAAATTGACCTTTAGATTTTGCAACAACACCTACATACATGCAAACATGTAGCCAGCCACTCAGCCAGCCATCCGTTTATAACGATAAAACAGATTTTTAATTAAAAATTCAAACCTTCAAATGTAACGAATTAAAGGGAAAAATGTGTTTTTTATTTTGTGTACTTTAACTTAACGTATGTTTGGTTTCCTTTTATTGTTGTTTTCATCGTTTACTCTTTTTATTTGTTCACTGGCATCAACAATATTATGTTGAAGAGTGATGAGAGAAAGAGCATTGAAGAGAGAGGGAATGGATAGGAGACAATTAAATTGGATGCTGCAAAAATACTGTTAGTGTTAACTTAAAATAACAACAACAAGTGTTGTGACTGCACAATAACAAACAAACAAAATTGTGTGTGTAAGTTATAACAAAATGGGGAGGTGGTGGGGGTCGTGTTTGTTAACAATACAGTATGGCAAAATAAAAAAACGAACAAATTTGGGAGTGCTGTCAATCACAAAAGATTTACGACTACGCATGCTGATTTAAAAGTTTTTTGTTGTATTTTTTTTTTTACTTTTTTTTTTTTTTTGGTAAATTGGTGATATTGAAAAAAACGTTTAAACAAACAAAAAAGAAATTAATGGAAAATTAAAATGTGTATAAATAAATAAATTACAAATTTTTGCTTTTACAGCAATTATTTGCTGTCTCTTATACTGAGGGCTCAGATAGACATCGAAACAGGGAAAGGGGAGGTTAAATATTTTATTGCAAAATATTTTATTAAAAGTGTGTCCTTAAAATGTAAAATTTTTATATTGAAAATTTTGTTACAATAGATTTCCAGGTTGTACATTAAATCGTTTCCATACACAAAATATTTTGTGGTTTATCTGCTTAATTCTGAATATTTTTAAATCTGACTAGTACTATTGTATAATATAGGATATATTTTAATATGTTACATACAGTTTTAGAACAATTCCAAAAAAATATTTATTTTGTATGAAAAATACTTGTTTTCTAAGTAATTTTTAAGATAAACAAATAATCCTATAATTATATTATAATATTTGTGGAATTTCCTTGAAACTTTCCAGCCCCGAGTGGCTATCAATATGTAATAAATGCCTATTTTAAAAAAGAAATAATTAAGGGCCTGATTTTTTAAAACAAAACTGCAGCGTTAAATTTTCAAACTTTTTTTACAGTATTCTTCATACAAATTGCTTAAATTTCAAAACGTTTTGTTTAAATAGATTTTATAAAACTTTGAAAAAAGTTGCCAAAAATGTCTTTTTCTTTTCCTAAATTTGTAAGTTGATAACTAATGAACGAAAGTACTTGGACAAGTTATAGATATTTCCTTTAATAGGTATTTTTGTCCTCTACTGATTGTATATTTCCTCATTTGTGTTTAGGGAATTGTTTTAATTTTTATGAGCAAAAAATTTGTTTACCTTTTTTTACGATTTCTTAAATTTTTTGGAAAGTTTGCTACTTAATAACTTCTGAACGAAAGTGTTTAGGGATATTACCGATACCTCCTTTAATAGGTATTTTTGTCCTCTACTGATTGTATATTTCCTCATTTGTGTTTAGGGAATTGTTTTAATTTTTATGAGCAAAATACTTTTTACCTTTTTTTTTACGATTTTTTTAATTTTTTGGAAAGTTTTCTACTTAATAACTTCTGAACGAAGGTACTTAGGGAAATCATCGATACCTCCTTGAATAGGTATTTCTATACTCTATTGACAGTATAATTTCGAATTAATACTCAAGGAATATTTTAATTTTTATGATCAAACAATTTTTTTTACTATTTTTTTAAGATTTTTAAATTTTTTGGAAAGTTTGCTCCTTAATAACTTCTGAATATATCTCCTATAATATATATTTTTATCCTCTACTGACTGTATATTTCCGTATTTGTGTTTTTTTTTAAATTTTTATGAGCAATAAACTTTTTACCTACTTTTTTTTATCGATTTCTTAAATTTTTGGAAAGTTTGCTACTTAATAACTGGTGAACGAAAGTAGTTGGTAAAACGAGCGATAAATCCTTTAACAGGTATTTTTGTCCTCTACTGATTGTATATTTCCTCATTTGTGCTCAAGGAATATATTAATTTTTTTGAGCAAAAAAATATTTAACCTATTTTTTTCGATTTCTTAAATTTTTGGAAAGTTAGCTATTTAATAACTTCTGAACAAAAGTACTTGGTGAAATGATCGATACCTCTTTTAATAGGCATGTTTGTCCTCTATTGACGGTATATTCTGAAATTATAGATCAAGAAATTTTTTAATTTTTATTGACAAACAATTTTTTTCCTTTTTTTATACGATTTCTTAAATTTTTTGAAATTTTGCTACTTAATAACTCCTAAACGAAAGTGCTTAAACAAATGATCTCATGTGCTCATGAAATATTTTCGTTATTATGATTAAACAAACTTTTTACTTATTTTTTTACGTTTTCGAAGTTTATTACTTAATAACTTCTGAACAAAAGTACTTGAAGAAATGATCGATACCTCTTTTAATAGGCATGTTTGTCCTCTATTGACGATATATTGAGGAATTAGTGATCAAGAAATATTTTCATTTGTATGCATAAACTAATTTTTACCTATTTTTTTACGATTTCATAAATTTTAGTAAAATTTGCTACTTAATAACTTTTGAAGGAAAGTACTTTTGAAAATGAGCGGTACCCCCTTTAATAGGTATTTTTGTCCCCTAATGACTCTATATTTCCATATTAGTGCACATGAAATATTATCGTTATTATGATCAAAAAACTTTTTACTTATTTTTTTTTACGTTTCCGAAGTTTGCTACTTAATAACTTCTGAACAAAAGTACTTGGGAAAATGATCGTTACCTCCTTTAATAGGTATGTTTGTCCTCTATTGACGATATATTTTGGAATTAATATCATGAAATATTTTCATTTTTATGGGCAAACAAATTTTTTCCTATTTTTATACGATTTCTTAATTTTTTTGAAATTTTGCTACTTAATAACTTTTGAATGAAAGTACTTTCGAAAATGAGCGGTAGGAATTTTTGTCCACTAATGACTCTATATTTTCATATTAGTGCTCATGAAATATTATCGTTATTATGATCAAAAAACTTTTTACTTATTTTTTTACATTTCCGAAGTTTGCTACTAAATAACTTCTGAACAAAAGTACTTGGAGAAATGATCGATATCTATTTTAATAGGCATGTTTGTCCTCTATTGACTATATATTTTGGAATTATAGATCAAGAAATATTTTCTTTTTTATTGACAAACAAATGTTTTCCTATTTTTTACGATTTCTTAAATTTTTTGAAATTTTGCTACTTAATAACTCCTAAACGAAAGTGCTTAAAAAAATGATCAACACCATTTTTTGTAGCTAGTTTTGTCGCCTAATGACTCAATATTTCCATATTAGTGCTCATGAAATATTTTCGTTATTATAAGCAAACACCTTTTTACTTATTTTTTTTACATTTCCGAAGTTTGCTACTAAATAACTTCTGAACAAAAGTACTTGGGGAAATGATCGATACCTCTTATAATAGGTATTTTTGTCCCCTAATGACTCTATATTTCCATATTAGTGCTAAAGAAAAATTTTAATTTTTATGAGCAAAAAAATTTTTACGGATTTTTTTGCGATTTCTTAAATTTTGGGAAAGTTTGCTACTTAATAACTTCTGAATGGAAGTACTTGAGAAAGTGGTCGATACCGCGATTATATATAAATATAGTCCTCTATTGACTATATTTTCCTATATTAGTACTCATGAAATATAAAGCAGACATTTATTTTATTTACAAATGTACCTTTGGTTGTATTTTCTCAATATTTTGTTTGTTTATTACCTGATAATTAGAGTGGTTAAATTTATCATACATTTAGGGCAATCACAGTTTTGTTATTAACATATGAATAACATATAAATAATTTGAATAACTCTTCAAATGAATAACTAAAGGTTGTTGGACAGTTTCAGTGCTTTATCAACATTTTTAAAATTTAAAAAATTCGCTCAAAATCTGAAGTTTCAAACAAAAATTGATTTTTTCTTGCCAATTTGCATACTTCCTGAATTACCAGTTATAGTTAGTGCTAACTTCATGTTAACTTGGTGTTAATGGGGCAACAGCTTAATGTTATAAAAAGATTTTTAAATATTTAATTTTTTTTTTCAAAGTTTTTAAATTTTCAAGGCCATTAATTTAAAAATTTGCTTAAAATTTTTATTATTTAAAGACAATTTTTTAAAGTATCTATTGTTGATAAAATAAGCTATATTTCACATAAATTGATGGTCAAATGTTAAAGTTGTGATTGTTTTGCTAAAGAGGAAAATTAAAATTTTTCGAATTTTTTATTTTTACAACTTTTTGTACAAAATCTTGTAGATTTTTAAGCAAACCTTATTTAAAATCACATTTGAAGCAATTTATTATTAAAAAATTTAAATTTTAAAACTTGAAATACCTCCCACTTTCAAAATTTTACAGAGAGGGCGTGGCAAAAATTAAAAAAATAAGATTTCGGGTTTTTAAATTTATTAAAAAATTTAGCATATCTTAAGATTTTTAAGCAAACCATATTTAAAACCACATTTCAAGCAATTTTTGATTAAAAAATAAAAATTTTAAATCTTGAATCACCTCCCCCTTTTAATTTTTTTTAAAGTGGGCGTGGCAAATATTAAAGAAATAAGATTTTGGGGTTCTTAAATTTATTTTAAAATTTAGCATGGCTTGAGATTTGTTTAGTTTTTAACAATTTTTTTAAATTTTTAAACAAATAGGAAAAAATCAGACCAGTTCAGCAGTAATCAGGAAAATTACAATTTCCTTACTCTTAAAATTAAGCACAACTTAGGCATTTTCTAAGCGATTTAAATAAATTGTACACGATTTTTTATAGAATATATTAAGCTTTTACAATATCTATTAAAACTATAATCATTTTAA
Source organism: Calliphora vicina (assembly GCF_958450345.1). Lineage (NCBI taxonomy): Eukaryota > Metazoa > Arthropoda > Insecta > Diptera > Calliphoridae > Calliphora > Calliphora vicina. Next base: position 21,839,346 of record NC_088784.1, on the reverse strand, counting down.
AGAAATTTTTAAGATAAATGGCTTCAAAGTGTTTAGCAGTTATCAGGTAAATTTAAAATATTCACAGAAAGTACCACAACTTAGACATTTTCTAAGCGACTAACCTAAATTATACACGGTTTTATATAGAATAGACTAAGCTTTTACAATATTTATTAAAACTATAATCATTTTAAACAAAATTTTAATGTTAAAAGGCTTCAAAATTTAAAAAAAAATATTTTTAATTGAAACTTTTTTTATTATGCCAATAACTTAGACTTTTTTTAAGCGATTTAACTAAATTATATAAGATTTTTTATAGAACATATTAAGCTTTTATAATATTTACTAAAACTATAAACATTTTAAACAAATTTTTAATGTTAAAAGGCTTCAAAGTGTTTAGCAGTTATCAGATAAATTTCAATTTCCCTTTTCGCATAAAGTACCACAACTTAGACATTTTTTAAGCGATTTAACTAAATTATACAAGAATTTATACAAAACATATAAAGCTTCTCAAATTTTTTTAAAATATAGTAATTTTAAACGAAATTTTAAAATTATAAGGGTTCAAAATTTAAAAAATTAAAAAAAAATTTAATTAAAACTTTTTTTTTATTATTATTGAAAAATTATATTTATATTGTTCGCTTATGTATTAAAAGTTATATATTATTTGAAAGCCTTATGGTTTAGCTTTCTACAGCTTTTTAAGAATTTGAAATCGATTAAAAATTGTTGAAGATAGGATTCGTTAAGTAAAATAAGTGATTAAAAAAAATAATTTTTTGACTATAACTCCTAATTCAAAGAGATATTTTCAAAATTTCAGAAATGTAGTTTCAATTTTAAGCTTTCCTTTTGCTTTTATATATCAATTTCGTTTCAAAATATACCAAACTGTGACTACCCTGCTTTTGTGTAAATTGCTAGATTTTTTTTAGTGTTTTTAAGTTTTATTAAAATCGTGTTAATTCTTAGTAGTATTTTTGTAAATTCTCACAGTAGTTACTTACCAACTAAAATATTTTGAATTTTTTTTTGGCGTTTTAACGGATTTCAAAATAAATATTTGAAAAATCCGTTTAGTCGCTTAATATTATTTCATTATTAACTGGTTGTTATTAAACAAGGATTTTCATTAGGATTTTTTTTTTTAGTAGATAAGTAAAAAAAATTACCAAAAGTTACTTATTATTATCAAATAAAACATGCATTTATATTTTTTCAAAAAAAAAGAAACAGAAGAATTAATACAAATAGGTATGTAGTTTAAAAAAGCAGTAAAAGTAATAAAAAAAATACACGTTACAAAAAAGTTACAACAGTTTAAGCCTTAAAACAATGTTAATAGAAGAAGTCTCTTGTTTTCCAAGAATGAAGCAGAAAAAATCAACAAATATGAATTTTCTGGGTCAATAATTAGGCAGTTGGGTTAAGGTTACAACACAGCATACTTTTCTACGTGTATTTTGTTTTGTTGTTGTTGCTTGTTTTTGTATTGTAACGTTAGTTAGTATTTGTTGTATTTGTCTCTCAGTTTTGTTTCGTTTTTGTTGTTTTTTCTTCATCTTCTTGGTATTCTGACATTTTCGAGTACACACACAATATTTTTACGCATATACACACACAAAAATTATATAGACAAAATAAAAACGTAAAAAAAGAAGAAAAAAAGAAGAATATGGTAGTATGCAATGAAAAAAATTAGGAAATTTTTTCACAAGACCAAAAAGGATTTAATTTATTTAAAAAAAATGTTTAGTTATTTTAGCAAATTCATACGGGAAAAAAATATGAAAAAATGTTTTACTTTTTGTTTAAACAAATCTAAGCTCACGACAAGAAAATTTAATTCTATTGAATTCTTTTTTTTTTATAAAAAAAAAACTTTTTTTAGCTGTTATTTCTTTAACACTGTTTTTGTTGTTGCTGGAAAATTAAAACTTTTTTGCTTGGTTTTCTTAATAAAATAAATTAGCAAATAATTATAAAATTTGTGTTATTTGTTGGTTGTTGTTTTATAGTATGTATTTAAATATTTTATTAATAATTGAAACTTTTCTTTTTTGTAATTTTTTTACAATTTTTGCTGAAGTTTTCGAACCGTTTGGATGAAGAGTAAAATTTATTCTGTTGATTTGGTCTCTATACCAAAAGGAGTTTACCCAAAAAAAAAAAATTAAAGGCAAAGAAAATCCTTAAAATTTAAGGAGCATGCGCTTTATATACATTATTCAAATATTTCTAACAGAATGTAATAAAATTTTTGGCATATTTTTTCTTAAATAAGTTCGGTAGAAAGAAATGTTTTGGAAATAAGGAAAATAAAATGTTTAATTATTTTACTTATTTGCTTTAAAATTTTCTAAGATTTCTTAATTTTTTATCAAAATTTCTGAAAATAAAATTTTCCCAAAAAGGAATTTTTTGAAAAAAGGGAAATTTTCAAAATGTTTCCTCATTTCACTTATTTGACTAGAAATAAACAAAATTTATTAAAAAAAAGTTAAAAATTTTAGTAAACAAAAATTTCCTTTTGAGGGAAATTATGCAAAACATATATGTAAAAATTTAAAAATATTTTCATATTTTCTAGACTTATTTGAAAAGGCCAAAATTAACCAAAATATTTTTCAAAATTTTTAAAACAAAATATTTCGAAGAGAAAATTTTTTTGGAAATAAGGGAAATTTTCAAAATATTATCATACTTTATTTATTTAATTGAAAATAAACAATATTTATAAAATAAATTTTCAAAACTCTCATAAACAAAAATTTCCTTTTAAAGGAAATTTTTCAAAACTTATAAAAATTTCAAAATATTTAAATATTTTACTTATTTGCTTTAAAATACATAAGATTTGCCAATTTTTATTTCAAATTTTCTTTAAAAATAATTTCCTCTATAGGAGAATTTTTTAAACATGGGAAATTTTCAAAATGTTTTCATATTTATTTTATTTGTTTAAAAATAAACAATATTTATTAACGAAATTTTCAAAATTTCAAGAAACAAAATATCCTCAATAGGGAAATTTTTTTAAACATGGGAAATTTTCAAAATGTTTTCATATTTCATTTATTTGATTAAAAATAAACAATATTTATTAACGAAATTTTTAAAATTTCAAGAAACAAAAATTTCCTCAATAGGGAAATTTTTTCAAACAAGGGATATTTTTAAAATGTTTTCATATTTCTTTTATTTGATTAAAAATAAACAATATTTATTAAAGAAATTTTGAAAATCTCAAGAAACTAAAATTTCCTCAATAGGGAAATTTTTATAAACTTGGGAAATTTTAAAAATATTTTCATATTTATTTTATTTGTTTAAAAATAAATAATATTTATTAAAGAAATTTTCAAAATTTCAAGAAACAAAAATTTCCTCAATAGGGAAATTTTTTTAAACATGGGAAATTTTCAAAATGTTTTCATATTTATTTTATTTGTTTAAAAATAAATAATATTTATTAAAGACATTTTCAAAATTTCAAGAAACAAAAATTTCCTCAATAGGGAAATTTTTTTAAACATGGGAAATTTTCAAAATATTTTCAAAATTCACTTATTTGATTAAAAATAACTAAAATTTATTAAAGAAATTTTCAAAATTTCAAGAAAGAAAAATTTCCTCAATAAGAAATTTTTTTTAAACATGGGAAATTTTCAAAATGTTTCCATATTTATTTTATTTGTTTAAAAATAGACAATATTTATTAAAGAAATTTTCATTTTTTTTTATTTATTAAAGAAATTTTCAAAATTTCAAGAAATAAAAATTTCCTAAATAGGGAAATTTTTTTAAACAAGGAAAATTTTAAATTTTTTTTCATATTTCATTTACTTGATTAAAAATAGACAATATTTATTAAAGAAATTTTCACTTATTTGGTTAAAAGTAACTAAAATTTATTAAAATTTTTTTCAAAATTTCAAGCAACAAAAATATCCTCAATAGGAAAATTTTTTTAAACATGGGAAATTTTCAAAATGTTTTCATATTTCATTTATTTGATTAAAAATAAACAATATTTATTAACCAAATTTTTAAAATTTCAAGAAACAAAAATTTCCTCAATAGGGAAATTTTTTCAAACAAGGGATATTTTTAAAATGTTTTCATATTTCTTTTATTTGATTAAAAATAAACAATATTCATTAAAGAAATTTTCAAAATTTCAAGAAATTAAAATTTCCTCAATAGCGAAAATTTTTTAAACATGGGAAATTTTAAGAATGTTTTCATGTTTATTTTATTTGTTTAAAAATAAACTATATTTATTAAAGAAGTTTTCAAAATCTCAAGAAACTAAAATTTCCTCAATAGGGAAATTTTTTTAAACATGGGAAATTTTCAAAATGTTTTTATATTTCATTTATTTGTTTAAAAATAAATAATACTTATTAAATAAATTTTCAAAATTTCAAGAAACAAAAATTTCCTCAATAGGGAAATTTTTTTAAACATGGGAAATTTTCAATATTTTTTCATATTTCATTTATTTGATTAAAAATAAACAATATTTATTAAAGAAATTTTCAAAATTTCAAGAAATAAAAATTTCCTCAATAGGGAAATTTTTTCAAACAAGGGATATTTTTAAAATGTTTCCATATTTATTTTATTTGTTTAAAACTAAACAATACTTATTAAATAATTTTTCAAAATTTAAATAAACAAAAATTTCCTCAATAGGGAAATTTTTTTAAACATGGGAAATTTTCAATATTTTTTCATATTTCATTTATCTGATTAAAAATAAACAATATTTATTAAAGAAATTTTCAAAATCTCCAGAAACAAAAATTTCCTCAATAGGGAAATTTTTTCAAACAATGGAAATTTTCAAAATGTTTCCATATTTATTTTATGTGTTTAAAAATAAACAATATTTATTAAAGAAATTTTCAAAATTTCAAGAAATAAAAATTTCCTCAATAGGGAAATTTTTTCAAACAAGGGATATTTTTAAAATGTTTTCATATTTCTTTTATTTGTTTAAAATTAAACAATACTTATTAACCAAATTTTTAAAATTTCAAGAAACAAAAATTTCCTCAATAGGGAAATTTTTTCAAACATGGGAAATTTTCAAAATGTTTTCATATTTCATTTAGTTGATTAAAAATAAACAATATTTATTAAAGAAATTTTGAAAATCTCAAGAAACTAAAATTTCTTCAATAGGAAAATTTGTTTAAACATGGGAAATTTTCAAAATGTTTTCAAATTTCACTTATTTGATTAAAAGTAACTAAAATTTATTAAATAAATTTTGAAAATCTCAAGAAAAAAAAATTTCCTCAATAGGTAATTTTTTTTAAACATGGGAAATTTTCAAAATGTTTTCATATTTCATTTATTTGTTTAAAAATAAACAATATTTATTAAAGAAATTTTCAAAATCTCAAGAAACAAAAATTTCCTCAATAGGGAAATTTTTTCAAACAAGAGAAATTTTCAAAATGTTTTCATATTTCGTTTACTTGATTAAAAATTGACAATATTTAATAATGAAAATTTAAAAAATTTTGATAAACAATAATTTCCTTACAAGGGAAATTTTTAAAAAGAGGGATATTTTAAAAAAATTACTTATTTCCCATGTAGAGAATATTAATGAAACCTGGAAAATTTTAAAATTTTACTCAGTGGCTTAAAAACAAGACCAAAATATTTTAAAATTTTCCAGAAAAAAAAATTTCTTAGAGGGAATTTCTAGAAAAATCTAGAAAAAAAGAACTATTTAAAAACAAAAATAATTATATTAAAAATTTATAACAAAATGTTGAACATTTTGAATCCTTATTGACACTATTTTCCAAAAATTCCTCAACATTTTGAAAAATCCACACCCTTTCACCCCTACAAAGGAATTTTTTGGTAAAATCCAACAGATTTAAGCATGTTTCATTGTTGTTATTATTGCAACAAGTTTTTTTTGTTTTTTGAAAAGCTGATTTCGTGTCAGACATGCGTTTTAGTAAAACTCCCCCAAAAAAACATTACAAAATTAACATACGTACGTAATTTTGAAATTAAATAAGGTTAGGTTTTAACCACTTGTTTGCTTTAAATTAAAACGCTCTCTCTCTCTTTCTCTCTACTAATCTCTTCAATTCCATTCATTTTACTCAATAATTTATTAGAAAAGGATTCGGCGCTTTATTTCAAGACTAGAAACAAAGAGGAATTATTTTCTTAAATAAACAAACATTATGAAAATGACAGTTGTTAAACAAGTGAAGTTGGCTGTGATTAATTGTGACATTTAAACAGCTGTTTTGAAACAGTGGTTTCTGAGGTAAATACCTATAATAAAATTTAATTAATAACTCTAATTATTCTTAGCTATTATTTTCTTTTTATTAAATGAGACCACCCATTTTTTTAATAAATCATTTAGTTTCAGGTTTAGACTACTGTCTGGGAAACAAAAAATCTTGTTGACGCCTGTCAAGTGCTGGCTAACACTTGATATATTTGTCAAGTGGTTTTTTACACCTAAAAATACTCCGTCACATAACCACAAAAATATGGAATTCTGTTTCCGCAAAATTATGTAAATATTTACTTTAATCTTTTGACAATACATAGACACACGTTTGAAATGCAGACAGGACTGTCGGTCCGATCCACTTGACATATTAATTCTGGTTTCATGTTCACAAAATAACCACGGGTGACTGGCGGCACTGACCTAACGCATTGATTGTTTATTTAACACAAAATAAAACAAATAAAGGATCTATCTTATCACATCTCAAGTGTCTTGCAGTTTTACATTTGTTCAATTGTACGTGTGTTTTTTGTTGTTGTTCTGTTTCTCATTGACATTTTGTTTGTAAACAAAAATTTCATTATAATTGTGGGTTAGCCTGTATGTTTGTCTGTGTGTGGAAGAGAGTGTTTGGTTTGTGTAAACATTGTTTGTTGTTGTTGTTAATTTTGTGCAATCTGGCGCCATTACAAGTACAAGGAAGATATTGCCATATTGCTTTAATAATCTGTCTTCTTTGATCGTTAATTAAACTGCTATGCGATTAATAAGAGTGATAATCACATTGGCTTGGGCTTTATAAGAATATTTCTTTAAGTTTGAGTTATTTAATAACTCATTATAAGCTGTTTTATCATTTAATGGAATCTTTAACACGATTTTAATGTTTTCTTTGATAATTTGCTGGCAATAATCATTGAAATATTTTAAGTAAAACGAAATATAAAAATACGGGATTTCAAAATGTTTAAAAATTTTACTTAATTGCTTTAAAATACTAATATTTGCCAATTTTTTTTTCAAAATTTCTGTTACTTCAAAAGGATTTTTTTTGAAACAAAAGAAATTTTCAAAATTTTTCCTCATTTCACTTACTTGATTAAAAATAAACAAAATTTTTTTTAAAAAAATTGTCCTTTTAGGGAAATTTTTAATAAAATACTAACGAAAATATTTTTCAAAATTTCTTAAAACAAATATTTCCGTAGAAAGAAATGTTTTTGAAATATGGGAAATTTGTAAAATATTTTTATATTTCACTTATTTAAGTTTTTAAAAAATTTCTGAAAATAAAAATTTCCCCAAAAAGGATTTTTTTTAGAAAAAATTTAAAATTTAAAAATTTTTCCTCATTTCACTTATTTTATTAAAAATAAACAAAAATAACCAAAAAAAAAATTCAAATTTTTAAAAAACAAAAATTTCCTCAATAAGGAAATTTTTTTAAAAATGGGAAATTTTCAAAAAGGTTTCATATTTCATTTATTTGATTAAAAATAACCAATATTTATAAAAGAAATTTTCAAAATTTCAAGAAACAAAAATTTCCTCAATATGAAAATTTTTTTAAAAATGGGAAATTTTTAAAAATGTTTCATATTTCATTTATTTGATTAAAAATAAATAATATTTATAAAATAAATTTTCAAAATTTTGATGAACAAAAATTTCATTATAAGGGAAATTTTTTGAAAAGATGGATATTTAGTTTCCAAAATTTACATATCGAGCCCTTAGCGCCAAATTATCGTAAGCGACAGAACACAAATTTTACAGGAGAAGGTTTTTTTGATTATTTTAAAATGTATACATAAAATTAAAAATGTTATGATGCGATGTAATATAATTTCGTTCAAGCTATTTGTCTATTTTTCAAAAATATTTATAACTTTTGACAATTAAAAATTCATGGAATACTTTATTGAAAAATATGTCAAATATGTCTTTATTGAATTTTTGCATACATACAAATTTTTCGAATTGGAATTAAATTTTTATTTATGAATAGTTTTTAATGAAATTTCACAGTTATGTAGATTTTTCTATTTAAAATAGAAAAATAAAAACGAATTTTTAAATTTATTATCTGCAATCCCGCAATTCCCAAAAAAGTGTTGAAAAAATCCAAAAATGAGAATTTTTAGTTTTTTTTGGCTATAATATCCATACCAGGGTCGGGGTTATCGGAACCCTTTACAAAATAATTAGAAACATATTAGGCTACCTAAAATTGTTTACTATATTTTGATATCGAATATGCGATTTTAGAATTTTTGCCCTAAAATTTAATTTTACATAAAAAATAGGTGTTTTTTGAATGGACCTGGTCCCCTCGGTAACAACAATTTTTTAATTTTTTTTAATTTAAAAAATTTTATGAAAACTTAGCTTTCAGAAAGTATAAATTCCTTATACATCCTCTTAGAAATTTTTTGCGATAATTTGAAAAGAAAAAAAGTACAGAAAATTAGCGAAAAATCGTCTTTTTAAATTCGAATGCATATAACTTTGGACTTAGTCGTTATTTTTAAACAATTCTTTTTCTATTTGACACATAAATGTGTTGTTACACCAACAAACGAAAATTGGAGAAAATCGGAAATTATTTGGACACGCTGTTATAAAAAAACTGGAGTGTGGTGGGTAAAAATTTAAGTTTCAAATGCGAATATTTCCTAAGCTATAAGAGATATTTGACAACTAGGACAAGGTTTTTTATAGTCGATGAGAAGATTATATGTGTGTAATTTTTATTTAAATCGGAACACAAAAGATGAAATTGGATCGTTTTAAAAATGTAACATGCCCGAGGTGTCCTACTTTGAGGAGCCTTGGACGCGCCCCTGGTGGGCCCATGAAGTCAAGGTTCAAAACTTGAACTCGACAACACTTTTTCTTTGCGCATATGAAATTTCATTCAAACCAATCTAACCATTTAGAAGTTACATATTTATTTCCCTCTTTTTTTCGATACCACTGTGTGTCGCTAGGAAAAAACTAGGAACATTTTTAAAATATTTTAAAATTTCACTTAATTGCTTAAAAATAAATAGAAAATATTTTGAGTTAAAAATGCGAGATTTACAATAGATGGTCTATCTTTAGAACGCGGTTTTTGCTTTTAATAATTTACATACATATGTCATTTTGAGGGATACATATCTGTCATTATTGAACATTACAGTGTAAACAACAATGTTTTTTTTTGCTTCGAAAATGTCGAATTTTGTGCCAACAAAGCGTCATATGCGGGAATTTTGGCCTCACTTCTTTAATTTGAAAAAAGTGCCGCTGAAGCAAACCGAAGGCTCACCAAAGCTTATTGTGAATGTTTTCCATCGGTTTTAACGAGCGAGAGATGATTGACGGAAAACAAAGATCGCCCAGGCCAGCCAGAAAAGCTTGAAGACCAAGAATTGTAGGCATTACTCCATGAAGATTGTTGTAAAACTCAACAAGAGCTTGTAAATTCATTGGGAGCTACTCCAGCAGCAATTTCAAAACGTTTGCCAGCAGCAGGATTCATATAAAACCAGTGAATTTGGCTACCATTCGAATTGAAGCCAAGAGACCTTGAAAGACGATTTTGTATGTCCGAAATGATGTTTGAACTCTATAAAAGAAAAGCATTTTTGCACCGAATCATTACTTACGATGAAAAATGGATCCATTACGATAACCCGAAGCTTAAGAGATCGTATATGAAGCCCGGCCAACCAGCCGAATCGACACTAAAGCCAAATATTCATGAAACTAAGGTAATTCATGAATATTTGGTGGGAGCAATAGGATACTATCTATTATGAGCTGTTGAAATCTGGCCAGATCATCATTGGGAACCTGTACCGAAAGTAACTGATTCGTTTGAACAGACAGGAATCCGTAATATTCCATCATGACAACCTGTTAGATACTTTCTAGAATCAAGTGGTTGGGAAGTTTTGTCGAACGAGGCAAGATCTGGACCCGCTTTATAGTCCAGATCTTGCCTCGTCCGACTACTATTTGTTTCGATCGGTGCTGAACGCTCTATCTGAGATACGCTTCACTTTGGAACAGACTATCCGATATTGTTTTGATTCGTTCGTGGCCTCAAAAGATGAGCAGTTCTTTTGGCTCGGAATCATTTTGATTGCGATCCATTGTAATGGATCACGCAAAATAAGGTTATTCTGCGATTTGGATCGCGATCCATCAATACTGCATGCTACACGTTCAATAAACATCGCGATACGGAGTCGCGGTCAATATATATTGAACATGTAGCAGTGAACATAGAGGTTGTAGGTAGACTAGAGTTTGTTGTGCAGTTTTAATACAAGAGATTTTAGTTATAAATGAATCTAAAAATATTTTAGTGATATGTCAAGCGCGGATGTCCTTGACGAAGCGCATTCTTGCGAAAAACAGGAACAATGTTGCCTTCCAAGACGTCAATTGTTGCTGGTTTATCAGCATATGCTAGTGACTTCACATGTTCCCACAGGAAATAATCGAGAGGCGTCAAATAGCACGACCTTGAAGGCAATTTCTTATAATCAAGTTATCGGCAAAATTTGATGTCAATAAATCGATGGTTGAGGTCGCCGTATCTTAATTCATCCATATTTTCAAACAAAAACTAATTGATCATTGATCTCCATTGAAAGTAACGCAAGCTTCGGCTTTTTTTGAACAAATAAGGTCATATGATGCCACCAGCGTGTAATCCGCACCAAACGATGCAATTTTCTGATGCAATACCTACCCAAACCGATATGTTTGGGTATAAAAAATGGTTGACCTGGATCAAAAAATCAATCTCATCGCTGAACACAATTTTTCGATATAACAGACGTCTATAAGTTTCGCGAATCGATGACTGATTTTCGAAGTAAATTTTTAATAATTTGATAGCGTTCTTCAAGCGTCAATCTATTCATGATGATTTGCCAGAGTTTATTAATCATTAATGCCAAAAAGTGAGAGCATTATGAGTTCTATCGGCCTTAAAAAATTACCCTTTATATAACCCAGTATTTACCACAAGAATTCAATCCAACTTCAGCTAAATAATCACTTTAAATTGCCTCAAACTTTATCTATTTATATCTCCACAAAAATATTATCCATTTATTTATTGAAAATATCCAGAATATTTCTAAACTATTCCTCAAAAACACTTCAACTTGTCTTTAGTATGTCGGTTGCATTGCCTTTGCACAATTATTGCATCTTGTTTTTTGTTAATCATGCTCATCTGATTTAATTCAGTTTTATTTCGCTTGAAGTGCATATTTTCTTTATATTTTTTTTTGTTGTCTTCTTTCAATCGCCTGGCATATTACATTAATCTTATTTCTTTAGATTTGTTGCTGTTCTGTTATTTTCCCTCAACTTTTGTTGGGGGGGTTTTTTGATCTGTACAATATGTACGAGTATTTCCTTTAAGTGAAAGAGAGAGTGAGTGAGTACAGAGGTAGAGAGGAGTACAGGAAATAGTGGATATGTGTAGTTACAAAATGCAATGGAATAGTATTTACATACAGTTAAATATAGGAAATTATGTATATAAGAGTTACATATAGGGATTCCCTTGAGAATTCCTAATGTAATTCAGAATATTTAGTAAATATTATTTACACACTATAAAGCCAAATGAAATGGAATTATTATACCCTTCACCTTCGTGAGAAGGGTATATATAAGTTTGTCATTCCGTTTGTAATTTCCACAGTATACTTTTCCGACCCTATAAAGTATATATATTCTGGATCCTTATAGATAGCGGAGTCGATTAAGCCATGTCCGTCTGTCTGTCTGTTGAAATCAATTTTCTGTAGACCCCAGATATCTTCGGGATCCAAATCTTCAATAATTCTGTCAGACATGCTTTCGAGAAATTTGCTATTTAAAATCAGCAAAATCGGTCCATAAATAACGGAGATATGAGCAAAAAACCGGGACAACCTCCATTTTTTACCTATTTTTGATCTATATCTGGATTACTAAGTCATTAATATAGACAATATGGATATCTAATGATAGATATTTCAAAGTCCATTGCAACGATGTAGATAAGGCTATAGTAAGTTGGACCTACAATTGGTCAAAATCGGGAAAAATATTTTTTAACCCGAATTTTTTTTCATCAAAAAATTTTTTTTGTCATACATTTTTTCCAAAAAAAAAAAAATTTGAAAAAAAATTTTTTAAAAAAATTAAAAAACAATTTAAAAAAAAAATTAAATTTTGTACCTAAAAATATTTAAAAAAATGTATTTTAAAGTATAATTTGGTGAAGGGTATATAAGATTCGGCACAGCCGAATATAGCTCTCTTACTTGTTTTTATTACAACTTTTCGGAGTTGGGGAGGAAATTTTCTTTTTTAAACCTCCCTGGACCCGCACCTTTAATCCGGCAACTAAATAAACTCTTATATATTAGATTTCGAATAAGTGATTATTCAACTACTTCTAAGTAATGCAAACGGTATAGAGTAGTCATTGAAAAGTGTAATATTTTATTTGTGTTTTATTTTAAAGGAACATCCTAATATTTATAGAGATTCAGTTTATATTTTTTCCCATGATTTTTTGTTTATCTAAAGATACATACAACTTTGCTTGCTCCTGCATTTATTTGCAAAAAAGAAAAAAAAAACAAACGTCACTCCATCAAAATGTTATAAATAGCTTAAAGAGAAAGATTTTAATTTCAATTTGATTTATTTTTGGAGGGATTTTTTTCAGTTGCTATTTTTTTGTGCTAAAAATTTACTTCAACTCTACAGTGAACAAAATTAAAACGCAAATTTTTGAAAACTAAAATAAACAAATTAAATATAAATTAAAATAACTTTTAAAATCCTATTATTTAACAATTGCAAAACAATTAATTAACATTTAACTACAAATTCCAATTAGATTTGAAAAAGGTATTCATTTTGTATAACGAGTATTAATAAACGATTCTTTTTATAGTTTTTAATTTGTCCCCGTCTTTTGTCCCCTTTGCTATTGTCGCCTCACCCCTGCTGTTTTGGAAAACATCCAGTCTTTTGTAGCGTTAAAAATAAAGCAATGAAGAATACGCACAAGCAGCAAATCAATCCTATTTGACATGAAATATTTATAAAAGACAGAAGAAAAACTCAACAGACAGACATACGGACAAGCATTACACATTAAGAGATGACATCGAGGCATAAACAGCAATTTTAGGCAACACTTTGTATTAAATTTACATAAGAAAGAAAAAAAAAACATTCAAATTACTATTCAAGGTACTCGATGAATGCAACAAATGCTGCATCAGCATTCGGGATGACACAAGAAAAAGAACAAGTGCTTCCAGAAACATTTAACAGTCACTGTTAAGGATTGAACGAGGGAAGAATGTTAATTTAATAACAACAACTGCAGGCTGAAAGACTAGCCAGATGTTTGTTGTATTGAGATTTTTCAATCCGGAAATTATTGAAAAAAAAATCGTAATATTAAATTAATATTATGTTCTAGTTCTGTTCTAGTTCTGTTCTAGTTCTGTTCTAGTTCTGTTCTAGTTCTGTTCTAGTTCTGTTCTAGTTCTGTTCTAGTTCTGTTCTAGTTCTGTTCTAGTTCTGTTCTAGTTCTGTTCTAGTTCTGTTCTAGTTCTGTTCTAGTTCTGTTCTAGTTCTGTTCTAGTTCTGTTCTAGTTCTGTTCTGTTCTGTTCTGTTCTAGTTCTGTTCTAGTTCTGTTCTAGTTCTGTTCTAGTTCTGTTCTAGTTCTGTTCTAGTTCTGTTCTAGTTCTGTTCTGTTCTAGTTCTGTTCTAGTTCTGTTCTAGTTCTGTTCTAGTTCTGTTCTAGTTCTGTTCTGTTCTAGTTCTGTTCTAGTTCTGTTCTAGTTCTGTTCTAGTTCTGTTCTGTTCTAGTTCTGTTCTAGTTCTGTTCTAGTTCTGTTCTGTTCTAGTTCTGTTCTAGTTCTGTTCTAGTTCTGTTCTAGTTCTGTTCTGTTCTAGTTCTGTTCTAGTTCTGTTCTAGTTCTGTTCTAGTTCTGTTCTAGTTCTGTTCTAGTTCTGTTCTAGTTCTGTTCTAGTTCTGTTCTAGTTCTGTTCTAGTTCTGTTCTAGTTCTGTTCTAGTTCTGTTCTAGTTCTGTTCTAGTTCTGTTCTAGTTCTGTTCTAGTTCTGTTCTAGTTCTGTTCTAGTTCTGTTCTAGTTCTGTTCTAGTTCTGTTCTAGTTCTGTTCTAGTTCTGTTCTAGTTCTGTTCTAGTTCTGTTCTAGTTCTGTTCTAGTTCTGTTCTAGTTCTGTTCTAGTTCTGTTCTAGTTCTGTTCTAGTTCTGTTCTAGTTCTGTTCTAGTTCTGTTCTAGTTCTGTTCTAGTTCTGTTCTAGTTCTGTTCTAGTTCTGTTCTAGTTCTGTTCTAGTTCTGTTCTAGTTCTGTTCTAGTTCTGTTCTAGTTCTGTTCTAGTTCTGTTCTAGTTCTGTTCTAGTTCTGTTCTAGTTCTGTTCTAGTTCTGTTCTAGTTCTGTTCTAGTTCTGTTCTAGTTCTGTTCTAGTTCTGTTCTAGTTCTGTTCTAGTTCTGTTCTAGTTCTGTTCTAGTTCTGTTCTAGTTCTGTTCTAGTTCTGTTCTAGTTCTGTTCTAGCTTATTCTAGCGACCCTTTTAACCCAACCTATTATTATTTGTCCCTTAAAATATGGCATCACTCTTCAAATATAAAGTGTTGACAATTTTTTATCTTCTTCTTCTATGCTAAATCAAAACATAGTGCATTTGAGAGAGTGAGAGTAGGATAAGGAAAATTGTCCCTCTCTAAAACTAGTGATAAATAAACATCTTAACAAAATGAGCACAATAAGCAAACACTTGTCTGTGGACTAGCTAGAGATGTTAAATAACAACAACAACATCAAGTAGAACTAAAATATAAACACAATAACAACAACAAAAATACACCCTCACTCTTGAGGAAAACTCAACAACAACAATAAATAGCAAAGGCAGAAAAGAACACACAAATCATTGAAGAAAACAGACGAAAAAAAAGTAGCGCAAGCATCTTAAACCAAAGACCCCAAGATATTTTCAGTTTATGTTGCACATTCACTAAAGATACTACACTCTGCTCGGCACAGTAGTGAAATAATTTACGGTTTAAAATTAAATATTTTTAAACGAGAATTTTTGTGTTTTGAAAATTTTCAATATTTTTTTTGTTGGTTTTTTTTACTAAATAACAAAAATACAAAATTGTATATAGAAATAATAACGAGCGCGTGTATATAATTGTGCTGCTATTTACGACATCATGTCGCGTAGCCAACATTGGATTTGTTGTACGTCATTTAACGAGACAATTTTGTCGCTGTTATTGTTTGTTGTTGGTAAATTATATTCTTAATATGGTTTAGTGTCTTGGTCTCAGTTGTTGTTGTTGTTGTTATTGTTCGAAATGATAATAATAATAAGAAGAAGAATATTAAGAATACTAGAGAGCTGTTGCAGAAGTGATTATAAACAAGTGACAAGTGAAATAAGTGGAATATGTGTCTGTCTGTCATCGTACCAGAGAGTACCTCTACCTCATCACATACAATGCTATAAAATGCATTTAAATTTAATAAAAATTAAGTTAAATTAAACAAAGTGTTTATATAAATAATAATGATGATGATATAAAAAAGAAAATAAAATCAAAAGAAAATCGCAAGGAAATTTAAAAGAAAATTATTATAGAAAATAATAATAAAAGTGTGTCAATAATTATTGAATTTTTTTTTAATTTGCGTCATACATATTTATTTTAAAAATAAATAATATTGGAATTTTAGTTTTCAAATGTTAATGCCGCATATTCAAAGTAAGTTTTCTTTTTCTGTATATTATTTGTTATTTTAATGTATTTTTCTTGTTAGTAATTTATATTTAAGTTAATCTCATTAATGTCAAATTTTATGACGTTTAATGTGTTCTATTATTTCGATATTTCAGTTTGCGCTAGTGAAGAATTCCCCTTGTCGTTTTGCTATTTATTACTTTTAGAATTTTGAAATTTATATTAAGAACAGTGAAATCTATTTAAAGAGGATTTTGTTCTGTTTTTAATTAATACAATTTTTAGCTCTTATTTTGAAACATTTGTACAATATAAATTAATTCAATGTATTGACCATTGTTTACTATGACATTTTTCCCATCTTTCTGGCAACATATGGATTCCGAGTTAAAATAATGCTCATCTTTTGAGGCCAAGAACGAATCAAACAATTTCGGATACTCTGCCCTGAAGTGAAGCGTATCCAAGAGAGATCGTTCTGCATCAATCAAAATAAATAGTAGTGAGGTCTTGACCATAAGGCGGGTGAGGAAAAACTTTCCAAACCACTTCAATCTTAACAGATATCGCAACATGTGGCCGAGCCGAGCTGAGTTGTCATGTCTGGCCGCATATTCTGGCCGTTTTTCGGCCAATGCCCGCTTCAAACGAATCACTTGCTTTCGGTACAGGTTTCCTGTGATATCTCATCAGATTTTCGCAGCTTATAATATATAGGAACCCAAATACAGAGAACTACTTTGGCGCCATAGATATTTGGCTTTGGTGTCGATGCGGCTGGTTGGCCGAGTTCCACATACGATCCCTTACGCTTCGGATTATCGTAATGGATCCATTTTTCATCGCAAGTAATGATTCGGTGTTAAAATGATTTTCTTTTATAGAGTTCGGCCATGCAAAATGGTTTTTAAGGTTTCTCGTCTTCAATTTGTACGGTACCCAATTGCCTTGCTTTAGGATCAATTCTGCTGCTTGCAAACGTTTTGAAAATTCCGCTTGAGTAGATCCCAATGATTTTGCAAAATCTTGTTGAGTTTGATAACAATCTTCATGGAGTAATGCCTCTAATTCTTGGTCTTCAAAATTTTTTGGATGCCTGGGAACTAGATTTAGAACAGAACTAGAACAGAACTAGAACAGAACTAGAACAGAACTAGAACAGAACTAGAACAGAACTAGAACAGAACTAGAACAGAACTAGAACAGAACTAGAACAGAACTAGAACAGAACTAGAACAGAACTAGAACAGAACTAGAACAGAACTAGAACAGAACTAGAACAGAACTAGAACAGAACTAGAACAGAACTAGAACAGAACTAGAACAGAACTAGAACAGAACTAGAACAGAACTAGAACAGAACTAGAACAGAACTAGAACAGAACTAAAACAGAACTAGAACAGAACTAGAACAGAACTAGAACAGAACTAGAATAGAACTAGAATAGAACTAGAACAGAACTAGAACAGAACTAGAACAGAACTAGAACAGAACTAGAACAGAACTAGAACAGAACTAGAACAGAACTAGAACAGAACTTGATTGTCGAGAGGGACACAAATGAAAATATTTATAAAAACAGGAAGAACACTGTGAATTTTTTGTTCCAATTTAAATTTTATTTTTAGTATTTTCTTAATACATATTTCAAGTATGACGTCTGTGATTTTTTTCAATATTTTTGGCGAAGTTAGAAAGCCTATTTCGGGGCTTTATGATCCCCCCTCCATTTGGTCTATAAGGTTCGGATTAAAAACATAAACTCATCTACTTATAAATTTCCTATAGCCATGTGATGTTTTATTAAAATCGAACCATTCGTTTAGAACCTACAGATTTATTTCTATTAATTTTCAATTAAATTCAATTAAATTGTCCATTGCTGACCCATTTCACTGTGTTTCTTTTTCATGTATGTTTTGTTTTTGTGCTCACAAAATGTGTAATTTTTTTATATTTAGTTTTAAATTTTTAAGAAATCTAAAAATAATTGGAAACAAAAATAAGTACGAGTACACATGTAAATGCTAACCAAAAAATAATCCAAAAATTAAATGTAGAAAACTTTATACGTTAAAAGATTAAACGATAATGAGAATCGCTAAAAATAACGAGAATAATAATTCATTGCTGGTAAGGACTTACAGAATGCGTTAGCAATACAAATGGAATGTGAGCTTAGTTACTACGGTACGATATGGTAATGGGTCAGGTGACCTTTAATCATTACTACACTACTTCTAAGTAATGCAAATTGTTTGTAGTAGTCACTGATAAGTATATTACTCAGTAATTGCATTTGTAACAGTCAAGTTCTAAAATATCACCCACAACGTTTAAAATAATTTTTATTATAGCTTAAATTATGGCCGGCTAATTGCATCTATTTTTACATATTTTGTTTTTAATTATACAATGTTTTTTTCGATTTAACAAACATTTCCGGTCATTAAAATTATTAAAAAATAAACGTTGAAATATTAATAAAATCTTAAATAGGAAAACTTACATCTAGATATAAACCTGCTGACATTGGGGACAGGTGTATAAGAATCTGTGTCAATCCTTCAACTTGTCAATAACACTGTGTTACATAATATTTACACAAATCGAATATAAATATAACTTTTCTAGAAAAAAGTTCCTCAGAATCTGATCAACATATCCAGTAAAAAGTTCCCCAGAGTTTAATCAACTTTTCCAGTAAAAAGTTCCTCAGAGTCTGATCAACTTTTCCAGTAAAAAGTTTCTCCAAGTCTGATCAACTTTTCCAGTAAAAGGGCCTTCAGAATCTGATCAACTTGCTCAGAGTTTGATCAACTTTTCCAATAAAAAGTTGCTCAGAGCCAGATCAACTCTTCCAGTAAAAACTTGCTCAGAGTCTGATCAACTTTTCCAGTAAAAACTTGCTCAGAGTCTGATCAACTTTTCCAGTAAAAACTTGCTCAGAGTCTGATCAACTTTTCCAGTAAAAAGTTGTTCAGAGTCTGATCAACTTTTCCAGAAAAAAGTTGCTCAGAGTCTAATAAACTTTTCTAGTAAAAAGTTGCTCAGAGTCTGATCAACTTTTCTAGTAAAAAGTTGCTCATAGTCTGATCAACTTTTCTGGTAAAAAGTTGCTCAGAGTCTAACTTTTCTGGTAAAAAGTTGCTCAGAGTCTGATCAACTTTTCTAGTAAAAAGTTGCTCATAGTCTGATCAACTTTTCTGGTAAAAAGTTGCTCAGAGTCTAACTTTTCTGGTAAAAAGTTGCTCAGAGTCTGATCAACATTTCCAATAAAAAGTAGCTCTGATTAACTTTTCCAGGAAAAAGTTGCTCCAAGTCTGATTAACTTTTTTAGTAAAAAGTTGCTTCAAGTCTGATCAACTTTTCTAGTAAAAAGTTGCTCAGAGTCTGATCAACTTTTCCAGAAAAAAGTTGCTCCAAGTCTGATCAACTTTTCCAGGAAAAAGTTGCTCCAAGTCTGATCAACTTTTCCAGAAAAAAGTTGCTCCAAGTCTGATCAACTTTTCCAGAAAAAAGTTGCTCCAAGTCTGATCAACTTTTCTAGTAAAAAGTTGCTCAGAGTCTGATCAACTTTTCTAGTAAAAAGTTGCTCAGAGTCTGATCAACTTTTCTAGTAAAAAGTTGCTCAGAGTCTGATCAACTTTTCTAGTAAAAAGTTGCTCCAAGTCTGATCAACTTTTCCAGAAAAAAGTTGCTCCAAGTCTGATCAACTTTTCCAGTAAAAAGTTCCTCAGAGTCTGATCAACTTTTCCAATAAAAAGTTGCTCAAAGTCTGATCAACTTTTCCAGAAAAAAGTTGCTCAGAGTCTGATCAACTTTTCCAGTATATAGTTGCTCAGAGTCTGATCAACTTTTCTAGTAAAAAGTTGCTCAGAGTCTGATCAACTTTTCTAGTAAAAAGTTGATCAGAGTCTGATCAACTTTTCTAGTAAAAAGTTGCTCAGAGTCTTATCAACTTTTCTAGTAAAAAGTTGCTCAGAGTCTTATCAACATTTCCAATAAAAAGAAGCTCCAAGTCTGATTAACCTTTCCAGGAAAAAGTTGCTCCAAGTCTGATTAACTTTTCCAGGAAAAAGTTGCTCCAAGTCTGATTAACTTTTTTAGTAAAAGTTGCTTCAAGTCTGATCAACTTTTCTAGTAAAAAGTTCCACCAAGTCTGATCAACTTTTCTAGTAAAAAGTTGCTCAGAGTATGATCAACTTTTCTAGTAAAAAGTTGCTCAGAGTGTGATCAACTTTTCTAGCAAAAAGTTGCTCAGAGTCTGACCAACTTTTCTAGTAAAAAGTTGCTCATAGTCTGATCAACTTTTCTAGTAAAAAGTTGCTCAGAGTCTGATCAACTTTTCTAGTAAAAAGTTGCTCAGAGTCTGATCAACTTTTCTAGTAAAAAGTTGCTCAGAGTCTGATCAACTTTTCCAGTAAAAAGTTGCTCAGAGTCTGATCAACTTTTCCAGTAAAAAGTTGCTCAGAGTCTGATCAACTTTTCTAGTAAAAAGTTGCTCAGAGTCTGATCAACTTTTCTAGTAAAAAGTTGCTCAGAGTCTGATCAACTTTTCTAGTAAAAAGTTCCTCCAAGTCTGATTAACATTTCCAATAAAAAGTAGCTCCAAGTCTGATTAACATTTCCAATAAAAAGTAGCTCCAAGTCTGATTAACTTTTCCAATAAAAAGCAGCTCCAAGTCTGATTAACTTTTCCAATAAAAAGTAGCTCCAAGTCTGATTAACTTTTCCAATAAAAAGCAGCTCCAAGTCTGATTAACTTTTCCAATAAAAAGTAGCTCCAAGTCTGATTAACTTTTTTAGTAAAAAGTTGCTTCAAGTCTGATCAACTTTTCAAGTAAAAAGTTGCTTCAAGTCTGATCAACTTTTCAAGCAAAAAGTTGCTCTAAGTCTGATCAACTTTTCTAGTAAAAAGTTGCTCCAAGTCTGATCAACTTTTCTAGTAAAAAGTTGCTCCAAGTCTGATCAACTTTTCTCCAAGTCTGATCAACTTTTCTAGTAAAAAGTAGCTCCAAGTCTGATCAACTTTTCTAGTAAAAAGTTGCTCAGAGTCTGATCAACTTTTCTAGTAAAAAGTTGCTCAGAGTCTGATCAACTTTTCTAGTAAAAAGTTGCTCAGAGTCTGATCAACATTTCCAATAAAAAGTAGCTCCAAGTCTGATTAACTTTTCCACGAAAAAGTTGCTTCAAGTCTTATTAACTTTTTTAGTAAAAAGTTGCTTCAAGTATGATCAACTTTTCTAGTAAAAAGTTGCTTAGAGTCTGATCAACTTTTCCAGTAAAAAGTTGCTCGGAATCCGATAAAATTTTCCAATCAAATGAAGCTCAAATTAGAATGCATAAACACCTTCAAATGAAGCTTACATTAGACTAGATAAAGACCTTTAAATTAAACCCCAGCATTTGGGTGATGATCTCTATTCTTAAGCAAAGCATCACCTTATTAAATAATTTATTTCAAACTATGGCTGCCATTTAAAATGTATTTGTTTTCCTGGAATCGCTTAAAAGTTTATTAACGATAATTTTTATTTAATATTAAACTGCATAATCTACTGCAATTTCGTTCAGACAGAGAAAGCAGATGGAAAAAAACATCAAAACAAAATGTACAATAATAAAAAAAAAATACATCCATTAAAAAATTTACACTTGAGGCAAATTACTCAATTATATTTAACAGCATTTGCTAGGTGAAAATTGAATTTAAGCTATAGGCTGATGAAGAAGATGATGTAAATCACACACATAAACTTTGACGACACTTCCTTGACTTGCAAAAGCTAAAAGTACTACAACTATTACAACTACTGTACTGGCAACAACAACAATTACAAATATGTTGCAAGTACTAGACTCGTTTACGTATTAAGAGCAGCAATGACTTGCAGTCACTACCCAGCAGTTAAGCAAGTAGTCAATGTATCCCTTGTAGACAGTCATTTTCAGTAATGTCTGATCATTGGCTGATTTTAATTTTATATATTTTGGGTCATTTGACAGGTATGTGCTCTGTGTAGTGCAGAAAGGAGTCGATTGGTTACATTATACATCCCTGGTAGTTTAGCGTGGAGACAATTGACACTTTACTGTCTCTAAGTAACCTAGAATGTAGTCACTTTTAACATCTATTTTGTAGTGCACTTTAGAAAGTAGTTATTTTACCCACCAGTAGTTAGTAAAGTAACTGATTCTATGTAACCTGTATGTGAATCCAAGGCGTTGACTACTTTGGACCAGCTATAAGATAATATCCTTGTAGCTAGTTATGTAACTAGTTGTCACCCTAAATAATAGCTAAATTCACTAGTTCGCGACAGTTTCCTGGAACTGCTGGGTACTGTGCCTGATAGTGACTGTAAATCTGCAAGAAACATTTTGATTTTGCAGGCTTTTTTTTTAATTTTTCATCAAGGAAAGAAATCTTGTGCCGATACTAGGAAACGCAATAAATTGAATTAGAAATCGACGTAACAGGATATATGCCACAGAGATGCAACTACTGAAACATACATTTACACACTTTGAATGAATGCATATGATAAGAAAGTCTAAAGGAAATATTGAAGAAATTATGACATCCGTTAAACGTACTTAGAAAAGGATTTACTAAATTCTTTAAGAAAATAATCTCAAAGGAAATACATACATTCGTTGTTTTTGCTAATATTTGATTTCTTTATTTTAACAAAAAAAATTTAATTTGTTTTGTAAACAAAAGAAAATTTACTTTGTAATAGAAATTCTAAAAGAGCTTATTCTCTTTATAGCTGTTTTCATTCTAAAAACAAAGAGTATTTTTAGATAAATTTCAGTGGCAACAGTAAACAGGAGCTCGTATTTGGCAGAGTTTGCCGAAACTGAAAATTGTTAACGAAAAGGAAATTTCAGTTTCATTTAACATCATATTTACTCGTACATTTACGTCCTTACTCCATACGTATATCGAGTGACAGACGGACGGATGGATGGCTGGACGGACAGACAGACGTACTAACTTTTGGACAGACTTTTATGTAGACCCTTTTTTTTTGCAGTGTGTGTGTTTTTGGATGCTGCCTTTTGAAAACAACAAAAATCATAAGGCAAATTTTTAAGTTCTACTCTTCTCTTTTTCTGGACATGCGCAAAAGTTTTGAAGATTATTTTTGTTTAAACCTTGTTTGTGTTAAAAATTTGAAAGTAATTTCTTACAGCAGAGTTGTATTTTAAACTATAAATGGAAAAATTATAGAAAATTTAAACAAGAAAATGCGAAATTAATTTCGAAATTTATAAAAAAATTTTTGTTTTGATGAAAAATTTAAATTTTTCTTATTTTTGTTAATGGTTTTGCATACATTTTAAAAATTTCAACATTCTGGACCATGTTCGAAAATTCGAAATTAATTTCGAAAATTCGAAATGTTTACCAAAATGTTTAGTTCGATGAAAAATTTAAATTTGTCATAGTACTTTTGTTAAAGTTTTTGAATTAATTTTAAAAATTTTTGCTTTTTGGGCCATGTTCGAAAATTCGAAATTAATTTCGAAAATTCGAAATGTATAACAAAATGTTTAGTTCCAAGAGCTGATTTGAAATTACTAAAACAATTTCATAATTTTTAAAAATTTTCTCTGATTTATGATTTTCGAAGTTCGAAATATTGAAGAAAAATTAAAATTTTTCATATTTTTGTTAATGTTTTTACAAAAATTTTAAAAATTTCATTATTTTGGACTTAATTTCGAAAATTCGAAATGTATAACAAAATGTTTAATTCCTCGAGCTGATTTCGAATCACTAAAAAAATGTCATAATATTTTATGTGATTTAAGATTTTCGAAGATCGAAGTTTTGAAGAAAAATTTATTTTTTTTTATTTTTGTTAATGTTTTTAAATAAATTTTTAAAATTTCAGCTTTTTGGGCCATGTTCGAAAATTCGAACTTAATTTCGAAAATTTAAATTGTATAACAATTTGTTTGTTTTGAAGTTGCGATTTCAAATCATAAATAAAATTTCATATTTTGGTAATATTTTTTCTGATTTAAGATTTTCGAAGATCGAAATTTTGAAGAAAAATTTAAATTTTTCTTATTTTTGTTATTGTTTTTAAATAAATTTTTAAAATTTTAGCTTTTTGGGCCATGTTCGAAATTTCGAACTTAATTTCGAAAATTCGGAATGTATAACAAAATGTTTCATTCCTAAATTTTTGTTATTGTTTTTAAATAAATTTTAAAATGTTAATGTTTTTACATAATTTTTCAAAATTTCAACATTTTGGACCATGTTCGAAAATTCGAACTTAATTTCGAAAATTCAAAATGTATAACAAAATGTTTATTTGCAGGAGCTGATATCAAATCGCTGAAAAAATTTCAGATTTTTTCAATATTTTCTCTGATTTAGATTTTCGAAGATCCAAATTTTTAAGAAAAATTAAAATTTTTCTTATTTTTGTTAATGTTTTTAAAAATATATTCAAAATTTCAACATTTTGGGCCATGTTCGAAAATTCGAACTTAATTTCGAAAATTCGAAATGTATAACAAATTGTTTGTTTTGAAGTTGCGATTTCAAATCATAAATAAAATTTAATATTTTTGCAATGTTTTCTCTGATTTAAGATTTTCGAACATGGAAATTTTAAAGAAAAATAAAAAATGTTTTATTTTTGTTAATATTTTGGAATAAATGTTTAAAATTTCAGCTTTTTGGGCCATGTTCGAAAATTAGAAATGTATAACAAAATGTTTATTTACAGGAGCTAACTTCAAATCACTAAAAAAAATTTTTTTTCTTATTTTTGTTAAAGTTTTAAAGTGAATTCTCAAAATTTGAACATTTTGGACCATGTTCGAAAATTCAAACTTAATTTCGAAAATTCGAAATGTATATCAAATTGTTCGTTTTCAAGTTGTGATGTCAAATCATAAATTAAATTTGATATTTTTTTGAATATTTTCTCTGATTTTAGATTTTCAAAGATCGAAATTTTGAAGAAAAATATAAATTTTTCTTATTTTTGTTAATGTTTTTGCATAATTTTTCAAAATTTTAATATTTTGGACCATGTTCGAAAATTTTAAGTGTATACCAAAATGCTTAGTTGCAGGAGCTGACTTCGAATTACTAAACAAATTTCATGTTATTCAATATTTTCTCTGATTTATGATTTTCGAAGTTCGAAATTTTGTAGAAAATTTAAATTTTTCTTATTTTTATTAATGTTTTTGCAAATATTTTCAAAATTTCAACTTTTAGGCCATGTTCGAAAATTCGAACTTAATTTCGAAAATTCGAAATGTATAAAAAAATGTTCGTTTTGAAGTGGCGATTTAAATTCATAAAAAATTCCTATTTTTTCAATATTTTCTCTGTTAACGATTTTCGAACATCGAAATTTTAAATAAAAATTAAAATTTTTCATATTTTCATTAAAGTTTTTGAATAAATTTTTAAAATTTCAGCTTTTTGGGCCATGTTCGAAAATTCGAACTTAATTTCGAAAATTCAAATTGTATAACAAATTGTTTGTTTTGAAGTTGCGATTTCAAATCATAAATAAAATTTCATATTTTTGCAATGTTTTCTCTGATTTAAGATTTTCGAACACCGAAATTTTAAATAAAAATTAAAATTTTTCTTATTTTTGTAAATGTTTTTGAATAAATTTTCAAAATTTCAGATTTTTGGGCCGTGTTCGAAAATTCGAACTTAATTTCGAAAATTCGAAATGTATAAAAAAATGTTTATTTCCAGGAGCTGATTTCGAATCACTAAAAAAATTTCTTATTTTTTCAATATTTTCTCTGTTAACGATTTTCGAACATCGAAATTTTAAAGAAAAATTAATATTTTTCATATTTTTATTAATGTTTTTAAATAAATTTTAAAATTTCAAAATTTTGGACCATGTTCGAAAATTCGAACTTAATTTCGAAAATTCAAAATGTATAACAAAGTGATCGTTTTGAGGTTGTGATTTTAAATCATAAATAAAATTTGCTATTTTTTCAATATTTTCTCTGTTAACCATTTTCGAAGATCGAAATTTTGAAGAAAAATTAAAATTTTTCTTATTTTTGTTGATGTTTTTAAATAAATTTTCAAAATTTCTACTTTTTAGGCCATGTTCGAAAATTCGAACTTAATTTCGAAAATTCGAAATGTATA
The DNA here is from genome assembly GCF_958450345.1 of Calliphora vicina. Classification (NCBI taxonomy): domain Eukaryota; kingdom Metazoa; phylum Arthropoda; class Insecta; order Diptera; family Calliphoridae; genus Calliphora; species Calliphora vicina. The sequence goes on along the minus strand of NC_088784.1, from coordinate 21,813,100 downwards.
ACAAACTGTTTATTTCCAGCAGCTGATTTCAAATCACTAAAAATATGTCATATTTTTTCAATATTTTCTCCGATTTAAGATTTTCGAAAATCGGAGATGTTTTCCAAAAACATCTAAAAATTCATATTTATGCTACATATTGGCAACTTTCCAGACCCTTTATTCAAGTTTTAGGTTTAAACATTTTTACCAAAAACAAATCTCGCACACAAATTCTGTATGTACCCCAAACGACAGCGAGTACATCAACATTCTAGGTGTTGTAGCTGTGTGTATATCTTAAACTTACATTCTCTCTCTCGTTTGTGGCCAATTGTTGTTGCAATTGGTTTTTGGGGATGCTGGCTGCCGAAGCTGCTGTTCCTGGCTGCTGCTGTATGTGCAAAACTTATCAAATCCTTAGATTTCAGTCTTTAATTACGAGTCGCGAGTGCTAGTGGAAAAATAATAAGCAGAAGAAAAAAAAATGAATTTATTCAACTGAAAGTTGAAGAAAATTTAAGTGGAAAAAAGCAGGCATTTGTGCACAAAAAAAAAATCCAAGAAAATGAAAAAATTAAAGCTCCTGTGGAATATAGATAAAAATAAATTGTCTATGATTTTTACAAATTTTAACAACAAGACATACGAATTTATTTAAAACGACTACAAACAAAATGTTTAAATTTAAAAAAAAGTAATTAAATAATCACAAATTATATATGTAGCTTAAAAAAAAAGAATTTAATGAAAAAAAAAATACATAGAAAAATTGATATAGAAAAATTTTTCAAGCTGCAAAAAAAAAAAAAAAAAGAAAGAAAAAATTGTCTTTAATATACAAGTATTTATTAGAAGAGTATATGTATATTTGAATATCCTTTTTTCAGTTCTTGTTGTAGTAGTTGTTGTTGTTGTCGTCTTCTTGTTCTTCTTATACATCTTCTTGATTTCGGCCCTACATATACATTACAAATATAATCTGTATCTATATTTCCGAAATGTATAAAACCGTTTTTATTTTTTTTTTGTTGCTGCTGCTGTTGCCTTTTGGTTTAACAAAAATGTGTTTGTGTGTTCCACAAAACATCTATAGATCTGTGTATCTATGTATGTATGTATAAGTGTGTGTGTGTTTGTGTCTAAATGTCTGAGTATCTGTAATCGTGCGCAAGTTATATTCTATTATATCCTGGATTGTACGATTTGCGTCGTTTCGGTTTTCTGCCATCATTTGTACATCTTCTATACATTTTCAATTTCATCTTGTTTTTCCCTGCCCCTCCATCCATTTTTTTTTTATCATCTTTATGCTTTTGGGTTCACTTGTCTTGCTAAAGTCACACAGTTTGTTTGATTTTTCTTAGTTGCTTTTTGCAGACTTTGTTTCAATTATGTAGATCTAAAGAGTTTTTACGAGTTTGTTTGTCCCTGTTTTCTGTCCTGTTCAGTGTTTTCCAATTTTTTTTATGTTGTTGTTGTTTTTCTTATTTTAATTATTATTGTTGTTGCTGTTTTTTTATTCTAACTTCTTGTTATTTGTTAGAAAAGAGGGAGCAGCATTTGCTGGGGGGGAGGTTGTTTTGGTTGAGTGTGAGTTTTGCAAAAGGTAGTCGAGCAAAAATCTTGTATCTATATATTTACTTAAAAAGCTTTTCATAATTTTTGTTTCCATATGTACACATACGTTTTCGGAATTGGTCTGGCTTATATAGCTGAAGATTCTGAAATACTTTCCCAGATTTTTAATCCATTTAAACAATATTTTGTATTTGTTTGAATTTTAGGATAAATTTTCCCAAAAAAAAAATAATAAAAAAATTATTTTGTAAAATTTTCGAAAATTCAAAATCTATAGCAAAATTTTTGTTTTGTAAAGCTGATTTGAAATCATAAATAAAATATCAGATTTTTTAAAATTTGCTCTGATTTAAGATTTTCGAAGATCGAAATTTTGAATAAAAATTAAAATTTTTCTTATTTTTGTTAATGCTTTTGAATAAATTTTCGAAATTCCAACATTTTGGGCCATGTTCGAAAATTCGAACTTAATTTCGAAAATTCGAAATGTATAACAAATTGTTCGTTTTACGGTTGCGATTTCAAATCATAAAAAAAATTTCATGTTTTTTCAATATTTTCGCTCAATAATGATTTTCGAAGATCGAAATTTTGAAGAAAAATTACAATTTTTCTTATTTTGTATAACAAATTGTTAGTATTGAAGTTGTGATTTCAAATCATAAATTAAATTTCATGTTTTTTCAATATTTTCGCTCAATAATGATTTTCGAAAATCGAAATTATGAAGAAAAATTTAAATTTTTTATATTTTTGTCAAAGTTTTTAAATAAATTTTCAAAATCCACTTTATTGGACTTATTTTCTGTGATTTAAGATTTTCGAAGATCGAAATTGTGAAGAAAAATTAAAATTTTTCTTATTTTTGTTGTTGTTTTTAAATAAATTTTCAAAATTTCCACATTTTGGCCCATGTTTGAAAATTCGAACTTAATTTCGAAAATTCGAAATGTATAACAAAATGTTCGTTTTGAAGATACGATTTCAAATCATTAAAAAAATTTCATGTTTTTTCAATATTTTCTCTGATTTAAGATTTTCGAACATATAAATTTAGAAAAAAAAATTTTAATTTTTAAATTTAAATTTAAATTTTTCTTATTTTTGTTAATGTTTTTGAACAAATTTTCGAAATTCCAACATTTTGGGACATGTTCGAAAATTCGAACTTAATTTCGAAAATTCGAAATGTATAACAAATTATTCCTTTTGAAGTTGCGATTTCAAATCATAAATAAAATTTTCTGTTTTTTCAAAGTTTTTCTGATTAACGATTTTCGATGATCGCAATTTTGAAGAAAAAATTAATTTTTTCTTATTTTTGTTATTGTTTTTAAATAAATTTTCAAAATTTCCACATTTTGAGTTATGTTCGAAAATTTGAAATTAATTTCGAAAATTTGAAATTAATTTCGAAAATTCGAAATGTATAACAAAATCTTCTCTTGAAGTTGCGATTTCAAATCATTAAAAAAATTTCTTGATTTTTCAATATTTTCTCTGATTAACGATTTTCAAAGATCGAAATTTTGAAGAAAAATTACAATTTTTCCTATATTTGTCATAGTTTTTAAATAATTTTTCAAAATTTCAACATTTTGGGCCATGTTCGAAAATTCGAACTTAATTTCGAAAATTCAAAATGTATAACATATTGTTGCTATTTAAAATCGAGAAAATCGGTAAACAAATGGCTGAGATATGAGGATAAAACCAGGACAACCTCGATTTTTACCTACATATATCTGGATTACTAAGTCATTAATATAGACAAAAGGATATCTAATGATAGTTATTTCAAAAACCTTTGCAACGACGTATACAAGACCATAGTAAGTCAGACCTACAATGGATCAAAATATTTTTTAACCCGATTTTTTTTTTCACCAAAAGTTTTTTTTACGCTAAATATTGAAAAAAACAGAAAAAAAAATTTTAATTTAAAAAAACAATTCGAAATTTTTTTTTCCAAAATAGATTTAAAAAAAAATTTAAAAAAAACAATTGGAAAATTTTTTATCCAAAAAATTTAAAAACAACTTTTAAGTATAATTTGGTGAAGGGTATATAAGATTCGGCACAGGCTCTCTTACTTGGTTTTTGTTTTTTTTTTTGTTAAATGTTAAACGTTTTACCCCTATTAACACTAAGTCTGGTTATGTGTTAACTAACAGTTATACTGTCGGTTAAAATTATTTTTGTATGAAAACTGTCAGTTTAACTATTAGTTAACACATAACTTTTCAAAACTTTTCAAAAGTTAATGGGGGTTAGGAACTTACATATTTCAAAATTATATTGAAGTTAAACTGAAAATGCAAGCACATGAAAATAATATTGAAATTTAACATGAATTCAAATTTCTTTGAAAACTTACAAACTACTTATTGGAAAAATTTAAATGTTTTCAAACAGAAAACATTGGGTTGAATTTATTTTATCTTTTTACTGGAGAATGCAACTGATGTAACGTAAAATATAACTATGATGCAACAATTGCATTTCCTGCAGTTCTCAATTTCATATATCACGTAACTAGATCGTTTAACCATAAATGACATAAATTTCCTGCAGTTTCTCAATTTTTTTGGAATTTCAATATCATACGCCTTAGTAAAGTCGTACTGGTTGCAGTCGTATACGTAATATTTATTAAATATTATGGCCCATAATCATAGTCAGAAATAAAGAATACTTTAAGAGAATTAAACTCGACTTTACTCAAGAGTGGACTTTAGGTCTATCATAGACAAGTTAAAGTATACTTCTGACGTTGAAGTCGACTTTAAATATAAAACTAGCTGAAGCTGTTATTAACTCGTTTAACAACAGCATCAGCTGTTCTTCACCAAGTAAAAAAGTTCGGCAGAAAGTAAAAAATGTTTATGTTACAAGATATTGGTAGAGATTTTGCAATTATTGAACAGTTGTCAATAAAATTAGTACCAAAATATTCTAATTATTATATTCATTTTATATATTTCATTTTTCCACAACAAACAACTTTTTTTCTTTAGTTGTCCCGGTTACTTTTATTTATTTATTTGTTTTTTTTTTTTTTTTTAATTTTGCATGTCAGCTGTTCAGCGTTGCCACTTGTTTGTATTTTGTTGTATATAGTATGAAAACATTTTCTACATTTGCGGTGGCACGCAGTTAAAGTCGGTTCAATTTAAAACATACTTTAATTTTGACTATAGTTGCAAAATAATTAAAAGCAGGTTTTTATTTTAAAGTTGTTTCTAAAAAGAACCGACTTTAGTGTTTGACTATGATTATGGGCCTATATTTTTATACCCTTCACCTTCGTGAGAAGGGTATATATAAGTATGTCATTCCGTTTGTAATTTCCACAATATAATATATAAGAATATATATTCTGGATCCTTATAGATAGCGGAGTTGATTAAGCCATGTCCGTCTGTCTGTCTGTATGTTGAAATCAATTTTCTGAAGACCCCAGATATCTTCGGGATCTTCAATAATTCTGTCAGACATGCTTTCAAGAAGTTTCCTATTTAAAATCAGCAAAATCGGTCCACAAATGGCTGAAATATGAGGATAAAACCAGGACAACCTCGATTTTTTACCTATATCTGGATTATTAAGCCATTAATATAGATAATATGGATATCTGATCTGAAATACACTAAACATTTTATATGATAGATATTTCAAAGACCTTTGCAACGACGTACATATATAAGACCATACATAGTAAGTTGGACCTACAATGGGTCAAAATCGGAAAAAATATTTTTTAAGCCGAATTTTTTTTTCACCAAAAAATTTTTTTTTATAGTTTAAAAAAAAATTTTAAATAATTGGAAAAAAAAAATTTTACAAAAATTTAAAAAAACAACTTTGGAAAAAAAATACATTTTGTTTACCTAAAAATATTTAAAATTTGTATTTTGAAGAATAATTTGATGAAGGGTATATAAGATTCGGCACAGCCGAATATAGCTCTCTTACTTGTTTATTAGTTTTTTCACTATAACAAGAATTTATTCAAAACAAATTTTATCATGCGAAAATTAGACTGAAAACTTTTAATGAAATTTTCTCTTATCTTACTTATCTTACATAAAATCTTTCTAACAACAACAAATTGTTATAAAAAATTAAAAGAGGCTGAATAAAGCTCGTTTAACTGTAAATTTTGCATTTGATTTTGTCGCGTTCTGGTATCAGCACTCCGAGATTGTTATAATAAAGTGACTGAACATTTTAATTTTAATAAAAATTTAGTGGTTTTAACTAAAAAACTTGTTACTTCATCTAATAGCCACAAACATTTTATTTTGTTATTCAAAATGTGTCCCGTTCGCGATAATAAGTGTATCGGGCATAAATCAAGATCATGACAACAGTTTGTATTTTAATGTTTTTGGGTGTTAAGAGCTCTTTTTTGTATTTGATTTTGTCGCGTTCCGGTATCTAAATCATCTTTTGTTATCAGTACTCCGAGATCGCTCTAATAAAGTGTCTCAAAATTTCAATTTAAATAAAAATTTTGTGATTTTAACTAAAAAACCTGTTACTGCATATAATAATTACACTAAACATTTTATTTTGTTATTCAAAGTGTGTCCCGTTCGCGATAATAAGTGTATCAGGCATAAATCAAGATCACGACAACAGTTTTTATTACAATGTTTAAGAGCTCCTTTAATTGTAATCATTGAAACGTTAAAATGTTTGTCAGCTCTCTCTTAGTTTAGGAGTTATAGGACTTTAAAGTCATAATATATAATAGTAAATAAATTGTGTTGTATACTAGAGCAAGTAAATTAAAATTTTGAATTAAATTTACTTGACCAATCGCTATTACTAACATGACTGAAAAATATGTCGCGTGACAAATCATACTAAATGTTGTAAAACGAAAAAAAAAGATAGCTACATTATTTTATTCTAATTTAAAAGAAGTTTCTTTATTAAATTATGTTTCAATAAGCTGAAATTCTAATTTTTCTATAGGCAGCCGAAAATGCGTGCTTTTTTGTCTCGTTCGTAATAACATGTTTATTGATAATATATTGGAATTAAGTGATCAAAAAGATCTATTTTTGGCATATAACATATCGCTACGAATAAATAACAAAACAAACATTTCATATTTCTTTATTTTTTTACTTTAAAAGGTATATGATTGTCACGTTCGGGAGCGTGGACATGTTCATATTTGTCTTATATACATACATACAAATATTGACTAATCAACAAAACCTATTTTTGGCATAAAATAACAAAACAGACATTTCATAATTCTTTTTTTTTTCACTTTAAAAGGCGTACGATTGTCACGTTCGGGACCTTGGAAATGTCCATATTTGTCTTATATACATAAAAATATTGACTTGATTTTAAAAATATTGATTAAGACATTTTTTTTGCAGAAAATAGATATTGGATATTTTAAAAACGTTTCCATTATAGTTTATTTTAAAAACTTTCTGACTTTAAATTAAAAAAATTTAATTTAAAGTCAAAATTTTTTTTAACTTTTTTTTCTAAATTTAATTTTAGCAAAAGCTGTTTAAAATATGTTCTTTTTTTATTAATTATTAAATAAATAATTTGCAATTTCTTTTTTTTAATTTTCCAATTATTTATTTGCAATTTCTGTCTACCTTGGCGTATGATTATTATAATTTCTTTCATTTTATTACTTACTCCATTATTAAATTTATCTATTTTCACAAAAATTCGTAAATGTTGTTGTAGGTTCTTAAATGAAGACGCCATCTTGAAAATGTGTAAAACAGAAACAGAAAAATATTGTTGTATACACCAGCTACAGAGATATTGAAGTTGTAAAAAAACAAATGAGAACCTATACTACTTGAAATTGAGTTAGTGTGAGTGCAAAAATGATAATAGTAAACAGCAACAATATGTAGAATTGTAGAAAAAAAAAACTATAGTAAAACAGTGAGAATTAAGAAGAAAAAAAAAACAAACGTAAAAATTTGCAAGCAAATGAACGTACGTTATGATACAAACAACAACAACAAAAATAAAAGAATAAAAAAATAACACGAATGGGAAAAATGAAAAGAAAACAAAAAACGAAAACAATACTCGGCAAATAAACACACACAACTAAACACATACACACTTGCCTGCAATTACACAGCATTTATAACGGAGTTGTAAATTTAGTAGTAAGAGTTGGACAAAAAAAACATTTAAATAGAGAAAAGAAAGTAAAGAGAGCCAGAGAGAGAGAGGGTATTAGTGATAACGGTTATATTATCTAAAAATCTCTTTAATATTTATTAAATAAAATAAATTTAATATAAACAAAAATAAAACTTTGTATTTTTCTCAAGAGAGAGATAGAGAGAGATATTGTGCGAAAGTAAATCTATTTATCTACTGTCAACAACAGCATCAATTTTTTGTTGCTGCTGTCTTTGCTGTTTTTGTAATAAAAGTGAACAAAAGACAACAAAAATCATTTTGGCCAAGGCAAACAAGACACAAAAAAAAATGGAAATAATGGTTATAAAATATATTGTACACATAAAAACAACAAAAACAACAGAAATTTGAAATACAAAAAAAAAAAAAAAATGAAAGAAAACAAGAAAAAAGTGTCAGGCTCAGTATGAAAAAAAAAACTGGAAAAATGTTAAAAGTGAAATTGAACGACGCCCCATAAAAAAAGTGTGTGTTTTTTTTAAAGAAATTTTGTTCGAAAAACTAAAGAAATTTGTGAAACTAAAGTATTAATTTGAAAATTAATGAATTTTCTTATAAAAAAAGTGAAACTTTAAATATTTTTTAATTTTAGAGGAAAATGTTCAAAATATAGTGATTTTTTATTTTTTTTCCCAAAAAATTATTAATTTAAAAGAAATATAAAGTATTTTAGAGCATACTATCGTGTGTCTTAACAATGTTTTTAAAAATATGCTAAAATATACAATAACAAATTCAAATTTTTAAATAAGCTTTGTTCAAATACATTTCTAGTAAAACTAGTATAATAAGAAAAAAATAAAAAAAATATTCTCAAAAATATAAAAAGTAAGCCAACGAAATTCAAGCTAATTTTGTTTTATTATCATTATTTGGAGATAATTTCCAGACAAAATTAGTCTAGAAATATGAATGAGACCTTAAATCTAAGCCAATAAGCTTTTTTGTTGGAATTCAAGTGTAATTCAAGCCTTGAATCCAGTGTAAAGCAATTGAATTATAGTTGTATTGCTCTTTGTAACAATAAATAGCATTCTCCAGTAAAAAGGCAACCTAAATTCAAGCCTCATGTTTTTCATTATTTGGAGAAATAAAATAAAATAAAATAACAAATTGTATTAAACTTATAATTTCCATACAAAATTTGTCTAAAAATATGAATGAGACTTTAAATCAATTTTTAAATCTAAAACAATAAGCATTTTTGCTGGAATTCAAGTGTAATTCAAGCCTTGAATCCAGTGTCAAGCAATTGAATTATAGTTGTATTACACTTTATATCAATAAATAGCATTCTTCAGTTAAAAGGCAACCTAAATTCAAGCCTCATGTCTTTCATTATTTGGAGAAATAAAATAAAATAACAAATTGTATTAAACTTATAATTTCCATACAAAATTTGTCTAAAAATATGAATGAGACCATAAATCAAGTGTAATTCAAGCCTTGAATCCACTCACACGCAATTGAATTGCAGTTGTATTCCACTTTATATCAATAAATAGCTTTCTCCAGTAAAAAGGAACTAAAAATTCAAGCCTCATGTCTTTTATTTGAAAAATTTTATTTTTTTATTTTTTCATATATTTCCAATCAAATGTTCAAGTGCTTGAATTTTTAGGGATTTAAGGCTTATTAGGAATTATTAATTAACAAATTTTCTAAATAAAACAATGAGTTTAACAACTACAAGCTTTAGATTTATTAAAATCCCTTTTTTAATAGTGGAAAAAATTAATAAAAATCAAATATTTAATAAATATTACGTATACGACACCATACCAACAAATCACACTGTGGGAGTTTTAATCAAATCTGTATGCTTTAGGAGAAATTTTTAAAATTTTCTGACAACAAGATCTCCCTATTTAGAGATGTGCTACAATGTTTCCTATAAATTTCAGATTTCATTTCAAACTCTTAAAACTCTATTGGATTAAAAACTTAAAAATGCGGAATTTTTAGCTTTTATTTTGAGACATGTGTACAATATAAATTTATTCAAAGTATTGGCCATTGTTAGCTATGAACTTTTCCCATCTTTCTGGCAACATAAGGATTCCGCATCAAAAGAACTGCATATCTTTTGAGGGAAAAGACGAATCAAGCCAATATCGGATAGTCTGTTCCAAAGTGAAACGTATCCCAGAGAGAGCGTTCTGTAGCGATCGAAAAAAATAGAGGCAAGATCAGTATTATAAAGCGGGTAAGGCAAAACTTCCCAAAAACTTCATTCTAAATAGTTTTTAACAGGTATTGATTGCAACATGTGGCCGAGCGTTGTCATGGTGGAATATTACGGTTTCATGTCTGGTCGTTTTTCGGCAAATGCTCGCTTCAAACGAATCAGTTTCTTTCGGTACAGGTTCCCTGTGATGGTCTGACCAGATTTAAACAGCTCATAATAAATAGGACCCTTTTGGTCTAACCAAATACAGCATTTCCTTAGAGCCATGCATATTTGGCTTCGGTATAGATTCGGCAGGTTGGACGGGCTTCACATGCGATATATTACGCTTCGGGTTATCGCATTTTTCATCGCAAGTAATGATTCGGTGCAGAAATGATTTACTTTTATAGAGTTCAAGCAACATTTCAGACATACAAAATCCTCGGCTTCAATCCTTATGGTAACCAATTTCCCTGCTTTTGGATGAGTCCTGCTCCTCGCACATGTCTTGAGATTGCTGCTTGAGTTGCTCCCAATGATTTTGCAAGCTCTTTTTGAGTTTGACAACAATCTTCATTGAGTAATGCTTACAATTCTTGATCTCCAAACTTTTTTGGCTGGTCTGGAATATCTTTGTCTTCCGTAGCATCACCCTATCTGAATCGCACAAACCATCTCTAGCACGTTAAAACCGATCTAAAACATTCACCATAAGCTTTAGTGAGCAATCGGCGTGTTTCAGCGTTACTTTTTTCTAAATTAAAGAAGTTAAGCGAATCTTCTCGCATATGACGCTTTGTTGGCACAAAATTCGTAATTTCCGAAGCAAAAAAAACTTTGTTGTTTACACTAGAATGTTCAATAACTAAGTGAGAATCAATGACAGATATGTAGCCTTCAAAATGACATATAAGATATTAAAAACAAAGAACACGTTCAAAAGAAACATTTAAAATACTCTAGAGGGAAGGAAACTAACACAAAACTTGTCATGTGACTAGTTTTAAAAGTCAATAAGGACAGGTTCCCATTGTAAAACTTTATATGAAGGGAACCTGCAACTTTAATATGGCGTTGTTCTAGGAGAGAATAAATTCACACTTTTTAGGCTTTTAGTGACATATCACGGAACTAAACCAAAGGGATCTCTATTCGGTTTTGGATTATATTTGATTACAATTTATACAAGATTTGCTCAACTACAATTCATTGTTTTTTTGATTTTTTTTGTTCTTCTAGGGGTCCAACTCATGCAAAGCATTGTGTTGGAACTAGGAAAATTGGTTATGGGAGGGATGAAAGAGAGAGTAGTGTTTGTGGACATTCGATTTGAACTTTCCCAAATTGAAAGTGAAAGGAAAGACTTCAGACAATTCGGCTAACGAAAGAATTACCTCTGTTGTGTGTTGTGGGGTCCACTGGCCAATCGCATATGTTCTTGATGAAAAAGCGTATTACTTAAAAAGCTGCGGCTATCAGGAACAAGTTTCCTAATTTCATCAGAACACATTCGATTTTAGTACCGATAGAACAGTGAAACGCAGTCCACATTGTGGCGGTGCTCCAGCGAATCAATCGAGTTGGACACCCTACTGTCACCAATAATCATCTTCGCCCTCTCTTGTACGTAGTCGGGACGCTCCAAAATAGACGTTCCATACATGGGTCGGTCGGATATAGATGGTGTAAATAGTGAAGAGATCAGATGGAGTGAAGTAATTCCTTCATCAGAAAGTTTCAGAAAACCGAGACACTTGAATGTTTCTTTCTCCACTTGAAAAATGTGTTTAGACCTGCGGACATCACATGGTATTCTCATGGCCGGAACATCGGGAGCGTCAGATTCTACAATATTAACAACACCCATTAAAACAGATGAAGTGACATGATCTGTCGTTCGTTGTTGTGTCAACATGCAACACTGAGTCTTGTGAGCGTTCAAAGCGATCCTTAATATTCGCACGACCCCATTCAGAGATTTTCACAAGGTACCGATTAAGGGAATCATTCATGTTTTGCCTCATTACTCCAATCTCCGACATGCTTGGTCTATAACTGAATAAATATGAATTGTAAACGTTTGGAAGTTTGACGTGGAAGCTCGTTTAGAAAAATAAGGAATAGAGTAGGATAAAGAAAGGAATTTATCTTGAACTCATTTGATGTGATGCCATCTATAACAACTCATATAAGGCGATCTCTAAGAAAGCTTGGTAGAAATCGAGAGAAGTTATTATCAGTGAAGTGAATATTATTTTTTCACATGAAATGGCACTAGTTGACACAAATTTCACCCTGCTAACTCATTTATGTTACATTTTTCTTATAGATTTTGGAACGTCAATTGATCCATCATATTACAATGATCTTATAGATATATTTACGATCAGCTAAATGCTTTTTTTTATCCGATCGTCACATTATTTCGCGAACGAACCTATTTTGATAGGCTGATACACATATCTCCCATCTGGCTGCGAATCTCTGGTATTCCATTAGCCATTACATCGATAAATTTACCTACATAGTTATCGCTACTTCTTCCCCTTTTTCATCTCTCTTATCTTATCTATCTTTCTCTATGGACAAAATTCTGACATATTATCCCATCGTGAATATTTTGTATTTGACAGTCTTTAATTTAAAAAAATAGTTTGGAATGACTCTGACTTTAATAAATTTGTTGAAATCCTCAACTGTTGGGAATAAATTCAGATATTTTTCACTTAAATTACTAGTTAAATGCCAAAGTTGTGGTACTGTTTTGTGACTAGGGAAATAAAAAAGTACTTTGAGAAGAATTTTTTAATTTTATTTAATTTTTAATAATTTTTATACAAAAACAAGGAAATTAGTATTAGTTTTTGAATTAATCTATAATTTTTTGTATAAAAACATTGATTTTAAAATCTTGTCCACGCCCTTTTTAAATATTTCATAAAATGGGCGGGACTAACATTAAAAAAATAAAATTTCTTGTTGTAAATAGTTTTTTAAAATTAATCATAGATTGATTTCCACATGTTTTTGTAAAGAAATAACTAAATATTGATTAAGAATGGAGATTTTTTGCTCCATTATTAGGAAAATTTAAATTTCTATTTTTCTTATTTAAATTTGTTTAAGTTTTACTTAATTTTTAAGCAAAAACTTGAAAATCATAAATTAAATTGAATTTAAATCCCAGAAAGAACTATTATTTGGCTGAAAAATTATGAATTGTTTAAGTTTCTGTACGCTCTCTCTCTCTTAGTTTTACAAAGTGGGCGGGGCTGTATTTCCAAAAATAAGATTATTGATTAAAAATAAGTTCCAAATTAATCACAGGTTAAGATTAACATAATTTTGTAAACAAATTAATAAATATTACATAAAATGTAACAAAATTCTACCCATTAGAATCAAAAAATGTTCCCTACTCAGAAAAAGTAGCACAACTATGGCTTATAATAAGCGATTTAGTTCAATGATAGCTGGTTTTATTTAAAATAAATTTAGCTTGTAAAATATTCATTTAAATTGTAGTCAGTTCAAATATAATTATCAACTTATTAGTTTTAAAAATAAGAAATTTTTAAAAATTTTGAAAAAAATCCAAAAAAAATGTATATTTAGCGGCCTTTAATTTAAATATTTTATTTGAAATAACTATGATTTTAATAAATATATGGAAAACTTGTCCTATTGTGAATAAAATGTAACATTTTTCTCTTAAATTGAGAGACAAATAACAAAGTTATGGTACTTTTTTCTGAATAGGGAAATGAAAAAAAGTTCAAGGGCAAAAATTTCTGTTTTTTATGATCATTTTTAATAGTTTTTAAGCAAAAAGTGGAAAATCATAAATTAAATAGAATTTAAATCATTAAAAGAACTATTTTGTCTGAAAAAATTATAAATTTTTAAAGTTTCTTTACGCCCTCTCTCAAAATTTTATAAAGTGGGCGGGGCTAAAATCAAAAACACACGATTTTTGCTTTTAATTGGGGTTTAAAATGTATCAATGATAGAGATATTTATATTTTTGTAAAGAATAAAACTAAATATTAAATAAAATGGCTCAGTTTTCTCAGTGTAAATAAAAAAAAAAATTTAATTTTTCTGCTTGCAAAAATTTCCATAACTTTTCCATTTTTCCAGTGATTTAAGTGAATTATAGCTCTTTTTAATAAGAAAAGTTTAGGATTTTAAAATATTAATTTAAAGTGTGGTCATTTCAAACATAATTATGAATTTAAATGGTTTTAAACATGAAAAAATTTTTTAAAAAAAAAACTAAAATTTTTTATTTTATTAACAAAATTTCTCTATATTTCTGTGAATTGCTAACAATGGTTATATCATTTAAAAGCTATAAGGATATACTTTTCATAGCCTTTTAAAAATTTGAAATCGCTTAAGAAATGTCGTTATTACGATTCATTAAGTACGTCAAGCTACAAAAAAACTATCAACCTAACCTAAAAAGGCGAAAAGTTGATTTTATAGAGTCGTTTATTATTTTGAATTTATTAACAAAATTTCTCTCTATTTCTGTGAAATGCCTACAAATGATTAAGGATGTTCCTTTCATAGCTATTTAAAAATGTCCGCATTAGGATTTGAAAACTAACAACCTAACCTAAAAAGGCGAAAAGTAGATTTTAAAGGCTAAAGTTGATTATTATTTTGAACTTCAAATAGAATTTAAAATGTTGCTTTGTTTCATTTTAAAATAAGTTCTTTGCTTTGAAAGTTTAGGTACTTTTTGATTTTTATTTTATTTTTTTGAAATTTCTTTTTATTTTCAATTATTTGAATATATTTGTAGGAAAAAGTTGTGAAATCTGCTTTCTATTCTATTTCTTATTGTACGGATAAAACAAAAGTTATACATATTTTAAAATAAAGTCGACTTTAACAAAAATTTCCTTTTTGGTTAGGCTGAAAATTTTTCAAAATTTTTCAAAATACAGTAAAAATTTTTTTCTGGGCCTTGATATTGGTCATAAAAAGTATGAAATTAACTGTTTTTTCCACATCTATCATAATAAATATGAAATAGCTTTATGTTTGAATATATAATTTAAATCATATTTATTATTCTTGTTAAAAATAAGCCTTCAAAATTTAGTATCAAATATTCAAACAAATGCTGTAATAATTTTATAGTTTATTCTATTCCTTGTAAAAAAAATTGTTCTTGTTTTTGAACATGACCAGATGTTTGTGCAAAATATCAAGTACATTTTTTTATTTGTTACATTTTCTTTGATTATTTTGCTTGAAATATTGAACAGCAACATAATAAAGCTAAAATTAATGCAGTGAAAATAGAAAAAAAAAAGAAAACAGCCTCCAAAAGCCAAAACCTACTTACATAGTTGTTGAACAGAACTGGAAAACTGATATTTTACTTTGCTTTTCACACTTTAACTCTTTGCGGTTTAGTGGTTACTTTTCTAACCACCTTTATTATAGCCTTTAAATCATAGTTTATTGGCATCTATTGGCACTTTTCTAAACAATTAAGTTGTTTAAAGTCATCGTTTATGTTTTATTTTAGAAATTCAAATTTTGTTATAGATTGTGGAGGCATTTTTCTTTGTAAAGTTTGAAAAAATGTGTAAAAATACATCAGAAATATGGCCACATTTTAACACATGATTGTTTTCTTTGTAATTTAAATCCGCCATATTGAATTACAGAGAGATATATTGATGCAAACTTGTAAAAACGTTATTTTAATTCCGCCATATTGAAATAGAGAGAAAGAGTGAGAGATGTAGTGTTGCACACTTAATACTTATTGTAAAAACGCTAAATCACGAAATTTTGCATTTGCATCTAACAAAAATTCCGCCATATTGGAAGAGAGAGATAACGAGATTTAGAGTGTTGCCTATTTAATATATTTTGTAAAAACGCTAAATCATGAAACAAATATGAACATAACTGAGAGGCTTCCAATATCATGTTAATAATTCAGAAAAACGTCTTAATATATAATGGAAGTACTAAAAAATTTTTCCTAATTATAAAGTACTCTTAATTCCCATTAGTACTGTATGTGCCAACCCTGTTCATGGCAAATAAATTGTATAATGGCAGCAAAATGAGATTTGTTTATTATTTGCTTGTTCGAGTATTTTGTTACTTTAAAGTTTAAGGTTAACAAAATTGAGGTTAAAGTGTATAGTTTACATAAATTATAAAGTGATTTATATTAAACCAAAAAATAGGCAACACATTTACTTTTTTTTTTAATTAAAAACTGGCCTACAATCAGAATAAACATAGTAAAGAATGCTATTGTCTATAGAATTCCTTGAAGAAGAATTTTTAATTATTTTTACTAACAATTACTTATTATTACTGCTATACAGCAAGCAAAAAAAGAAGGTAGTGGCAAGTAAGAGCTATACCTGCAGCTGCTATAGTAGCTACTGGCAGCAATTAAGTAGAAATTTAAGTATTTCTACAATTTTCATTTAAGACCCCATAAAGTATATAAATTCTGGATCATTATAGATAGCTCTGCCAATTTAGCCCTGTTCATCTGTCGTTTTGTATGTTGAAATCAACTTTCCATAGTCCTCAAACAACTTTCATACATCATTCATACATCAATGTAAGCGCTATTGTGCTGGTTCACTTACTTTTTAAAATCGCGAAAATCGGCCCACAAATGGCTGAGATATAAGCAAAAAACCACAACTACCTCGATTGTCACATTTTTGATCAATATCTCGATTACTAAGTCATTAATATAGACAATATGTATATCAAATGATAGATATTTCAAAAACCTTTCCAACGATATATATAATGCCATACAAATTTGGACCTACAATGGCGCAAAATCGGGAAAAATATGTTTTAACCCAAATTTTTTTTTCATCAAAAAATTATTTTCAATCTTTATCTTCGGTGAAGGGTATATTAGCTCTCTTATTTATTTGTAAGCCACACAAATCAAATATCTTTCTTAAAGCAGCTTTTTTCCATACAATTTGTATCTCAAATTGTGCTTTTGTCTGTTGAAATCAACTTTCCGTAGCCCCCCAATAACTTAAGTACATCATTCATACATCAATGTAAACGCTATAGTTTCGGTTCGGATGCTATTTAAAATCGAGAAAATCGGCCCACAAATGGCTGAGATATAACAAAAAAACCACAACTACCTCGATTGTTACCTTTTTATCAATATCTGGATTACTAAGTGAGCAATATAGACAATATGGACATCAAATGATAGATATTTTAAATAACTTTCCAACGATATATATAATGCCATACAAATTTGGACCAACATTGGCGCAAAATCGGGAAAAATAATTTTTAACCCAAATTTTTTTTTTATCAAAAAATTATTTTCAATCTTTATCATCGGTAAAGGGTATATTAGCTCTCTTACTTGTTAATATCTTATATTGTAAGCCACACAAATAAAATTTCTTTCTTAAAGCAGCTTTTTTCCATACAATTTGTATCTCAAATTGTGTTTTTGTCTGTTGAAATCCACTTTCCGTAGTCCCCAATTAACTTACATATTTCATTCATACATCAATGTAAAGGCTATAGTTTCGGTTCGGATGCTATTTAAAATCGAGAAAATCGGCCCACAAATGGCTGAGATATAAGCAAAAAACCACAACTATCTCGATTGTTAACTTATTGATCAATTTTTGGATTACTAAATGAGTAATATAGACAATATGGATATCAAATGATAGATATTTTAAAGACCTTTCTAACGGTGTATATATGGCCATACAAATTTGGACCTACTATGGCGCAAAATCGGGAAAAATATTTTTTAACCCAAATTTTTTTTTTCATCAAAAACTATTCTTAGTTTTTATCTTAGAGTGAAGGGTATATTAGCTCTCTTACTTGTTAATAACTTAAATTGTAAGCCACACAAATCAAATATCTTTCTTAAAGCTGCTTTTTTCCATACAATTTGTATCTCAAATTGTGCTTTTGTCTGTTGAAATCAACTTTCCGTAGTCCCCAAATAACTTACATACATCATTCATACATCAAAGTAAGCGCTATAGTGCCGGTTCAGTTGCTTTTTAAAATCGAGAAAATCGGCCCACAAATGGCTGAGATATAAGCAAAAAACCACAACTACCTCGATTGTTACCTTATTGATCTATATCTGGATTACTAAATGAGTAATATAGACAATATGGATATCAAATGGTAGATATTTTAAAGACCTTTCCAACGATGTATATAATGCCATACAAATTTGGACCTACAATGGCGCAAAATCGGAAAAAATATTTTTTAATTCAAATTTTTTTTTCATCAAAAAAATATTTTCAATCTTTATCTTAGAGTGAAGGGTATATTAGCTTTCTTACTTGTTAATAACTGAAATTATAAGTCACACATTAAATTTCTTTCTTAAAGCAGCTTTTTTTCTATACAATTTTTATCTCAAGTTCTTAAATTTTCTCAAACATATTTAATAATATTCTCCTCCCTTTTTCTTTACAGATTTATACCTTAAACTACAATTAATTACCTACATAACAACGTAAATTTAATTAATCTAAAATAAAGAAAAACAAAAACAAAACAAATATTAACAAAAATGCGGTTAAACGGGTGTGTTTTTAAAAATCAAGTTTTCAATATTTTTTTCAAAATACTGAAAACCCTACCAAAGTGTTGTAATAAATACAAAAGTTAAATCAATATGCGAGAAACTGTTCTACAAAAAAAAAAACATTAAATTTAAGTGTTTAAAAAAAAACTAACACAAAAACTATCTATCTTTAAATACAAAAAACAAACAAACAAAAAAATTCATCAAAAACTTTAATTTAAAACCAAACCTAAATTTAGACTACAAAGCAAAAAACAAAATAAATACAAATTATGACTTATACACATTTAACAGCCCTGGCAGCCAAACAACATTTCAGCGTTGCCACTCTGTGTTTTGTGACACTGACTCTCAGCTCAGTGCCGTTGAAAGAGGTGCAAGCACAAAGGCCTCTTTTAAATCATACAACCTACAATACCATACCCACATCACAGCATCACTATAAACAGCTGCGCAATGGCCGGACTCATGATATGCTTATGCCACCCTCTACCGTGGCCTCCATACCCAGGGGTCTATTAGCAGCTGGAGGTTTACCCTTGTATGATGATGACATGGAGAGCACACGTTTACCCTCCCAGCTGGGTAGACGTGACAATCGCCGACGCATTAACTATCAAGCCTTGGCCGCCAATATACCGCGCGGCAATAGTGGCCGTGGTGGCGGCATTAATTCGCTGCGCAAAGAACTCATGAGACCTTCGGTGGGTGGTCCGGGTGGTGGCATCAGTGGCAATAGTCCGGGTTATCCTTCCTATTCGGCCACCTCAGCTATAGGCAAAATTGATGGTATTGGCGGCCTGAGTCCGGGCCGTCCCTATGGTGAAACTGTACAAATGCCTCCCGGTTCCATGTACTCTACTAGTTCGCCTCCCTTATATTTATCGCATCCTCAAGGTAGTAATTCTGTTTTAAATTGTATTCAAAGTTTTCTTTAAATTTTAATTTTTTTTTGGAAATTTCAGAATTCTCTATACGCCATACACCTAAACAAAATAGTATTGCCAAAATTTGGAAACTAAATCATGGCAAAGTCAATCAAGCTCATTCATTTGGCATACCTTTGCCGCCCAATGATGATCCTCGTGGCGGTATTGATGATGATATTATCAGAGAGGGCCATGATCCCTTGCAAGTGATCAAAGATGAGATTAGAATATCCCAGCCTCAATCGGTAAGTGGAGATGAAAGTCATTTAGTATATAAAATCTGAAGCAATGGAAGATGCATTTTTATAACCACCACCAAAAATATTATAAGGACCAAAAGGGGTCCTTATAAAATTCTAAGGCAATCTAGCTATGTCCGTCCATCTTTTGTTGGCACGATGTGGACTCGAGAAAAGGATGTACGGGCATGCCCGGGCATGAAATACTCTTTGTTGATTATAAATGTTTGGTATTGAAGAAGTCCAAAATCGGTCAAGTAGAACCAGGGACAACTTCTAGAATTGTTGATGTTTTTCGAAAATGTTTTGCTATTTTCATTAAATATATTGTTACGTTTTAACCTTTTCAAAACGTTTGGTTTATTTCCTTTAAATAAACCGGATACTTTTTACAACAACAGAATTAAATAGTCACTCAATGTTTTTTTATACACGTTTATTAATTCTCAGAAATACAGACACAATTTATAATGTACACGAATTCACTTGAAAAATACAGCACACTTTAAGGCACTCAGTTGATGTTTATTCGAATAGCGTCTCTGATAAACTCACTAACGACTGCAACCTCTGCCACTATTTATAACACTGCATTACCATCTAGAAAGCTCTATTTCTACAATGTTCTTTAACTGAATATTCGAATTCGAATATACGGTCACAGCAAACAGCGTTGCCAACTTACGATCAATGGTCAACTGAAAGCTTTTATTTGATAATGCTCACAGATATGTTACAGTTTGCTATTACAGCACTGTTATTTGAAAGCATTTTGCTACTTTTAAATCAGCCCTTAAAATCGTTATATTTGAATTCAAGTACAATTTCGTAACAATATTGAAAATATCATGAAATTTAGACTTTAAAATAAGAGATTTTTTCAAATTTTTAGCTTTTATTTTGAAACATTTGTACAATATAAATTTATTCTAAGTATTGGCCATTCTAAGCTATGACCTTTTCCCCATCTTTCTGATAACATTTGGATTCCGCTATAAAGGAACTGCTTATCTTTTGAGGCCAAGTACGAATCAAGCCAATTTCGAATACTCTGTTCTGAAGTCAACGTTCGTGGCTATGCCTTGAGTTCGAACAAACGTTACACTGTTGAACCGACTGCAAAAATATGCGTGAAAGTTGTGAAAGATGGAACACTCCCGGTGTAACAGGAAACACTTTTTTGATCACATTGATTTTGGCAACGATACTTTCGAGGAATGATATTGCACTTGCTTTATCAGGAATTGCAGCTATGATGTTGGAAGGCGGTAGAACTGCTCAGCACTCAAGTTGCCATTGAATATGCAAATCATTGAAAAAGCAACATTTCAAAGAGCAGTGCGATGGCCAAAGTTTTGCAGCAAAGCTAACTGATCGTTTGGGATCAGTTGCAAGATTTACGAAACAATCAAAGCCGGTTTGGTGGTGCGATCATTCTGTTGGCTGGTGATTTTCGGCAAACAATGCCAGTGATTCAACGGTCATGGACTTAATGCATATTTGAAGTCGTCCGTTTTGTGGAAACACGTCAACAAACTCAAATTGACTATGAACATGCGTGTCGAGCTGCAGTACGATCAATCTGGAGAAGTATTTTCCAAAAAATTGCTGGACATTGGCAACGGCAAAATCCAAGTTGGCATTACGACCAGCTGCATTCAATTTTCCGCCACTTTCTGCCAGTTCTCCGAATCAAAATCTGAACTCATCCGAAAGATGTTGCCAAACATTGCACAAAATTAAAAAAATCATGATCGGTTGGCTGCGAAAAACATTGATGTCGACGAATTGAATTTTAGGATTCAAAGTGAAATTGCTGTCGTACAAATCGTTGGATTCCGTTACTTCCCAAGATGATGTGGTCAACTATCCAATCGAGTTTTTAAACTCGTTGGAATTACCCGGGTTACCATCTTAGAATCTCCAAATGAAAGTCGGGTCGATAATCATAATGTAACGAAACATAAATCAACCACGTCTTTGTAATGGCTGCTGACTTGTGGTAAATAAGCTAATGAATAACATCGACGAAGCAACAATACTTAAAGTAAAGTACAAAGGACAAGACGTTTTGATACCACGGATCCCAATGGCTACGACCGACTTGCCATTCGATTTTAAACGCTTGCAGCATAGACTAACATAGACCCGAATCAGCTCTTTTTAGCAACATGGCGGAGGCAAACAAAAAAAATTTACGAAAAATTAACAAAAGAAAATGTATAATAAACCACGGTAGATTTAAAAGAGGGACAAACATAAAAATTTATCTTTCTATATCTCGTCTCACACACTCATCGATTTTTTACTACATTTTATATTTTCTCTCGCTCTAAGATCTGCCTTAATGGTGGAATTGAAAAAAATGGTAAACAAAAAATGTAAACAAAACCATACGGTTCGATATTACTATTTTGACAGCTGTCAATGGTTTCTTATCTGGGTATCTGTGGCTTGCAGTTTCCGGTACGGCTTGAATTCGCAACGACAATTAACAAATTTCAGGCGCAGTCATTGCGTGTTTGCGGCATTAACCTTGAAAATCCATGCTTCAACAGGGTAAATTTTATGTCGCCTTTTTAATTTGGACAGGAAAACGTCTGTCGGTTCAGCTAGTTCTAAATAATTCTTAGGTATGGCAACAGTTGCATAATGGAATGTTACAGTTTCATGTCTGGCAGAATATTTTGGGCGTATTTCGGTCAATGCTCGCTTCAAGCGAATCAGTTGCGTTCGGTACAGATTCTCTGTCTGGCCAGATTTCAGCAGCTCATAATAGATAGGACCCTTTTGCTGCCACAAAATACAGAGAATTGCCTTATCGCCATTGATATTTGGCTTTGGTGTCGATTCAGCTTATTGGCCGGGCTTCACATACGATCTCTTACACTTTGGGTTATCGTAATGAATTAATTTTTCATCGCAAGTAATGATTTTCTTTTATTACGTTCAAGCTGCATTTCAACATGCAAAATTGTCTTTCAAGGTCTCTCGGCTTCAATTCGTCTAGTACCCAATTTCCCTGATTTTGGAAGAATCCTGAATCCAATGATTCTGCAAGAATTGTACTGACTAAAATCAGATAAAATCCCTTGTTATACCCTTCACCTTCGTGAGAAGGCTATATATAAGTTTGTTTTTCCGTTTGTAATTTCCACAATATAATTTTCCGATCCTATAAAGTACAAGTCATCCTCCTATCAGAAAATGCTATAAATTTTGCTATTGGCCCCTAATGTCAGTTCTGTTTTGACATTTGTGTAGTAAACTTATGCGAAATACATGTTAATAAACAATGTTACGCTACACTGCTCCAGAACGCGGAATATTACTGACTATTTATTTGACCAATAATCGGTCGGTGACTTCATCAAAAATATTCATGAGTGATGAGGCCCATTTCCATCTTAGCGGGTACGTAAATAAGCAAAATTTACACCTCTGGGGCACTGAAAATCCGCGTGTAACCCACGAAGAGCCATTACACCCGCTCAAAGTCACTGTGCTGTTTTCGCTGGAGGAGTCATCGGACCTTTTTTCTTCGAAGACGTCGCGGGCCAAACGGTTACTGTGAATGGTGAGCGCTACAGAGCAATGATCAACGAGTTCTTTTTGCCGCAACTTGATGAATTGGGATTGGAAAACATGTAGTGCAACGGCACTCACTGCACGTGCCACAACCGATATGCTGAAGGATGCATTTCCCAAGCGCCTAATATCCCCTTTTGGCGATTTGCACTGGCCAGCAAGATCGCCTGATTTGATCGCTCCAGACTTCTTTTTGTGGGGCTTTTTGAAGTCGCGGGTTTATGTCAACAAGCCTCAGACTCTTGCATCTCTTAAAGACAATATCCGTCAAGAATGTGAGGACCTATCGCCGGAAGTTTTGGCCAAAGTGATGGAAAATGCCATAAAAAGGGCTCAAAGACAATCAACTGTGGCGGCGGCCATTTACATGACATCATATTCTCGACTTGATGTAAAAAACATTTTATAAATTTCTATGTTAGGTAAATTCTCTGTGAGTTGTTAAGTTTTCCCTAATTAATTTGCCACTTGAAAAACATAAGTTAGACATATTATATATCAATGGATGGAGGATTTTGTCTACTTTTTAAAAATGTATATAACATTTGACAATTAAAAAAATCATGGAATACTTTTTTGAAAAATATGACAAAAAATGATTTTTATTGAATTTTTGCATAGATACAAATTTTTCAAATTGAAATTAAATTGTTATTTATGAATAGTTTTCAGAGAAATTTTACAGTTATGCAGAATTTTCTATTTAAAATGGAAAAATAAAAACAAATTTTAAAATTTATTTACAACAATCCCGCAATTCCCAAAAAAAGTGTTGAAAAATTCCAAAAATGGGAATTTTTAGTTTTTTGGCTATAATATCCATACCAGCGTCGGGGTTATCGGAACCCTTTGCAAACTATTTAAAAACATATTGGGCCATCTAATATCGGTTACTATATTTTGATATCGAATATGCGATTTGAGAATTTTTGTCCTTAAATTGAATTTTACATAAAAAAATATACGTTTTTTGAATGGACCTGGTCTCCTCGGTATCAACAATTTTCAATTTTTTTTTAATTTAAAATATTTTATGAAAAGTTAGCTTTTCAGAAAGTATAAATTCCTTATACATTCTCTTATAAATTTTTTGCGATAACTTAAAAAGAAAAAAAGTACTTTTTTCTCAAAAAATTAGCGAAAAATCGCCTTTTTAAAATTATTTAAATTCGAATGAATATAATGTTGGACGTAGGCATTATTTTTAACCAGTTCTTTTTCTATTTGACACATACCTGTGCTGTTATTCCAATAAAGGAAAATTGGAGAAACTCGGGATATATTTGTATCCGCTGTTATCAAAAACCTGGAGTAGGGTGGGTAAAAATGTTGAAAATTTTATTTTTTTAAAAAAAAATTTAAAAATTTAAATAACACAATTCGAAATTTTTTTCCGATAAATGAAAACAACAACTTTGAAAAAAAACATTTTTTTGTTACCAAAAAATATTTAAAATTTTTATTTTGAAGTTTAATTTGGTGAAGGGTATATAAGATTCGGCACAGCCGAAAATAGCTCTCTTACTTGTTTTCTTATAATTTTGTTTTAAAACTGATCACAGCTTGAGATTTCCAGGTTTTTGTTTAAAAAAAATGACTAAATATTAAATAAAATTAAGAAAATTCTAAACATTGTCTAACAATTATTAAATATTTTCACATTTGGCGGTAATTAATTGAAAAATATTGTTTGGAATTACTATCATTTGAATTAATTTATTGAAAGCCTGACTTATTTTGAATAAAACAAGCCAATGTTCTCTTTAATTGTTAGAGGAATATCAAAGTTGTTGTACTTTTTTGAAGAAGAGAAATTGAAAATTTTCAAAAATTTATTTTTTTATTTTATTTAAAATTTTTAACTTTTTTGATAAAAACTCATTAAGCATAACTTAGTTTAAATTTAAAACATATTAAGAAAGAAAATAATAAAACAAAATTTTAAATTTTCAAACTTTTTTTACGCCCACTTTCAAAATTTTACAAATTTTTTCTAATTTTATTTAAAATGTTTAACTTTTTTTGAAAAAAAAACTCATTAAGCAATACTCAGTTTCAATTTAAAACATATTTAAAGCCAAGTAATGATAAAAAATTATAAATTTTCCAACTTTTTTTACGCCCACTTTCAAAATTTTACAAAATGGTTGTGGCTTAGTTAAGAAAATATAATTTTTTTTTGCTAAAATTCCCAATTTTCGAGGAATTTTCAAATTTCAAAAGTGATCAAGTTCTCAACAAGGTCTACTCCACCCACATTTGACACTTAGCGTGTGATTTTTTCCTTATTTGTAGCACAGTGTAATATCAAAACATGTTTGTTTTGTATGTTTCAAAATAGATTTAAGTGTATCAAGTATAAATATGTTTTTAACCCCTTTGGCACATTCAGTTTCATTAAATGAATTTGCTAAAAATATATAAATAGCAGCAAGCATGTCAAACATGCTGTCGTATTTTATAAAAATTCCCACCAAAAAAGTAACAACTTAATACCCTACAATAGCAAACACTGAAAAATATTGAGGTTATTATAATCTACTCCAAAAATATTTATTAATTTAAAGAAAATATTTGTAACTTGTAGTAAAATATAAAAAATTTAGTAGCTGGATTAAGTCTATATCAAAAATTTTAAATTTTCCAAAAAAATCCTGCAGTATTTCTTTACTAATTTATGAAAAGTAACAGCCCGACAGTCCACTTTACATTAAAACACGTTGGCAACCTTTGTTTATCAAACGCCATTTTGTAAATTTGAGAATGAGAGAGTTGTTTCGAATATCAAACTCCATATATAAAAAATTAATGAATTC
This sequence comes from Calliphora vicina, assembly GCF_958450345.1. Taxonomy (NCBI): domain Eukaryota; kingdom Metazoa; phylum Arthropoda; class Insecta; order Diptera; family Calliphoridae; genus Calliphora; species Calliphora vicina. Next base: position 21,786,983 of record NC_088784.1, on the reverse strand, counting down.
GCTTGTATTTGCCTGAATTCGCCACTAACACCATCTGGTATTAATTCGCCTTGGTTGCCATATTGTTGCATAATTATGACCATCAAGTAGCGTGTTTATTTAGTAGTTTTTCCTTAAGCTTTCATTGATATTTTCTTTACTTATTTTGCCTCCCTTTTTCTTGGCTCTTTTTAAATTGTCATCCGTTTGCTATTTAATTAGTTCCTGTTTCATTGCTGCTACTACATAATATTTTTTTTTCCAAGCCCTTCATTACCACAGGGCGGCTTGTTTATGCGGTTTGCTGGTTTTGATAAATATAATTGAAATTTAATAAAAACAATATTGAAAAGTGCATACAAAAATAAAGAAACAAGAACATATGTACATAAATACTGGGGGAGAAAAATAACAAAAGGATTAACAAAATATTTATAAAGAATAAAAACATATGAACAATGTTCAACAGCAATTGGTAGCATTGAAATCTAGAATAGAAGTTTTGTGCCAAAATATATACTTATATGTACGACTTCTGTGGAATCGCCTTAGGGCCTATTGGCATGGCACATGTGGGTGTGAGTTTGAGGGAAAATATTGGTTTATTTGTAGAGGCCACACCATGTTTATTATTCCAAACTCATATTCAATACTTAGATTTGGTTTAAATATAGTTTATTGAGTTAAAATGTTTTGATATTTTTGAGGTTATAAATATATGATTTTAAAAGCAATTAATATAATTGCATAAACCTGAGGCATTTAGGATAGAATCTTAATTTTTTTTTATATTTTATTTCAACATTGGTGTCAATTAATTTAACAAATTTCTTTAATATAATACATTTTTAAATTCTGACTTATTTGTGGTTCTTTAAACCGTCTTATATTAGCTTCAATCGAAGGTTTTACACCGTCTTAAATTAACTTAAGTCCAATATCTTTATACAGTCTTAAATTAGCTTTAATCGCAAGTCTTTAAATAACCTTTTTTTAGCTTCAGTCGAAGTCTTTTAGTAGCTCCAATCGTGGCTCTTTACACAGTCCAAAATTTGCTCCAATCATGGTTTTTATACAGTCTTTTAGTACCTCCAATCGTGGATCTTTATACAGTCTTTATCCAGTCTAAAATTAGCTTCAATCGTGGATCTTTATACAGTCTTTATCCAGTCTATAATTAGCTTCAATCGTGGATCTTTATACAGTCTTTATCCAGTCTAAAATTAGCTTCAATCGTGGATCTTTATACAGTCTTTATCCAGTCTATAATTAGCTTCAATCGTGGATCTTTATACAGTCTTTATCCAGTCTAAAATTAGCTTCAATCGTGGATCTTTATACAGTCTTTATCCAGTCTAAAATTAGCTCCAATCGTGGATCTTTATACAGTCTTTATCCAGTCTAAAATTAGCTCCAATCGTGGATCTTTATACAGTCTTATATTAGCTCCAATCGTGGATCTTTATACAGTCTTTATCCAGTCTAAAATTAGCTCCAATCGTGGATCTTTATACAGTATTTATCCAGTCTAAAATTAGCTCCAATCGTGGATCTTTATACAGTCTTATATTAGCTCCAATCGTGGATCTTTATACAGTCTTTATCCAGTCTAAAATTAGCTCCAATCGTGGATCTTTATACAGTCTTTATCCAGTCTAAAATTAGCTCCAATCGTGGATCTTTATACAGTCTTTATCCAGTCTAAAATTAGCTTCAATCGTGGATCTTTATACAGTCTTTATCCAGACTATAATTAGCTTCAATCGTGCATCTATATACAGTCTTATATTAGCTCCAATCATGCATCTTTATCCAGTCTTATATTAGCTCCAATCGTGGATCTTTATACAGTCTAAAATTAGCTTCAATCGTGGATCCAGTCTAAAATTAGCTTCAATCGTGGATCTTAATACAGTCTTTATCCGATCTAAAATTAGCTTCAATCGTTGATCTTTATACAGTCTTTATCCAGTCTATAATTAGCTTCAATCGTGGATCTTTATACGGTCTTTATCCAGTCTATAATTAGCTTCAATCGTGGATCTTTATACAGTCTTTATCCAGTCTATAATTAGCTTCAATCGCGGATCTTTATACAGTCTTTATCCAGTCTATAATTAGCTTCAATCGTGTATCTTTATACAGTCTTATATTAGCTCCAATCGTGGATCTTTATACAGTCTTTATCCAGTCTATAATTAGCTTCAATCGTGGATCTTTATACAGTCTTATATTAGCTCCAATCGTGGATCTTTATACAGTCTTATATTAGCTCCAATCGTGGATCTTTATACAGTCTTTATCCAGTTTCAATAGTGGTGCTTTATACAGTCCTAAATTATCTCCAATCGTGGATCTTTAGAGAGTCCAAAATTAGATCCAACCGTGGTTCTTTATATAGTCCAAAATTATCTCCAATCTTAGTTGTTTATACAGTCCATAATTAGCCCCAATCATGGTTGTTTATACAGTCCAAAATTAGCTCCAATCGAGGTTCTTTATACAGTCCAAAATTATATCCAGTCGTGGTTCTTTATACAGTTCAAAATTATATCTAATCGTGGTTGTTTATACAGTTCATAATTAGCTCCAATCGTGGTTCTTTATACAGTCCAAAATTATCTAATTTGTTTACTTTTTTTCTTTATACAGTCCAAAATTATCTAATTTGTTTACTTTTTTCCTTTTTCCAGAATCCATATATCATCAACACCGAGGCTACCTTAAACTCCGACATCGAAGACTTGCTAGGTGTTCGTTGTACCTTTGAGACCCCGTGCGCCTGGAAATGGACCGAGAATCTTGTGGATGGCTTTCAGATAATGAGCGGCACTGAGGTATCCAAAAAGAACATGACCGGCTTATATCCCGGTCCCTTAGCCGACAATATCGATGATGCCAATGGACGCTTCTTATATGCCCGTCTCTCACCCACTACTCTGCAAATAAACCTAACTTCACCACAATTCAGCACCACCATGGAGAAATGTTATCTGGAAGTGTATATGCATCAGAGTGGCATGAGTCATGGCCTGTCGCGTGTTGTGGTAGAACCTTTACACTCACAGGAGAGCTCCTGGGTGCCGGCGGAAATTGTAGGCGACAATTATCGTCAATGGGAAAGGAAAGTGTTTCGTTTGGGTCGGATTTCTCGAGATTTTCGTATAGTTTTCGAGATTGTACCCAAACTGTTGGAGGGTCAGAAGGCACATGTGGCCATAGACAATTTACGGATGATCAATTGTTTCCCGGAGGGAGCCAAAGCGGAAAAATGCAGTACTTCCCAGGTGAAATGTATGATGAATAAGGTACCGGTGTGCATACCCCTGCCCAGGATATGTGATATAACGCGGGACTGTGATGATGCCGAAGATGAGTTGTTGAACTGTGAAAAGATACCCTTTGGAGCTAGATGTGATTTTGAGAATGATTGGTGTGGGTGGCGGGACTCGGGTCGCACGGTTTTATCGTGGTCACGTCATACGGGTTCTTCGCCCACCTACGACACCGGACCAGATAGTGATCATACCTTTCAGCATTTACTCAATTCCACAGTGGGCTACTACATGCTGGTCAATATGAATCAGCACAGCAATAACAGTGAAAAGGGTCCTTTGATTGGCTTTGCCAGTAATGCCATTATGATATCACGCACCTTCAATCCACCTCCCACAGTTCACGGTGATCCTAATTCTCCCTATCGCAACTCCTGTGTGGTGCGCTTCTATATCCATCAGTTTGGCAAGAATCCCGGCAGCATTAATCTGTCGGTGGTGGAAATGAAGGAGAAGGAAAATATTACCACTACTTTGTGGTGGAGTACGAAAAATCAGGGCGCTGATTGGTTGAGGGCGGAATATATATTGCCCAATATAACATCAAGGTAAAGTTTAAAGAATTTTACTTTTATTGACTAGGATATACTATAATTTTTTTTATATATTTTTGTTGCAGATATTATTTGCAATTCGAGGCTCGCATGGGCATGCGTATCTATTCTGATGTGGCTGTTGATGACTTCTCTTTGTCGCCGGAATGTTTTGGCATTAATATACCACCGGAACATTTGAATGGCTATAATTATTGGAATGTGCGACATACGAAAAGTCCAACGCATAAAGATTTTACGAATCATAATTGTAAGTATTTATTTTTACTGGATTTTAAGACGAATTGTAAATGGAAATTCCAGCTTTATATTAGCTTCAATCGTGGTTCTTTATACAGTCTTCTATTAACTTCAATCGTGGACTTTTATTAGCTTCAATCGTGAATCTTTATTAGCTTCAATCGTGGTTCTTTATAAGTCTTATATTAGCTTCAATCGTGGTTCTTTATAAGTCTTATATTAGCTTCAATCGTGGTTCTTTATACAGTATTTTATTGGCTTCAATCATGGATCATTATTAGCTTCAATCGTGGTTCTTTATAAGTCTTATATTAGTTTCAATCGTGGTTCTTTATACAGTCTTTTATTAGCTTCAATCGTGATTCTTTATACAGGCTTTTATTAGCTTCAATCGTGGATCTTTATTAGCTTCAATCGTGGTTTTTTATACAGTCTTTTATTAGCTTCAATCGTGGAACACTATTATCTTCAATCGTGGATCTTTATTAGCTTCAATAGTGGTTCTTTATACAGTCTTCTATTAGCTTCAATCGTGGATCATTACTAGCTTCAATCGTGGATCTTTATTAGCTTCAATCGTGGATCTTTATTGGCTTCAATCGTGGGTCATTATTAGCTTCAATCGTGGATCATTATTAGCTTCAATCCTGGATCTTTATTAGCTTCAATCGTGGTTCTTTTTACAGTCTTCTATTTGTTTCAATCGTGGATCTTTATTGGCTTTAATCGTGGGTCATTATTAGCTTCAATCGTGGATTTTTATTAGCTTCAATCATGGATCATTACTAGCTTCAATCCTGGATCTTTATTAGCTTCGATCGTGGATCTTTATTAGCTTCAATCGTGGATCATTATTAGCTTCAATCCTGGATCTTTATTAGCTTCAATCGTGGATCATTATTAGCTCAATCCTGGATCTTTATTAGCTTCAATCGTAGATCATTATTAGCTTCAATCGTGAATCTTTATTAGCTTCAATTCTGGATCTTTATTAGCTTCAATCGTGGTTATTTATACATTCTTCTATTAGCTTCAATCGTGAATCTTTATTAGCTTCAATCTTGGATCATTATTAGCTTCTATCGTGGATAATTATTAGCTTCAATCGTGGATCTTTATTAGCTTCAATCGTGGATAATTATTCGCTTCAATCGTGGTTATTTATAGTCTTCTATTAGCTTCAATCGTGGGTCTTTATTAGCTTCAATCTTGGATCATTATTAGCTTATATCGTGGATAATTATTAGCTTCAATCGTGGATCTTTATTAGCTTCAATCGTGGATCTTTATTAGCTTCAATCGTGGATCATTATTAGCTTCATTCGTGGTTATTTATACAGTCTTCTATTAGCTTCAATCGTGAATCTTTATTAGCTTTAATCGTGGATCATTATTAGCTTCAATCGTGGTTATTTATACAGTCTTCTATTAGCTTCAATCGTGGATCTTTATTAGCTTCAATCGTGGATTTTTATTGGATTCAATCGTGAATCTTTATAAGCTACAATCGTGGATCATTATTAGTTCAATCGTGGATCATTATTAGCTTCAATCGTGGATCTTTATTGGATTCAATCGTGAATCTTTATAAGCTACAATCGTGGATCATTATTAGCTTCATTCGTGGATCTTTATTAGCTTCAATATTGGATCTCTATTAGCTTCAATCGTGGATCATTATTAGCTTCAATCGTGGATCTTTATTGGATTCAATCGTGAATCTTTATAAGCTACAATCGTGGATCATTATTAGCTTCAATCGTGGATCTTTATTAGCTTCAATCGTGGATCTTTATTAGCTTATATCGTGGTTCTTTATTCAGTCTTATATTAGCTTCAATCATGGATAATTATTAGTTTCAATCGTGGATCTTTATTAGCTTCAATCTTGCTTCTTTATTCAGTCTTATATTAGCTTCAATCATGGATAATTATTAGCTTCAATCGTGGATCTTTATTAGCTTCAATCTTGCTTCTTTATTCAGTCTTATATTGGCTCTAAACTTATTTAATTTCTTTCTTACAGATCTGGAACTAGGCACCTGCAACAATCGAGGCATGCTGGGTCCAACGCAGTCACAATGTGAAAACTACTACAGCACCCATAATCGCAGTCGAGTCCTAAAAGAGGTAAAGGTGGTGGATGACATACCCTACAAGGGCATGCAAAAATGGAAGGTACCCCATGAAGGATTCTACACGTAAGTTTTATAATTATATTACAAAAATCTTAAACAACCTCTTAATAAATATTATTGCTATTATTTTAGTTTTATAGTTAAAGGCGCCAGTGGTGGTTTGGGTTCGGGAGGAGTGGGTTCTTCGCGAGGCGCTGTCTCTGTGGCTGTCTTGGAGTTGCATAAAAATGAAGAGCTGTATATATTAGTGGGCCAGCAGGGAGAAAATGCCTGTATCAAATCGTTGGGCTACAAGGAAGATGGCTGTGGTTCCAGTGATCCTGATTTGGACTTGAGTAAATATAGTTTCACTTCCAAGCAGCATATGCTGAAGAATATGAATTTGGAGTATGGAGCCGGAGGAGGTGGCGGGGCGTCTTATGTGTTTTTGGTAAGTGTGAGTAGCTTTAACTTTAAAATCAATGAAAAATTATAATAAATAAATTTCAATAAAAATTTTAGTTAAACTCAGCACGAAATGAAGCTGTACCCTTGATAGTGGCGGGAGGAGGTGGAGGTTTGGGTATAGGCCGCTATTTGGATGAAGATTTCCAGCATGGCCAAAAGGAGAGTGCGGGACGCAAGGGATTAACGGGCCAAATAAATGGGGAGCCGTTGTCCAAGAAAACTGCCGGTCCTGGTGGTGGCTGGCGTGCCAATGCCGAACAGGCTTTAGATGCCAAATATGGTGCCGCTTTATTGCTGGGCGGACGTGGTGGATTTTCGTGTTATGTTGACTTGGATACTAATGGCTCGCATGTTAAACGTCATGGCCAGGGAGGTTTTGGAGGCGGCGGTGGTGGCTGTTATACGGGTGGTGGTGGAGGCGGTTATGCGGGCGGTGATGTTTATCTCAATCAATCGAATGGTGAGGGAGGCACTTCCTATATCACTACCACACGCACTTTGAAGGAATTAAATGCCATCTATGAAGGCTCCAACTTGGGGGCCGGTTCCGTTATTATAATACCCGCAATCGAGGGCTGCGGTTGTGATTACAGATGTTTGGCTTTAGATGAGTATAGATCATCGGTTAAATGTATTTGTCCGGAGGGTTGGAGAATACGCAAAGACAATTCCAGCTCATGTGACAGTAAGTTTTGGAATTTCTTAAGGATTTCTCAATTTATTTATAATATTTTTGGTATCTTTTCAGTGCCCATAACGGAGACTATTCCTGTGAAATATTTGATTTCCTTCTTTACGGTTATAATGCTTTTGCTAATAGCTTGCATGGCAGCTCTTATAGTTATGTTATGTAAGTTGAATTTTCGTTTGGATTAAAAGCGACAATATTTCATGATTTTTTCTTTAATTTTTATTTTAGATAACCGCTATCAGCGCAAGAAACTGGCCAAACAAAGACATAAGATGCTAATGCAACAGGACATGCAATTGACCCGCTTGCGCCATAATCTGGATGAAAATAATTTGAACAACTTTAATCCCAATTACGGCTGCGATGATCTAATAAATGGCACCATAAATGTTCAAAGTTTGCCACAAGTGGCCAGAGAAAGTTTGCGTTTGGTGAAGTAAGTTCTTTAAAGATTTAGTGTTTTTGGATTTTATTACAATTTATTTGCTTAACCTTTCTAGACCTTTGGGCCAGGGTGCTTTTGGTGAAGTCTATCAGGGTCTTTATCGCCATCGTGATGGCGATGCCGTTGAAATGCCGGTGGCCGTCAAAACTCTGCCCGAAATGTCTACGCTACAGGCTGAGGAGGATTTCCTTATGGAGGCTGCCATCATGGCCAAATTTAATCATCCCAATATGGTCCATTTAATAGGTGTCTGTTTCGATCGTCATCCTCGATTTATTGTGCTGGAGCTATTGGCGGGCGGTGATCTTAAGAATTTTTTGCGTGAAGGGCGCCACAAACCCGATAGACCTTCAGCTTTAACCATGAAAGATTTGGTGTTTTGTGCTCTGGATGTGGCCAAAGGCTGTCGCTATATGGAGAGTCAACGTTTCATACATCGCGATATAGCGGCCCGTAATTGTTTGCTAAGCAGCAAGGGTCCCGGAAGGGTGGTGAAAATTGCAGACTTTGGCATGGCCCGTGATATTTATCGCAGTGATTATTATCGCAAGGGCGGCAAGGCCATGTTGCCCATTAAGTGGATGCCACCAGAAGCTTTTCTGGATGGTATATTTACTTCCAAGACCGATGTGTGGTCATTTGGGGTGTTGTTGTGGGAGGTAGGTTGGAGGAGAGAAATGAAACAAATTGGTATCTTATTTAATACAAATTTTGGAATTTTCTAGGTTTTCAGTTTGGGTTTGATGCCCTATACGGGTCTCCCCAATCCGGAAGTTATGCAATTGGTTACTAATGGCGGCCGTTTGGGTACACCACCCGGCTGTCCGTCGGTAATTTATAAAATTATGGCCGATTGCTGGAATCCCACACCAGAAGATCGTCCCACATTCTCTAGTCTCTTAGAAAGACTAAAGACCGTAACAGAGGTAATTGGTTTGGCAAATTAATGTAGATTGAAATCTTTAAAATCGTTTGAATTTTTAATTTCAGGATCCTGCCGTTATGAACGCACCTCTGCCACACATCTTACGCCCGCCCTCCAATGAACGAGATCAAACAATAATACGACCGCAAGGAGTCGACGACATTTGTCTTCAAGTACCCACTACATCTGACTATCTAATACCTTTGCCGGGCATAACACACCTGCCCCAGCATCAAATCAATGGAGGCCAAACAGATGCCACCAACACCAACTCACCGGTGGTGGCTGTATCGACCGGCACCAATGTTTGCACACCGCCTGGCGTATCCTCACCCTCGGCCCCCTGCTGTAATCTGAAGGAGGGTGAGTGTGAGCATGTTAATAACTCACATAACGAGGGCAGTTGGGAGACTTCGTTTATATTGCCCAACTCGAAGAGTGATCAACCGTTGTTGAATCAAACGAATGGTTCACAGAAGAGCATAAATACGGTATCAATGGGAGCTCCGGGTCCGGGCAATACCAGCGGCTATAGCAGCAGCAGCCAAAGGTCGCCCGTCTCCAATGGCTTAAGGACAATACACAACAACAACAATAATAATAACAGCAGCAACAGTAATGGCAACGGCCACAGCAACAGCACTACAACATCTACGAATAATCCACAAAACGAAGAGACAACCCTCATTAGCTTGGACACGCCACAGCCGACACCGACCACCATACAACCGCCATTATCATTCTCATCACAGCTGGATGGTATAACATTAGATCCGGCCGCTTTAACCAAGAGTCTGAACAATACCGTAACAGTTCCAAATACAATTACAAATACAACAAATACTAATACAACAACTCCTAATAATAAGCACTCCTCGTATGCCAACATCCAAATGATGTCCACCTCGGTGGGCAACCTCAAGGGCAACTGCAGTGACCCAACACCCACCACCAACAACAGCATGACGACGACAATGATGATGGGCAGCGAAAAACTAAATGGTAGCATTTTGCACAAGAGCAGCAATGGCCTGAATGTCAATAAAATGAATGGCAATCTGAACAATAAGCCAGCAGCAGCAGTACCAGCAGGAACAGCTTCGATTGGGCCAGTGGGCGCTAATGCTCCTCCCTTCACTATACAGGGCTATAGCGAACGTTACAAGGACAAACATTCAGAGATAAGTTGTTAAATTACGGTTTTAGGCCAAAGTGAATTTATATGAGGGGGAAGTTAGTGGCGAATTCGGTTAATTTTTATAAAAGATTTATGAATTTGCTTGAATTTTTCTTATACTACGTTTAGACATACATACGTGTTTAATGCTTGTTTTTCAAAAAAAAGACCAACAGTTCACTTATTAATTTATTAATGGACTGTTGCAGCTTCGCTCCAATTTAGACAAGGTGATAGCAGTGGCGAATTTAGGTAAATTTTTAGGGAGTTTGAAATACTCAAGGCGAATTGATTTAATAGGTGTGTAAATCCGATCAGCTGTTTATGATTGTTTGGACGTTGAAGCTGTCAAATTCACAAGTAATTGTTGCGGCGAATACATTAACAAGCATAAAAGCAACAAAAACAACAAGCTGATTTGACCTCTTTAGCCTTGCATTTGGTACTTGTAAACCTTGTTTTTGTTCAAGGCGAATGTATATACCAGATGGTGTTGGTGGCGAATTCAGGCAAATATGAGCGAATTCATTAATTTTTTATATATGGAGTTTGACATTGGAAACAATGAGAGAGTTGTTTGCCTGAATTCGCCACCGACACCAGCTGGTATATAAATTCCCCTTGTTCTTGTTGTAGAATTGCCTACACCTTATACTTAATTCGCTTGGATATGCTCAGAGAAAGTTAAGCTCCGCTCAAATTTACTTGAAACTGTCAAGGATTTCATTTTGCAAAAATTCGCCTCGTTATGTAACTTGTGTAAATTCGCCTAGATTCTCGGTTTCCATATTTTTTAATTGAGAGGTAATTGAGAAATGAAAGAACAGCGAAATTTATATAAATTTTTTAAATATAATCAAATTTAAAAATAAGCAAGGCGTATTTAAACAAGGTGGTGATAGAAGCAATTTCAAGCGAATTCATTAATTGTTAAACTCCATAAAAAAAATTAAGGAATTCGAATGAATTTACTTCAGGGCTCGATTTCCACCACCTTGTCTATATTCGCCTTGAAAAATACGGTAACGTAAAGCTCTTTTAAGAGAGCAGCAGGATATTTTGTTATAAACACAACTGTATAGGGAAACTGTCATCCTGCACCAAATTTAGAAATTAGTCTAAAGCTAAGTTTGTTACGCATGACGTACGGAATATTCGCCGCAAAAAATTCGTCGCTCGTTCCATTTGTGTTTATAGCTTTCATTATTTTGCTTGCGTCAGTGTTTGTATGTGAGTAAAAGAGAAATCTTTAAAAGCATTAAACTCTCATTTATGAAAAACAGTTATTAATTTGTATGTAAATTAGGATGGGTTTGATTTGTATGGATGTAAAAAGAGTAGGTAGGGATGAATTGATTCTACGAAGAAATCTAAGCAACTTAGCCCTAGAAACCATAGGTTTAAAATGGATTTTGACCTCGCGGAAATCTAAAATAGGTTTTAAGTAGTGATTCATGGCAAAGTTTGCAAGCAACTCATTTGGGACATTCAAAACGGATCCCATTGTGATGCCCAAGAAGGAGTATTTATACTCCATCCGTTGTTTCCAAGATGAACCAACCAGATTCTTTGATGAAGGAGTGGATGCGTCTTAGATTCATCCTTGATAACTCATATAAATACGAGAGGAAGTAGCAAAAATGCCTTAACCAGGATAATAATTCTGTTTTTGTATTTTTTTTAAATACATTTTTTTGAATCTCCGATAAGTCAAAATCCATTTTTTACCTATGCTTTCTAGGGCAAAGTTTTTTAGAATTCTTTGCAGAATCATTTCCCCCTCACTATGATTTTTTGTCCAAAAAAAATTTACCCATCCTAATGTATATATTTTATTTTAACACACCATGATTCGAAATTCAAATTTAGCCGGACAAAATTTGTGAGTTTTTGTTGCAAAAATTTTAAGAAATCTAATAACAAAATTTAAGCAAAAAGTTATATTAAGTACAAAGCTAGATGGCAAATGTTAAAGTTTCTAGTAATCTTATAACAAAACCTAAAAAATAGGCTATAAAGTTAGGCTCTAAGGGCTCAGGGGCTGAACTTGATCGTTTATTTATCTGTAAGCAACTCAAATGTCAATAAAAATTTTCAAAATATGAAGTATGTGATGAATTTAATTCCGATCGGTTTCAAGAATAATTTTTTTTTAACAATTGCTTATTCTTTCTTAACCAAAAAAGCCCAGATAACAAACAGCTAATAAAAGAATTTAGTCATGAAATGTGCTACAAATTAATTAGTATCAAAATTAAAGTTTAAAAAACTTATTTTTCATTATCGAAGTCAATTTCCATCACGTACCTGGTGCTAAATTACCGCATTCGTGATAGAATGACCTATCGTATTGAAAAAAGTTTCGATATCGAAATTATGATCAAATGTACTAAATTTCTTACTCGATATCGAATGCCATAATCTCAAATAAGAAAATGACGATCAATTTTACTCGATATTGAATGCGGTAATTTATCCCCTGAGAAACAAACTTCATAATAAATAGCGGTTGAAATTACAACAATGGAGGAAAGTGCATTACAATGCCGACCACTGTTTTAGATCATTTGCATTAAATACTGGCGACGAATTAACGCATTCGTGTCGAAAAATGATTTCGATGTCGAAATTCTAACAAAATGAACTCAATTTCCTACTCGATATCGAATACCATAATCTGAAATAAGAAAATTATGATAAATTTTACTCGATATCAAATACGGTAATTCGGCCTCTGGTTTCTGCTTTAATGTAGCGTTTTTTTCTGGCAACACTCGAATTCTGCGTTTTTGCAATGTGTATTAAGTTTACATCACTCACTCTCTCTCTCTTTGTTTCAATATGGCGATTTTGTAATAACAGCGAAAGTGTAGGTAAAAGAAGAACATAAACAAAGACAATTCAAAATGGCTTTGTAGCTTTGTTGCAATGTATATCAGGGATGGAATTTAAACATTTATATTTAGTGCCAAATTGTTGTACAAATTGTACCAAATTAGAATCAATAGTGCCAAAACAACTTTTCACAAAATAAAAAGAATTTGGAGGCCTTTTTGACACAACTTTGTATACAATTTGTTAAAAATCCTGCGTCTTTTGATATTCAACATATTTGAATATGACATAATGTGATTATGATGAACTCAGGCGGGTTTTTGACTAAAATATTGTAGATTGAATTATTGGTGTGCTAGTTTAAGCGTCCAATATTGGCTAGTTAATCACTGCAATAAATTCGAAAGTACAAACAGCTAATGAAAATAAGTGCAGGAAAACATACAAAAATGGAACATTCCAGTGCTAAGGAAGATTTAAGAGACTTAAATAGTTTTCTCCTCTTTTGTTCATATTTTACTTACTGTTTTGACAACAAAATGTGACATTTTCTGAAGTTGTGTATAGAATTATTACGAAGTTTAAACAAGAACGCAAAAACATCAAAGTTAATCCACGTTAGATTATTTTAAGATTTTGCTTAAAGCCCGTTTCACATTAGGAAATTTAGTGGCGCATGTCTGTTTTTCGTTTTTAAAAATAAGAATGAAAAAGGAATGATACTCAATTTGAAAAATGTTCTTGTTCAAAAAAAATAAAAAAAAATATCAAGAGTTTTGCGAAACTAATTGCCCAATCTGATTATTATTTGGCATTTGATATTCAAATCAAAAACCCCGCCCTAAATGAGCCAATACTAATGATTAACGAATTCATCAAGATGTAAATAATGATTTTTGATCATACTGTATCTTGCCACATAAATTAAATTTTCCATATTGTACTAAATTTGATCAAAATTTGATTTAAGCTGTTTTGAAAAAAATGTATATGGCCTTTTATGCAATTATTATACTTAAAGTTAACTTTAGAAAATTTTACTGAGCATAATTTACACTTTTGAAATTATGATCGCTTTAAATGAAATTTATTCAAATCTTCTTAAAATTAATTAGGAAATAACAGCAAATTTTTTTAAAAAAAATATGAATTTTTTGGTATATTTTTTGATAATCAGTGATTTTTACTGAAAATCTAACATTTATACATTTTAGTGTATCTGCCAATTATTAAACTTTAGTATGTTTAACTCAATGACCCAATTTCAAGTAGAATCATTTTTAAATTCTATTTGTATTGGAAAAAGAGGTGAAGGTATATCATTTCATTCATGGTTTCGGATAAAGCTGCGTAATTTTTAAAATGTTGCTCATCGAAGAACAAAGAATTAATGCTCAAAACTAATTTTATTTTGATTTCTTTACAAAAGTATAAAAAACGCCAAAATAATATCGACATTGTGACACTCGTTACGTAATAGTACATAATCCCATCCCTGATGTGTATTTAGTTTGCATCACTGTTTCTCTCTCTCTCTCTGTTTCAATATGGCGATTTTAAAATAACAGAGAAAGTGTTGGTAAAAGAAGAACATAAACAAGGACAATTCAAAATGGCTTTTAAGCTTTGTTGCAATGTTTATTAAGTTTGCATCACTCTCTCTCTATCTCTCTCTGTTTAAAAATGAAGATATTAAAATAACAGAGAAAGTGTTGCTAAAAAAAGAACATAAACAAAGAAAATTCAAAATGGCGATATTAAAAAAACATAGAGAAAAATAACGTGTATTTGTGAAGTAAATATGATGGTATTTTTATAATTTAAATAAAGTTGCTCGGATATGATCACAAAATTTTGAGCATAAAATTAGTATGTCTTCCTTAGACAATTTTCTATAGGAAAACTATGATCCACAGACTGTTTTCTATAAGAAAACTGTCTTCCTCAGACTGTTTTCTATAAGAAAATTTTCTTCCTCAGACTGTTTTTTATAAGAAAATTGTCTTCCACAGACTGTTTTCTATAAGAAAACTGTCTTCCACAGACTGTTTTCTATAGAAAAACTATGTGCCAAAGACTGTTTTCCACAGAAAGTTTTCTATAGGAAAACTGTCTTTCACAGACTGTTTTCCATAGGAAAACTAAATTTTAATTTTAAAGTATAATTTAATGAAGATTTTACGTGATTTTTTTTAACTTTTGCAAACATTTAACCAAGAATTTTGTCCAGCTAAATTTGTATTTAGGAACTAACGTGAGTTATTAAGTTTCAAAAACAAAGAAAACCCACAAAGAAAGAAAATAAGCAGAAAAAACACACAGAATTTGTTTATTTGGCTTAGCTATACAGGGTGTGTTGGTTGTATTGTTACTAATGAATAAAAACAAAATCATTAAATTTAAACAAATAAATAAAAACAAATAAATTAAATTTAAACTATAAATGAAAATTATAATTTCCATAATTATTAATGTATGAGAACAAAAACCAAACAAACAAAAAAAAAAAAACTAAAAATATATATTAATTGTATTAAATGTAGTGAGTGTGTGTATTTAGTGTAAAAAAACCAACAATTTAGTATTATTTAACAAAAAAACAACAAACAATTTAAAGTAATAAAAAAACGAAAAACAAATGAATGGTAAAACGAGGATGGGGTGTTTTATCATGAAACTGAGGGGCAAACTCTCTTTAAGTCAAGAGAGAGGCAGTGATGCCAAAGCAGTTTTTGTTTAAAAAAAACCTATTTTTTATAATTTAGATAAAAAATGTATTTGATTATAATTTTACAAATTTTAGGCTTAAATTTTAGATATTGAGCTAATAGAGTTTAAAAAAAATCTAATTTTATTTATGTTTAAATATAAGGTTCTAAAACCCCTTGGTTTTGTCAAAAAACACCCTCTCCAGGTTGTAATATAAAATAAAAATTAAACTAAAAATAAGAAATTTATTATAATAATAAACAAACTATAAATGTATGTAATTAAAATAAAAACACAAAATTCACATACCTAAATTTTATGCTCAAGCCAAAAAAAAAATAATAATTAATTAATACAAATTATTATTATTTAATAATTTATATAAAGAGCATTACAAATATTTTTTACATTTAAACACGAGTGAGAAGCTGGCAAAATTGTATAATTGTTGTTTTTTTACCATTTAACCCCCCCAAAAAAAAAAAACAAAAAACCATTACCCCCCAAAAAAACCTAGTTTTTTTATAATTTAGATAAAACTGATGATGGGATTATGAACCCAATATTTTAAGCTTAAAGCTTATGATATTGTGAGATTAGAAACTGTGTGCAACAACGTGAAAAATGCTAAAAAAAACAATAATTTTATTTATGTATAAAATATAAGATTTTTTTTAAATATAATTATATACAATTAGCTAATTATTTATTTAATTTGAAAATTTTGAAATAAACAGAAATGAGAATAAGCTAATAACAAACAATTCTAAATGCAGTGAAACATGATTAAGCATCAAAAGCCTAAAAATTCAAGCATTTGACTTGAGTTTTAATAAAATTATGTTTTAAACTTTTCCCCTTTTTACTGGGGAATGTATAATAAATTCAATTGCTTGACACTAAACTCAAGGCTTGACTTACACTTGTTTCTAACTTGAATTCTATTAAAAATGTTTATAGGGATTAAAGCTTTTTCCTGGGCTCGAATTTACGGCATTTACGATTGTTATGTTACAGTAATAATTAAATATTGTAATAATGTAAAGATTTTTTAGTTTATTATTTTAGATGTGTGATTTTTAAAGGTCCTACTCAATTCCCTTTATTTATTTTTTTTTTATTATTATTGGAAAACCAAAGATTTATTTTATAATTTTTGTTCATAATATTTTTGTTTAATTAAACTCGTTTGTAAATATTTTTTTTTTATATTTTTAAATTAAGTAATTTGTATTTTTTCAATATTTTGTAAAAAAAAAATAATTTTAAATAAGTGTGTAAAAAGGTTGTATATGCATTAATTTTATAATAATAGTTAAAATTTAATTTATTTTTTATTTTATTTTTATATAAATTTTAATTTTATTTATAATTTAAAATTTCTTTCAATAAAAAACTAAATAAATAATTAACCCTTATGCATAATGAATTTGAAAAAATATATAAAGAAACTTTCAAGAAAATCTAAAAGAAAACAAATTATTTCAGTTTCTTAAAGAAATTAAAGGCAAAAGTTTAAGTTAGTTAACCCTTAAATACCTACTTGGAAATCAAAGAACAATATAAACTAATGGATTAATTAATTTTAAAATCTATGCAAGGTTTATAACACAAATATTGTATGGAAATTTGAAAATCAAAGCTGGCCGCGCAAAATTTCAGAATTTTTTTTTTTTTTTATACAAATTTTAAGAAGTTCAATAACTATAACATAATTTAATAGCAAATAGTCTAGCTACAATGGCAAATGTTAAAATTTAGAGCAATCTATTAACAAAGCATAAAATAGACACTATTTTAGGTTTCTGTATAATGTAGATGCAGTTTTATGCATTATTTCAAATGATTCAGCGTTTTTGCAATTTGCATTAAGTTAGCATCACTCTAAATCTCTCTCACTCTCTGTTTCAATATGGCGATATTAAAATAACAGAGCAAGTGCATGTATAGACACTATAACATTTTGCATTTATCGTTTTTTTAGGTTTCTGCATAATGTAGATGCTGTTCTAAGCATTACTTCAAATGATTCAGCGTTTTTGCAATTTGCATTAAGTTAGCATCACTTTCGCTCTCTCTCACTCTCTGTTTCAATATGGCGATACTAAAATAACAGAGAAAGTGCATGTAGAAGAAAAACATAAACAAAGACAATTCAAAATGGCGTAGCTTGGTTGCTATTTGTATTAATTTGTCAACTCAGTGGCCCATAATCATAGTCAGAAATAAAGTATATTTTAATAGAAATAAAGTCGTCTTTACTTAAGAGTGGAAGTTAAAGTATATTTTTGACGTTAAAGTCGACTGTAAATATAAAACAAGCTGAAGCTGTTATTAACTCATTTAACAACAGCATCAGCTGTTCTTCGCCATGTAAAACACTTCTGCAAAAAGTAAAAAAATTAAGTTACAAAAATTTGGCAGATATTTTGCAATTATTGAACAGTTATCAATAAAATTAGTACCAAAATATCGTAATTATGATATTAATCTTATCTTTTCCATTTTTCCACAACAAACAACTTTCTTTCTTTAGATGTCCCGGATACTTTTATTGTTTACGTTTTTTGGATTTTTTTTAATTTTGTATGTCAGCTGTTCAGCGTTGCCACTTGTCTGTTTTTTGTTGTATATTGTATGAAAATATTTTCTACATTTGCGGTGGCACCCAGTTAACACGTTGACGTAAATGACGTCTATAGACGTCGTATCCGAGTGCAAATAAATGCAAACGACGTCTATAACCGTTATAAATATTTAAAGTTATAAACCAATATTTTAATTATAAATCTGTGCGATTTAGCTTTCTACCAATTCCTTCAATACTATTTTAAAAGGAAAATATTACAGTTATATTATTTCATTTATTTTTAGATTTATGTTTTTGTTGCTATAAGAGTACTTGTAGATTTTAATGACGTGCATAGACGTCAATAATTTATTTACTATTTTTAGCCTCTCTTTGAGTCTGACTTACTTTTGGACAATGAAAATGTTTGTTAATGGTTTTGTTGATAATTCTAACTGTATTTTTTTAAATATCAGTGAAGGTTTTAGTTATTACCTATTTGTGACGATATACATTGAGAAGATTCTGACACCAGAAAACTATAAAAGAACTAACACATTTTGCCGTTGCAGGAACTGCACAAAAAACAAATTCTGAAAAGAGACAAAATACAGGTATAAAACATGTCCTGAAAAACCAGCTTTCCTGCTTGTCCCGAATGCTTTGAGCCGTATCACTTACTTTATTGTTAGTAAACACATATCTGTATAAAATATACATAAATACTATCATAATCATATTAAACTTGTTAGTTTATTAAATTTAAATATGAATAGAAAGATATAGAACTTAACTTTTTATTTTTTATGTAAAGATGAAATAACTTTAATTAAAATTAATAAAAATCATGAATTTTTTCAGTTATTTCAAAAAAATATTTTTGAATACCAGGACGTCTAAAGCCGTCATTTGTATATCAGAGAAATGGTTATTATGAAAAATAAATGACGGCTATAGACGTCTATCTTTTTTTTATAAAAAAATTTTAGAAAATGCAAAATTTTAACATAAAATAATGAAATCTTCATCTAACACCTTTAAAATTAAATAATAACCAAAAAAAGTTAAGTGTGTTTTTGGGTGGATTCGTCAATTTTGAGGTGAGCGTCAACGTGTTAAAGTCGGTTCAATTTAAAACATACTTTAATTTTGACTATAGTTGGGAAATAATATAAAACGGGTTTTTAATTTAAAGTTGTTTTTAAAAAGAACCGACTTTAGTGTTTGACTATGATTATGGGCCAGTATTTTTAGCATTGTTTTCAGAGCTTTTTAAAAATTTTTTACCCAAAAAAATATTGAGTCAGTTCATGGTGCTTTTTTAAAAGCTTCGGTGACACTAAATTACACATTTTTAAAACATTCACGAATTATTTTTACTAAATAAATTATTTTATTCAATTACAAAAAGTAATTTTATTGTAAAAACTTTGAAACCTTTAAATAATTGCTTAAACAACACCAAAAAATAGGTTATACTAGCACAAGTGCAGATCCAGAGGTATGAAAAAGGGAAATTTCCGCCCAAAACCGAAAAGTTTTAATATAAAACTGGAAAAATGTAAAATATTTTTTACTTTATTTTTCACCCACAAATAGATCCATTACTATTCTTGCACTACATCAAGACAAACATTTGAAGTCGAATTACACGAATCAGAAAAATGCTATAGTTATGAATCGTTAATACGAAAAATTATTCGTTGCGGTCTAGCATAGACTAACATAGACCCGAATCAGCTGTTTTTAGCAATATTAACAAATGAAAATGTATAATAAACCACGGAAGATTTAAAAGAGGGACAAACATATAAAAAAACAATCATATATTTCGTCTCACACACTCATCGATTTTTTACTACATTTTATTTTTTCTCTCGCTCTAAGATCTCCCTTAATGGCGGAATTGAAAAAATGGTAAAAAAAAGTGTAAACAAAACCATACGGTTTGAAATTACTTTTTTGACAGCTGTCAATGGTCTCTTATCTGGGTATCTGTGCGGTCTAGTTTAGAAGGATTAAACAGAAAAATTATATTTTATATGGGATAACTTTGCTGGATTGCCATGGTTTTGAGGTACAATTTGTATTAGTGAAATTTTTTTAATGTGTAATTCGATTCGAAAGAAAACATATTCATTATAAACCTTGGGGCATAGAGCGGAAACTCTCCAGTCAAAGACCTAACTCAGTTGTAGGGTATTCATTCGACTAATGATCGTTCGATTAATCGAATAATTTCTTACGAATAATTATTCGAACAATTTAAAAATGGCCATTTTCGAATAACGAATAATTCGAACAATTTTATGTAGAATAATCGAATAAAACGAATAAATGTTCATATACATATATTTAAATTTATAAAATTGCTTAAAATTTTTCATAATTCCAAATTTAACTAAGTAATAATGACTCACAAAACTTGTATTGTTTCTGAAATTCGACAAATAACTAAAGACAAAGGGACTTTCGATCACTGTAGATGAGTGTTCCGATAGCACTTTCAATAAATAAATATTACTGCAAGAAGTTACAATTCTAAAAACAAATATTTAAAAATTTAGGACTTGAACCAATGAAAAAAAAGAAAAAAAAAGTACAGAATAAAATATTTGTTATTTATCTGGCGAAATATTAGAAGAAACGCAATTAATAATCAAAATTAAAGTGGAGTTGAATGTGATTTTGAAACGGCCGTCGAAAGTGATATTGAGGATGATATTTATATTGATTACATTGAAATAGATGAAGGCCATTATCTTAAAATATATGTATGTATATAAGTGATGTTATTAACCGCGTACGTAAGTGTCGAATCGAATGATAAACACAAATATTGTAAACTAACGTTTTGTTGCAAGAAAAGCATGGAGTTCGTCTTATACATGATTTTGACCATCGTTGAACATCTTTGTCTAACATGGTAATAAACTTTTTGTGTATTTGTAAATGCGTCAATCATGACTTCAAATTAGCCATGTTCACTGACAATGATATCAAGCTTTGGAAAGATTCCCTTTATTATGTAATTCCCCAAGACCACTTTATTAAGCAAAGATCCGGCAACGTTGATAGAGCTTGATGTATAATACAATTTGTTATAAATAATTTAGAAATAGTGAATGATTAATTTACTAAAGAATTAGTTACTCAATTTAAAACCCGAAGTTCTTAATACGTTTATATTGTATTTTTTTATATTTCATATTTTTTTTATTGTATCTTCACAAAATAATGTGAACTATCAATAATTTGTTCAAATCTTAAATCTAAATATTATTTTTTATTTACGTCCCACTACAGTTGGACGAAAAATTATGTTTAATTTATAGATTCTATCATCAGCGCAGGTCTGTTGGATTCCTTCTTCTTAGTCGGATGTAGCCATTACTTCTCATTAATGTTCGTGCAAGTGGGTTTGGGTGAACTTCTAACTTTTTCAAATATGACTCCGCTTGTTTTTTTATTTCATTTTTCACCAGGGAGACACCTAGGTCCTTATGAATGTTAATATTTCTCACATACCAAGGCGCTGCTGTTATCATTCGTAATATTTTATTTTGGAATCTTTCAATATTAGAAGCTGAGGCCGTGTGCCATAATTGAATTCCATAGCACCATATGGGTTTTATTATTGAGCTGTACAGCAAAAGTTTGTAATCTAAACTCAATCTCGAGTTTTTACCAATTAGCCAGTAAATTTGTAGTAATTTTAACTTCATTTGAGTCAATTTCGTATCTATATGCTTTTTCCAGGTAAGACGTCGGTCTAGATGCAGACCTAGATATTCAACTTCTGTTTGTTGAGGTATTATATGATTATTTATTAGGATTGGAGGGCACGATTCTCTACGCAATGTGAATGTAAGATGTATACATTTTTGCTCGTTTACTTTTATTCTCCATTGTTTTAACCACCTTTCTATGTCGAGTATATGGTCTTGTAAAAGTACAGATGCTTCTTGGGGGGTTTTCATAAATGGCTAGTATAGCTGTGTCATCAGCAAAAGTAGATATGTGGGTTCGACTCTTTGTAGGCATATCACAAGTATATAGCAAATATAGGAAGGGACCCAGTATACTTCCTTGGGGTACGCCTGCTTCAATAGGCTGTGGTGAACTTATGAAGTCTCCCTCTTTAAGAACGAACTTTCGATGACTTAAATAACTTTCTAGAAGCTTGTGTGTGTTCACTGGTAAATATTGTTTTATTTTTATCGATAATCCTTCATGCCATACTTTGTCGAAGGCTTGCGAAACGTCGATGAAGAGTGCAGAACAATATTTTTTTTCTTCAAATGTCTTGGATATGATTTCTACCAACCTATGAGTTTGTTCTATGGTGTTATGTTTTTCTCGAAATCCGAATTTATGAGTTGGAATACAATCAAAATGATCAATATCGGCTTTAACTTGTGCATTAACAGTTTTTCGAATAGCTTTGATATATTTGACAATAGGCTAATGGGTCTATATGATTCTACTTTACTGTGATCTTTTCCCGGTTTAGGTATCATTGAATTAAAGAAACCTTCCATTCTGGTGGATAATATTCAAGGCGTAATATAGCATTGAAAATAAATAGGATTATTCTTAATGCAATTTGGGGTAGCTCGAGGAGCATCTTGTTACTGATTTTATCAATACCAGGTGATTTTTTGGAGTTTAAATCAACAATAGCCTTGTTAATCTCTGAAATCTCAAAACGAAGTGGTTCAGTTGCAGTAATATGGGGTAAAGTAGGTGGTAACTCTATTCTCTATCAGTTTTGCGTTTGTGAAGAAGCATACTGAGGCGTTTGCGACATTTTCTAAGCTCCGTTTTAAGTTGAGGGGATCTGTAGAGTTGCCACTCTCGACGAACTCTTCTTTTTTCAGCTAATAACTGTTCAATGTCTTCAGAATAGAGTCTATTGTATCTTATTTGTTGGGTTATTTGAGTAGCGTGTTCAACAGCAAGTTTTAAGTTTTGTTCAAAATGTTTGTGTGAGATATCGATATCTTCTGGTGTTCTTAGCGATATATTTTCTGTACTGTGTGTGCAAATATATTTTCTATATTTCAACCAATTTATTTTCGTGCTTGATATTGCAGAGTGACCAGTCGAGGATACTATTTCTAGGGGGTTCAATAGAGTAACGAAGATGGGTGAGTGATCCGAGGATAATTCTAATGAAGATTTAACCTGCATTAGTTCCATTGGTAAATTTTTTGTAACTGCAAAATCAATGACATCGGTTATTTTGCTTGGGTCAGTAGGCCAGTATGTTGGTTCTCCGCTAGACAGCACATTCAAATTCAATTTAGAAATTGTATTAAACAAAGCGCGACCTTTCGGGTTTACAAGTCATGATCCCCAGTGAGTATGGTTAGCATTATAATCGCCAGCTGCCAGGAATCGGGGTCCTAGTTTAAAATTCCAGAGCCTCCACATGATCTATCTCTTGGATCATTTGTGCCATAAAAAACATATCCATTTATCTTAAATAAACTTTTAGACGTCAAATGGGTTTCCGAAACTAACATTATATCAACTTCATGACTTTTTAGAAAATACTCGAGTTCGTTTTTATGTCGGCGAATGCCGTTAGCGTTCCAAAAACATATTCTTAGGCAGTTCATGGTCTGTTAAGCACAGCCTGCAATAACATTGATTGTATCTTAAGCATTTCTTGCATCATGTTACTCATTGAGTTTGTAAAGTTATTTACCGATTGCACAAGAGTTTCTATTGTAGATTCAAGTCTGGTAAAATTGAAAATTAGCGTTTGCTCTCTTACCTCTGGGTTCATATTTTGGTTTTGTGGTTGACGGACTTGCGTCTGAGTTTGGTTGCTTCTTAGTACATTTGCATATGTTTCTTTGTTGTCTGTTGCAACGGGGGGTAGTTAAAATTGATGTTATTTAATGGCTGAGCGGGGAAAATCTTCGGTTTATGGATTTGTGATTTTTTTTAACAATTGAGTAGACAGGACAACCCCTGTAGTTCGCTGTGTGGTTACCTCCGCTATTCTGCATTTTTTCATTTTAGGATCATCCTTGGATTTGTTACATTGGGATGTGTTATGCAACTCTCCACAAATAACACATACGGGTGGCAATTAAAATATAAGCGTCCTTTGGCGTTAATAAAAAACAGGTGTAATTTATATTTATTTCCCGATAAAACATTAGGATAACGAATTAACTCGGAGTAAAAATAAAACGCGTCCAATCTCTATCACAGTCGACATGACAATTTGATTGTCAAATACAATATTGTATTTAAATTCAGGATTATGTCCAACTAGCTCAAATTTTTTAAAGCATAGCTACAAAACGAAAACTAAAATGTTTGCTGGTCAATTGTTTTCTAGATTTTTCGGGAGGGAATCTGATCAAAATATTTCTGATGAAATGTTTTTAACATTATCAGTAATTGAATTTTTAACTTTAACGTTATTTTTTGTTTTCCTTTAACAATAAAATATTTAATAACCTACATCAAAACTTCATTCATTACTTTTTAAAAATAATTTAATTATTCGAATAATTCGATTAATTTTAAACGTGTGATCGAATTATTCGAACAAGTTAAAATCTCTTATTCGAATTATTCGTTTTATTCGAACAAGAGAAAAATCGAATAATTCGAATACCCTACTCAGTTGTCAAAAAACTAAGTGGTCAGAATTTATTAGTAAATAAAACAATGTGAAAACAATAACAAAACTCGTATATGTGATTATTTTGAGCAACATTTTTTTGCGTTTTTATACCCTTCACCTTCGTGAGAAGAGTATATATAAGTTTGTCTTTCCGTTTGTAATTTCTACATTTTTCATTTCCGACCCTATAAAGTAAAGTCGATTAAGCCATGTACGTCTGTCTGTTGAAATCAGACCCCAGATATCTTCGGGATCCAAATCTTCAATAATTCTGTCAGGCATGCTTTCGAGAAGTTTGCTATTTAAAATCAGCAAAATCGGTCCATAAATAACGGAGATATGAGCAAAAAACCGGGACAACCTCGATTTTTGACCTATTTTTGATCTATATCTGGATTACTAAGTCATTAATATAGACAATATGGATATCTAATGATAGATATTTCAAAGTCCATTGCAACGATGTAGATAAGGCTATTGTAAGTTGGACCTACAATGGGTCAAAATCGGGAAAAATATTTTTTAACCCAAAATTTTTTTTCCAAAAAAAAAAACAAAATTAAAAACTAATAAAAAAAAATTTTAAAAAAAAATTGGAAAAAACTTTTTTTAAAAAAAATTAAAAAGCTGTTTGACAGTTTAATTAAATACCACTTCGAGCAGAGTACCATAAAATAGTTATTTTTATACCCTTCACCTTCGTGGTCAGACATGCGTTCGAGAAGTTTCCTATTTAAAATCAGCAAAATCGGTCCCCAAATGGCTGAGATATGAGGAAAAAAAATTTTAACCCGAATTTTTTTTTTCACCAAAAAAAAAATTTAAAAACAATTTTTTTTTAAATTTAAAAAAAAAATTTTTTGTCAATTCGAAAAACAAAAAAAAACCATTCGATTAGAAATAGTAAGGAATTCTATATAAATGTCAAAATATGTTTTACAACCAGTTAAATCTAGTTAGCTTTCATGTTGTTTTCTATTTTGGTGAAAAAAATGTTGCCCTTTTTCTGCCCTCTTACAAAGTCATGTGTGTAATGTAATGGGTGTTTAACATAGATAAGTAAGTTATTAAGTTAAAGGTTTTTTCTTGAAAAAAAAACTACTAAAGTTTCAGTTAATTTTTGGAAAAATTATAGAAATTCAATAAATTACTGAAATCAAAAATGGGAAAAATGTGCAAAAAATTTTCCTAAAAAAAGAGCTGCTAATTTTTGGAAAAATCATTTTAAACGATTAAATTCATTTTAATTTATTTAATTGTTAATTGATTTTAATAATGTCCTTTCTAAAATCAAATTAAAGGAAATTTTCACTTTTAAAAAAAATACTAAAATTTCAGTTAATTTTTTTTGAAAAATTATAGAAATTTAATAAATTACTGAACGATTTTCTCTTCAAAACCAAATAAGGCAGAAAAGTGCATAATTTTCTCCTAAAAAAACAACTGGAGATTTAATTTTTTGGAAAAATGATTGAAACATTCTTTAATTGTTTATTTCTAAAAGGATATTAAAGGAAATTTTAACTTCAAAACATAATGGGAAAGAAAAAGTGAAACAATTTTTCCTAAAAAAGCAACTGTATATTAAAACTTTCAGTAAATTTTCATTGAAATCATTGAAACGATAAAATAAATATGCATTCTTTAATTGGTTATTGATTTAACTCGATTTTAATTTCAAAACAAAATCAAAATAGAGCGGAAAAAGTGAAAAATTTATACCTGAAAAAAATTACTATGATTTAAAACTTTTTGGTAAAATCATTGAAATCGCTTAGATTATTCTTTAATTGTTCAAATTTTTAATACGATTTTCACTTCAAAACAAAATAGGGCAGACAAAGTGCAACATTTTTTACTGAAAAAAGCAACTGTAGATTAAAACTTTCACTAAATGTTTAGGAAAAATCATTGAAATATTTAAATTCTTTAATTGTTTATTGATTTTTAATAAAATATCCTTTCTAAAACGAAATTAAAGGAAATTTTAACTTCAAAATAAAATGGGCCAGAAAAAGTGCAACATTTTTTCCTGAAAAAAGCAACTGTAGATTAAAACTTTCACTAAATTTTTTGGAAAAATCATTGAAAACTATTGAAATATTTAAATTCTTTAATTGTTTATTGATTTTTAATAAAATATCCTTTCTAAAACGAAATTAAACTTTAAAATAAAATGGGTCAGAAAAAGTGCAAAATTTTTTGCTGAAAAAAGCAATTGTAGATTAAAACTTTCACTAAAAAATTTAGGAAAAATCATTGAACTCGTTAAATTATTGAAACGATTAACTCGATTTTCACTTCAAAATCATTGAATACGATTAAATTGAAAAAAAAGAGCCAAATTTTTTCTAATAAAATCAACTCTATATTAAAACTTTCAGTTAATATTTGGAAAAATTATTGAAAACGATTAGATTAAATTAATTTAATTGTTTATTGATTTTAATAAAAAATATTTGAATATTTAAATTTCTTTCTAAC
The DNA here is from genome assembly GCF_958450345.1 of Calliphora vicina. Classification (NCBI taxonomy): domain Eukaryota; kingdom Metazoa; phylum Arthropoda; class Insecta; order Diptera; family Calliphoridae; genus Calliphora; species Calliphora vicina. Next base: position 21,759,806 of record NC_088784.1, on the reverse strand, counting down.
AGTTTATATTTGTTCTTTGCCTTACATTCTTTAAAATCTTGCCCTAACAATCTTCGAATAGGGGTTATTATTAAAATTGAAACATTTTAATTGAAATTATTTTATTTATTTTATATTTCTAAAGTTTAAGTTGATTGGTCCTTAAAGAAAATACCATTTTGTTTTTTTAAAATTAAAAGCACTGTGCTACAGCGAAAAATCACTAAGTGAGTTAGGGTAGCTAAATAAATTTTTAAAATTACATATGCAAAGGATAGGGGCTCATAATTATAATTATATATCATTCTTTTCATATTTTTTTAAAAATTAAAATTTTTTTTTAAGAAACAACTAATTAATTCATTAAGTATGAGCTATTCTAGTTTACTTGGATTGTTTTTTTTATTTAATTTGTAGCACAGTGTATGTTTTTAAATTGGAAATTAGTGAACATCATACATCCGTCTTGATAGTTAAATAAGATTTAAACAAAAACTAATGATATAAAAATGAATAATAAGAATAATTATTATAAAAAAACAAACAAATATTTAATGTAGATAATAATTTTATTTAAATTATTTAAAAAAAATCAACAACACCCTTAGAGTTAAAGCTAAAACAAGATGGTTTATAATAAAAAAAAATATTTAATTTAATTAAATCTAATAAAAGTCTGCAAAATGTTTAAGAAACTTGCTTGTCTTATACAAAAATTATATGAAAATAGAAGATAAATTTAAAAATTCAAGTCTTTCATAACAAAATAAGAAAAATTATATTAACAAAATGAGAATTTAAAAATACTAAATCACTTTATTGGGCTTAAAAGAAAATGGCTGCCAATGTTGCCACTAATTTAGCAACACTGAGTTTATAGGAGAGAGAAAGAGAAAGGAGAAAGAAGAGGGGTACATTTTAGCTTGTACCGTAAAGTTACTGCTATTCTCAATTGTTATTTCATTCTCACTATGGCGTGAGACATACAAAATTGAACACTGACTTGTTATATGTAAACAAACGGGAAATTTTAAAAGAGAATTGAAAAGACTTAAGTAAAAGCACACTAATTTAGCAAGTCAGCTATTTTTAAGGCCTTACATAAAAATAATTAATTAAAGGCCCTGTTTAGAATCTTCTTTAAATTATCTTGTTTTAGCTTTAAAACTAATTTTGTTTAATATTTCATTAAAAAAACATATACAGAAAATAAGAAAAACAAATAAGAATTTTTTGTAAGTTTGAAAAACGAACTAAAAATAAACCCCAAACAAAAAACAAAACATAAAAATTCAAAAAAATAAAGCTTTAAATAATATTTTTTTATAAAAACATATGTAAGTGGCAATATTTAATATAGAACAAATATTACAAACAAACAAAGAAACCCCAAAAAAAAAACCAACAAAAATACATTAAATAAATTTAACAATAAACAAAAATTGTTAAAATAATAACTAAATGTATGAAAATTATTATTAAAAATAAAGATAAAAATAAAAGAAAATTTTTAAAATTTTAAGCATAAAAAAACATACTAAATATTTTAAACAAATATTTAATATTATAAAAAAAAGAAATCACCCCAAAACAAAGTGATTTTTTTCTATAAAATCACCCAATTTAAAAAAAAAAAAAAACTAAAACTTTCAAACATTTTGTAAATACTTTCATTTGTCTTTAAATAAAAACCCTAAATAAATAATTTAAAGCAACAAAATTATATCTGTATCTATCAAATCTACATGTATATCATTATTTTAAAACACAAACAAACAAAAACTTAGTAAACGAATAAATAAATATCTTCTATACAAAAAAAAAACACATACATTGCAAAAAAAAAAAACTAAAACAAATATATATATATAAATATATATATGTATATAAATATGTATGTGTATTTAATTGTTAAAATCCCCCAACCCCCCAAATAACAAAAACAAAATAATAATAATTAAATATAAATAATAATAAAAATAAAAATACCAACAAAACTATAAAATTTTTTATTTAATTTTAACCTCCAAAAAAAAACTATTTCCCTACTTTTTAGTTTGTTTACAAAATTTCCATAAGTATTGCATTGGCCTCACTCTTCCTTTCGTAAACTCTCTCACTCACTCTCTCTCTCTCCTTCTCTGTGTGCAATATGGCGGCATCAAAACAAAGGAAAACATGAGAAACAAAGATGTGGTCATATTTAATGCTTTATTTATTTCGTGATTTGCGAATTTTTAGCAATTTTTTTTAATATTTCGGTTTGTCCAGGGCCTAAGGTTATTTTGTAACTCGTTTCGAAAAGAAGTCATTCGAATTTGGAAGTATAATATTGGGCGTATGACTTAAAAATGTGATATTTGCAATAGAAGGCGTATCTTTTGAACGTGGTTTTTGTTTTTAATAACTTTAATGTCATTTATTCTCACTTAGATTTTGAACATTATAGTGTAAACCATGATACAATAATGGTAGAAGGTAGAATCACTAGGGAGAGTTTTCAATATTTAGCCCTATAATGTCAAACTTTGATTTTGATTTTTTTCATATTTTTTATATTTTCTTTTGTTTGACGTTACAAGAATTGTATAATTGAGAATTTATTTTCTACTGGGTGTACCTTAGGTTGTTGTATCATGGTGTAAAAAAAGTTTTTTTTTTGCTTCGAAAATGTGGAATTTTCTACCAACAAAGCTTCCTATGCGGAAAGTTCGACTTTACTTCTTTAATTTGAAAAAAGTGACGTTGAAGCACTCCGATTGCCTAGCGAAGCTTATGGTCAATGTTTTCCATTGGTTTCAATTTACCAGAGATGGTTTGTTCAGAAGTGGTGATTTTAATACGGAATACAAAGATCGCACAGGCCAGCGAAAAAGGTTGGAAGACCAAGAATTGGAGGCATTACACCATGAAGATTGTTGTAGAACTCTAAAAGAGCTTGCAAAAGCTTTGGGATCTACTAAAGCAGCAATTTCAAAATGTTTGCGAGCAACAGGATTCATTCAAAAGCAGAGAAATTGGATTTCTTATGAATTGAAGCTGTGAGACCTTTAAAGACGATTTTGTATGTCTGAAATTCAGCTTTCAAAGCTATAAAAGAAAATCATTATTGCACCGAATCATTACTTGTGATAATGGCCCTCTAAAAGAGCTTGCAAAAGCATTGGGATCTACTAAAGCAGCAATTTCAAAATGTTAGCGAGCAACAGGATTCATCCAAAAGCAGGGAAATTGGGTTTCTTATGAATTGAAGCTGTGAGAACTTTAAAGACGATTTTGTACGTTTGAAATTCAGCTTGAAAGCTATAAAAGAAAATCATTTTTGCACCGAATCATTACTTGTGATAATGGATCCAGTACGATAACCCGAAGCATAAGAGATCGTATGTGAAGCCCAGGCAACCTGCCAAATCGACCTCAAAGCCAAATATCCATGGCGCTAAGGTAATTCACTGTATTTGGTGGGAGCAAAAGGGTCTGCTGAAATTTGGTCAGACCATCACATGGTACCAAACGCAACTGATTCGTTTAAAGCGAGCATTTGCCGAGAAACTTCCAGAATATGCGGCCAGACATGAAACCGTAATAATCCATAATGACAACGATCGGCTACATGTTGCAATACCAGTTAAAAAAGTATTTAGAATGAAGTGTTTGGGAAGTTTTGGCTTACCCGCTTTATAGTCCGGACTGTTCTCCATCCGACTAATATTTGTTTCGATCGATGCAGAACGCTCTCTCTTGGATATGCTTCACTTTGGACAAGAGTATCCGATATTGGCTTGATTCTTCGAAAGTAATTCTCTAAATAGCAATTGAGTAATTGAATCCAACCTATTCATTATTCATAGATTTTATGTTATAGAATTATATGAACGAAATGTTTATATTAAATTGGAATGCAACTCTCATGTTGGATTGGTGGCTATAAAGTCAATTTTGAAGCTTCTCGACAGCGTTCTAAAAGAAGTTTGAATGTGGTTATCGCTACCAGTAGTATCTATATGGAGTCGTAGTAATTTTAGGTGAATTTTATACATATTTTTATGGGTTCTGATGAAATTATGATTTGTGTTCTCGACAACAACACAAATTTGCTCAACCGATGGATCGATCGTAGATATACATGCCTGTCACAGAATTCCATTCCGATCGAAAGTGGAATTAATTCCGCATTTTGCTTCTTCAGAAAAAGTAAAACAAAAATTTCTTTCGGAATGAAACCACTTTAAGTTTTCAAAGTGGAATTGATATTTCTTTTTAATTATTTATTTATATAAAATTATTAAACAGTTTCTGTACCAAAAATTTCACTTTTGTTTTAAAATTAAAAACGTTGTCAAATTAAAATCAAAAATATAGAATTATTAAATATTTTTTGAATTAATAAGTTTCACGGAATCTGAAGAACCTAAAACGAAATCGATCGTAATAAAAAAATACGGAATTGAAACCATTCCGAACAAAATGTGTGACAGGCCTGATAATACCAGTGAAAATTCATTAGGTTAGGAAGAGTAGTGTGTATTGACACATCCCTTTTGAATTCGATAAACATAAGAAAGGAAAGTTTATTAAAAACGTAATGTTAGTGGGAAATAGAACGAATTAGAAAACAAGAGCTTCTCCCACACACTTATCCTTCATTAATACACCTGGTCCTCCTAATGAAACAAAAGATATTTCCAAGTCTAAAACCAAAAATATCGTCTAGTCCATCCTAGAATCATTTGCTCTATGACATCGACAGACTATATTATCTTTAGTCTCAATCTTCCTACTCAAACATTCTACACAAATTTTTGAACATTGTCTCGTTATCAGATATACAAAGGTCCTACCTGTCCAACACCTACATCATTCTGGTTACTGCCACGACAAATTTTGTTTATATGGCTCTTGATAATTTGCAATCCCATCTACTTTTTCAGGATGGTTTGATATTAAATTAGATTATATAACAGCAACAGATCGAATGTTTCATGCATAATTGCCTCACTTCCAAGTTCAATTCAAGAACTTTGTCTCATGAGTTCGTTTGCTACCATAATCCTAACAGCATTACCCCCAATTCCCTCACCTACAAGACCAAACCTGAACATAGCCTCACAAGACATCTTACAATCCCTTGGAGTTGGAAAATGGCTCTTCAAAGCCTACAACAAAACCTTACTGTCTACATTAATGGTCACTTCTACCCTCTAGAAACTTTCGCTGTTATCATTTAGAATATTCCAAGACCACCAGGATCTAAGTCTGTAGGATCTTGATGTATTCGTGGAGTAGTCTATATTTCAGGATTGTTTGATATTGAAGTAGATTTCATATATTACTTTATAATAGTGACAGATCGGAGGTTTCATTCCCAATTTCCTGACTTCCAACTTCAATACAGAACTTCGACTCTCGAGTTCGTTCTCTAACTTAATCCTAGCAGCATTCTGGTAACTGTCATAAACAATTTGTGCCATATTTCCCTTGATATTTTGCAGTTTGTTTGGTTGATAGTGTTCAAGCGCATTTCAGATATTAACCTATAAAAGAAACAGATCTAAAGTTTTACCCCTAATTCGCTCACCTAGAAGACCAATCCATATCTTTTTCACACAAGTTCGTTTGAGACCTTATTTTCCTGTGCGTTACAGAGACCCGGTACCCAAAGAAATCTCTTAAATTCACATTCTAATTTGGAATTGGCCACATGGCTCTTCAAAACCTACACATCTTTACTCTAGGAACGTTCGCTTTTATCATTTCCGAGGCTTACAACACCGCCAGTATTTAAGACTGGAAGACCTTGTTTCATTCGTCGAGAAGTCTATATAACATTCGAGTATTATTAGCTGTTATCATTTCCGAGGCTTTAAAGACCGGCAGGATCTTAGCCTGGAAGACCTTGATACATTCGTCCAGAAACCTTTTATATGATTTCCTTGATACATTCAGGGTGCTATGTTATTAGCAACCTACAGTTATCGTGTATATATAAACGCCTTAGAGCCATCTGTAAATACTACTTGAATGCATCGAAATCAATATTGTCCTAAAAATTGTATTCTTGAATTACTTTTATTAAATCGCGATTAAATAAAAATAAAACTTGTCAAAATTAGTTCCATATTAAAGGAAAAATAGAATAATCTGTTATAAGTATTGAGTGTAAGTGAATATTATTGAGTATCTCATCAGGGAAGTCGTTGGGAAGTCTGTACGACATCCGAGTATCAGTCTTTTCTATGAAGACTCCAGCTCTTGACCCTATATTCATCTTAGATCCATCTGTGAATATTGCACAAACTTTCTAGGAATACTATTGGGGATGTATTATTTCCGGAATCAAGTACCGAGAACTTGTAGTCCATGATTCCTGGAAGAATAACGTCGTGTACAAAACACAGTTACTTTTGGAAATTAAGCTAAATTTATGAAAATTATTTTCTCAAAATCTTTAATATAAAATTAGCTTAATCTCTTTGAAATCGGACCTTTAAATTGCTCGGAATAAAATATGTCCTTCGATAAGGACATTAGGCTAAAATATATATAAAAGTAATTGAAAATACTCATCAAGTGAAAAACTAGAGATTGTAGAACTGGTTGATAAATTTTTGACCGCGTTGTGAAGAATATTTACTTCTAAAATCTAGAGTTAATGATCCTGAATTCGTTTTTAAGACTTCGTTTGCTTAATGAACGCTAACGCCAACATTTCTAAATCGATTTTAAATGTTTAAAGCTAAATTAAAAGGAAATACTTTAGGCTTTAAAGTAATGTAGACGTTTCTATGTGTAAACTTTTAGTTAATATTTTTTTATAATAAAAAATTTTTTAATTTTTTTTGTAAATTTTTTAACATTGACAGCAATAATTTTTAGAAGTTTGGTTTGAAATGACTGTCATTTTAATAAAGTTTATGAAAGTCCAATTTATGGTGCATAAAATGAGCTATTTTTTCTTTTAAATTGGTTAAAAAAGTTTTGCAACTTTTCGAAGAAGGAAAATGTTGCTCTTCTTCTGACACTTTTTTACAAAATCGTTCCTTACTTATGGTGTATAAAATAAGTTATATTTCCTTTAAATTGCTAATCAATTATTAAAGTTCGGCCAACTTTTCTAAAAAAAGGAATTAATTTTGAAAATGTTGCACTTTTTCTGCCACTTTCTTATAAAATTGTTTTTTTGGTACATGATATATTAAAAGTCCGACTTATGTTGAATAAAATCAGCTATATTCCCTTTAAGTAGGTAATCAAATATTAAAGTTCGGCCAACTTTTCTAAAAAAAGGAATTAATGTCGAAAATGTTGCCCTTTTTCTGTCCCTTTCTTACAAAATCGTTTTTTTGGTATATGATATATTAAAAGTCCGACTTATGTTGAATAAAATCTGATATATTCCCTTTAAGTAGGTAATCAAATATTAAAGTTCGGCCAACTTTTCTAAAAAAAGGAATTAATGTCGAAAATGTTGCCCTTTTTCTGACATACATATTTTTACAATGTTTTTTTTTTTTGCTTGTAAATATTATTAATCAAAAGTCCGACTTAAGGTAAATAAACAAAGCTTAATATAGCTATTAAATTGCAAATTAAAAGTTAAAGTTTTGCAACTTTTTTTAAGAAGTGAATTTTGTCAAAAATTTTGCACTTTATCTGCCGTTTATTAAAAAAAACATTATTTATTGAGTTTTATCGTATTCATTACGATAGATATTGAAAATACCTTTAATTTTTTAACTTATATTTTAATATAAGCGATAAAGGGGGCAGAAAAAATGCAATGTTTTTTGTCACAATAAAACTGCTTTAAATTTTAACCTCTAATCAATGAATTTGAGGGGTATTTCTCCATTATATGAGTGTGCTGCAATTTTTAATCAATTTATTTTGTTTCCTCTACCAATTGGCATTTTTTTAAAAAATTTATAATTTTTTTTATGACAAAATAGCAAAATAAATAACGCAACCTGAATCTCCTAAGTACCTTTTTGAAATTGAAATAAAAAAATCCTTATAAATCATACACACACAAAACACCAGCAAATATAACAATGAATTAATATACCAAAATAACAATAACAATTTTAATAAATTAACAAAAAAGTATAAAAAAAATCATATTTAGCAACGAAGCAAAATAAAAAAAAATTTAATATATCTAAAAAAAAATAACAGTTTTTTATTTAATTTGAGAAAAGAAAAGCAAATTTTATTAAATATGTAGCTAAGAATTTTGTGAGACATTAGGGGGACATAATCAAAAAAAACATTAGAATGTTTAATATTATTTTAAAAATTAATAATGAATATTAATTGAATGAAGTGTCATTTAAATACGCAGATATTTTGGGCTATTAATGATAAATACAATAATATTGCTTCACTGCATTTCAAACTAAAAGTTTAGCGTTTGAAAAAACATGTTATTTTGCATCACTGCTTAATGGCTAACGGGTTTTTTTTTGCAAGTGGTTACCAGTGATGCAACACATTCTATTTTTTTACTGCATTATTTTATTTGAAGCTGTAAAATTTAGCAGATCCCTGCCAAATTTAAGAATGAATCCAAATAAGCATTGTCATCTATTTAGATTTTAGTTTTAATTTAATAACAAGTAAGAGAGCTATATTCGGCTGTGCCGAATCTTAGATACCCTTCACCAATTATACTTAAAAATAATTTTTTTTAAATATATTTAGGTAAACGAAATTAAATTTTTTTTTCGAAATTTTTTTCTTTTCGAAATATTTTTTTAATTTTTTTTAAAAAAAGGTTTTTTCCGATTTTTTTATAATTTTTTTTAATTTCTTTTTTTTTGGCAAAATAATTTATGACAAAAAAAAATTTTTAATGAAAAAAAAATTCCGGTTAAAAAATATTTTTCCCGATTTTGACCCATTGTAGGTTCAACTTACTGTTCTTCGGCTGTGCCGAATCTTAGATATTCTTCACCAAATTTTTTCTTTTCGAAATTGTTCATTAATTTTTTTTTAAAATTTTTTTTTTTAAATTCGAGTTAAAAAATATTTTTCCCGATTTTGACCCATTGTAGGTCCAAATTAGTATTCTTCGGCTGTGCCGAATCTTAGATATTCTTCACCAAATTTTTTTAAAATGTTTTCTTTTCAAAATTGTTTTTTAAATTTTTAAAAAAAAATTTTTTTTCCAAAATTTTTTTTTTAATTTTTAAAAAAAAATTTTTTGGAAAAATAATTTACGATGAAAAAAAATTTGGGTTAAAAATATTTTTCTCGATTTTGACCCATTGTAGGTCCAACTTACTATTCTTCGGCTGAGCTGAATCTTAGATATTCATCAGCAATTTTTTTTAATTTTTTTCTTTTCGAAATTGTTTTTTATCTTTTTTTAAAAAAGTTTTTTCCATATTTTTTTTTTTTAATTTTTTCCAAAAATAATTTATGACAAAAAGAATTTTTGATGAAAAAAAAATTCGCGTTAAAAAATATTTTTCCCGATTTTGACCCATTGTAAGTCCAACTTATTATAGCTTTATATACATCGTTGCAATAGACTTTAAAATATCTATCATTAGATATCCATATTGTCTATATTAATGACTTAGTAATCCAGATATAGATCAAAAATAGACCAAAAATCGAGGTTTTCCCGGTTTATTCCTTATATCTCAGCCATTTGTGGCCGATTTTGTCGATTTTAAATTGCAACCGAGACGGAAGAATTCCCGACATATTGATGTATGAATTATGTACATATGTAAGTTATTTAGGGGCTACGGAAAGTTGAAAACTTCAACATACAGACGGATATGGCTATATCGACTTCGCTATCTATAACGATCCAGAATATATATACTTTGTGGGGTCGCATATGAAAAATGCAGAAATTACAATGACAAACTCATGGCGAAGAGTATAAAAATAAAACTTGTCTATATTAGTTTCATGTTAAAGGAAACATAATTCAAAATCTGTTAAAAGAATTTTCTTTTGGCCACAAAATTAGAATTCTGGTCTTAACCCTTGTATCTCTTAATCATTCCTTTAATGAATTCATTATGAATTAATTCATAGGCTTAATTCCATTGTTCTTCAAATGTATTGAATTTTTTACTTTGAGAATTCGTTCTTTATAGAGTTAATTCCTTATTGAATCCATTCAAGTCTTAAATAAATTTAAATCAAAACAAAACTGAATTAAGAATAAATATTTTAATTAAATTTGTATTAGATTTGAATTAACAAAACGGAATTTTGTTATTAATTGAATGAATTTTGTTATGAATTAATTTAACGATGAATGAATGAATTCTATTTAAATAAGAGCCTTTGAATGGTGCTAAAGAATTAGATGTTGGAAATGGTTTTATGGAAAGAATGAATGATATTTTTTTCATTCCGAGTAAAGATTTTAGTGTATTAAGCTCAGATTGAATTAATTAATTCGAGGCTCTGGGTTGAGAAGACATTGGGTAAGTATCACATAAAACTCATTTCTAGAACATGTATTAATTATAAATGTACGCGTTCGAGAAACTCTAAAATAGGCGGAAAAGGCTGATACTGATTCGATACGGGAAAAAGGTAAGAAATCAAAATCAAAGTTTGACGTTATAGGGGTAAATATTGAAAACTCTCCCTAGTGATTCTAAATTATATTATTGTATCATGGTATTTATTATTTCTTCCATTAGAAGTGAGCTAAAAGAAGGTATTCATATTCATCCCTATCGCGAATCAATATTTCACATGAAATATGTTCGGTTTTCCCATTTTTCGTTCATAAACTTTGTTCACGTGAAAAAATTCCGCATGTTGTGAAATTTTTGGATGTAATTTTGTAAACAATAAACAGCTGTTACGAACAAAATCAACTATTGTGAATGAAAAGTTCAGGGGAATATCACGATAGCAATTTTCCCTTCGAGGGAAATGGATATTTCATGGGAAATAAATTTCACATGTTTTTCACTATAGGGGTGATAAATTTTATTTTAAACGAAAGACAAAAGCAAAATAAAGTCAAGGTTAACAAAGGTTACCTTCATTGAAATCTAGCCGTATTTGTACAAGTTACAAGCTATTCAAAGTTTTCCTAACCGGAGGTGGTTCAAAATTTAATTTTCTTAAAGCCTATGTCCTCCTATACGATTCGTTCATACATCATTTTGCAATCGGAGCAGTGGTTTAGAAGATTCAGATTTATTACCACATTTTTTTTGATCGACCCTACTGTGCGACGGAGTTTTGATTATAATCTATTATAATCTATTTGTAAATGCAGTAATATTACATCTCTGCAATATAGCGCAAATAAGAGTTCGAAAAAAGCATATTTGGCATCACTGCTTAACGTCAAATGTTGGCAGTGATGCCATATTTGTGAATTTTTACTGCTTTTAGAAATTCAGTTTTCTTTCTTATTTTTTAATGAGACCTTTCTATTACCCTTTGCTTTAGCAAAATAAAACACAAATTTATCGTTTCTGTTTGTTTTTATTTTATTTTTTTTTCTGTAATCATTTTAACCCATATTTATTTTATTTATTAAATTTGTTTTTATTATTTATTATTTATTATTATTATTATTCAATAATTTCATAATTATTTCCTACTTAAGTAATTAATTAAATAATATTATTTATTTTTCTCTCTTAATTTCTTGTTGTGGTTAAATTACGGAATAATTTCTTTTTTGTTGGTTTTTTCTATGTCTTTTATTTGTTTTTTTTTTTAGCGAATTTGATGTTTAATTTTTTTTTTTTTTAATTTTTTAATTCAATTCATTTGTTTTTTGTTTTTTTTTGGACATGCGCTTGCAAATAATATAATTTGTATATAAAAAATTAAGGTTTTTCTTTTAGATTTGTTATTTATTTTAATGTATAAACAATAAATTATAAAATAATTAAAGTATTTATGTCTTTTTTTCTTACAAACAGTAAAAAAACACTCAGGTTGTAAGGGAAAGGTGATGAAATTTAAATTTTTTTTTGAAAAATTTTGAATAAAAAACTTTACAGACAAAAAGTAGTAAATAAAAATGATTTATAAACAGCTTCATAGATATAAACGATTATAAAGGAAGGTTGGAATTGAACATATTGCTACATTTCACATATGTATGTGCTAGGTTTTCGGTTTCTTCGAAAAATTGTAATTTAATATAAATCGGTTTCTGTTAACCGCTTTTTTGGAAAAATATAAAAACGCCTAGAAATAAGAAGAAAAAAGTTTTATTTATTAAAATAATAGTGATTAAAAAAATTTTGATTACTTCTTTTATCCTTCACTAGGTCTTCGGTTCAAATTTGACCCATTTTGTAATTAATATTTAATTTTTTCTAAAAGTGAGTGCTTGGTATTTTTGATATTTAACAACTTTGTTAGGTTTTTAGAAAAACAAATTGGGAAAAAAATATCTATAAACTAGTTTGGACTTAAAGGTCTTTTGTTACGTACATACATTTAAGTTAAATTTTTTTCAGAGCTTTGGTAGCACTACAATATTATGTATCTCTTCATCATACTTGCGGAACTACTGTTTTTCTTATCCTTCATAAGTCTTCGGGTAAAATGTTAATCATTTTGAAATTAAAAATGTACTCCTTTTTTTAAAAAGTAGTATTTCTACTCCTTTCTTAAAAAAAATAGTATTTCAACTCCTTTTTTAAAACAAAGTAGTATTTCTACTCCTTTTTTAGAAAAGTAGTATTTCTACTTCTTTTTTTAAAAAAAAGTAGTATCTTTACTCCTTTTTTGAAAAAAGTAGTATTTCTACTCCTTTTTATTTTTAAAAAAGTAGTATTTCTACTCCTTTTTTAAAAAAGTAGTATTTCTACTCCTTTTTAAAAAAAGTAGTATTTCTACTTCTTTTTCCAAAAAAGTTGTATTTCTAATTCTTTTTTTTTAAAAAATAGTATTTCTACTCCTTTTTTTAAAAAAGTAGTATTTCTACTACTTTTTATTAAAAGGTAGTATTTCTACTACTTTTTTTTTAAAAAAAAGTAGTATTTCTACTCCTTTTTAAAAAAAGTAATAATTCTACTCCTTTTTAAAAAAAGTAGTATTTCTACTCCTTTTTTTTAAAAAAAGTGGTATTTCTACTCTATTTTCTTAAAAAAAGTAATATGTCTACCCCTTTTTTTTAAAACAAAGTAGTATTTCTACTCCTTTTTTTAAAAAAAAAGTAGTATTTCTACTCCTTTTTTTAATAAAAGTAGTTTTTCTACTCCTTTTTTAAAAAAGTAGTATTTCTACTCCTTTTTTAATAAAAGTGGTATTTATACTCCTTTTTTTAAAAAAGTAGTATTTCTACTGCTTTTTATTAAAAAGACGTAGTATTTCTTCTGCTTCTCATTAAAAAAAGTAGTATTTCTACTCCTTTTTTTAAAAAAGTGGTATTTCTACTCCTTTTTTTAAAAAAGTAGTATTTCTACTCCTTTTTTTTAGAAAAGTGGTATTTCTAATCCTTTTTTTAAAAAGTAATATTTCTACTACTTTTTATTAAAAAAAGTAGTATTTCTACTCCTTTTTTTGAAAAAAGTAGTCTTTATACTCCTTTTTTAAAAAAGTAGTATTTCTACTACTTTTTTTTAAAAAGTAGTATTTCTACTACTTTTTATTAAAAAAAGCAATATTTCACTCCTTTTTTAAAAAAAGTAGTATTTCTACTCCTTTTATAAAAAAGTAGTATTTCTACACTTTTTTTATATGTAGTATTTCTACTCATTTTTTTAAAAGAATATGATACAACTACGTTAGGTTTTTTAAAAACAAAAATCAATTTTTTTTTGTTTTTATAAAACTAGACATTGAAAATTATCTTTTACTAGGTGTATTTGTAGGACATATAGAAAACAAAGCATTGAGTAAGTTTTCAATCTTTCCAGATCAGTTGTGACATTTTCTAAATATAAAAAGTCTTCTAAAATAGTTGAAATATTTGCTTCAATTTTTTTTTTGGATTTTGAATATTTTTTAAAGTTTTTAATATACTAATGTGTTTTCTTTTCTGGCATAAATGATGCATTTATTCTTCTTTTACCCTCCTTTGTGTTCTTTTCTGAAAACAATGTAGTTTGGTCGTGTTCTTTTCTAATAATGTTACCCTAAAACCCTGAATATATGCAACATGTTTCACCCTCAATTTTAACAAAGGGTTAGAAATACCACTTTTTATGTAAGCAAAAAGTATAGTTTTATAACATTTAGAAGCTACATAAAAGAAAAGTGCATAAATTTGTTCTATTGTGATCGTTAAAAATGCAACACATTATGAGGGTATGGGTAACATTTAATAAACATTTTGTGTCAGAAAAGAAAACACCATAAAACTCATAAAAACACACTTTTAGAAGAAAACGGCTATTCGAGGAGAAAAACCAGGTTTCTTCGATATTCGAAATTTGAGCTTTTCAAAAAAAATAAACCGATCTTAGCAAAAAAACCGGGGCGATCACCCTAGTATGTGCATTTCCACGGTCACGAACGCGACTTTGAAATGAAACATAATAATGAAATCTGAAAAAAAATTTTCTTATTTGCATTTTGCGATCGCATATTTAATTGTTTAGTTTTGTCGTTTATTTTTTAAATAGTCTGCTAATTTTTTAAGTAGATAAAGATGCATTTTAAATATTTTTGGTATTTGTAACATTCTTAAATAGTCAACACATTATCTTAGATCATCAATTCGGATTCCGTCTAACTGAAGAGATGTGTAAATCTCTTGAAATAAAAATGTACGGTTGGCCAATATTTCTAGGTGTTGCCCAGACTTTTGACAAGTTTTGGTATAAAGGTCTAATACACTGCCTACTGATTTCTAGGACACACAAAATACTCGAGTCTTATCTATTACATCGCTAGTTACGGATAAATTACGGCGATTATGAGACAAGCGATTATGCGATCAATGCTGATTGATGTTCCTCAGGGAAATGTTCTAAGACCAACGATGCACAGTGGTATATTCTCTGCGAGTTCTTAAGTTTTCCCAATTAATTTGCCACGTAAAAAACATAAGGGACACATATTATATATCAATGGATAGAGGATTTTGTCTACTTTTCAAAAATGTATATAACATTTGACAATTAAAAAATTCATGGAATACTTTTTTCAAAAATATGACAAAAAATGGTTTTTATTGAATTTTTGCATAGATACAAACATTTCAAATTGAAATTAAATTTTTATTTATGAATAGTTTCTAGTAAAATTTCACAATTATGCAGAATTTTCTATTTAAAATGGAAAACTAGAAACAAATTTTACATTTTATTATCAGAAATCCCGCAATTCCCAAAAAAGTGTTGAAAAATCCCAAAAATGGGAATTTTTAGTTTTTAGCTATAATATCCATACCAGGGTCGGGATTATCGGTATGCTTCACAAAATAATTAAAATCATATTGGGCCATCTAAAATCGTTTACTATATTTTGATATCTAATATGCGAATTGAAAATTTTTGTCCTTAAATTGAATTTTACATAAAAAATAGACGTTTTTTGAATGTACCTGGTCCCCTTGGTATCAACAATTTTTAATTTTTTTTTTTCATTTCAAATGTTTGAAGAAAATTTAGCTTTTCAAAAAGTATAAATTCCTTATACATCCTCTTAGAAATTTTTGGCGATAACTTAAAAAGGAAAAAAGTACTTTTTTTCTCAAAAAATTAGCGAAAAATAGCCTTTTTCAAATTTTATAATTCTGGACTTAGTAATTATTTTTAATCAATTCTTTTTGTATTTGACATATACATGTATTGTTACTCCAATAAAGGAAAATTGGAGAAAGTCGAGAAATATTTGGATCTGCTGTTATCAAAAAACTGGAGTAGGTTGGGTAAAAATTTTGAAAATTTAATCTTCAAATGCGAATATCTTTTAAGGTATAAGAGATAATTGATAGCTATGACAAGGTTTTTTGTAGTGCTCGATGAGGAGATGTGTAATAGATGTATCATAGAGAAAATATACATAGAGCAGAAACTCTCCTGTCTAAGACCTAACTCAGTTGTCAAAAACCTAAGTGGTGTGAATGTATTAGTAAAAAAAAACTATCAGCCCAATTATGGAAAAAGATCCCCGGGAGTTTTTCCCCTTTTCTCATTTTTCCTATTAAAATTCAATGGGAAAAAACTCCTGCGGAATTTTTTTATTCATAACTGGGCTTTATGTGAAAACAAACACAACACTCGTATGTGTAACTTTTTTGAGTAATGTTGTTATTTTCTAGTTTCCGCTCTAGTATATTTTCTCTATGTTGTAGGGCTTAGGGCAACATAGAGACGTGGCGTAATTGTCACTAAGTCTGTTCTCAAAAACCTAACTCTAGCAAGAACAATGTATTTTATATAAGTGGTGAGAATGTGTTATTAAAAAAATGTTATATGAATATGTATGTGTGACAATTTCAAACATTTAGAAACTTAAAAGAAAAGGTTTCCCTTCAAAATGCAAATATATTTTTGTATTTTTCAAATGTTGAGGTTATATTTATTTCCTTTCCCTTCAAAAATCTTATTAAATTTAATTTCCTTAACAAAATCATAGTAACTGAGTGTTAAGTTTACTTTCTTTCAAAAAAAAAAAAAAAAAAAAAAAAAGATTTCGAATATTTTTTTTCTTGTTCTTTTATTTAAAGAATTTTTTTTTAATTTTTTATAAATTTTTTTTGTTGTTTGTTTGTTGTATTATAAATAATATATATTTTTTAGAGTTTCTTTTTGATAATTTAATAAAAACTAATGGATGTTTGCTTTAAATGTAATTTTTTTATGTTTTTAGTTGCAAATTTTTGTAAATTTTTTGTATTTTGTTGTTGTTGTATTGTTTAGAAATTGTTTATCAATTAATTTTAGCATTTACTTGTTTTGTATTTATTTAATATTAACTTTTGTAAAAATTGTTTAAACTAAATTTATTATTTGTTTAATATTAATACCAATGTTTTTTTTGTTTTTCTTTCTCTGCTTGTTAATGTTAATTTTACTATATAATTGTTTTGTTTTGTTTTATATTTAAGCAACAATAAGCATTATTTTTTTTTTGTTTGTTAATAAAAACTGCTCTAAGTTTTTAATTTGTTTATTTAATAGATTGTTATTCTTTTAATATAAATTTTTAGGACTACAGCTAATGTTGGTTTTCTTTATGGTTTTAGATTTTTTAGAAATAGTTTAAGAAGAATTGCTTGTGGTTTTTTGTTAAAGTTTTTTTTGTTTTGTTTTGGTTAAAAATATAATGAAAATATTTAAAGGAAATCAATTAAGAAACATAAATACAGAGTTAAAAAGAAAAGTAATCAAAAATAGAAAAAATTATTCTAAAAAATCCTTTAATAATTGCCTTTACCCAAAAGACTTGACTACATTTTGTTACAGAAATCTAATTATTAAAATATAATTAAACCTTTAACCTGCCTAGAAAAATCTAAATTATAAAACCTATAGAAATAAGCTAAGCATACTACATATGTATATCGAGCATAATTTCGTAAAACGAAAAATACAACTGGGATTTTTACCCCTTTATAAACAAAAATTTATTCGTTTAAGCAAAAATTAATTTAAAATAAAATATAATTAAAATTATAAAAAACATGAAAAAATACATCGTAATGATAATAATGATAATAATAATATAATAATAATAATTAAACACTAATTTCTTTTTATAAACAATTAATTAAGTTAGTTTTTTTCCATTTTTGTTTTTGTTCGCATTCAATTTAAATTATAAAACAAAATAATAATTAATAAAAATAAAATAATAATAATAAAAAAAGACAAGAGTTCCTTAATTAAATATTGTTTTCCTTTTCTTTTATATAATATTATTTATATATATATTTATTTATATATGTATATGCTTAATTATGTTTGTTTTTTGTTGTTTTTGTTGTTGTTATTGGTTTTTTTTTGTTTTAAATTTTCTATACTTCAAAATAGAGATTTGAGTATATTTGAAATTATAATAGATATAGATATATTACAAAAATGGCATAAGACGCATTATTTTAAAAAGATTTTGTAAAAATGTTGACCACAAGGCATTCAAACGTTTTGAACGTGACATCAGAAAACGCCAAGTAAATACGACCATTAATAATTTTGTTAATTGATTTATATAATACAATCTGTAAATGAAAAGAAATCGAAAAAATTTTATTAAAATTTTGTTTAATTATTTCAATTTAATTTTCATTTAACTTACCTTAATAATCGCTTTCGACTGCCAGGTAATGATTGTGGTTTTTGTTTAAATAGAAATTGTCTAAAGCCTAAAACGTATCGTTCCATATATTTTTCCCAATTAATTGTGGTCACATCGAATACAAACGTTTCACGATCCTTTGGACTCAGTGTTTGTAATAAACCATAAACATTATCGTCTTTGAATTGCCACTGATGGGTGGCAAAATATTGTAAACAATCTACAGCTTTGGCGATTTTATTTTGGACTTTAACAACACTGAAAAAATAAATAAATAAAATAAAATTATTACAATATTTTAGAACAATTTCATACTATAAGAAGTAAACACAGAAACAGAATAAATATACGAAGGAAACTGTTATACTAGAACAATAGCCAAAGGAAATGGTTATACTAGAACAAATCTTCATGGAAAACTGTTATACTAGAACAAATATCCAAGAAAAACTGTTGTAGTAGAACAAATATCCAATGAAAACTGTTATACTAGAACAAATATCCAATGAAAACTGTTATACTAGAACAAATAATCAAAGAAAACTGTTATACTAGAACAAATATCCAATGAAAACTGTTATACTAGAACAAATATCCAATGAAAACTGTTATACTAGAACAAATATTCAAAGAAAACTGTTATACTAGAACAAATCTTCATGGAAAACTGTTATACTAGAACAAATGTCCAATGAAAACTGTCATACTAGAACAAATCATCATGGAAAACTGTTAAATTAGAACAAATATCCAAGGAAAACTATTATACTAGAACCAATCTTCATGGAAAACTGTTATACTATAACAAATATTCAAAGAAAACTGTTATACTAGAACAAATATTCAAAGAAAACTGTTATACTAGAACAAATATCCAAAGAAAACTGTTGTAGTAGAACAAATATCGAATGAAAACTGTTATACTAGAACAAATATTCAAAGAAAACTGTTAAACTAGAACAAATGTTCAATGAAAACTGTTATACTAGAACAAATCTTCATGGAAAACTGTTAAATTAGAACAAATATCCAATGAAAACTGTTATACTAGAACAAATATTCAAAGAAAACTGTTATACTAGAACAAATGTCCAATGAAAACTGTTATACTAGAACAAATCTTCATGGAAAACAGTTATACTAGAACAAATGTCCAATGAAAACTGTTATACTAGAACAAATCTTCATGGAAAACTGTTAAATTAGAACAAATATCCAAGGAAAACTGTTGTAGTAGAACAAATATCCAATGAAAACTGTTATACTAGAACAAATCTTCATGGAAAACTGTTATACTAGAACAAATATCCAAAAAAAACTGTTGTAGTAGAACAAATATCCAAAGAAAACTGTTATACTAGAACAAATATCCAATGAAAACTGTTATACTAGAACAAATATTCAAAGAAAACTGTTAAACTAGAACAAATATCCAATGAAAACTGTTATACTAGAACAAATCTTCATGGGAAACTGTTATACTAGAACAAATATCCATAGAAAACTGTTGTACTAGAACAAATATCCAATGAAAACTGTTATACTAGAACAAATATCCAAAATAAACTGTTATACTAGAACAAATATCCAATGAAAACTGTTGTAGTAGAACAAATATCCAATGAAAACTGTTATACTAGAACAAATATTCAAATAAAACTGTCATACTAGAACAAATATCCAAAATAAACTGTTATACCAGAACAAATATTCAAAGAAAACTGTTATACTAGAACAAATATCCAATGAAAACTGTTATACTAGAACAAATATCCAAAGAAAACTGTTATACTAGAACAAATATTCAAATAAAACTGTCATACTAGAACAAATATCCAAAGAAAACTGTTGTAGCAGAACAAATATCCAATGAAAACTGTTATACTAGAACAAATATCCAAAGAAAACTGTTATACCAGAAGAAATATTCTTGGAAAACTGTTATATTAGAACAAATATCCATGGAAAACTGTTATAATATAAGAAATATCAAAAGAAAACTGTTATACTGGAACAAACATTCTTGGAAAACTGTTATATTAGAACAAATATCAATGGAAAACTGTTATACTATAACAAATATTCAAAGAAACCTGTTTACTATAACAAATATCCAAAGAAAACTATTATACTAGAACAAATATCAAAAGAAAACTTTTATACTGGAACAAATATCCACGGAAACCTGTTTACTATAACAAATATCCAAAGAAAACTTTTATACTACATGGAAAACTCTTATACTAGAAGAAATATCATAAGAAAACTGTTACACTAAAATATATATGCAAAGAAAACTGTTATACTAGAACAAATGTCCAAAGAAAACTGTTCTAATAGAACAAATACCTATGGAAAACTATTATACTAGAACAAATTCTTATAGAAAACTGTTATACTCGAACAAATATCCAAAGAAAACTGTTATACTAGAACATATTACCAATGAAAACTGTTATACTAGAACAAATATCTAGATATATGTAGCTGTTCTTTTAATATTTGTTGTAGTATAACAATTATCTATAGATATATGTTCTAGTATAACAGTTTTGTTCTACCATAAACGTTTTTTACAGATATTTATAGAAAAATATTATAACATAAAAAATATATATAGAAAACTTATCTACTTTAACAAATTTCCATAGAAAACTGTTATACTAGAACAAATATGCAAAGAACAAAGTTATACTTGAACAAATATCCAATGAAAACTGTTATACTATAACAAATATCTATAGAAAATGGATATTTGTTTTAATATAACAAATTTCTATAGACATTTATAGAAAACTGATATACTATAACAAATATCTGTAAAAAAAATTATCTACTTTCAGGTATGTTCTGTAATCCACGTGATTTCAAATCACATACCGTTTTAAAATCACACTTGTGATTTGTGCCTGTTCTGTATATCACACGGTTATTGTATTTTTCGGTGTGATTTTAAATTTTCGAAAGCACAAGAAAACAGCTGATTCGTTTATTTTAAATGTTTTCTTTTGCAAATAATTTTGTAGAAATATTAAAGAGAAAATAAAAAATGTCTGGAGCTTCTGTTATATCTTTAATGGAATTAAAAAGAATGGAATTACATTTTATAAAAATTTTGCAAAAACTATGGCGCAAGCTCAACCACTATGTCAAAAGAAACAGCGAAGCTGCCACAGTACACAATTGCTTTTGGTTACCACTTGCTTCAACTTTGTTGCAGTTTTTTTTCCAATTAGCGCAAAAGCTTAATGCATTTTGATAACTTATAATATAATCTAACAAATATTATAAATTTTATGACAAATTCTATAATTAATTTAAAGATATTGAACATATTTTAGACAAACATTAAAAAAATTTTGTCTGGCAAGCTTCTATGTATTTTCGAAAATCATAAACAGCTGACAACTGAAAACAAACCTGAAACCACAAAAAAAATCACAAAAGCAAATAAACTTTTTACAGCAGAAAATGTGTCTCTAGATTTTTATTAAATTTTAAGTGTTTTTTTTAATAAAACAAGTAATTCTATAAGAAAATTAATAAAGGACATATTGTTTAATTTATCTAAATAATTTATTTTAATATTTTCCATGATATAGCCGCAGAAATAACCAAGTGATTTGAAAACATTAGTGACTTTGCTGAACGTTTTAAAATCACAAAATTATGTGCTCAGAACACCTTTTATGTGATTTCAAACCACTTTTATAAAATGTGATTTGCAGAACATACCTGTTTATCAAATATTCAAGGACAAATACTACAACAAATATCTAAACAAATAGTAATAAGAAACCATAATGATAAAATTCTCTGTACTTACAATGGTTTTTTACCAGCAAATCGTGCAATAATATCCAGTATATAGGCTGGTATATAATGTAAAACAAAGCCCTGTATAGCATTTATGGTAACATTTCGACGTAAAACGCCACCAGGATACCAACAACAACCCTCTGTAACAAAAAACAAACAGAAAAAAATACAAATTAATTCTATTATATAAGAAGAAGAAGAAAAAAATGAAGAGAATAAATAAATAAATGAATTCTTACCTAATGGATGTTTACGAACATGTTCAATGGCATAGTTAACAAATTTACCCCACGTGATGGGATGTCGTTGACCGGTACAACAATTATAAATTAATAAATTATCGTTAGTTTTATGGGATGCTGTGCGCCATGCAGCCGTTATCATTAGATTAATCACAATATCAACAGGTACCACATCGGCAATGCACTTTTTCTCACACACAATTGTGCGAAATAGACCTTTGGCCATGGCAGATAAGAGACCAGTGGGACCATTAAAATTATCAATCCAACCGGCAAAAGGTTCATTTAAGCTGGCAGTCACTATAAATAAGCAGAAAAACAATACAATTAAAAATTCAAATTAAATCTAAATAGAAAATTAGAAAACCTACCTATAGATGGCCTCACAATGGCAACTGGAAGATTACCAGCCTCCTTGAGTAGCATATGTTCAGCTAAGGCTTTTGTAAATGTATAAGTATTTGGGCGTTTACCAATCAGTGAGGGAGTTAGCTGTAAAATTAACAAGAACAATTAATGGATTAATATGTCGCTATGTTTTATATAAATGAGAGAATAAACTTACCGTATCGAGTATCTCTTCCGGAAGCCAATTAACTAAAGAAATAATATCATCGGGATTATAGGGTGGTGCATATATAACCTCAGATACTTCGGTTCTATCGCAATTGCAATAGGCAGTGGATACATGAATTAGTGCCTGGGAAAAAAATCAGAATGTAATGAATAATAGGAGATTTCAAATCAGTGAGAAAATTAAATAAAACTTTTATAGTAGAACAAATATACAAAGAAAACTGTTATACTAGATGAAATATCCAAAGAAAATTGTTATACTAGAACAAATATCCAAAGAAAATTGTTATACTAGAACAAATATTCAATGAAAACTGATATACTGGAACAAGTATCAAAAGAAAACTGTTATAATTAAACAAATGTCCATAGAAAACTGTTATACTAGAACAAATAATTATAGAAAACTGTTATACTAGAACAAATATTTATAGAAAACTATTATACTAGAACAAAATTCCAAAGAAAACTGCTATACTAGAACAAATAACCAAAGAAAACTGTTATACTAAAACATTTATCCATTGAAAACTGTTATACAAGAACAGAAACTGTTATACTAGAACAAATATCACAAGAAAACTGTTATACTATTACAAATATCGACAGAAAACTGTTATACTAGAACAAAATTCCAAAGAACTAGAACAAATATCATAAAAAAACTGTTATACTAGAACAAATATTTATAAAAAAACTGTTATACTATTAAAAATATTGACGGAAAACTGTTATACTAGAACAAAATTCCAAAGAAAACTGTTATACTAGAACAAATAACCAAAGAAAACTGTAATACTAAAACATTTATTCATAGAAAACTGTTATACAAGAACAGAAACTCTTATACTACAACAAATATCATAAGAAAACTGTTATACTAGAACTAATATTTATAGAAAACTGTTATACTAGTATAAATATCCAAAGAAAACTGTTATACTAGAACAAATATCCAAAGAAAACTGTTATACTAGTACAAATATCGACGGAAAACTGTTATACTAAAACAAACATATATAGAAAACTGTAATATTATAACAAATATTCAAAGGAAACTGTTATACAACAACTAATATCCAAAGATAACTGTTATACTAAAACATTTATCAATAGAAAACTGTTATACTAGAACAAATATCCCAAAAAAACTGTTATACTAGAACAAATATCCCAAGAAAACTGTTATACTAAAACAAATATCCCAAGAATAAATATCCCAAGAATAAATAAAACTGTTATACTAGAACAAATAACCAAAGAAAACTGTTATACTAGAACAAATATCTAAAGAAAACTGTTATACTAGAACAAATAACCAAAGAAAACTGTTATACTAGTACAAATATCTAGAGAAAACTTTTATACTAGAACAAATATTTATAGAAAACTGTTATACTAGAACAAATATCCAAAGAATACTGTTATACTAGAACAAATATGCATGGAAAACTGTTATACTAGAACAAATAACCAAAGAAAACTGTTATACTAGTACAAATATCTAAAGAAAACTGTTATACTAGAACAAATATTTATAGAAAACTGTTATACTAGAACAAATATTCAAAGAATACTGTTATACTTGAACAAATATGCATGGAAAACTGTTATACTAGAACAAATATCCAAAAAAACTGTTATAATAGAACAAATATGAATGGAAAACTGTTATAGTAGAAGAAATATCCATGGAAAACTGTTATACTAGAACAAATATCCAAACTGTTATACAAGAATAAATATTTAAAGAAAACTGTTATACTAGAACAAATATTCAAAGAAAACTGTTATACTAGAACAAATATTCAAAGAAAATTGTTTTACTAGAACAAATATCCAACGAAAACTGTTATACTAAAACAAAAATCCAAAGAAAACTGTTATACTAGAACAAATATCCCAAGAAAACTGTTTTACTATAACAAAAATCGAATGTTTTTGTCATAAATATGTATATTTGTTTTCAATTTTAATACTTACATCTAAAGACATCATACGATGACACAATTCAACCAAACGTTTTGTCCCTAACATATTGATTGTAACTGATAATTTGAGCTTTTCATCGAATTTAACAGTGGCAGCTGAATGGAATACAATCGATACATTGCGACACAGTATAGCCTGTAATAGGAAAAAAAAAATTGTCAATTATAAAATTGTAAATGTAAAGAAATTTAAATAAATACCAACCTGATCACTTTCCGAAATACCCAATTCTTCGGATGTTATATCACCCGATATAGGAATTACTTTACTCAAATCCTTTGGTTTCTCTCTTCTTAGTTTTTCAAAAAGCTAAAAGGTGAAAAATAAATTAGTTTCGATTTAATTAAAGTTATGAGTAAAAAAAGCTTACTGGTGCATCTAGCAATTCGTCGAGACGTGTGGCAACTTCTTGCCCTCTTTTGGGCCGTATCAGTAGATAAATATTTTTTATATCCGGACAAGAGCGTAATAGTTTTTCAACCAAGACCTGTAAATATAAAAGAAATAAAGTTAGTTTATCATAAATAAATAAATTCTTAATAATAATATAAAATTAACAATGCCCAAAAGATTTCCAATTGTTTTTAATAGTTCATTTGCTTTTAATAGCCTTAATATGATTTACCAATTTAACCTAAAGTCCTTATAGTTTTAATTTAAAACATAAAATCCCTTTGATTCCTTAAAACACACTTTAACACACTACCCGGCTGCTAAAGTTCAACTTAAGTGGCCAACATATTCTTAAGGGAGTTTCTTAAACAAAAACAAAACAAGTGTCACTCGCCAATCACTCACCTAAACCCCACAGTAACCTAAGAGTACAGCAACAACAACAACACCTCATTATAATAAACCACGCTAAGTACTCATTCATACTCACTCACTCTCAACACTTGTTTAGCAACAACATCAACATTAACAACAACAACCAACATGTCATTTTCATTTCATAAACAATTAAAAAACAACAGTAACAACAAAACAACAACAATCATCATCATCATCTACACAAGCAATGGCGCCTGCATGATGATGTTTAACACAAAATAACCTTTAGTAACGGTATTATAACAACAATAACAACAACTAAACAGGTCATTTAAACCGAAAATTACTAAGCCAGCATGCATGTGCAGGTTAAATTAAAGAACCTGACATTTATTGATTTTTTCTCTGTTTGTTTGACACTTTTTGAAGGGTTGTGTAAACTTTAAAGTTAAAATGCGAGAAAAATTCAGTTTATTTATTATTTAATTTAATATGTTTGTGAGAAAACAAACAAAAAAAAAAACCCACGAAAAGGTTGGCGGACATTCATGTTATTATTTAATGTAAAGAATTGTACGTACAATGTAATGTAATGTGGGTATATTACATATTTAATATTAAATGAGAATTATTGCTGACCGGTTGTTTGGTCATTTAAGGGTAATCGTGGTGGGTGGTTGCTGGTGATCATTATTTATTATTGTAATGGTTAAATAGAGGTCAATTCGTGTTGTCGTTAATGTTATTTATGTATGTTCAACAGAATGTTTACATGTACTCAGCTGAGTTGCCATATGGGCATTAACAAAAGGACTTCTAATGATATTTGAATCTTCAATAGACTCTCCCTAGACTACTTAGAGACACTAAAGTGACGACTGACTTCATAGATGACAACATGGATGGATAGATTTTGTTATGACATCACTCATATGTGTGAAAAGAGAGTAATTTTGTTAAAATTATTACATTAACATGAAAAGAGAGTAATTTTGTTAAAATTGTTTTATTGACATTTCTTTCTCCTTCCCTTCTATGGGTTTATTCTATGACTTACTTCACGCTAGATTACCTGGTATGTATAAAGTAACCCATTGATTTCTCTCTGCATTACATAGCTTACATACGGGTCAAATAACCCAACAATATACAAATTGGAGTCAAGCTAGTAATAAGACATTAGGGCATTTACTGTCTAAAAGGGATACATTTAGTAGTCAGTGCAGAACTGTTGAGAAAGTAACGATACAGCAACTCTATCTGACATGTACATATGTGAGCGTTAGAGTGTAGTGTAAAGAGATGTTGGAAAGAGCAGGGGGTTTTTTCAATTTATTGAATTGCATGATGTGTTCAATAGACAATTAATTTAAGTTCATGGAATATTTATCCTTATAATGGGACACTTACTCAATTGATATGCAAATGCATGTATGTAAATGTAATTTAATACATTACAATGTGGGAAATAAATAATGCGAAGAATTTTAAATTCAATGTAAATTTAAAACATTTAAATATAATAGTTTAAGTAAAATCAGTCCTGCTCTATAGAATCTTTGGTGTCGAAGAAATTTGAAAATATTTTCAAGCCTCAATGATTTTCATACACGTTTCTTTTAGGAACTTTTCTTTTAACATCGACCAGCTGACACAGAGTGGGGCAATTTTGGAAAGCAAGTGGTAATAAATCTTTAATTTCCGACTCTAGTTTCGTCTATAGAACAGACTCTCGTTTCGTCTATAGAACAGACTCTAGTGACTAGAGTCTAGTCACTAGAGCCGACTCTCGTCTCGTCTATAGCGAGATAACTCGAATCTTGACTATAGAGCTTAATATATAGAGAGAAAACTCTAGTCTAGTCTATAGAGAGCAGGCTAAAGTCTTAATTATAGATCAGACTCTATAGAGAGACTCTAGCAGACTCTAGTCTCGTCTATAGTGCAGCCTATAATCTTGTCTATAGAGCAGACTCAAGTCTTTTCTATAGAGAAATCTCTATTCTCACCTATAGAGCAGACTCTAATATCACCTAATGAGCAGATTCTAGTTTCGTCTAGAGAAAAAAACAGACTGTAGTCTCATCTATAAATCAGATTCTAGTCTATAAAGAGAAAACTATATTCTTGTCTATAGAGCAGACCCTAGTCTCATCTAAAGAGCAGATTCTAGTCTTAATTATAGAGAAACTCTAGCCTTATTTATAGAGAAAACTCTATTCTCGTCTGTAGAGCAGACTCTATCTAGTCTCATCTCTAGTGCCGCCTAGACAGAACACTACAGTCTAGTCTCTAGAGCAGAATCTAGGCTCATCTGTAGAGTTGACTCCAGTCTCTGCTCTATTCTGGTCTATAAAGCCGACTAGGCTCGTCTCTAAGGCATAATTTAGCCTCGTCTATAGATCAGACAATAATTTCGTCTATAGAGCAGACTCTAATCTCGTCTACTGACGAGTTGTTATCCTCCTACTGAAGCAGCAATTTCAAAACGTTTGCGAGCAGCTGGATTCCTCCAAAAGCAGGGAAATTGTGTACCATACAAATTGATGCCGTAAGGCCATGAAAACCGATTCTGAATGTCCGAAATGATGTTTAAAAGCTATAAAAGAAAATAATTTTTGCACCGGTTCATTACTTGCTATGAAAAATATATCCATTACAATAACTCGAAGCGTAAGAGATCGTATATGAAGCCCGGACAAACAGACGAATCGACACCAACACCAAATATCCATGACGCTAAGGTAATTCTCTGTATTTGGTGGAAACAAAAGGTCTATTATGAGCTGCTGCAATCTGGCCGTTTTGATGCGAGCATTGGTCGAAAAACGCCCAGAATATGCGGCCAGACATGGAACCATAGTCCATCATGACAATGCTCGGCCTCATGTTGCAATACATTTTAAAAACTATTTAGAATGAAGTGGTTGGGAAGTTCTGCCTCTCCCGCATTATAGTTCAGACCGTGCACCGTCCAAATACTATTTGTTTCGATCGATGCAGAACGCTCTATCTGGGATACGTTTCACTTTGGAACAGAGTATCCGATATTAGTTCGATTCGTTCTTGGTCTCAAAAGATGAGCAGTTATTTTGGCTCGGAATCCATATATTGCCAGTGAGATGGGAAAAGGTCATAGCTAACAATGGAATAAATTTATATTGTACAAATGTTTCAAAATAAATGCTAAAAATTTGTAAAATTCCCGCATTTTTAAGTCATATTCCCAATAATTTATTGCTAATTAAAAACAATTTATTGTATTATAAATAAATCGGAAAGATTTGGATTCGATATTAGCAAAAAAAACTATATTAAGGTAGGTACACCAAATGAAATTTTAATATTCAAAAGCTTAAAGCTAGTAAACTGTAATAGAATTGCCCCACTGTGTAACAGTTGAATTTAAAACGGGAGATAGCAGGATTTGCTGTATTCAAATTAATAAAGACTTCTTTAAAATTATTGTGCTGCAAAAAATTCTTACAAATTTTTGATAATCACTCAACTCTTGTACAAAATTGTTGATATGGCTGCCTACAGTTTGTATATATCTTACCAAATATCAGACGCAAATTTGAAACCATTTATGTATTTCGAAATCATAAATGGAAAATTAAAAACTTTCTTAACGTTTAATTAAGAGGACTGTCAATATTTTGTAATGAATTTCATATAAAATGCATTTTTTTGTTACAATAGCCTGCTGTTTTACAAAACAAATATGGGCAAATTGGTTCAATGATTTACATTTATTACTAAATCTCTCGATGTCTTTAGAAAGCAATGTAAGATTTATATAAAAGCCTATTTGTTTTCAATTATTTGTAATATTTCATGATTTTCTAGTTTAATTTTGCATTTAATACTAATTTTAATTACATTTATAAGCAAATACTTCCAAAAAAAATACACCACTGCTTTTAAAATGGCTGCTGGTGGTTACTGTTTACAAACAATACACACATACTCATACTAGCAAGACATACTCTCCCTGCTTATTCTTCCTTTATATCTGTTAACTCTCCTACATTATGTTATTAAGGAGTGAGATCGAAAAATTCTTAACATACATATATGTTTATAAAAAAGAAACCACTAAACTTACAGCTTTAATTTTTTTTTTATTTGATTGAAATTATTATTACAATTTACAAAAAAAATTATTTTTATAGTTTTAATCACTAGTGATGAAATTTTGAACCTTTTTCGGAAACCCTTCCATTAACGTTTTTATAGTGCTTTCTGTCACTTTGCTCGAACATGTAGTCCATCTCCGTTTAAAATCTACCACACTTTTGGACACCTTTTTTGTACTCTTCAATTCTCTTTTAACAAGAGCCCAATATCTCTCCACTGGCCTTAGCTCCGGGCAGTTTGGAGGATTTGCCTCTCTTGGTACAAATACCACATTATTGTTCTTGTACCACTCAAGGGCTTGTTTGCCATAGTGACAGGATGCCAAGTCAGGCCAAAAATAAGTGGACACATTATGAAGTCTTATGAATGGAAGCAGCCTTTTTTGTAAACATTCCTTGATGTAAATTTCGGTATTTATAGAGCCCGTTGTAACAAATGAGTGGCTTCTTTTGCCGCAACTGCATATTGCTTGCCATACCAAGAACTTTCTGGGAAATTTTGTCTGCTTTTGGGTCCTAAACTTTTCTTCAACATTCCCTCGAGCATCAGCAACATAAAATTTTTGACCTGGAAGTTGCGAAAAATCTGCCAGAACATACGTTTCGTCATCCATTATGCAGCAAGAATATTTTTTTATAAAACTTGACTTCAATTTCCGTGCTCTGTTTTTGGCCTCTAAATTTTTAGTAGCGTTCCTGTCAGGAACTTTTTGAGCCTTGTATGTTTTTAAACCTGCATTAGCTTTAACTTTTCGTACCAAATAGTCCGAGCACTGAGCTAACCGGGCTGCTTTCCTACCGGATGTTTTGGGAGCTCTTTTGAAAATGCGTTCTATTTTTTTGGCTTTAGAAACATCATGTGGACCATTCCTTCTACCTGAACCAGGTTTTCTATCAACTGACAAGTTCTCCCGGTACTGTTTAATAACATTGGAAACAGTTTGACGGCAGACCTTTGTATGCTTGGCCAACTTTTTGTAAGACCAAGTTGGGTTTTGTTGAAAATATTTAATAATTTCAGTACGCACTTTTTTCTGGTCACTCATTTTAATCAGATTAACAAAAAAATTAATATAATTGACATTACACATAATAACTGACATGTTTTTCAAAGGTAACTTGATCAAAAAAAAATTCAAATAATACTTGGGTTAAAAAATGTAATGAAAAACGTGTGTTAAGAATTTTTCGATCTCACTCCTTACTCATACGTACTGTTGTTCTCGCTCATTAACACTGTTGTTGTTGTTTAACTTTGATGTTGTTATACCCTACACCACCATAGTGGGGAGGGTATAATGCGTTTGTGCAGATGTTTGTAACGCCCAAAAATATTAGTCTAACACCCACCTTAAAGTATACCGATCGACTTAGAATCACTTTCTGAGTCGATTAAACGATGTCCGTCCGTCCGTCCGTCCGTCTGGTTGGCTGGCTGGCTGGCTGTCCATGTAAACCTTGTGCGCAGAGTACAGCTCGCAATTTTGAAGATATTTCGATCAAATTTGGTACATATTACTTTTTCGGCCCAAGGACCAAGCCTATTGAAACCGGCTGAAATCGGTCCATTATTTCACCTAGCCCCCATACAAATGTCCCCTCGAAATTGGACTTTATCGGTCATAAATGTTTAATTTATCTATGTATCTACACAAATTTCGCTCCAAATAAGTTTTATATATACAAAATTCATGTCACCAAATTTTGTTACGATCGGTCCATAATTAGTCATAGCTCCCATATAGACCCCTTTCCGAAAATCACTTTAACGTGCATAAATCACTTAAAAATCTTTGTATACACACAAAATTCAACATAAATAACTTTCATATAGACATAAATCACACGACCTAATTTTATGGTGATCGGTCCATAATTGATCATAGCTCCCATATAAGGCCCCTTCGAAAAATCACTCAAAAATATAAATTATTGATATTTTAAAAGAAAAATATTTTTACTCATTTACTTGGTGTAGGGTATTATATGGTCGGGCTTGACCGACCATACTTTCTTACTTGTTTATTATTATTACCATTTACTTCGAAATCTTAAAATGAAAATTAACAACTTTCTTAAATTTTAGAATGACTTGTCTTAAATAATCCTTAATAAAGCTAGTAGAAACATATTTCAGGAATATTTAGGTAATTTATAGATTCAAAATTTTTAGTGTAGATTTCCATAATAGAGCTGCATAAATTTCTCCATGGAAACAGTGTTTTTGTACAATTTATTGGCCGATTTAAAGGAAAAGGTTTAATAATTTGATATCAAATGAAAAAAACCTTAATTTTCTAACATATGAAAGACTATTTTAAGAATAATTAGGTAGTTTATAGATTCGAAATTGCGAGACTAGTTTTCTAGAATAGAGCTGAATAAATTTCTCCATGGAATTTGTTTTTTTGTCCAACTTATTGGCAGATTTAAAGGAAAAGGTTTAATAATTTCATATCAAATGAAAAAAAACCTTAATTTTGTATTATTTGTGTTAGAGTTTTTGCCGGAAATAAACCAAATATTTATTCTTTTTAAAATTCTGCTTCAAATATATTCTACAATTACATGATTACAATTAAATGACATCCTGTTTAATTACATTTAGCTGACACTTTCTATTTAATCTAGTTTGATAATTAATCTACAGCAATTGTTAAGTTAAGACCTGACCATCCGGGATCCCATTTTCTATTTATTTATTTTGTATTGTTGACTAAAATCACAAAATGATTAATTATATTAAGTTGTCATTAATACATTCCAAAACATTCACATTATTTATTCAATACCAGTGGATTGTTTAAATAATGATGGCGAAAATCGATAAAAGTTATTTGTTAAGGGGCTATTT
This sequence comes from Calliphora vicina, assembly GCF_958450345.1. Taxonomy (NCBI): domain Eukaryota; kingdom Metazoa; phylum Arthropoda; class Insecta; order Diptera; family Calliphoridae; genus Calliphora; species Calliphora vicina. Next base: position 21,727,233 of record NC_088784.1, on the reverse strand, counting down.
GTTTATTTACATGTGTTTTGTTGGTGGAAAGTGGGGGGGAGGAGGTTTCAGAATATGCGTGTGTAGAGGTTGAGATAATTATTATTTAAATAATAGTGGCTTATTATTAACACTTTAACGCAACTATTTATGGGAGTAATTAAAGATAATTCTTTGAATATTTGTTAAACGTTTTCATAATAATTTAATTGAAATTTTCAGTTTTAATGACAGTTTAAAATAATTTAATTGAAATTTAATTTTAAATTACAGTTTGAAATTAACAAATAAAACGCCTTTTTCATTATGTTTAATTAAAGTTATAACTAAAGTTAATAATACTTAATTTTGTATAACTTTATTAAAAGATATACATATTTTTTAAGATTTTATCAGAATTTCTTATAAATTGATTTTTTTTTGTTACAATTAGCCCTGCTGCTTTACAAAAATATTACAAAATTGGTTCAAGGATTTGCATTTGTTGTTAAATCTCTCGCTGTCTTTAGAAAACAATATACGATTTTCCATAATGGTTATACAAGTAATAGAAAGAAGGATATTTTAAACAGTTTCGCCAACTTGGGGTATAAAAACTTAGAAATACCAAAAAAAATAGCAGAGAAAATAACAGAAAAATATTTAAAAATATATTTAAACAAAATTAAGAAAAACATTTGGCATTCTACAAAAAACATAATTTTTATATTAAAAACCTATTCGTTTTTAATTATTTCCCATATTTCCTGCGTTTTTTCATGATTTTCTTGATAAATTTTCAATTTAATACTAATTTTGAATAGATTTCTAAGCAAATACTCCCCAAAAAATACACCACTGCTTTAAAATGGCTGCTGGTTACTGTTTCCAAACGAAACACACACACTCATGCTAGCAATACACAGTCTCCCTGCTTATTCTTCCTTTATCTCTGTTAACTCTCCTACATTATGTTATTCCTCATACGTACTGTTGTTCTCCCTCATAATCACTGCTATTGTTGTTGTTATTGTTTTATCTCATTGAATACCGTATGTAAGTTAAGTATTGCCATATTTTATTTAAATATTTCTTATTTTATTTTTAATTTTCCTTTTAATTTTATTTTTTTTTGCAATTCTAATCACATTTAAGAGCTTTTCATGACAAAAACATCAACAACATAATAATAACAAAAAACAAAACAATACAATACACTTTACTAACCCAACAGCAACAAAAATAATTCATGTGTTGGGGGAAAACTAGTACGTACTTATTTACAAGATAGTAGTACATGGTACTTTTGTTTGTTTTTAGATTTAGTTGTAGTTGTTTTGATTTTTTTTGCTTCTTTAACATTTAACTAACATTTTACTGTTGTAGTTTTTGTGTATTTTTTTTTTGTTTCTAAAAAGACCCAACAAATGAATACTCGTGTGTACACTTTTAACATCTAAATGTGGCCACTTAGCAACTGGCCAGAAATTAAAGAGAATGTAATGATTAGTTTCTTAACAACAAATTTTAATTTTTCTTTTTAAATACATTCCTTTACCAGTCTGCTTTGTCTTGACATGACACACAATTTTCTATTTACAATATGATGCATCATACATAATGTTGATTTTTCTTTTTGATGCTAATATTCATACAGATGTTGCTGTAGTTGTAGTTTTTTGTTATAAGTTCCTAATATTAACATATCATTCAGTCATTCATATTAACTTAAGTGTAATAACAAGGAAAACTTAAAGGGTTACATGAGCATACAAACATTCATTCATATTTTCATATATACATTCATTAATATGTAGGCAACACTGTGCAAAAAATAGTTGTTTACATTTTAAACATGAAGAAGCAGCAAGAGTGATAAACACAAGAGACATCTTACAGACTTGGGGAGAGAGAGAGACAGGGAGAATTATCAAGAAACATAAATATGTATGTATGTACGTACGTATGTACATGTAAGTGCATGTTTTTTGCATTACACTCATCCAAACATACATACAGCCAACCAAACAAACAGAGAAAATTTACATGCACTTTTCCCAGTTGATGTATTTAGACAATTACAAGTTTTGTGTCTATAAGTTTATAAATAAGAAGAAAAAAAAAACTAAAAACTTGTATTTCTAATTTCTTTTAAATATGTACACACAATTTTGTAAGAGGAAATAAAATAGCAAACAAATATTAAAATAATGCATTATTTTCATAAAGTAAAATACATATTAAAACACACAATTTCTTATATAAATATTTGTTTAACCCGGGAAGGGGAAAGAAGAATATATAGGGAAGTGGGCAAAGAAATTGATTTGTTTAACAAATAGAATTTGTCAGTATTTAGAAGGAAATTACTTAAAGTGTTGAGGCGGAAGTTGTATGATATCTATTTACGGGGAATATAGTTGGTAGTAAATAAATCTACTTTGGATTATGTTAATAAGGACAATTCAAGGAAGGTAAACTTGTTGAATTTATTGCTAAAATCAAAGACAATATAATCGAACTATTGCCAGAGCAATATTTGAACAGACTGGCTTTACAACTGTAGAGATTAATATAGAGTGACATTTTCGGGGTTTTCATAGAATCCAATCATTGTCGGAATCGGTTTTGAAAACTATAGAAAAAGTACATTGGTCTCGTGAAGTCGAAAGTTATCGGTTTTATAATTGATCTGGAATTACATTCTTTACCGATTAAGCAAAAAATTACATTGGATTTCATAAATCAAGTGCATCTTTTTTTGTCGTTTTCAAAACCGATTCCGACAATGATTGGATTCTATGACAACCACGTGTAATTATCATATTCAGAGGATTTTTGAGTAATAAAGAACTGGAGAAAAAAATGAAGAGAAATAAATTGAATTTTGCATAGACCCTTGACTTCAAATAACACCATAAAAAGAAAACACATGATCTAGGGGACGAATTCTCGAACACAGAAACCACAGGGTATATGAACAGGAAATATCGCATGCATGTCTTGTTGAGACCATCTTGACGCGATTCTCAACACCAGTAACAGTCTGCTGCTTCACCATCCTCATTTTCGAAATCTCTTTAAACCCCAAATACACATATTTTGACGATTAACAAACATTTAAGAGAAAATAAGCTAAGATTTTGCTCGAAAATTTCAAACTGTGATCCAAACTTTCATTATTTTTGAAATATTGGGTGTCTGATTTAACAATGAGGGATTTACAGCAGATGGAGTATCTTTCAAATACGGTTTTTTGCTTATATAATTTTTAGGCTGAATCACACCGATTCCTCCCCAAATCTTATGGAGAATGTGTACCATTGGTTTCAACGTGCGAGGGGTGGTTTGTGCGTTTCAGAAGTGGTGATTTTGACACGGAAGACAAATATCGTCCCACAAAAAAAGTTTGACGACCAAGAATTGTAGGCATTTCTAAACAGGAGCTTGCAGAATCAATGGGAGCTACTCAATCAGCAATTTCAAAATGATTGCGAGCAGCAGGATCCATCCAAAAGCCGGGAAATTGGGTACTATACAAAATGGAAGCCGAGAGACCATGAAAGACGATATTGCATGTTCGAAATGAAAATCATTTTTGCACCGAATCATTGCTTGCAATGGAAAATGGATCCATTACGATAACCCGAAGCCTAAGAGATCGTATGTGAAGCCCGGCCAACAAAGTGAAACCAAAGTCAAATATCCATAGCGCTAAGGCAATTCTCTGTATTTGGTGGGAGAAAAAAGGTCCTATATATTATGAGCTGCTGAAATCTGAGCAGACCATAACAGGGAACCTATACCGAACGTAACTGATAGAATATGCGGCCAGACATGTATCTGTAAGACCCCTTTCACACTAGGCAATATAGTTGCGCCTAGATGCCAGAGGTAATGTCGGGTTAAGGAGAAGAAAATTTTACATGCTGTTTTGTTGTTGGGCAAGAGACATGCGCAACTAAATTGCCTAGTGTGAAAGGGGTCTAATATTCCCAACCACAACTTGGGAAGTTTTGCCCCGTCCGAATACTATTTTTTCGATCGATGCAGAAGGCTTTCACTTTGATACATTGCACTTTGGAACAGAGCTTTTTACCAGGAAATGCAGGATGGAGGGTTTCAATTGACTGAAACTAGACGGGACCAAAGTATTTAGGAAACTTCATTGATAGTAAATTAATCTCATGAGAGATTAAAAAAGGGCCCAAATAAAGTGTTTGGGAAGTTTTACCCTGTTCGACTACTATTTTTTTCGATCGATGCAGAAGGCTTTCGCTGGGATACGTTTCACTTTGGAACATAGGTTTTTACCAGGAAATGCAGGATGGAGAGTTTCAATTTACCGAAACTAGACGGAAGCAAAGTATTTGGGAACCTTCCTGGAAAATAAATACTCAGGAGAGATTAAAGAAGGGTCTTAATGGCTTATTTCCTGCATGTATGCAGGAACTCCATTGTCAAGAATTCGGGTTTTGCAACCAAGTTTGGTAAATTGGATCTATACATCTGCTGTTAGACCTATTATTACTTATATGGTTGTACAGAATGGTGGAAGGCAATGAGGAAGAGTAGTTATATGATTATACTCAACAAAGCTGGGCATGTCTAGGTACAACAGGTGCCATTGATAGCTCCCCCAGCCAGCTTTTGATACAATCCTTAACCTACTACCTATTAAAATTGAGAGTGTGACGCCAAGGAACTTACTTAGGCTATTTCAGTCCTCGTTAGTGAAACCATTGCGAGTTTCCCAGTTGGGATGAATGAATTGGATTCGATCAACTGTTCGAAGGAGGTGCAGTTTTCATTGAATGATCCAAGATGAACTCTGGTGCAGGGGCTGGGCGTTTATATGGTTGACAACGATATTAAACGGTCATATAGATTCTCTGACGATTGCACCGTCTTCCAGGCAGAGATCTTCGCCATTTGGAAAGCCATAGGGTTGATAAAAGCACACATCACAGAGGGGTCTGCAGTGACAATTTATGTGGACAGTTAGGCGGTATTTAAGGCTTTGAAATGTCATAGGACTGTAGGAGAGCTCTTGAAGAGTATACACTACTCAATTAGATTGTGGTGGGTACCAAGGTTCTGTAACATACAGGGAAATGAGGTAGAAGATGAACTGACCAGACATGGCTTACATCTGGACTATGGTATTGGGGACCGGGGAGGTTGACTCCTTCAACCAATCCTGGAATAGTATGACGGATTGTCAAGTTTCCAAGGCCTTTTGGCCAAAACAGGATGCAAAAACAACCAAAACAATAATTGAGTTGAATAGGTGTAGTCTCAGAATTCTAGAAGGTGTGATAATCGGCCACTGTTCATGGCTCAGATCTGGATTATGGTATTAGGGACCGGGAAGGCCTACTATAGGCTAATATTTGAAAGATTCCGTGACTCCACTAACTAATCCTGGAATAGCAGGAAGGTTTCTCAAGGTCCAAGGTTGAATAGTTGTGGTCTCAGAATTCTATTAGGTGTAATAACCCGTCACTGTTCATGGCTCAGATCTGGATTATGGTGTTGGGGACCGGGAAGGAATACTACAGGCTAATATTTGAAAGATTCCGAGACTCCACCAACCAATCCTGGAATAGTAGGACGGATTGTCAAGTGCCCAAGGTCTTTTAGCCAAAACTGGATGCAAAAACAACCAAAACAGTTATTGGGTTGAATAGGTGTGGTCTCAGAATTCTAGTAGGTGTAATAACCCGTAACTGTTCATGGCTCAGATCTGGATTATGGTGTTAGGGACCGGGGATGACTACTACAGGCTAATATTTGAAAGATTCCGTGACTACACCAAACAATCCTGGAATAGTAGGACAGATTGTCAAGTGTCCAAGGTCTTTTAGCCAAAACTGGATGCAAAAACAACCCAAACACTAATTGGGCTGAATAGGTGTTGTCTCAGAATTCTAGTAGGAGTGATAAACGGTCACTTTTCATGGCTCAGATCTGGATTATGGTATTAGGGACCGGGAAGGACTACTACAGGCTAATATTTGAAAGATTTCGTGACTCCACCAACCAATCCTGGAATAGCAGGAAGGTTTCTCAAGAGTCCAAGGCCTTTTGGCCGAAACAGGATGCAAAGACAACCAAAACAGTAATTGGGTTGGATAGGAGTAGTCTCAGAATTCTAGTAGGAATAATAACCCGTCACTGTTCATGGCTCAGATCTGGATTATGGTGTTAGGGACCGGGGAGAACTACTAAAGGCTTCCGTGACTCAACCAACCAATCCTGGAATAGTAGGAAGGATTGTCCAAGTTCCAAGACCATTCGACCAAAACTGGATGCAAAGGCAACCAAAAAACTAATTGGGTTGAATAGGTGTAGTCTCAGAATTCTAGTAGGACCGATAACCTGCCACTTTCCAATTGGGGCCTTTATAGGTATAAAAAGCACACAGGATTTGTGTAGGGTGTGTGGGGATGTAGAAGAGTTAAAGTCAGTAGAGCAAATAGCTTTAAATGGCTATGACCCTCTAAATGAACTTGGGAGTGTTGTTGGCTGTAAATTGGGTAACATGCTAGGTTTTATCAGGGGTATATGTTGTTAAATGAAAGATATGTGTTCAGCAGAAACTACGAAACGGAAATGGACGAATCTACTTATGGAATACCGTCGTGAGCAAATAAGGCTTATTGTCTCCTTTATTATAGGACACTGTATAATTGGGATAAATGCTAGAAGACTGGGCCTACGGTACAATGATTACTGTAGAAGTTGTCATAATGAAGAAGAGGAAGAGACTGTGTATCACCTTTTTTGCCAATGCCCGGCTCTGACAAACCTTAGGGAACGCATCCCGGATTTCCATTCCTATCACTCTTAGATGATCTATCAGGTATGAATCTTAGACGAATCTACTCCTTCATCAGGGAATCTGGTTGGTTTAACTTGGAGCCAACGGAAGTATCACAATGGGATTAGATTTGAATGGACCCAAGTGAGCTGCTTGAGGCTGTCCATGGAACCTAACCTAACCATAGGTTGGCTTTTTAAAGGGTATTCTACGGTGAATTCAAATATGTAACCACTTTCACCCTCTTTACACAGATTTGGAGGTTTTGTTTTGTTTCTCCTTTTGCTATCTCTAAGACACTGCCTTTCTTCTTATTTCTTTTCTTTTTTCTCCTTTTTTTAGGAATCTGACTCTTGAAGCGAATCACAATGGAGCTTATGGTCTTCCAAACTAAATTAAATCCCAATGGTTTATGAAATTAACAATTTCTTGTAAAATTGGAGAGTTTTTAAGAAATTTCCATTTTTTTTTATAAATAAATAAGGTTTTCTTTGCTTAATTCATTAGAGATGAATATCGTTTTCTTATCTAAGAATAATATACTAAAATCCTAACTCTTACTCTATTAATATTTAAAAATTCTTACTAAAAAAATATCAAAATATGTCACAATTAAAGTCTACCCACAAACCTAAAAGAAAAAAGTGAAAAAATGAAAAAGAAATAGAAAATATTTAACAGACCAGCAAAATGGTTTTACGTCTTTTATTATTATTACTATAATAACTATTATTTTATTTTTCATAAAGGAATTTCATTTTGTTGTACATTTTGCTGCTGTTGTGGCATAAATTATTCATATTTTCTGCAATAAATTACAAATTTATTATTGGGTGGTGATAAAAAGTTAAGGGCTGTTAGGAAACCTATAATTATTTCAGCTCTAAAAAACACTGTTAGCTTTTTTTAAAGAAAGTGGAAATTAGTAGATAACTGCTAAAAGTTGTTACTGTTAAAAGTTCTTTTATTTCATTTTGAATTAGTTAATGCCAGAAAAAAGTTTCAATATTTTTGCTTACACCCAATATATGAAAATAATATATTTTTCAAAGTCTAATTCTTTATGCTAGAGGGTGTGAGGGTATCAAATATTTATGAATAGAGCTTTTTTATTCATAATTCTGCATAGTAAATTTATTGGGGTTTCAATTCGGTGAAAAAGTTTTTGGAAATTACCGAGAAATATTTATGGGGATTTGACGAATCCTTTCTTTATATCGTTAGCTTAGTTTGCAAACGTGTTATTCCCTTTTCACAAATTTTACAGTAGACACAAAAATCTTTATAAAATACTTGGTTTTAAATACATAATTAATGATAACTCAAAAAATGTTAGTCCGATATTATTAAAATAAACTTAGAAAAGTTGAGATTTACATAATCTTTAATCTGTTTATATATTGCGTTTCAATCGGCTCAATAGTTTCCGAGTTATAACAAATTGAAGCGAAAAATAAATGTTTACATGAAAATAGCAAATTTTTTTGTTTTAAAAAAATCATGAAAAATCGAAAACGGCAGAAATTATTTAGATTTATTATTTTATCACAAAGCCCCATTTAATAGGAACAAAATAAGATATCGATTTTAAATATCGATTAATTATTTTCCAATTTATTCACAATTAAGTGAATTCGCTCATTTTCACAAATTTTTACATTTTTGTTTGCTATACATAAAATTGAGTATTTCAGTTCATCTTTCGGTTGATTAAATTTTGAAAACATTTTCTACATGCTATGTATACATTTCATACATATATTGCGTTTCAAACGGCTCATTAGTTTCGGAGTTATAATACAAAATTGAAGCAAAAATATTTTTTTTTGTGAAAATAATTTTTTTTTTTTTTTTAAAAATCATGAAAAATCGAAAATGGCAGAAATTGTTCAGATTTATAGCTTTATCGCAAAGCCCCATGTAATAGGAACAAAATGAGATATCGATTTTAAATATCGATTAATTCTTTTCGAATTTATTCACAATTATGTGAATTCGCTCATTTTCACAAATTTTTACATTTTTGATTGCTATACATAAAATTGAGTAGTTAATGTTCATCTTTTGATTGATTGAATTTTGAAAACATTTTCCCTTGCTATGTATAAATTTTCATATCTATATTGCCTTTCAATCGGCTCATTAGTTTCGGAGTTATAATACAAAATTGAAGCAAAAAATATTTTTTTTGTGAAAATAGCGAATTGTTTTGTTTAAAAAAAATCATGAAAAATCGAAAACGTCTGATATTTTTCAGATTTATTACTTTATCGCAAAGCCCCATGTAATAGGAACAAAATGAGATATCGATCATAAAAATCCATTTATTCGTTTCCAATTTATTCACAATTAAGTGAATTCGCTCATTTTCACAAAATTTTAGTTTTTTGTTTGATATTCATAAAATTGAGTAGTTAATGATGGTCTTTCGATTGATTGAATTTTGAAAACATTTTCCCCATACTATGTTTAAATTTTCATATATATATATTGCGTTTCAATCGGTTCAGTAGTTTCGAAGTTATAATAACAAATTCAAGCAAAAAATATATTTTTTACGTGAAAATAAAAAATGTTTCTGTTTTAAAAAAATCATGAAAAATAGTAAACGTCAGAAATTGTTCAGATTTATTATCACAAAGCCACATGTAATAGGAAGAAAATGAGATATCGATCATAAATATCGATTGATTCTTTTCCAATTTATTCACAATTAAGTGAATTCGCTCAATTTCACAAATTTTTACATTTTTGTTTGCTATACATAAAATTGTGTAGTTAAAGTTCATCTTTCGGCTGATTAAATTTTGAAAACATTTTCTACATGCTATGTATACATTTTCATATATATATTGCGTTTCAAACGGCTCATTAGTTTCGGAGTTATAATAACAAATTGAAGCAAAAAATATATTTTTTTGGTGAAAATAGAATTTTTTTTTGTTTGAAAAAAATCATGAAAAATCGAAAACGGCAGAAATTATTTAGATTTATTACTTTATCGCAAAGCCCCATGTAATAGGAACAAAATGAGATATCGATCATAAAAATCGATGAATTCTTGATCCCATAAAGTAATATATTCTTAATCGTTATAGATAGTGGAGTCGCTATAGACATGTCCGTCTATCAGTCTGTGTGTGGAAATCAACATTCCGTCGCTCCCAAATAACTTACATAAATGATTCATACATCAATATATCCTCTATAGTCCCGGTTCGGTTGCTATTAAAAATCGAGAAAATCGGCCAATAAATGGCTGAGATATAACCAAAAAACCACAACTACCTCGATATTTTAACCTATTTTTTGAACTATTTATATCTGGATTATTAATTGATTAATGTGGATAATATGCATATCTAATGATAGATATTTCAAAGACCTTTCCAATGACGTATAAATCGCCATAGTAATTCGGACCTACAGTGGGTCAAAATCGGGAAAAATATTTTATTAACCCGATTTTTTTCACCAATAAATTTTTTTTTTATAAAATTTGTTTTCAAGCTTATTTATGTTCATTAACAAGATTTTTTTCAGCAAAAACATTTTCGAGAAAAATAAAATTTTTTTCACCAAAAAATATTTTTCAATCTTTATCATAAAATAAACTTGCTAAAGGGTATATTAGATTCGTTTTAACCGAATATAGCTCTTTTACTGATTTTTTAGTGAATTTTTCCAAAAAAAATTTCTTTATTTTTATCGTTTTACTTATTATTTTTTGATAGCAGGAGTCGAGATGATAATAAATTTCAAAATTATCAAATATTTTCTTAAAAAAAATTTATGATTTAGGTTTTATGGTTGAATTTTAATGAAGAATTAAAACAAATTTGATGCTATTATAAATATTTAATAGCATAGTTACTGTAAATTCCAATTGACTGAGATAGTAATTTCGCAATTTTGACAAACTAAAGTGGACTTGGCACTTTTGCATATCACAAAATGGACTTAGCTCTTTTACATATCACAAAATTGACTTAGCACTTTTATATATCATATTATAGCAACGAGTAAAACGAATTCCTTGTAAACTTTTTTACTCCAGCAGTGTTTTTACATATTCCAGAATTTTCTTATTAAAATCTTAATTTTCTTAAAAAGTAGACTTAGCTGATTTGCACACTAAGCTAATGATATGATTTGTTTCCGTTAATTAAGTATTTGGTAAATATCTGGAAAGGTACTTTATACTTTAAATGAAAGCAACGATTTATACTTTCCCCTTGAGGGAAACAAATACGGGAAATTAGAAACCCCTTCTCTAAACAAAATAGTTATGTATATTTTATAAAGAATTTTTATGTTTGTATGAATATAAAACACAGTTATTTATAGCAGAAATGTATTGTACTACTACAAAAATAATAAAAACAACAACAATTTAAACACAGCCCAAATAAAACTACTACTATTGCTGCTGCTGCACTACATTTACTACCTTTATGTACTACGCTGTGTACATAAATATTTTAAAGAGACGTTTTACTGTTATTTTCCCTCATCATCAACATCATCATCACTGGAGTGAATGAGAGTAATCATAAAAAAAAACTGAGTGAGTAAATGGGTGGGTGGGTGTGTATTTAAAGAGGCATGTGTGTGTGAGGATGTCTACGACTAAATAATAGATAAATAATACAAAAGAATTATGAATTAATTTCATGTTCTTTTCTTTAATATTTCGTTCTTTTTTTTTCTATTGCTTTTTTCAATTCTTTTGTGTAAACGTAAGAAAATTGTTTATTTTTAAGCTTTTATTAAAACTAAAATAAGAATAAATATTATATATGTATGTATAAATATAAATAAAAAACGAGAGCACGTCAGGTATTAAAAATAACTGTGAATATGATGAATTTGTTGTTTTGTAACAGAAATAAAGAATAATGCTGGTTCTAAAATTAAAATACATTTTTTTTCTTGTTTATTTTAGAATTGTTTTATTTATTTGTGGAAAATAGTTTATATTTTTAAACTGTTTTTTATTTGTATGGGGGTAAAAAAACAAATTGATTTTCAAAGAAATTCTAATTAAACTGAATCAGAGATGACGAAGAGTAAGGGAATACCTTAATAGTTGTAGTTTACATTTTACTGCATAAATGCGGGAAAATGTAAACTACAACTATTAAGGTATTCCCTTACTCTTCGTCATCTCTGATTCAGTTTAATTAAAATTTCTTTGAAAATCAATTTATATCAATAAAAAGTAAACAATTTGACAGCTGATAATATATAAAAATTAATGAAAGTTTGGAGACTAATTTTGACTAAAATTAGTCAAGTGTAGGGAAAGGCCTTACATTTAGTCAGATTAAAAGGCTGTTCCATTTATGCAGAAAAGTATTGCCAACCAAAATAAAAAAGTGTTTGACAAAAATTCGATTTTCTATTTTCGATGTTTTTTTTTTTAGTAAAAAGTCAGTTGTTCTAACCATAAAGAAAACACATAGAGCGGAAACTCTCCTGTCAAAGACCTAACTCAGTTGTCAAAAACCCAAGTGGTGAGAATGTATTAGTAAAAAAAACTATGTGAAAACAAAAACAACACTCGTATGTGTAACTTTTTTGAGTAATTTAGATTTTTGACAACTGAGTTAGGTCTTTGACAGGAGCTTTATGTGTTTTCTCTATGGTTATTCCTCATAATTGATTGTCAAAAAAAAAGATTCAACCACAACGTAACACTGTTTGTTGCAAATTTTGGACTGGAGGCATCAGTGGACCATAATTCTATGAAAAAGAGAATAATTAAGTCGATATCGCGAGTTATTTTTGCCTAAATTGGATGATATTAACGAGGAAGCCGTGTGGTTTCAACATGACATTGTAATAAGCCATATAGCCCTTGAAACAATTCAATTACAGCATGAGACATTTTCTGATCGTGTAGTCTCAAAGGTATGGTCTACAAATCAACGAAATTCTGCCAAATGTTGATGGAAAATTTTGACAAAAGTGTGCCGCACACAATCTATTGGAAGATGTTATAACTTCGGTATAAATTTATCATGAGTACGAGTCCCATTTTCATTTGAAAGTTTTTCTGAATTTAATAAGGAATCACTCCATGATCGATATTCTGACTCGAGAGCTATTGAGGACCAAGATCAACGAGTGTTTCGTGACTCAAATTGATGAATTGCGACTGGAAGTCTCAATTTTGTGTTGAATTTCCGAGACGCCTAATGTCTCGTTTTGGCGATTTTCAGTGCACAGTGGGGCAGGAACAAAATTTTTTGGAAATATATCTGGCATTTCTAAACGGCTGCTCCGATCGGGATAAAATTTGACGTGACCGTAGACAAGGAGTATTAGAGTTTAAGTAATTAAAATGGACCCTACAAATGCTCCAGGGCCGGCGCTATGGGGGCTCAAAGTAGGGTACCTACACGTGCAAGTTTTTTGTTTCCCATCCCACTTCAAAGCTTTTTATATTTTTGGAAAGCGCTCGGCTAGATCTTGAAAAAACATGCTTGCGTGTGCTATTTATCTCTTATAATTTAGGCATAATATAGGCATTTCAAAATTGAAATTTTAAAATTTTGCCATAACTTGGTCCCCATTTTTAAAAATATAGGTCGTAATTTTGGACTGAATGGAATAGAATTTTTTTTTGTTAGTTAGACAATTAAATTACCAATAATATACAAAAGATTTCAGAGCAATATCAATTATGTAACCAAAAATAAACGATTTTCAATTTAAATATTCAAAAAATAATTGATTTTTGCTGTTTTTTGACGAAGAGGTGACTTAACTCTATTTCTTATTTAAAAAAAAACTTTCTTCAAGACCCTATAACAATTTCATGTTTTTCTGTAAGGTATCTTTATGGAGAATATTTTGGTATAAAAAACATGTCCCATTTTTTCGAAAACGTCGCCCCTATGTCCTTCGAAATTTTACATATTTTTAAAAAATTTTTTTTTTAAATATAGGTCGTTTTTTTGGACCGAATGGACTTGAATTTCTTTTGTTAGTTAGACAACTAAATTACCAATAATATACAAAAGATTTCAGAGCAATATCGATTATAAATCCAAAAATAAACGATTTTCAATATAAAAATTAAAAAATAGTGGATTTTTGCTGTTTTTTGGCCATAAAGGTGACTTAACTCTTTTTTTTATTAAAAAAAAAACTTTCTTCAAGACCCTATAACAATTTCATGTTTTTCTGTAAGCTATCTTTACGGAAAATACTTTGCTATAAAAAACATGTCCCATTTTCCGAATACGTCGCCCCTAGGCCCTTCGAAATTTGACCAATTTTTTATAAAAAAAATTTCAACTTTGAGCCACATGTTCTAAAATCCCAAAGCTGTTATTAGGAAATGGAAAGCAGCTTTGGAAACCCTGATGTGTTCCCTATTTATCCCCAAAGTATTTTCCCAGCTTCGAAGGAAATGTGGATCCTATGAACAAAATTTGAAAAAATACCATTTTTGGAAATTTCGCTCAAATTTTTAGGAATTGCGGGATAGGCTAGCCTTTGATCTTTTGACAAGTTTATTTGCACTTCCTTATTTAGAATGACAAAAAACGTTAAAAAATTCATTTAGTTTTGTTAATATTGAGTTTCTAAAACTAAAATTGGTATCAAAATTTTAATAGGATTGCAAATATTAGACCCCTTTCACACTAGGCAATTTAGTTGCGCAAGTCTCTTGTCCAACAACAAAACAGCATGTAAAATTGTCTTCTCCTTATCCCGACAATACCTCTGGCATCTACAAACACAAGAGACTTGCGCAACTAAATTGCCTAGTGTGAAAGAGGTCTTAGGAACAATTTGTTCCGAAATAATTTTTTTTGGTCTTACAAAAAAAATTTCAAGTCAATATCTCAATTATATTCAAAAATATGTCACTTTAAATCTCCGTCCTTCAAAAATATTGCAAATTTTATAGTAAAAATATTTTTTTTTTGTTGAAAAAAATTCGGTTTAAAAAATTGTTTCCCCGATTTTGACCCATTGTAGGTCCCAACTACTATGACGTTATATACATCGTTGCAAAGGTCTTTAAAATATCTATCATTTGATATCCATATTGTCTATATTAATGTCTTAGTAATCTTAGTAACTAATAGAGATCAGAAATAGGTCAAAATTCGAGGTAGTCTTGGTTTTTTGCTTATATCTCAGCTATTTGTGGGCCGATTTTCTAGATTTTAAATAGTATTCTAACCGGGACTATAGCGGATATTTTGATGTATGAATTGTGTATGTAAGTTATTTGGAGGCTACGGAAAGTTGATTTCAACAGACAGACGGATAGACGGACATGGCAATATCAACTCTGCTATCTATAACGATCAAGACAATAACGATCAAGACAATGAAAAATGTAGAAATTATAAACGGAATGACAAACCCTTGTCACTCTTGGTGAAGGATATACAAATTGTTTATGAATATGGGGGGTTAACTAAGGAATATTCAGATTTCTAGCTGGATTCTGCTTAATATTTCTTGATTCTTGAAATCTTTTTTCCCAAAATATTTGAAAGAATTCAATTTTACAATAGAAAACGACTTACCTTTCCCATAAATCCAGTGCCACCGGTAATAAAAACACTGCGTCCCGCATAGAATTGTGGTATGGAAACGTATTCATCACTATGGCTGGTATAACGTTCAAAATTATGTTTTGACGTAAAATGCGTGCCAATGTGACCATTTAGCATTGTCGTAACGCCGCAATTGCTAGATGAGGAGGCTAAATTGGCCGCCGATAATGAAGAGCAGGCTGATGTGGTAGCTGATGATGATGATGTTGACGATGACGTCGTTATGTTTATATTGTTTATAGGTTCCGACATTATGGAAGCGAGTGAGTTCAATATTTAGTAGACTAGTTTAGTTTAGTTAGTTGTTGTTGTATATTATTGTATCTGAATAATTAAACTTTTTATTTTTCTCGATTTCCGTGAAAATTAACGTATTATTAAGCTTAAATGCTAATTTATTAATATTTCTCTTTAGAACGTTGCAAATGTTTTTTGTTATTGTGGAAAAAATTAACACTTTTTTGTTGTTTTTTTTTTATTTTGTGGGGGTTGGAGAAGTTGTTGGAGAGGGAGAGAGAAAAAATTATAAAAATTTGTTTTGATATTTTGTGTTTTCTTTTGTTAATTACGAATAATTTCGTTTAAAGTTGTCATTGGTTTTTTGTTTTGTTTTTATTTGAAAAAAAGTTCGAAAATTTATGTATGTTTCGTTTTTAAGCAAAGTAGTATTTGTTATCTTTATATAGAAATATTTAGAGTAATTATTTTTTTAGGAAGAAAGCAGTTTTAATTTACAAAAGAATTAAAGAATTTTATGTGCGCTTAGTTTTTATTTTAATTTTTTTTTTTAGTTTATAAAAGCTTTGGAAGTTATTGGAAGCGGTTGATTTTGTTTTTTTTTTCTTCTCTTTTTATATATAAAAAAATTTTAGTTTAAAATATATTGTATTATTTAAAGTAGAATGTTTTTTTTTTTCAAAGTAATTTTATTGCAAAAAAATTTTCCGGTTTATACGAAAAAAAACTCTATCAACTGCTAAAAAATTTTCTTTTTGGTTTTGAGCTTATATCCATGTTTGTTTAATAAAATTTACTTTTAACTTGATTTTTCTATATCGTATTAAGTTGGCCAGCTTTTATATCTGTAAAGAGTAAGAGAAAAAACAGGAATTAGTTGAAAGCTAAATTAAAAATAATGATTAAAAATTAAATTTTCATACATATTTCTGGTATTTCATTTTTAAATAGCTTAAATTTAAAATTTTAGCTATTTTTCAAAAAAGTAGTATTTCTACTACTTTTTTTTAAAGTTAATATTTTGATACTTTTTAGCAAATATCATAGAATTGTGTGTTAAATCAAGACAATTTAGCTTTTAATTGGTTTAATAAATAATTTTACAAACAATTTACTACATTTTAAAATAGTAGTATTTATAAATTTTTTTATAAAAGAAAATTTTTTCTTAAATCTTAATAATCTAGCATTTAATTGATTTTAAATATAATTTTAGCTATATTTACTGCATGAAAATAGGCAATATTTCTACTACTTTTTTAAAAAAGTAACAATTTAAAAAAAAAATTTGCCTTAAATCACAAAATTATAGCTTTTAAATAGTTTTATACCTAATTTTATATTGATTTACTACTTTTTCAAAAAAGTAGTATTTCTACTACCTTTTTATAAAATTGCAATATTTTGACACTTTTTAGTAAATTTCATAATTAATTAGCTTTTAATTGGTTTAATAAATAATTTGGAAAAATTTTTTACATTTTTCAATAGTAATATTTCTACTACTTTTTCAAAAAAGAGAAAATTACAAAAATTTTAGCTGTAAATCACGAAATTTTGGCTTTTAAATAGTTTTATATTCAAATTTATATAGATTTACTAGTTTTTCAAAAAGTAGTATTTCTACTACCTTTTTTTAAAAGGCCATATTTTAACACTTTTTAGCAAATTTCATAAAATTGTGTGTTAAATAAACAAAATTGAGCTTTTAATTGTTTTAATAAATAATTTTAAGATAAATTTACTACATTTTAAAATAGTAATATTTCTACTACTTTTTAAAAAAAGGGGCAATTTAAAAAAATTTAGCTGTAAATCACAAAATCAAAGGTTTTAAATAGGTTTATACATAATTTTATATAGATTTACTACTTTTTCAAAAAGTAGTATTTCTACTACCTTTTTCTACAATGGCAATATTCTGTTAATTTTTAGCAAATTTCATACAACTGTGTCTTAAATCAACACAATTTAGTTTTTAATTGGTTTAATAAATAATTTTGAGATAAATTTATTGCATTAAAAATAAAATATTTCTACTACTTTTTAAAAAAGGCACAATTTAAAAAAAAAATTGCTTTAAATGACAAAATTATTGCTTTTAAATAAGTTTATACATAAATTTATATAGATTTTCTCGTTTTTCAAAAAGTAGTATTTCTACTACCTTTTTATAAAATTGCAATATTTTGACACTTTTTAGTAAATTTCATCAAATTGTGTTTTAAATCAACACAATTCAGCTTTTATTGGTTTAATAAATAATTTGGATAATTTTTTTAGATTTTTCAATAGTAATATTTCTACTACTTTTTCAAAAAAGGGAAAATTACAAAAAATTTAGCTGTAAATCACGAAATTATGGCTTTTAAATATTTTTATATTCAAATTTATATAGATTTACTAGTTTTTCAAAAAGTAGTATTTCTACTACCTTTTTTTAAAAGGCCATATTTCAACACTTTTTAGCAAATTTCATAAAATTGTGTGTTAAATAAACAAAATTGAGCTTTTAATTGTTTTAATAAATAATTTTAAGGTAAATTTACTACATTTTAAAATAGTAATATTTCTACTACTTTTTTAAAAAAGGGGCAATTTAAAAAAATTTAGCTGTAAATCACAAAATCAAAGGTTTAAATAGGTTTATACATAATTTTATATAGATTTACTACTTTTTCAAAAAGTAGTATTTCTACTACCTTTTTTTAAAATGGCAATATTCTGTTAATTTTTAGCAAATTTCATAAAATTGTGTCTTAAATCAAGACAATTCAGATTTGAATTGGTTTAATAAATAATTTTGAGATAAATTTACTACATTTTAAAATTGTAGTATTTCTACTACTTTTTAAAAAAGGCACAATTTAAAAAAAAAATTTGCCTTAAATCACAAAATTGTTGCTTTTAAATAAAAACTATTGCTTTTAAATAGGTTTATACATAAATTTATATAGATTTTCTCGTTTTTCAAAAAGTAGTATTTCTACTACCTTTTTTAAAATTCCAATATTTTGTTACTTTTTAGTAATTTGCATAAAATTGTGTGTTAAATCAAGACAATTTAGCTTTTAATTGGTTTAATAAATAATTTTGAGATAAATTTATTACATTTTAAAATTGTAGTATTTCTACTACTTTTTTAAAAAGGGGCAATTTAAAAAAATTTTGCTGTAAATCACAAAATTATAGCTTTTAAATAGGTTTATATATAATTTTATATAGATTTAGTACTTTTCCAAAAAAGTACTATTTCTACTACCTTTTTTTAAAAAGGCAATATTTTCATACTTTTAGCAAATTTCATAAAATTGTGTTAAATCAAGACAATTCAGCTTTTAATAAATAATTTTGAGATAAATTAATTACATTTTAAAATTGTAGTATTTCTACTACTTTTTAAAAAAGGCACAATTCAAAAAAAATTTGACTTAAATCACAAAATTATTGCTTTTAAATAAGTTTATACATAATTTTATATAGATTTACTTGTTTTTCAAAAAGTAGTATTTCTACTACCTTTTTTAAAAGGCAATATTTTGATAATTGTTAGCAAATTTCATAAAATTGTGTGTTAAATCAAGACAATTTAGCTTTTAGTTGTTTGAATAAATAATCTTGAGATAAATTTACTACATTTTAAAATCGTAGTATTTCTACTACTTTTTAAAAAAGGCACAATTTAAAAAAATTTCATCACGAAATTATAGTTTTTAAATAGGTTTATATGTATATAATTTTATATAGATTTACTTGTTTTTCAAAAAGTAGTATTTCTACTACCTTTTTTAAAAGGCAATATTTTAATACTTTTTAGTAAATTTCATAAAATTGTGTGTTAAATCAAGACAATTTAGGTTTTAATTAGTTTAATAAATAATTTGAAGATAAATTTACTATATTTTTAAATTGTAGTATTTCTACTACTTTTTTAAAAAAAGGAATAATTTACAAAAAATTGGCCTAAATCAAGAAATTATAGCTTTTCAATAGATTTATACAATATTTTATATAGATTTACTACTTTTTCAAAAAGTAGTATTTCAACTACCTTTTTTAAAATGGCAATAT
Source organism: Calliphora vicina (assembly GCF_958450345.1). NCBI lineage: Eukaryota > Metazoa > Arthropoda > Insecta > Diptera > Calliphoridae > Calliphora > Calliphora vicina. The sequence goes on along the minus strand of NC_088784.1, from coordinate 21,707,559 downwards.
TTTTTTTACTTTCTAGTAAATTTCATAACATTTAGCTTTTAATGGGTTTAATAAATAATTTTTGATAAATTTTTTACATTTCAAAAACGTAGTATTTCTACTACTTTTTAAAAAAGGCATATTTAAAAAAAAATGCTGTAAATCACAAAATTATAGCTTTTAAATAGGTTTATATATAATTTTATATAGATTTACTACTTTTTCAAATATGTAGTATTTCTACTACCTTTTTTTAAAAGGCAATATTTTGTTAGTTTTTAGTAAATTTCATAAAATTTGGTTTTAATTAGTTTAATAAATATTTTTTGATTAATTTTCTACATTTTAAAATAGTAGTATTTCTACTACTTTTTTAAAAAATTTGAAGAATTGGTAACTGCTGCTGTATTATTTTAAATTTTTATTGGCTTTAGGTCAATACATTATATTTTAGTATTGAATGTAACTGCTTTAATTACCTAATTAAGATTATGATGATGATGATTTTCAAAACCCTTGTACTAATTTATAGCTCTTCCTATTTCCAACAAAGTACAATTATTAAGTGTGTTTTGGATCTCTCTTGTTTACTTAATTAGTAATTTGGAAACAAAAAAAAAAAAAAAAAATATCTCAATTTTGAAATCTCACACTGTTTACAAAATGTTTACGAGTGTTTTGTTATTGTTTTCAAATGCGCATTAATTTATTATTTGTTAAATAATGAAACAAACAATAAACAATATTACAAACAATGTACATGTACAATTTACAAACAAAACATAGATTAAATAGATACAATTGGCAATGTCAATTTATCAAAATTTCCATTTATTACCAGCACTGACTGAGCGTCTAATAAACCCTGTATGTCTGGTCGGCTGTCTGTCTGTCTATTTAGTTGTTGAATTTGACAATTATTTTGCAACAACATCAAAGCCCGCATTGTCTCTTACTACATGTCATTATCATTATCACTCACTACTCAAGACTCATTAATATTAACACTAAATGACAATTACAATATTTGTTGATTTTTTTACTTGTACTTTAATCCAAATTACACAGTTTCCTGGTTTCCTTTTTATTAAGATTTATCTTTATTTTGTTGCTAAAGTATTTCCGTTTTGCCGGTGTAAACAGTGTTTTTATATAAGTTTTTAAGTTTACCTTTATTTAAAACGCATTTGTTAAAATAAGCTGCCAATAAAAAGAAAGATTTGGAGAATTTTGATTTGTTGCCAAAAAAAAAAATATATAAATTTATGAAAAAATCCATAAATATTGCTATTTATAGAGCTAGTAATTTATTTATTATGGTTGCTATAAACAAATTCATCATTTAGCAAGGTTTTTATAGGCAAAAAGGAGAAAGTTTTTCTTTAGGTAACTCAAAATAAGTAAAATGCAACCATGCATAAATATGTTTATGGAATTGTAGGTATTTGCTATATGCAAAATAAAATTACATTTATATCAATCAAAAATTCATGAAATAATAGTTTTTTATTAACTATTAAATAGTTTTCTTTTGTAATCATAACAATTAAACAAAAATAGTTTCTATTTAATATTAAAAGTTGCTTAAAAATTCCCAAAAATCAAAAATTATTTAATATTTCAACAAATATTATGCATAAAGTGTCTCATTTGCTAATTTCTAATATATTTTCATTAAAATTAGTTAAAAATTCTGTTTTATTCCTTTGTGGCCGGTTTTTATACAAATAACTCTCAATTAGCAACACTGCTTTATTACGGGTCTTTTACAACACTGTTAGCAAGAGAGAGAGAGAGAGAAGAAGAAGAGATATTGCAATGATGCCAATAGTGGCAGAATTAAGCTCTACACTTGTAGCGTTCCTTTATTTTTAGCGAAATCTTTTAAATAAAATCTAAAATAAAGAAAATTTCAGTGGCAAAACGCCAAATATTATTAATATCTATAAAAAAAGTACTTGATAATGTAATTCAGAGTGAAAAGGGCAATTATTATTAATTTATATAGATTAGGTTAGATTAAACAGACTGTCCCATGTAGTAGTGACACACTTGGTCGTTTCCGTTGTGCTATTAAAGGAAATTAATTAGTTCTTGGAAACTCTGCTCTCAAAAACCTAACTCAGTTGTCAAAAACCTAAGTAATGAGAATTTATTAGTAAACAAACTATGTGAAAACAAAAACAACATTCGTATATGTGATTATTTTCAATAATTTTTTAGTTTGAGTTTTTTCTTCCATTCCGTTCTATGTGTATTTATCTATGGCTTTAATAAAAACTACTCGTGTGAGAACCCTCCAAATTTGCAATTATAGTCATGCACTTAACGAATCCTAACTCCGCCATTTCTTAAACGATTTCAAATATTTAAAAAACTTGTGAATAGAAAAGCCTTAGGGCTTTTAAATAATATATAATTTTTTATGTATAATGGTATAGAATAAGCATAGTTCCTTTTTAAATATAAACAATTTATAATTTTTTTTCACAAATTTATTTTGGAAGTTTGTCAGCAATTATCTTCATAATTTTATTTGAAACTACCATTATTTGTTTAGATATTCTGAAAGCTATATTTATTCCATATAAAACCATGCATCATTCAGTTAAATCTGTTATAAATTGCCAAAGTTGTGGTATATACTTCGGAAGTATATGAATTTTTTTTTATAATTTAAAATATTTTTTGTTTGTTTTGGCAGCATTTAATTTCATAATTATGTTTGAAATAGTTATTAATTGATTACACATTCTGAAAGCTTGATTTATTCCTCATAAAACCCTGTCTCATTCATTTAAATCTTTTAAAAAATGGAAAAGTTATGATACTTTCTGTGAATAGGGGGGATATTTAAATTTTTCCCATAACTGATGTTTTTTGGTAAAATTTTGTTTTATTTTATTAAATACTGTTTAACAATATTATGAAAATGTCACCCTATTCATGTTAAAATAAAATTTAAGGCAAAAATCTGTATTTTCTAATTTTTTCCCCGCCTACTTTGTGAAATTTTAAAAGTGGGCGTAAATTTTTTTTTCAAAATTGTATTTTTTTAGCATGAAAAGTTTGTAAATATGATTTGAACTAGGTTTTGTTAAAAAAATCTCGTAAAAATTTAATACAATGTTAAAAAAATAAGTCCCTTTTCGGAAAAGGTACCTCAATTTTGATATTTATTTAGCAATTTAATAGAAGTTTAGTTAATTTCTTTCACAATAAATAATGCATTAAAAAAATGTAATAAAACTTTATATAAAATCTATTTAAAATTTGAAAAATTTAGAAAAAAAATTTTAAAGTCGATGTTTTCTAGCCACAATTTTTTTAAATTTCAATTAATATTTCTTATTATTTTATTATATTATGAAAATTCCAGTCCTATGATCAAATTAAAACAAAATTCAAGGCAAAAATCTTATTTTTTTAATTTTTTCCCGCCCACTTGGTGAAATTTTGAAAGTGGGCGTAAATTTTATTTTCAAAATTGTATTTTTTTAGCATGAAAAGATTGTAAATATTATTTAAATTTGATTTGAATTATAATTTTTAGGTTGGGTTAAAAAAAATGGAAAAAATTTAATACAATGTAAAAAAATAAGTCCCTTTTCAGAAAAGGTACCTCAATTTTGATATTTATTTAGCAATTTAATAGAAGTTTAGTTAATTTCTTTCACAATAAATAATGCATTAAAAAAATGTAATAAAATTTTATATGAAATCTATTTAAAATTTGAAAAATTTAGAAACAAAATTTTAAAGTCGATAATTTCTAGCCACAATTTTTTTAAATTTCAATTAATATTTCTTATTATTTTATTATATTATGAAAATTCCAGTCCTATGATCAAATTAAAACAAAATTAAAGGTAAATATAAGTTTTTTTTTAATTTTTTCCCCGCCCACTAAGTGAAATTTTGAAAGTGGGCGTAAAATTTTTTTTCAAAATTGCATTTTTTTAGCATGAAAAGTTTGTAAATATTATTTAAATTTGATTTGAATTATAATTTATAGGTTGGGTTAAAAAAAAAATGGAAAAAAGTAAAAAAAAATAACTCCCTTTTCATTAAAGGTACCTCAATTTTGATATTTCTTTAGCAATTTAAAAGAAGTTTAGTTAAAGTGTATCACAATAGATCTGGCTTTGAAAAATGTAGGCAAATGATAGTTATTTCTTTAAAAAATTTATATGAAATGGCTTTGAAATTTGAAAAATTTTGAAAAAAAAATTAATTTTATGTTTTCCAGCTGTATTTTTTTTAATATTAATTAATTTTTGTTTATTATTTCATTATATTATGAAAATCCCACACCTATGATCATATTAAAAAAAATTAAAGATAAAAATCAGATTTTTTTTAATTTTTTTTACGCCCACTAAATGTTTCCAAACTTATATATTTTTAGTATGAAATGTTTGTAAACATAATTAAAATTTGTTTTGAGTTATGATTTACAGGTTTTAATAAAAAAATATGGTAAAATTTAAATAAAATTAAAAAAATCGTCTATTGAACAAAATATAAAAATTTCTTTTCAGAAAAGGTGCCACCATTTGGACATTTCTTTATCAATCTAATAGAAGTTTAGTTAAATTTAATCACAATAAAACAGGCTTTCAAAAAATGTATGCAAATGATAGTGATTTCATACAAAAATTTTATATGAAATCTATTTAAAATTTGAAAAATTTAAAAAAAAAAATTTTAAGTTTATGTTTTCTATCTAGAATATTTTTTAATTTTAATTAATTTATGTTTATTATATTATGAAATTATCAGTCTCATATTCAAACAAAATTATAGGAAAAACTCTTTTATTACGTCCACTTGGAACAAATTTTGAAAGTGGGCGTAATAAATGTTTCCAAGCTTATATATTTTTAGCATGAAATGGTTGTAAACATATTTTAGTTTTGAGTTATTAGTTTTGAGTTAAAATTTACAGGTTTTGTTAAAAAAAATATGGTAAAAATTAAACGAAAAAAAATGGTAAAAATTAAACGAAATTTACAAAAATCATCAATTAAACAAATTATAAAAATCCCTTTTCAGAAAAGGTACCACCATTTGGACATTTCTTTATCACTCTAAAAGAAGTTTAGTTAAATTTAATCACAATAAATCAGGCTTTCAAAAAATGTATGCAAATAATATTCATTTAAAATTTAAATTAATTTAATTGCTTTGAAAATTGGAAAATTTGGGGGAAAAAATTTTAAATTTTAAATTTTTAAAAATTCTTCACGTAGTTACAGTGTTAAGGATATTTAAGTGAATTTTATGTTATTTGCTTTCACAATAAGTCAGGTTTTCAGAAAATATATTCCAATAGTAATCGTTTCATACAACTTTTTTAAATAAAATCCCTTTGGAATTTGAAAAATTTCCAAAGAAATTTAAACATTTTCTTATTTTTAAAATTTGTCACTTACATTGTTTCAGTTATAAGGATATTTAAGTGAGGCATATCTTATTTTTTTCTTAATATGTTAGACTTTCAAAAAATGTATTCAAGTAGTAGCCTTTTCATACAATTTTTTTTAATAAAATCCCTTTGGAATTTGAAAAATTTTGAAAAAAAAAATTATATTTTCAAAATTTGTCACTTACTTTGTTTCAGTGATAAGGATATTGAAGCGAATGATATCTTATATTATTCATAATATGTTAGGCTTTCAAAAACTGTGAGCAAATGATAGTCGTTTCAAGCAATTTGTTTTAAGAAAAGCCCTTGGAATTTGAAATATTTAGAAAGAAGTTTAATAACTTTTATATCTTTACAAATTGTCACTTACATTGTTTCAGTGATAAAAATATTTAAATGAAGTGTATGTTATTTTGTTCATAATATGTTAGGCTTTCCGAAAATATATTCAAGTAGTAGCCTTTTCATACAATTTTTTTTTAGTAAAATCTCTTGGAATTTGAAAAAATTAGAAAGAAATTTAAAATTTTTAAAAAATTGTCACTTACATTGTTTCAGTGATAAGGAATGTCTGGCTCTCCGAAAATATATTCAAGTAGTAGCCTTTTCTAACTATTTTATTTATTAAAATCCCTTGAAATTTGAAAAATTTAGAAAGAATTTTAAAATTTTTATAAAATTGCCACTTACATTGTTTCAGTGATAAGGATATTTAAGGATATTTGTTCACAATATATCTGACTTTCAAAAAATCTTTAGAAATACTACTCATTTCAAACAAATTGTTTTAATAAATGCCTTGAAACTTGAAAAATTTTAATTTTTTTTTTAATTTTTATATTTTTTTAAAAAAATTTCAAACTTTTATTTGATATATACGTTATTTTGAAGCTGAAAGCCTTGACTTTACATAGCCTTTTAAAAATTTAAAATCGCTTTAGAATTGTGAAAGTTATGATAGTTTAAGTAAGCAAAGCTAGAAAAATCTGCTCTATTGTGGAAAACGCTTACAGGTGCCTTAGAACAGTTAATAATTCTTCAAATATGTTAACAAAAATGTAATATAGGCTAAATAAAGGTTTCAGAATTTTCCGGGAAATTAATAAATATTGTTTTCAGACGTTTTTAAATAAGTAACTTGAAACTTGAAAAATTGAAATTTTTTTTTTTAAATTTTTTGTATTTTTTAAAAAAATTTCAAACTTTTATTTAATATATACGTTATTTTGAAGCTAAAAGTCTTGGCTTTTCATGACTTTTTAAAAATTGAAAATCGCTTTAGAATTGTGAAAGTTATGATAGTTTAAGTAAGCAAAGCTAGAAAAATCTGCTCTATTGTGGAAAACGCTTTCAGATGCCTTAAAACAGTTAATAATTCTTAAAATATGTTAACAAAAATATAATTTAGGCTAAATAAAGGTTTCAGAATTTTCTGGGAAATTAATAAATATTGTTTTCAGACGTTTTTAAATAAGTAACTTGAAAATTTTTTTTTTAAATAAAAAATTGTTTTAAACTTTTATTTAATATATACGTTATTTTGAAGCTGAAAGCTTTGACTCTTCATAGCTTTTTAAAAATTGAAAATCGCTTTAGAATTGTGAAAGTTATGATAGTTTAAGTAAGCAAAGCTAGAAAAATCTGCTCTATTCTGGAAAAAACTTACAGTCGCCATAAAACAGTTAATATATAACAAAAGTATAATTTAGGCTAAATATAGGTTTCAGAATTTTCTGGGAAATTAATAAATATTGTTTTCAGACAACTTTTTCTTAAATAAGTGACTTCAAATTTGAAAATTTATTTTTTTTTTAAAAAAAAAATTTCAAAATTTTATTTAATATATTTTTTGTTTAAAAGCTGAAAGCCTTGGCTTTTCATGACTTTTTAAAAATTTTAAATCGCTTTAGAATTGTGAAAGTTAGGGTGGTTTAAGTAAGAAAATCTAGAAAAATCTGCTCTATTCTGAAAACAGTTAATAATTCTTCAAATATGTTAATAAAAATGTAATATAGGCTAAATAAAGGTTTAAGCATTTTCTGGGAAAATTTTGTAAGCAAATGATAGTCCTTTCATATAATTTTTTTTTAATAAAATCCCTTGGAATTTGAAAATTTTAATTTTTTTAAAAATTTTTGTTTTTTTTTAAAAAAAATTTCAAACTTTTATTTAATATATTTTTTATGTAAAAGCTGAAAGCCTTGGCTTTTAATGACTTTTTAAAATTTTCAAATTGCTTTAGAATTGTGGAAGTTAGAAAAGTTTAAGTAAGCGAGTCTCAAAAATCTGCCCTATTCTGGAAAAACTTTACAGTTAATAATGCTTCAAATATGTTAATAAAAATGTAATATAGGCTAAATAAAGGTTTAAGAATTTTCTGGGGAAATTTTGTAAGCAAATGATAGTCATTTCATATAATTTTTTTTAATAAAATCCCTTGGAATTTGAAAATTTTAATTTTTTTTTTCAAAATTTTTGTTTTTTTTTTTAAAAAATTTCAAACTTATATTTTATATATTTTTTATGTAAAAGCTGAAAGCCTTGGCTTTTTATGACTTTTTAAAAATTTCAAATTGCTTTAGAATTGTGGAAGTTAGAAAAGTTTAAGTAAGCGAGTCTCTTAATTCTGCTCTATTCTGGAAAAACTTTACAGGTGCCTTAAAACAGTTAAAAGTTCTTAAACTATGGTAAATAAAATATAAATTAGACCTAATAAAGGTTTAAGAATTTTCTGGTAAAATGATATACATTGTTTTAATTACACATTTGAAAATATGAGAATAAGATGGAAGAGGAAAAAGTATATTCCAGATTTTGGGGTTATTTTCACAATTTCAAAACCGAGACATTTTTTTTTTTAATTTTTAATGTAATTAAGAATGTAATCTATAATATTTTTTTGTCTTATTTTTCTGTTATTTTATGAAAATTTTCAATATATTTTTTTAAAATTTTCAAATTTTTCAAAACTTTTATTTTTTTTTTTAAATTAAACACACTTTTCTACATATTTTAAATGATTGTATTTGAAATCCTTGATTTCTTTGCAGCAAATTTTTAAATACATATTTTAAAGATCACTTTTAAAGAATTTCTTTTTTACACCCACATTATCCACATTACTACAATTTAAAATATTATTTAATTTAATTATTTCAAATGTTTATTTATTTTTTTCATTCTACTTATTTTAAGTAGCCATACACACACTGTTATTTTACGTACATTTTTCATATAAAATGATAATAAAAGTTGAACATTCCAAAAGAAAGAAAGAAAAAAGTCAGTGTCTGTCGTTCTTCAATTAAGCAACAACTAAAGAGTCAGACTTATTAACACGTTGTATTATGATAATCAACTGAAATCGTCTATAGCTAAAGCGTAAGAATATATATATAACTACATACAATATCTTAAACAAGATAGATAGATAGATCGTGTCTTTAGCTCGAAAAATATGTGATCAGTCAGAGATAGTCAGCCAGATTTAGAACTAGTATGTATTTGAATAACTATTTTTTTTTAGTGTGTGAGTACGCCAACAAGTGATAGTTTAGTATGAAAAATGAGTGCTATTGAGTGGACTACTCATCTTTACAGCTCCAAATCTCCACATTTACTAAAAATGCTCTCTAAATGCTGGAGAATTTTACAACAAAAAAAAGTCACACAACTTAAAACAACATACACATGCAATTTAAATAAAACTAAATAAAAGTGAGTAGTCATTTTTTAAAAGGGCAGTTCACAGTTTAAAGCTCAAAGTTCAAACTTTTATAAACAACTAACTTTTTAAGAAAGTTATGGGAAAATATGTAAAGAATTTTCGTTATTAGCTTAGTTTTATTTCCATAATAAAGAGTGCTAGAAATAATTAGTTTAGCCTGTGATTATCCTTAATATTGTACTATTTATTTAAGAGTACTTTTCTTTTACATATCTGTTTTTAAATCTTCAAACATACACACACCAAACTCAAACCCGTAGTTTACGCAAATCAAAAAATTGTTGCATATGAAACTTGTTCCATTAAGTCAAACCAATAAAAAGCAGCTGCTTTTTACTACATATTACAGTTTTATTTCATTTAATGTTTTAAATTTACATAAAAATCTATAAAATATGTAACATTTCCTGTTTAGAAAACTTAGAAATGTGTTGAAAGAAGTTAGGGACCCAGATAAATAGATTTTGGGAGCTAAATCTCCTGTCAAAAACCTAACTCAGTTGTCAAAATCTTAAAAGCTAACAATGTATTTGTAAAAAAAACTATGTGAAAGCAAAAACCATAAATAAATACACATAGATTGGAAACTCTCCTGTCAAAAACCTAACTCAGTTGTCAAAATCTTAAAAGCTGAGAATGTATTTGTAAAAAAAACTATGTGAAAGCAAAAACCATAAATAAATACACATAGATTGGAAACTCTCTTGTCAAAAACCTAACTCAGTTGTCAAAATCTTAAAAGCTGAGAATGTATTTGTAAAAAAGTATGTGAAAGCAAAAACCATAAATAAATACACATAGATTGGAAACTCTCCTTTCAAAAACCTAACTCAGTTGTCAAAAACTTAAGTGCTGAGAATGTATTTGTAAAAAAAACTATGTGAAAGCAAAAACCATAAATAAATACACATAGATTGGAAACTCTCCTGTCAAAAACCTAACTCAGTTGTCAAAAATTTAAAAGCTGAGAATGTATTTGTAAAAAAAACTGTGTGAGAAAAAGAAACAGCTCTCTTATGAGTGATTATTTTGAATAATTTTATTTGTTTGAGTTTTTTTAGTTTCTACTTAAACTGTAGACTAGTCTACTGCATAGAATTGTTTATATACTAAGCAATTAGGCTATACACTTGTGTATTGCTTAGGCTAAGGTCTTGTCTATAGCTCAGACCAAAATTAAAAACCCACAGACCGGTAACTCCACTGTCAAAGACCTAACTCAGTTGTCAAAAACCTAAGTGGTGAGAATGTTTTAGTCAAAAAACTATGTGAAAACAAATACAACACTCGTATGAGTGATTATTTTGAGAATTTTTTTTGTTGAAATCTTTTTATAGTTTCAGCTCAAACTGTAGACTAGTCTACTGCTTTGAATTGTTTATATACTAAACAATTAGATTAACAGACAAGTCTATGGATTAAACTATAGAATAATAACTATATTATTCAGACTGCATAGCTTAGGCCATAGATAAATACCCATAGATCGATAACTCTACTATCAAAAACCTAACTCAGTTGTCAAAAACTTAATGGTGAGAATGTAATAGTAAAAAAAATGTATGTGAATACAGAAACAACATTCGTATAAGTAATTATTTTTTTATTTTTTTTTTTTTTTATTTTTTTTTTTCTAGTTTCCCTATGGCTCAGACTAACAGACAAGTCTATTGATTAAACTATAGAATATTATATTATTCACACTGTTGACTACTCTACTATTTAGGCTACAGACTTGTAATTTACTCAGACTATAGATAAACACCCATTGAACCTAACTCAGTTGTCAAACAACTAAGTGCTCAGAATGTATTAGTAAAAAAAACTATGTGTAAAGGCAAACAACGTGTGTGTGATTATCTTGAGTAATTTTATTTGTTTGAGTTAGGTCTTTGACAGTAGAGTTTCCGATCTATGTGTATTTGTTTATGCAAATATTTAACAATGTAACTAAAATGTCACCAAAATATTCGACAAAACTGTTGACTTGGAGACACTTGTCCCCAGGTTTCCTTCACGGAATTTTTATAAAAATCTTTGGAAAAATTGGAAAAATAAAAATCTTTTCTCTGTGGCTGTTTGAAATTTGTTTTTTATCACAATATTAATATAAATATGAGTTCCCCTTGTTAAAGATTAATACAAATATAAGCAAATTAGTTCCGTTATTGAGCTGGTGTTATCTCTCATTTAATATTTACTGTAATCGCAGTTGTAGACCCTGTGTAATGAAAATCTCATAGAAATGTTTGAAAAAAGCTGTTTAAAAATGCAAATTAAAGTAACTTACAGACAAAATTTGTTAACGCAGTTTAAAACAGTGCAAAAAGTTACCTATGATTGAAGCTAATCTAAGACTATTTAAAGTCCAACGATTGAAGCTAATTTAAGACTGCTGACAGACCTACGATTGAAGCTAATCTATGACTGCTTACATATGATACAAGTTAATTTAGGACTATTTCAAACCTACAATTGAAGCTGATCTAAGACAACGATTGAAGCTCATCTAAAACTGTATAAAGAGCTAAGGTTGAAGCTAATCTAAGGCAACAAATTGAAGATAATCTCATATAGAGCTAATATTGAAGCTAATATAAGACAAGGATTGAAGCTAATCTAAGACTGTAAAAAGAGCTATGATTGAAGCTAATCTAAAACAGAGATTAAAGCTAATATAAGATAGATATTGAAGCTAATCTAAGACTGTATAAAGAGCTACGATTTAAGCTAATCTAAGGCAAGGATTGAAGCTAATCTAAGACTGTATAAAGAGCTACGATTAAAGCTAATCTAAGACAGAGATTGAAGCTAATCTAAGACTGTATAAAGAGCTACGATTGAAACTAATCTAAGGCAAGGATTGAACCTAATCTGGGGCAACGATTGAAGCTAATCAAAGGTAAGGATTGAAGCTAATCTAAGACTGTATAAAGAGCTATGATTGAAGCTAATCTAAGACAGAGATTGAAGCTAACCTAAGACAGAGATTGAAGCTAATCTAAAACTGTATAAAGAGCTACGATTTAAACTAATCTAAGGCAAGGATTGAAGCTAATCTGAGGCAACGATTGAAGCTAATCTAAGACTTTATACAGAGCTACAATTGAAGCTAATTTAAGACAGAGATTGAAGCTAATTTAAGACAGAGATTGTAGCTAATCTAAGACTGTCTAAAGAGTTACGATTGAAGCTAATCTAAGGCAAGGATTCAACCTAATCTGAGGCAACGAATGAAGCTAATCAAAAGTAAGGATTGAAGATAATCTAAAATTGTATACAGAGCAACGATTGAAGCTAATCTAAGACTGTATAAAGAGCTACGAATGAAGCAAATCTAAGGCAAGGATTGAACCTAATCTAAGACAGTATAAAGAGCTACGATTGAAGCTAATCTAAGACAGAGATTTAAGCTAATCTAAGACTGTATAAAGAGCTACGATTGAAGCTAATCTAAGGCAAGGATTGAAGCTAATCTGAGACAACGATTGAAGCTAATCTAAGGTAAGGATTGAAGCTAATCCATGGCAAGTATTGAAGCTAATCTAAGACTGTATAAAGAGATACGATTGAAGTTAATCTAAGACAACGATTGAAGCTAATCTAGAAACGATTGACTAATTTAAGACTGTATAAATAGCTATGATTGAAGCTTATCCAAGACTACATAATGACCTACGATTGAAGCTAATCTAAGACTGTATAAAGATCTATGATTAAAGCTAATCTAAGGCAAGGATTGAAGCTAATCTAAGACTGTATAAAAAGCTACGATTGAAGCTAATCTAAGAAAAGGATTGAAGCTAATCTGGGGCAACGATTGAAGCTAATAAAAGACTGTATAAAGATCTATAATTGAAGTTAATATAAAACAAGGATTGAACCTAATCTAAGACTGTATAAAAAGCTACGATTGAAGCTAATCTAAGACAACGATTGAAGCTCACCTAAGACTGTATAAACAGCTACGATTGAAGCTAATCTAAGACTGTATAAAGAGCTACGATTGAAGCTAATCTAAGCCAACGATTGAAACTAATCTAAGGAAAGGAATGTAGCTAATCTAAGACTGTATAAAAAGCTACGATTGAAGCTAATCTAAGACTGTTTTAAGACCTATAATTTAAGCTACGATTGAAGCTAATCTGGAACTGTTTAAACATCACAATGATTCTAGCTCTCGGCCTGTAAAATAAAACACCATAGAAATTAAACAGCACTGTTTCGTCAAACACTATTTAACACTGCAAGTGGAAAACAATTCAAATTTAAATTGTTAAATTTTCTCAATCAATTGCCATGCACCACTAAATGACGTTAGAAAGCGATTATTTTGCTATTAAATTGAGCGTCATTAAAACCCACAACACCCTGATTGACCGACCGACCAGCCAGCACCTCTTCATAGCATTAGTTCAAAAAGACCTTCAAACGGTGAAAATAGCCGCACAGGCACACTCTAAACAACAACAAAAAAAACAAAAAAAAAATATTGTACACGAGTGTAATCATTCATGTTGCTCATAATCATATTATGCTAAATACATAAGGTCTACACTATAGTTAAACTAACACAACATACACACGCTGCTTTTAAATTCTTCCGCATTTTATTTGGTTGTCGTTTTTGTTGTTACATTAATGTAAGGAAGAAGAAGAAGAAGAAAAAAAGGGGACACCAAAACCAGAACATGATACCAAAACAAGAAAAACACCCAAAAAATAAAAATAAAAACAACAATAATAATAACAGTAACAGCAAGAACTAAAAAACAATATGGGTCAACATAAAACAAAAACAAAAGAGAGACTTTAACACTCATACTGACATACAAGACACTCACTCAAGTGAGACACAAGTATGACTTGCAGTAATGTTCTAAATCTGGTTATGTTTCAATTTACTGCTACTTTGTTTTTTACACTTAGAGAAAGTCTAAATTGTGTAATTTATCATTTTAAAAAGAATTTTAAGAGATTTTATTATAAAATTCTTTAGTTTATAAACAACAATGTTAATTGTTTTATCTTAAATCAATTTTTTTTATTTTATTTTACTTTTAATTTATTTGTTTATTGTAATTTTATTGCCTAGCTAAATGTTTAAATATAGTTAAAGCAATTTTAAATGCTTAATTAAAACACTATATATGTACATTAGTAACACGTTATTTCCATTGTTTTGTAATATTCTCTCATGTAAAATAAGGAAATTCTTGTCTACACTAATATGATCATAATTAAAGTCAAGCAAACAAATTTATTTTCACATAATTCACATAAATAAATGTACACAATGTCGACCTTTATACTTCTCTTGATAGTTATAGGTACAGGAGAATAATTACTGGTTTTAAAATACTAAAATATTCAATTGCGATTACAGGCAATCAAAGACTGTATAAAGAACTAGGATTGCAGCTAATCTAAGACAAGAATTGAAGCTAATCTAAGACTGTATAAAGAGCCACGATTGAAGCTAATCTAAGACAAGGATTGAAGCTAATCTATTACAAGGATTGAAGCTAATTTATGACAAGGATTGAAGCTAATATAAGGCAAGGATTGAAGCTAATCAAAGACATGGATCGAAGCTAATCTAAGACTGTATAAAGAGCCACGATTGAAGCTAATCTAAAACTGTATAAAGAGCTACGATTGAAGCTAATCTAAGACAAGGATGGAAGCTAATCTAAGACTGTATAAAGAGCCACGATTGAAGCTAATCTAAGACAAGGATTGAAGCTAATCTAAGACTGTATAAAGAGCCACAATTGAAGCTAATCTAAGACAAGGATTGAAGCTAATCTAAAACATGATTGAAGTTAATCTAATACTGTATAAAGAGCTACGACTAAAGCTAATATATGACAAGGATTGAAGCTAATCTAAAACAGTATAAAGAGCCACGATTCAAGCTAATCTAAGACATGGATTGAAGCTAATCTAAGTCATGATTGAAGCTAATCTAAGACTGTATAAAGAACTACGATTGAAGCTAATATATGACAACGATTGAAGCTAATCTAAGACTGTATAAAGAGCTAAAATTAAAGCTAATCTAAGATAAGGATTGAAGCTAATCTAAGGCTGTATAAAGAGCTACGATTGAAGCAAATTTAAGACAAGGATTGAAGACTGTATTAAGGCAACGATTAAAGCTAATTTAAGACAAGGATTGAAGCTATTCTAAGACAGGGATTGAAGTTAATCTAAGACTGTATAAAGAGCCACGATTGAAGCTAATCTAAGACTGTATAAAGAGCCACGATTGAAGTTAATCAAAAGCAACGATTGTAGCTACATACGATCGAAGCTAATATAAAACAATGATTGAAGCTAATCTAAGTCTGTATAGAGAGCTACGATTGAAGCTAATCTAAGACAAGGATTGAAGCTAATCTAAGACAAGGATTGAAGCTAATCTAAGACAAGGATTGAAGGTAATCTAAGACTGTTTAAAGAGCTACGATTGAAGCTAATCTAAGACAAGGATTGAAGCTAATCTAAGACTGCATAAAGAGCTAAGATTGAAGCTAATATAAGACAAGGATTTAAGCTAATCTAAGACTGTATAAAGAGCTACGATTGAAGCTAATCTTAGACAACGATAGAAGCTAATCTAAGACTGTATAAAGAGCTGCAATTGAAGCCAATCTAGGACTGTATAAAGCTACGATTGAAGCTAATCTAAGAATGTATAAAGACCTATGATTGAAGCAAATCTAAGACTGTAGAAATACCTACGATTGGGGATAATCTAAGACAACGACTGAAGCTAATCTAAGACTTTACAAAGACCTTCGACTGAAGTTAATCCAAGAATGTATAAATATCTATGATTAAAGTTAATTTAAGATAACGACTGAAGCCAATCTAGGACTGTATAAAAACCTATGATTGAAGAGCTGCAAAATTAATTTCCTACAGTATTTTCTTTATGTGTTTTCACAAAACTGAAAACTCAAATTGACCAAATTTCTTAATTTTGGCCAACTTGTGGAAACAAATACAAGAATATTTTCTTGTTTTTTCAACAGGAAAATCTAGAAATTTCACTTTATTTACGAGACAAGGTTAATGCTAATAAACAAACTAAGAAATGTTTAAAAAAATGTTTAACTGTATAGAAAAAACAAAAGATTTATGCTCATTAAAGTGATCTTTGGAAAGTGATTTTTTTCTACATGAAACTTCTTCCTATCAAAGTTTATTTGCATACCAAGATTTTAAAGAAATTTATGCTCTTGTATACATAAAATGACATTACAAAACATCTGGCCAGTTTTAATGTAAAGAAAATCAAACAAAAACAAACATAACAAAATGAAAACAACAACAAAAATAACGGTAAGTTTGTGCACTTTGCTTATGGGAGAGAGAGAGAGAGGAAGAGTGTGAGAGAGTTTTGGCTAGTGCATTAAGTAGACAAGCTGCATTTTTATAGTAAAAAAAGGGAAATCGAAAAAATACTTTGGGAAAAACATAGAATTTTGTGTTAGGGGAATAAATTTGCCGAATATGTGTAAAAAACTTATCATATAGATTACTATTGTCCTCGTTTACAACATGTAAAGTTTATATTTATGTTAAAACTTGGATTATTGTAAGATTTTGTTTATTTATTAGGAAACTTGGAAGCAATCTTTACAATATTTCCCTTTCAATATTTATGTTGTAATATGTTTTTTTTAGTTTTCTTTGTAATAAGTTTTTTTGTATTGAGTCTTTCCTTTTCATTCTATTCTATTATTAACAATTGTTGTAAAAATATGTATGAAGTACAGAATTTCTAAACAAATTATGTCACGTTCATAGTGTTTTTTCTTCTTCTGTAATTCATTTCATACTTTGATTAACATACAATACAATTATTAAGGTCACTGACACTGAGAATTTAGTATCTAAAAAGAGCAGCCAGCACAAAGTGGAAAAATGAAAGGCCTTATAAATGATTATAATGATGAGAATTTTTTATATATATTATAAACATTAATATTGCATTATTGTAAAAAAAGTAAATTTAAGTTATTTTAGCTTGTAAGCAAGAAATTATATGCAAAATCACATTTATTTTTTTAGTAAGTTATAGTGAATTCTATTGCTCAAGCCTCAATTCTTTTTCCTTATTTGTCAAAATTGATTTTAATTTGAATTTTATCGTTGTTACTTTACATAATTGCCTTTACGTAGTAGCAGTTAATCTGTCTTGTAATTACAAAGGTAAACAATAACAATAGCAGCAACAACAGAACAACAACAAATGTCAAATGACATTGTAGAGGCGTTGCCAACTTACGATTTCATCAGATGTAAACAAAACAAAGCAAAACACAGTTTAGGGCAAGCAACAATGAAACAAATAGTAATTAAATCTCTATAAATTGTAGAGTATTTAAGTGATAAAATGCAGATAAAATAACATATTTTATAACTCCTGGACATTCATTAAAAACAAAATTCTTTTCACACCTTTGTAGCTATCAATTATGTAGACCGATGACAGTAATAAAACGTCAAATTGAAACCAAAGTTCGCTATGAATATTAAACACATTTCCGTTTTCAATTTGTAAAGATTAAAACGTCTGTAATACTTACAGAAAGTTGTCACATTAAAAATTCCTAAAACTTTAGCTATTCAATCAAGTAATACATTTTTTTTAATTCATGTAAAATCTGAAGCAAACAATAAAACAATTGATGAGAACTGAAATAAATACAATTTGCCAATATTATGAGGTTTTTGTCAAAATGTTTTAAAAAATATAAATGGAAATATTAAAAAAATAACTAAAAAATGCGGGATTTACAATAGATGGCGTACATTTTGAACGCGGTTTTTGCTTTTAATAACTTATATGCAAATTTATTCCCACTTAATTACACTAAGTGTAATTTTTGGAGTCATGGAAATATAACCATATACGGACACCAGTACATGATAAAGGACCAAAAGACCCGTGTCTCCCAGTTTTGCCCAAAGACATGCACTGTTTTTAATGGGCCCCCAAAGATTTGGGACCTCGATTTCATTTTTGCAAAAAAGTGTTAATTTTCTCAGGCTCATATCTTGCAAACAGTTCGGAATTTTAATTTACTCTCTGAGGCATAGTTGTAGCCCTTGTCATAAAGAAGAAAAATTGTGAACATATCAAATCAAAAAAACCTCATCTTCAACATCAAAATCGCAAAAATCTTTAAAAAATTCGATTTTTGTTTACCTTTTTTCCCCTGTTCAGGTTCATAGGCAACAAACCGTTCAAAATTCAATGAAACAATCAACTACAAAAATATACCTAAGATCTCAATAAACAACTTTCTAGAACATATGAACATCCTAGGAATGATTCTTAACACCGTTTAGGTAGGTCACTATAAGATAAAACTAAAGGAATTACATTATTATAAACTAAAGCATACTTTTAGGCAGCTTAAAAAAAATATTTCGACATTTTTTAAAAGTTTATTTTTGCGATTTTGATCTTGAAGATGAAGTTTTTTTGATTTTATATGTTCACAATTTTTATTCTTTATGAAAAGGGCTACAACTTTGCCTCAGAGAGTAAATCAAAATTATGAGCTGATTGCAAGATATGAGCCTGAGAAAATAATCACTTTTTTTGCAAAAATTACAACGAGGCCCATAAAAAAAGTCCATGACTTTGGCTCGGTTGCTATTTAAAATCGGTCCACAAATGGCTGAGATATAAGGAAAAAACCAGGACAACCTCGATTTTTGACCTATATCTGGATTACTAAGTCATTAATATAGACATTAGGGATATCTAATGATAGATATTTCAAAGACCTTTGCAGCGACGTATATAAGACCATAGTAAGTTGGACCTACAATGGGTCAAAATCGGAAAAAAATATTTTTTTACCCGAATTTTTTTTTAAATTTAAAAAAAATTTACAAAAAAATTAAAAAAAACAATTTGGAAAAAAATTAATTTTGTTTACCTAAAAATATTTAAAATTTGTATTTTGAAGTATAATTTGGTGAAGGGTATATAAGATTCTGCATAGCCGACTATAGCTCTCTTACTTGTTTTTTCTAACTTTTAATAATAAACTAACCTTGATTAAAGCAGGTTATCCAGAAAATTTGAAATCAAAAAAAATCTATGTAAGAGTCAACGGAGACCTCTCCTAGATACCAATAGATTCGTATTGACGTGCTCTTTCAGAATCTATGGTGATATTACAAAAATTGATATCAACTCCACAGTTAACAGTTATTTTTCAACGTAAAAATAAAAGTTCGCATGAAACAGTCAAAAAAGGAGTCATAAAAAAACTCATTTGAGGAGTTTTATTTTTTCCCTCAAAAAAAAACTCATTTGAGGAGTTTTATTTTTTCCGTCAGAAAATAAAAGTCATTTGAGGTGTTTTAAAAAACTCATTTGAGGTGTTTTATTTTTTGCGTCATAAAATAAAAGACATTTGAGGAGTTTTAGAAAAAACTCATTTGAGGAGTTTTATTTTTTCCGTCAGAAAATTAAAGTCATTTGAGGAGTTTTATTTTTTTCGTCATAAAATAAAACTCATTTGAGGAGTTTTATATTTTACGGCAGAAAATTAAAGTCATTTGAGGTGTTTTAAAAAAACTCATTTGAGGAGTTTTATTTTTTCCGTCAGAAAATTAGTCATTTGAGGAGTTTAAAAAAAAAACTCATTTGAGGAGTTTTATTTTTTCCGTCATAAAATAAAAGACATTTGAGGTGTTTTAAAAAAACTCATTTGAGGAGTTTTATTTTTTCCGTCAGAAAATTAAAGTCATTTGAGGAGTTTTAAAAAAAACTCATTTGAGGAGTTTTATTTTTCCCGTCAGAAAATAAAAGTCATTTAAGGAGTTTTTAAAAAAAACTCATTTGAGGAGTTTTATTTTCTCCCTCAGAAAATTAAACTCATTTGAGGAGTTTTATATTTTACGTCAGCAAAAAAAAGTCATTTGAGGTGTTTTAAAAAAACTCATTTGAGGAGTTTTATTTTTTCCGCCAATAAATAAATGTCATTTGAGGTGTTTTAAAAAAACTCATTTGGGGAGTTTTATTTTTTCCGTCAGAAAATTAAAGTCATTTGAGGAGTTTTAAAAAAAACTTTTTTCCGTCATAAAATAAAAGACATTTGAGGAGTTTTATTTTTTCCGTCAGAAAATTAAAGTCATTTGAGGAGTTTAAAAAAAAACTCATTTGAGGAGTTTTATTTTTTCCTTCAATAAATAAATGTCATTTGAGGTGTTTTAAAAAAACTCATTTGAGGAGTTTTATTTTTTCCGTCAAAAAATTAAAGTCATTTGAGGAGTTTAAAAAAAAACTCATTTGAGGAGTTTTATTTTTTCCTTCAATAAATAAATGTCATTTGAGGAGCTTTAAAAAAAAATATTTGAAGAGTTTTATTTTTCCCGTCAGAAAATAAAACTCTTTTCGTTTATTTTCTACTTTTTTTCAGTATCTTTCTTTATTGAGTCTTTATGATATAATGTTTGTAGTAATTTATTTGTTTAAGAAAAAAAAACAACAATTTAATAATAGGAATCAAACAATAACGAATTAAAATCCCTCTTGATTTTATTTGAATGAAAAATTATTCAATTGCAATGCAAGGGGCTTTACAAATTGTAATGATCTGACCAGCGTTAAGCTTTAGGTGTCAATTTACATTAAATGAGTTTTATTTTATGACGGAAAAAATAAAACTCCTCAAATGAGTTTTTTTTCTGACGGAAAAAATAAAAGTTTTCAAATGAGTTTTTTTTTCTGACGGAAAAAATAAAACTCTTCAGATGGGTTTTTTTAAAACGCCTCAAATGACTTTTGTTTTCTGACGTAAAATATAAAACTCCTCAAATGAGTTTAATTTTCTGATGAAAAAAATAAAACTCCTCAAATGTCTTTTATTTTATGACGGAAAAAATAAAACTCCTCAAATGAATTTTTTTTCTGATGGAAAAAATAAAACTCCTCAAATAAGTTTTTTTTTAAAAAACTCTTTTTTTAAGAGTTTTGTGCGAACTTTTATTTTTACGTTGTTTTAGATGGATTTTTATTTTTAAAGACACAAAATAACTCAATGTCATATGCATTACAGTGGAGCAAAACAAGATGTCTTGAACAATATAATATTGAGGAAAACAAACAAAATCAGCCGATATTTTTTGCAAAAATCTGATATTTTGTCGAACCTTAAACACAAATATTGCTTGATATTTTCATTTTTGGCACTTTTGCTATAAACTTTTATCATTACATAGGCACACTCAACTTTATAAAGAAAATTATAAGGCAAAAAATTTCTTTTTTTTTACAACTCACCACAACCACCGGTTACAACATCCGCCTAAAATATTTATAAAGCTCAAAGTCTTTTTTAACATATTGATCAACTGTGTGATGTGTGTAAATATTTAAAAAATAAATTCATACATAATTAATTTTTCTGTTTCTTGTTTTTGTATTATATTTTTTCTCTGGAAAGTTGGTTGCTTGACTAAGCAAAATTCATATGCATGTATTTTTAACAATATAATAATAAATTTATTTCATATGGCACAGGGTCAGTGCCAAAAAAGCATAAAACTTTAAAATTGCATAAAAAAAAATTAAATATTGAGGTTTTTAAAACACAGTGTGTTACAACATTGAACAACAAAAAAAAACCTTAAAAAGTCTTTTAAAAATTATAAAATTTAATTAAATTTTTAAAAAGATTTATAGATAAAGTGGCTTAAAATTGTTTTTATTTTTTTTAAATTTTATTAATAGTTTAAATGTATTTTGTTGCAATTTTTTTCTTGTGTATTTCTTTTAAACATTAAGTGGAGTGTCTGATTTTATGATGATGATAATAATGATGTTGATGATGATGGCATGACCCAGTTTACACCTGCGCATTTCAACAAACTCGCGTGCTTTCTTCATTCACTATAATATGACTCTATATATTTTTTTTTGTATTTCAATTTACTACTATGTATTTAGTTTTTCTGGTTTAACTGCTGGTAAATATGTCTTAAAAGTTCATTCATGCACATACATTATGTATAAGAAATCATATAAACATAACGTTTAATAACAACAAAAAAAAATAATAAAAAAAAAACTACAAGACAAGTTTATTAACATTAAAATTGTTGTTGGGTTATTTACACACAGTGTTTGTGTTTAAGTGTTTGTATGCATTTTCTACATTTCCACAGGAGTGTAAGAAAGAGAGAGAGTTAGAGGCAGAGTAAAGAAATTAAAATATGAAAATATATAGCTGCATGCATGTGGTTGTTGTGTTATGCATGCGAGAGTAATTATTTGATTGAATATGAATTATTATGAGAGTAAATTATGCTCTTACGGTTATTTTTTTTCAATTGTTATTGTTGTTTTAACTATTAAACAACATACAGTGGGTTCTTTGTAAAAGAAAATTAGTAATAAATCTGAATCTTCTAAACTGCTGCAGCGATTGCAAAATGATGTATGAAGGAATTGTAGAGGAGGTTAAAGGCTTTAAGAAATTTAAATTTGTAGCCTCACTTATGGATTACAAAGTAAGATACAGTGTAGCAAAGTTGACCACCTCGGGATAGGGAAATTCAATTTTGAAATATCTATTTATCTCGAAGCTAAAATTGCTATCGTTATATTCTTATGAACTTTTCATTCACAATAGTTGATTTTGTTTGTAACAGCTGTTTATTGTTTACAAAATTTCATCTAAAAATTTCCCATGTTGGGGATTTGTTTCATGTGAACATAGTTGATGAAAGAAAAATGGGAAAAGGGAAAATATTTCATGTGAAATATTCACCCCTATCGTGAAAAACATGTGAAATTTATGTTCCCATGAAATATCTATTTCCCTCGAAGGGAAAATTGCTATCGTGATATTCCCCTAAACTTTTCATTCACAATAGAGGATTTTGTTTGTAACAGCTGTCTATTGTTTACAAAATTGCATCTAAAAATTTCACAACATGGGAAATTTTTTCACATGAACAAAGTTTATGAACGAAAAATGGGAAATGGAAACGGAAATGGAAATGGGGTGATTGATAAATTTTGCATTAATCCTGATTGAAAATAAAAAAAAATTATGAATTCTTTATATTGCCTTTAAAAAATGTCTTTTGATGCCCTTAAAAATTTCTTTTGAAATGGATCACAAACAAAATTGTTTTGGGGAACTACACAGTGCAACAACTCGAAAAGAAATAACCATATAGGGACACCACTGTGTGATAAAAGTCCAAAAAAAAGACCCGTGTCTTCCAGTTATGCCCAAAGTCATGCACTTTTTGTTTTATGGGCCCCCAAAGATTTGGGGACTCGTCATTTTTGCAAAAATGTGATCATTTTCTCAGGCTCATATCTTGCAAACCGTTTGGAATTTTGATTTGCTCTCTGAGGCAAAGTTGTAGCCCTTGTCATAAAGAACAAAACTTGTAAACATATAAAATCAAAAAAACTTCATCTTCAAGATCGGCCTCATTGTCATTTTTGCCAAAAAGTAATCATTTTCTCAGGCTCATATCTTGCAAACCGTTCGGAATTTTGATTTACTCTCTGAGACAAAGTTGTAGCCCTTGTCATAAAGAACAAAAATTGTGAACAAATAAAATCTATAAAACTTCATCTTCAAGATCAAAATCGCAAAAAACTTTAAAAAGTTCGATTTTTTTAAACTTTTTTTCCCCTGTTCAGGTCCATAGGTAGCAAACCGTTCAAAATTCAAACAAATAATCAGCAACAAAAATATACCTAAGATCTCAATAAACAACTTTCTAGAACATATGAACTTCCTAGGAAAAAACTTCATCTTCAAGATCGGCCTAGTTGTCATTTTTGCAAAAAAGTGATAATTTTCTCAGGCTCATATCTTCCAAACCGTTCGGAATTTTGATTTACTCTCTGAGGAAAAGTTATAGACCTTGTCATAAAGAAGAAAAATTGTGAACATATAAAATCAAAACAACCTCATCTTCAAGATTAAAATCGCAAAAAACTTTAAAAAGTTAAATTTTTTTTTTACTTTTTTTCCCCTGTTCAGGTCCATAGTTAGCAAACCGTTCAAAATTCATGGAAACAATCAACTACAAAAATGTACCTAAGATCTCAATAAACAATTTTCTAGAACATATGAACTTCCTAGGAATGGATGATAAGCTATTAAATTATTATAAACTAAATTAACAGCCAGCTTTAAAAAAATTTATTTCTGAATTTATTTCGATTTTATTTTAAGTTTTTTTGCGATTTTGATGTTGAAGATGAAGTTTTTTTTTTCTTTATGACAAGGGCTACTACTTTGCCTCAGAGAGTAATTCAAAATTCCGAACGGTTTGCAAGATAGGAGCCTAAGAAAATCATCACTTTTTGGCTAAAATTACACCGAGGCCCCTAAGCTTCGGGGACCCTTAACAAAAAAAGTGGTAATTTTTTTTATTCGAAATTTTCAGGAGATTGTTTGTAAAGAAAAAAAATTAAAAAATTCCGGGTAAAACTCGGAAATTCCTTTTTTTTGTGAGTCCAGTCAACTGTAATAAAAAAGCTCCCTAAAGTATGCAGTACAAATTTAGATATTTTATTTGCAAATAAATAAGAACAGGCTGGTGTGCGTGAGTTGGAGAAACTTGAAGAACTAACATTAGTAAATTCTACCGGGCGAAGCCGGGGCGATCAACTAGTTTTTAATAATTTTTAAAAAATTAAAAAAAAAATTTTTGAAAAAAATTTTTTTTTTCCAAATTGTTTTATAATTTTTTAAAATTTTTTTTTAAATTTATTAAGGAAAAAATATTTATGAAAAAACGAAATTTTTTTGTTGAAAAAAAAAAAATCGGGTTAAAAAATTTGTTACCCGATTTTGACCCATTGTAGGTCCAATTTACTATGGCCTTATATAAGTCGTTGCAAAGTACTTTGAAATATCTATCATTAGACATCCATATTGTCTATATTAATGACTTAGTAATCCAGATATTGCTAAAAAATACAAATCGAGGTTGTCCTGGTTTTTTCCTTATATCTCAGCTATTCATGGGCCGATTTTCTGGATTTTAAATAGTAACCGAACCGGGTCTATAGCGGATGTATTGATGTATGAATCATGTATGTAAGTTGTTGGGGGGCTACGAAAAGCTGATTTCAACACACAAATGGGCAGACAGACATGGCTATATCAACTCTGCTATCTATAACGATCCAGATAGCTAATCCAAAAGAGTTAAATTGACCCCCTGTTTAAAACACGCACATGTAGAATTAACTGGTCACTAGTTGCCAGTTATGTAGCTAGTTGCCACCCTAAATGATATATAAAATCACTAGTTCGGGACAGTCTCCTAGAACTGATTTATTTTTGAAATAATTTCCTTAAATTTTATTCATTAATTAGCATTTCGGAATACTTTACATTAAGTTATTGAACTATTTGCCTAATGATTATTTAATTAGGGAAATATTTGCATTAATCAGACGTTAATCTGAATACCAACAGACTAAACCCCTACTTAGTATTAGAACTATTTGAAAAACAAATAAATTATTTAAGAAATTCATAAGTCTATGACTTTTAAATTGATGCTTTCTGCAAATTATTTGTTTAGACATTGAATAATAAATGCTAGTTATCAGCTAAATTATACTACAACTACATAAATGTTTATAATAAATTTCACGTGAATTGAAGAGCAAAAAAAAAATAATAATCAATTTAAGGAACGTCATAAAAGCATTTAAAAGCTGTCGTTTATTTTATATTTTTTTGCTTTAAACTTTGGATTACAAAATCTCCATAAAATATTTTTTCATTTTTTACAAATTTAGCAAATATTTACAATAGTTGGAAAAAGACAAATAACTTAAAAAATATTAATAATAATATTTGTCAATACACAAATCTACACACACTCTTAAAATACATCCATATGTATATAAAAGTATCAGGAATTTAAGATGAAATCATTAAAAAAAAAAACTGCAAAAACCCAGCTAAAAATGGAGGCCAACAAAAAATAATCCATAAAAACTGATTAAAAATTTAGGTTTTGAATTTCTAATTCAAAAAAAATATAAAAAAAACCAGCTAGAGAAATATTAAATAATACGCATGTTTAAGGTAAATATTTGTAAATGAATTCGTAATGAATTTTTGCCATACAGCAGCCATTTAACCATCCATCCAATCCAGCATTCATACATATAAGATGAGTCTCTGTTTAAGTTTATTTAAATAATTTGCACTTTTGTTGAAGAAAAAAAAACAACAACAACAACCAAAAAAAACCATTTTTCAAAAGAAATAAAGACAACAAAAAATATGAAGAAAAATGGGATTTCACACTAGTTTAAGTTATGAAATGTTTTATTTTTTTTAATATTTTTAAAGTCTCCAAAATAAAATACATCACAATTTTTGTTTAGCAAAAATTGAGTAAAAGTTTTTTTTTTTTTTTACTTTTATAGATCAGCTCATTCATGTCTTATTAACACAGAAACCGGTTTTTTTTCTGTTACAAAATGATGAAATTTTAAAAATATGTATTGAAAACGAAAGTTTAAAGAACTAAATTTATTATTTTTTAGGGCAGGTTTTTTAAAGATTGACATCCGATTAGTTATGTTGTTTTTAACGTATAACGAATTAATATAAGACTATATAAATACCTACAATTGCAGCTAAAATAGGACTGTATAAAGACTTAATCTAAGACTGTATAAAGACCTACGATTGAAGCTAAAGTAGGACTGTATAAAGACTTAATCTAAGACTGTATAAAGAGCTGAGATTGAAGCAAACATAGGACTGTATAAAGACTTAATCTAAGACTTTATAAAGTCCTACGATTGAAGCTAATCTAGGACTGTATAAAGACTTAATCTAAGACTGCATAATGACCTACAATTGAAGCTAATCTAGGACTGTATAATGACTTAATATAATACTGTATAAAGAGCTGAGATTGAAGCAAACATAGGACTGCATAAAGACTTAATCTAAGACTTTATAAAGTCCTACGATTGAAGCTAATGTAGGACTGTATAAAGACTTAATCTAAGACTGTATGAAGACCTACGATTGTAGCTGAAGTAGGACTGTATAAAGACCTACAATTGAAGCTAATCTAGGACTGTATAAAGACTTAATCTAGGACTGTATAAAGAACTACGATTGTAGCTAAAGTAGGACTGTATAAAGACCTTCGATTGAAGCTAAACTAGGACTGTATAAAGACTTAATCTAAGACTGCATAATGACCTACGGTTGAAGCTAATCTAGGACTGTATAAAGACATAATATAAGACTGTATAAAGAGCTGAGATTGAAGCAAACATAGGACTGTATAAAGACTTAATCTAAGACTTTACAAAGACCTACGATTGAAGTTAATCTAGGACTGTATAAAGACTTAATCTAAGACTGTATAAAGAACTACGATTGTAGCTAAAGTAGGACTGTATAAAGACCTACAATTGAAGCTTAAATATGACTGTATAAAGACTTAATCTAAGACTGCATAAAGACCTACGATTGAAGCTAAAATAGGACTGTATAAAGACTTAATCTAAGACTTTATAAAGACCTACGATTGAAGCTAATCTAGGACTGTATAATGACTTAATATAATACTGTATAAAGAGCTAAGATTGAAGCTAACATAGGACTGCATAAAGACTTAATCTAAGACTGTATAAAGAACTACGATTGCAGCTAAAGTAGGACTGTATAAAGACCTACGATTGAAGCTAATCTAGGACTGTATAAAGACACAATATAAGACTGTATAAAAAGCTGAGATTGAAGCAAACATAGGACTGTATAAAGACTTAATCTAAGACTATATAAAGACCTACGATTAAAGCTAAAATAGGACTGCATAAAGACTTAATCTAAGACTGCATAAAGACCTACGATTGAAGCTAATCTAAGACTGTATAATGACTTAACATAAGACAGTATAAAGACCTACCATTGAAGCTAACATAGGACCGTATAAAGACTTAATCTAAAACTGTATAAAGACCTACAATTGAAGCAAATCTAAGACTGTATAAACCCCTCCGATTGAAGCTAATTTAAGACTATATAATGACTTAATATAAGACTGTATAAAGATCTACGATTGAAGCTAATATAAGAATGTATAAAGACTTAATCTTAGACTGTATAAAGACCTACAGTTGAAGCAAATCTAAGACTGTATAAAGACCTCCTATTGAAGGTGATCTAAGACTGTATAATGACTTAATATAAGACTGTATAAAGACCTCAGATTGAAGCTAATATAAGAATGTATAAATACTTAATCTAATACCTTAAAAAGGCCTACGATTGAAACTAACATAGGACTGTATAAAGTCTTAATGTAAGACTGTATAAAGATATACAAATTCTAAACATTAGAGATATAAAAAATTTTAAATTAAAATATTGGTTTAATAGTTCTGCACTTAATCAATATAGCCTTACATATAAATACATTGTTTCCAATACTTGTTTAGCACTTCTATGGACAGTAAACTTACATCATTTGTAGTCAATGTTTACCCAGCATTGCAGTGTTGCATGTAGCATGTCAAGATAACAACAAGAGTTAACAAAATAAAAAACGCGTCTGCGCTAAAGTAAACAAAAACACAGACAACAAAAAATCATACAAAAATCAAAGTACAAAGTTTAGTTTAGTAAAATAATATAACAAATTTAATAGTTATATATAATTTATATTAAAATTTCCCTAATTTCTAAACAATCCTCAAGGATTTTGTTACAGTTGTAGGAGATTTCTCATAAATTATTATTTAGTTCAGTTAAAAAAAGAAATATTGAAAAATGTAAAACAAAATAAACGAAACGAAACACCTAAAAGACCTTGAACTAAAGTCTAGAAAAAATAAAACAAAACAGTCATATAAATTTTGACCCAAATGCATTTTTATGCCTGCATTTATAAAAAAGCTTCTTTTTAAATGTAGTTTTTTAAAGTTTTGTTTTTTGAAATAAAATAAAAAATATATTAAACAAATAAGTTGTTTTTTAATGGCTTAAGTAAGCGGAAATTTACTTTAAGCTGTTAAGATGAGGATAAACAAAATTTAAAATAAATAAAATTTAATTTATTAAGGTTTTAAATTAAATAAAATAAAATTAAGATTTGCTTACAAGGTTTAGGCCAACTACATATATTAAAGAAATTACAGTTGTCAAAACATTTTAAACTTATTGAATAATTTGACATTTTTTTATCAAAATTTCTTTCCCAATACATAATATCATTCTCTCTGACCATATCAAAATAAACCCTGACTTTCTATTCTACATATTTGGTAAAATGTAAGCAAAACAATCACAGGAAATTGTAATTATTACTGAAATGTCGCCATAAAAATAATAGGTTATACTTAGCTGGATACTGACTACTCAAATACTCTATACCTGGAACTTGTTTACCATTTGCTAGAAATAATTCTATAGTTTCCAATTTTATTTAAAATCTTTAAGAATTGTCTTTTATTTTTGTTTCTGCAACAAGTACTTAGAAGGAATGTGGTGAAAGTTTTCGGTTTAATAAGTTTTGTAGAAAATCTTCAATGAATTATGATTTTATTTTTTTATCAAAAGATCACGTACTATATTATTGAGCACACATTTCATTTCTTTTCAGTTTCTTTTGTTGTAATTAATAAACATTTTATATCAAGAAAATGTAAATTCTAACATATATTTTAAATACTTCTTGTTTTAACATATTTCAAAATGTTTTAAATTGCTTTAAGGGACAGTAGAAAAATGTGCGCTGATCTTGATTCACCAGCTGCCGATCATAGGTCGGGAGAGTTTTTCAAAATGAGAAGAAATGAAATAGTAAATCTTAATCTTACAATCTTATAAAAGCTTCAATCGTGGGTCTTTAAAGTCTTGAAATAGCTTCAATCGTAGGTCTTTATTTAGTCTTAGATTAGCTGCAATCGCAGGGCTTTATTGGGAAACACGATTGGAAAAAAATTAAAAATTTTGTGTATGAAAATGTGTAACATACAAAACAAACTACCATTGTTTACCCCAGTGTGTTGTTTTCCACACATACGCTATCTCTATGTATTTTTCACTAGCAACTTTTTTTTTTTTTTTGTAGTAAAAATTTTGATTTACCCTCAATAACATATTTATCTTTATATTTGTTTTTATCTGTTTGTTATCAAATAAGTTAATCTTCAGCACAAATTATACAAACATTTCGGATTAGCGTACTCTTACATAATATAACTTTTTGGCTGAAACAGCACATTTCCCGAAAAAAAAAACTGTTCCTAGAGCATAATATATAGAAATTTCATATGTGTGAAAAACCACACAAGAGGCTAAGCAATGTAATTTGTGTGATTTTTCTGCTTTTATGCCAAAAACTGCTGAAAAAATACTGTTCCTAGTGCATAATACATATAAATTGCACATGTGTGGAAAACCACTCAATAGGTTAAGCAATGTAATTTTTTTAATATCTCGTCAACAAAATATATTTTTGAATAAATTAATAGGTTTTCTGGATTTTTTAAAAAATGTATACAAAATATTAATTTTTTGTGGTTTTCCACACAATGATGAGATGAATGTTAAAGAGTTTATGAGTTTTTTACATGTAAAAATTGTGAAATTGTTTTGCAGTTGTATTTCTGAATCAGGGCAAAAAATTTGTTTCAAATATTTTTTTTGCGTTTTTCATGAAAAATATTAAAATTTAAAATAATTATCCATCCGTGCTTCTGACTCTGGGAATTAATTTGTTAAAATTTACGGAGGACTTTTTGTAAAATCTATCTTGATTTTTTATTTGTATATCTTTATATTAAGAACATTATTTAACACTATTTCACTCATTGTGTGGGAAACCACACAATATTAATATTTTGAAATTTCTTCATAATACCTGCCACATCAATTTGGCACACAGAAAACCTATTAATTTATTCAAAAATCTATTTTATTGCATATGTGTGGTTTTCCACACATATGTAATTTATATTTATTTTGCACGAAGAACAGTTTTTTTTGTCAACAAATGAGCTGTTTCTGCCAAATAGGCTGAAACAACACACAAATTACATGTTTCCCTCTTGTGTGGTTTTCCACACATATGTAATTTCTATATATTTTGCACTAGGAACAGTTTTTTCGTCTGCAAATGAGCTGTTTCTGCTTTTTTTTCACTAGAAACCGTATTTTTTGTTGGCAAATGTGCTGTTTCTGCCAAAAACAGTTTAGAAAAGTTTGTGTAAAATGTGTTGAAGATAAACTAATTTGATAAGAAACTGATAAAAACAAATGTAAATTTGTTATTAATGTTAAATTAGGACTTTGACTACAAACAAAATTAATGTTGCTAAAGTAAAATTCATAGACATATTGTATGTGTTGAAAACAACACAAGATGGTAAACAACGAAGGATTTTTTTAAGGGTGAGATGTGGGTTATAAAGTAAGAGTGTTATATTTTATTATAAGTTTTAAAAAACTAAATTATGAAATTGAATTTGTTTTAAAAACATTTAATAAGATGCAAATTTCATTTTCCAAAAAATTTTGAAAAATTTAAAAAAAAATGATTTTGCTTATTAAAAAATTCCTGTTTTTTATGAGATTAATACAACTTTTTTTGGATTTACAAAATAATTTGCCAAAGCTTTATTCAAAATTTTATTTTTTTTTCTAAAATTTTTTGAAATTTATTAAAAAATTCCTGTTTTTTATGGGATTAATACAACTTTTTTGGATTTACAAAATAATTTGCCAGATTTTTTCTTATAATTTTAAGTTTTGGACAGGATTTTCATTGAATTTTGAGTTTTATTCAAAATTTTGTTTTTTTTTCCTAAAATTTTTTGAAATTTATTAAAAAAATTCCAGTTTTTTTATGAGATTAATACAACTTTTTTGGATTTACAAACTAATTTGCCAGATTTTTCCTTATAATTTCAAGGATTTTCATTTTTTTTTTCAAAAACTTTTAAAAAAATATGTTAATCTTCATCACATATTATACAAACATTTCGGATTAGCGTACTCTTACATAATATAACTTTTTGGCTGAAACAGCACATTTCCCGACAAAAAAAAAAACTGTTCCTAGAGCATAATATATAGAAATTTCATATGTGTGAAAAACCACACAAGAGGCTAAGCAATGTAATTTTTGTGATGTTTCTGCTTTTATGCCAAAAACTGCTGGAAAAATACTGTTCCTAGTGAATAATACATATAAATTACACATGTGTGGAAAACCACTCAATATGGTAAGCAATATAATTTTTTTAATATCTTGTCAACAAAATATATTTTTGAATAAATTAATAGGTTTTCTGGATTTTTTAAAAAATGTATACAAAATATTAATTTTGTGTGGTTTTCCACACAATGATGAGATGAATGTTAAAGAGTTTATTGTTTTTTCCTAAAAGTTTTTGAAATTTATTAAAAAAAATTCCAGTTTTTTATGAGATTAATACACTTTTTTGGATTTAGAAACTAATTTGCCAGATTTTTCCTTATAATTTTAAGTTTTGGCCAGGATTTTCAGTAAATTTTTAACTTTATTCAAAATTTTATTTTTTTTTTCCTGAAATTTATTAAAAAATTTCTGTTTTTTATGAGATTAATAAAACTCTTTTGTATTTACAAACTAATTTGCTAGATTTTTCCTTATAATTTCAAGGATTTTCATTGAATATTGAACTTTATTAAAAAAATTATTTTTCAAAAATTTTTTAAAAACTTTTTTAAAAAAATTCCTATTTTTCATGAGATTAATATAACTTTTTTGTATCTACAAAATAATTTGCCGGGTTTTCCCTTATAATATCAAGTTTGGAGCAGGATTTTCACTGAATTTTAAGCTTTATTAAAAATTTTAAAAAATTCCTATTTTTTTATGAGATTAATAAAACTTTGATTGGTTTATTAAATATTTTTCCAGTTTTTTCCCTTAAAATTTCAAGTTTAAAGCTGGATTTTCACTGAATTTTCAGTAAAGCAGTCAGGTTAACCTTTGATTCCCCCCTCAAAAAAAAACATTTTTGTTTTCTTTTTTCCAGAGTTGATTTTTTTTTGTTATTTCAATATTTCGTTCAATATCAATGTAAATCAATCATTTAAATACTGAGAAAAACGTAAATGAGATGATGAGTAAATGAGTACAACAACACTGTATACAGAGGCTTTTAGTTTATTTGTTGTTTTTGTTGTTGTTGTTGTAGTCAAGTCACTATGGCTGGCTGGTTGGTTGGTTGACCTACTTCCATTTAACGGTTAAAATTTTGTTGTTAATTTTTTTTTTTTTTTTATTTTTTTGAACCCAGTTATTTTAAGTAAATTATTCCTGTGGCTGTTTTAAAAAATTTCAAAAGAAAAAAAAAGTTGTTTGTTGTTTTACACTTACAATTTTTGGAGGTTGTTTTTTTTTTTTTTTTGTTAAATTTTATTATATAAGTTTTAAATGTAACAAAAGCTATACAAATTTGTTTTATTATAAATTCCAAAATTTTTTTTCTTTTTTATTTAATAAAAAAAAAATTGAATTATAATTTATTATTTTTGGGATGTTTTATTTAAATAAATTTTGTATATTTGATTTTCTAAACGATTTCGTTTTTGTTGATCATTATAATAGATATGTTTCACTTTTGTTTTTGTACAAATATAAAAATTTTAGGCAAAAATCACTGGTAAATTATTCCAAATTCTTTAAAAATCAAAAAAAAAAATTTCTCCGTCATTGAGTTATACACAAAAAAATAAATAACAAAAAACAACAAAAAAATGTTAAGATATATAAAATCGAAATAAATATATTTTCACTTTCTCATTCGCTTGTATGCTTTTAGCATACAATACAAACTCAATAAAATACACACCGATTTGGACTCGCACACACTGTAAAATACTTTTTTCTTTTTTTTTGTATTCAAAAAGATTTTTTCTTTCAACAAAAAAATCAAACGACACACTTTTTATTTTTTGACGACAGAGAAATATTTTTTATTTTTTTTTGTATTATTTTTTTTTGTATTATTTTCTTTTAAATACACTCTTGTTTAAACAACGACGCGGCGCATGCGTATTTTTCTTTTTGTAAAATAAAAATAGGTATTTAACTAATAATATTTTCTCGTTTCTATTTCTCGTTAGCAGACCGACGTTAACGGCTGCAAAATAAATGAAGAAGCGTTTTTTAAGCCGGTCAAAATCCAACTAAAATGTTTTCTACACTGTAGAAATATTTTTGTACAAATGTGGAAGCCTCAAGAAATATCGAAAAGCAACAACGCCAGCGCAGCTGCAGCTGCAGCATAATTGTGGCTTAAAGTAAAAGTACGTTGTTACGAAGAAAACACACAGAAAAAGCAGCAGCTATAGCTCACCACGACCACCATTAAAGCCAGTCAGCCAGCCAGCCAACCAGCCAACCAACCAACCCATTATAAAGAAAGAAAATGTTTGTAAAAGAAATAATGAAAGACTACTTTACTCACTCTCCTGCTTTTAGCCATCATCATCATCTCACAATAAACTTTGATTGTTCACAAAGTCTCCACATTAAACAATAATTTGGTAAACAAAAACAAGTCAGTCAGAGCTTTACACTAAACACTACCAATAACCACTTTGGTGGATAGTACAACAAATCATGATAAAAATCATGTGTATTAAAATCAAGGTCTAAAAAAAAACTCTACTCCGAGTTGGAGAAAGCCTGAGTTGGAGTTGTAAAGAGAGCTTACTCGCATACCCTACTCTCAGTTAACAGTTATTTATGATGGAGAGAGTATTTTGGTCTCTAATAGGAATTGAAATTTCATTCAAAAAAGATGGGGGGAATATTGATTTTGTTGGTCCTCATAAGATTCTAACAGCCTTTAGGCTAAACGCGATTGGGGCATGGAAACATGCTCCATACGGTCACGCCTGTATAATAGCTAGTATTCAGACTCTTCCGGATAATATCAATCACCCCTTTCGCAAATTAATATTTCACATGAAATGTGTTCCCTTTTCCCATTTTTCGTTCATAAACTTTGTTCACGTGAAAAAATTCCCCAACATGGGAAATTTTTAGATGGAATTTTGTAAACAATAAACAGCTGTTATGAACAAAATCAACTATTGTGAATGAAAAGTTCAGGGGAATATCACGATAGCAATTTTGCCTTCGAGGGAAATGGATATTTCATGGCAACATACATTTCACATGTTTTTCACGATAGGGCTGAATAACTGCATTTCTAGGCCCTTCAAGGGCCTACAAATGGGCCATGGGTCTCTCAGTCTATACAGACGGTTCTAGGAAGGAAGATCGAGATGTCTACATTCAGGAATTCGACACTAGGCTATCTTTTAGACTTCCAAATGAATGTAGCATTACTCAGGCAGAAATATCAGCCATCAAAAAGACGGCTAACTGGCTCAGTTATAACTGACAGTCAGGCCGCAATAAAATCTCTAACAGGTGTATACACAACATCTAATTTGGTCCAGGAATGCCGGGCATCCTTAAACAGGATGGCGAGATATTCAACAGTCGAACTCAAATGGGCACGGGGGCACGGAGATACTATGGGCAACTGCATTGATCTGAGCTGATTTGATCTGACGGAGACATAGATTTCCTGTGTGGTATTCCGTTATCCAAATGCAAGCTACAAATTAGTAACTTCTATTATGAGCTCGCTTAGACAATATGGGGTTGTGAACGCACATGCTACACGACTATATCGTGGACAACCACCATATCTTCTTGGCTTAACACGCTCACAATTGAGTGGTGTAGTGGCGGTCATAACCGGACACTGCACTTTTGGCAACCATGCAAGGAGACTTGACTTGCCCTACGAGTTCTGCAGAATTTGTCGAAACGAGGAGGAGGATGAGGATGAGTCCATTTTTGCACTTTTGGCAACCATGCAATGAGACTTGACTTGCCCTATAACGACTGCAGAACTTGTCAAAACAAGGAGGAGGATGATAAGACCATTTTTCATCATCTTTGTCTCTGTCCGGCATTAGGAGATCTACACTTAAGGTTTCTGGGACATCGTTCCCTAAATAGTCTTTCTGAGCTCTCGAATATGATGAGGCTAGAGGGCATTAATGCCTTTATAAGGACTAGAAATTGTTAAAAAGACCAGACATAATAATCGCCAACTCATTGGTACGCAATTTTAAAAATCTCCTCCCCTCTCTCTTCGGACATCTTCCTCTTAACTTTCAATCTTCCCCTTCTCTCTTTTCATTTCTATCTGTCCCCCTGGAAACCTTAACTTATCTTACCTTTATAAGATTCTAAGACGATTTAGCTATGTCCATCCGTCTGTCTGTCTGTCTGTCTGTCTGTCTGTCTGTCTGTCTGTCTGTCTGTCTGTCTGTCTGTCTGTCTGTCTGTCTGTCTGTCTGTCTGTCTGTCTGTCTGTCTGTCTGTCTGTCTGTCTGTCTGTCTGTCTGTCTGTCTGTCTGTCTGTCTTTCTGTCTGTCTGTCTGTCTGTCTGTCTGTCTGTCTGTCTGTCTGTCTGTCTGTCTGTCTGTCTGTCTGTCTGTCTGTCTGTCTGTCTGTATGTCTGTCTGTCTGTCTGTCTGTCTGTCGGTCTGTCTGTCTGTCTGTCTGTCTGTCTGTCTGTCTGTCTGTCTGTCTGTCTGTCTGTCTGTCTGTCTGTCCGTCTGTCCGTCTGTCTGTCTGTCTTTCTGTCTGTCTTGAAAATATGATAGGGCTCAAACGAAAGGAGCTAGCTGGCAGAAATTTTCCACAATTACTCTCTGTTGATAAGATTTGTTTGGTATTGGGCGATATCGGGCAATGATTTCACCTATTCAACGCTATGGATATTGCGATATTAGACTGAAGACTGAAGACTAGACTATAGTTTTAACTATAAACTAGACTTTGGATAGGGCTGAGCTCAGTTCACTATTGCGGTCAATGGAAGGCATATAACTGAACGACTTAATGATATGTAGGCCAGCTGCACTAGATAGATAGTCTCCCATTAAGAGAGAAGATTTCGAGAGCATACATGAGCTTGAGGACAAGTCCGCATCCCACAAGGGCTGCCCTCAAGTGTAATATAATAATGTATATGAGCTTGATATGAGCGTAATGTTAAAGTGTACATGAGAATGAGGACAAGTCTGCGACTTGGTGAGAGGACATTTCCCAAAAGTAGTACCCTCAAGTGAGGAGCAATCATGGATACCATAAACAGAAAACCCAGCAGCCTACATACCAGATTGTTCCTAGTCTGTGTCTGTAAATATCCACGATGTTATTGAGTGTATGACATAAAAATGTGGGATTTCTTTCAAATTTTTAACATTTACTTTGAAACATTTGTAAAATATAAATTTATTCAAAGTATTGGTCATTGTTAGCTATGAACTTTTACCATCTTTCTGGCAACATATGGATTTTGAGCCAAGAGAGCTGCTTATCCTTTGAGGCCAATTTTGGATACTCTATTCTAAAGTAAAGCGTATCCCCAAGAGAGCGTTCTGCTTCGATCAAAACAAATAGTAGTCGGACGGGATAAAGTCTGGACTATAAAGCGAGAGATGCAAAACTTCCCAACCACTTCATTGTAAATACGTTTTAATAGGTATTGAAACATGTGGCCGAGCGTTGTCATAATGGAATATTACGGTTTCATGTCTGGCCGCATATTCTGGGCGATTTTCGGCCAATGTTCGCTTCAAACGTATCAGTTGCGTTCGGTACAGGTTCCCTGTGATGGTCTGATCAGTTTTCATTAGCTCATATATATATGACTCTTTTGCTCCCACCAAATGCAGAGAATTACCTAGCGCCTTGGATAATTGGCTTTGGTGTCGATTCGGCTGGTTGGCCGACCTTCACATACGATCTCTTACTCTTCGGGTTAACATTTATCATCGTAAGTAATGATTCGGTGCAAAAATGATTTTCTTTTCTAGCGTTCAAGCATAATTTCGGACATGTTAAATCGTATTTCAAGGTCTCTCGTCTTCAATTCGTATGATATCCAATTTCCCTGCTTTTGGATAAATTTTGCTGCTCGTAAATGTTTTGAAATTGCTGCTTGAGTAGCTCCCAATGATTTTGCAAGCTCTTGTTGAGTTTGACAACAATCTTCATTTGGCTGGCCTATACGATTTTTGTCTTCCGTGTCATAATCACCACTTCTGAACCGAACAAACCATGCTTCAGCGGATCTTTGTTTCAAATTTGGTACAAATTTCTAGATTTTCGATCTGCCTTTGAATGTGTGGTATCATAGACAACCATGGGTATGAACATAACGGCTCTGAGTTTGAACCTAGTGAAGAAATGAGTCTTATAACTAAATAAATATTGACAGTAAAAATTGAGAAGAAAAAAAATATATGTGCAATCGGCGATATGGAATGGTTCTTTATCCCAGTTTTCAGATGGGGTAAACAGCAACTCCCGTCCATCAACTGAAACCCCATTTTAGAGGAATTTGGTCATGAATAGTAGCCCGCCGCAAAACAAATCTCTGGTACCACACTCATTTCACTCTAATAAACAGATTAACTTTGCTATAAATATATTTGATACATTCAAAGAACTGGGTAGAACGATAATAGGCCTTATAAATTAAGTAAAGGTCCGAAACAACATGTACCATGTCATTTAATAACAAATAATGGCGATTCTTTCATTCACGGCTTCACTGGGTGGTGGCTTCCTTGGCGATTTGTCAAAACAAACTGAATTCGAAAGATGTAGCTTCATCAACAGCGTTATGGCCGCTATCAACTGTCAATGTCCGGAAGTCTCTATTGGAAGACCCTTTTGATAGATGAATAAGTCCTTCCTATATTTCTGACTCAAAAATGGTTGAAGCAAAGACCTCCGAAGAAAAATCTAACGGAAATCCCAGATGCAAATGAGCCAGATAATAAAATCTCAAACAACAAAAATTAAGACAACCAGTGAACAGTGGTCGACAAGAAAAGGAGAAAGAACATGAGACTCCGGAAGCTTATGATATCTTAAAGAGAATTAGATCATATAATGAACTAAAAGAACTAGGAGATAAAGTGAACATAATCGAAAGCACTCAAGTAAGGAGACATACTTGGAAAGCTAACATCTTTAATAAAGAAAAACTCAATGTAAAAATTGAGATGGCGCTTCAGGGATCCAATGAAGTAAGAACTCGTAAAGAATAAATGCTGATATAAAAGCAAAAACCTGGACGATATCTCCACGAAATGGGAAATATGTCTAGCATTGCCACTCTTTGGATACAATCTGAAAAATAGTTACTAGAGAGAGTCATGCACATATCACTGTACAAGAGTCGGCAAGATATATTGGTGTAATAAAGCTGTCCCTAACTATTGGATTATGGAAGTCATGAAGCTAGAATAAATGATGCTACATCCAGAAGGACCAAGGTAATCTATGAAAATTAGTAATTACGGTCGCAAGTTCGTTGTATCTATCTATAGCAAGGTTGTTCTTTTCGAGCAACATCAGCATATGCAGCAGACGAAGCCAAACGTATGATTGGACAAATGAACAAAGTGAAAGTAACGTTCACACACTAGCAAGAGAATTATCAGTAAGTAAAAAGTCTTCCAATAGGGACTTCCAAACTTTAAAGGTTGATAACGTTCATATTGTTGGAGCAACATCTGTCTAATTGGCTGTAATTTATTCAATGAAGATAAACATGGACGAAAAGGAGAGTCAGGCAACAATTGGGCACACAAAACTTGGTTGATATCATATGGCGTGAAGTGGAAAGCTGTATGTAGTATGTTTCGGAAAGGAAATAGACAATTCTGCAGGAATGAATAACGAAAGAGTTGATTTTGGTCGGCAAAAATCCAACTTATGTGAACCGATGGTTTTGCATTATGGAAAAAAACCAATTAGGACTTTTTTCTTTAAACGAACACAAACTTAGGAGCTTTTTGCTTTTGCGGTAGATAAACCCAGAGTCTCTGGTGGGAATCGAACCCGCAACCTTCAGATTTAGAGTCCAGCACACTATAGTCTTGTCGATCGAAGCATGGTGACATACATTTTTATCTCACATAGCTGTTAAGTGGACACGGTTGTTTTAAATCGTATCTGTACCATTTTAAACATGACGGAGATCCCTTTTTGTTCGTTCTGTACTGGAAATATGGAAGAGGAAGGACATGTGTCGATGATTCCGCAATGAGAGAACAAACTTAATGAGCCAGTGTCAGCCCGACAAACATATGTTGTCATTCTTGAGTAACTGGGAGAGTGGAAGAGTCATATGGTGAAATTGGTTCTTGGAAAATTTCGTAGGAATGAAAAGATTCCCACCCTAATTCCAGGATCTTTCATTAAGGTCTTCATATCTTAAAATGTAAATAAAACAAACTGTGTGTAAGATATAACCTCGTCCAAATGTCTGCTGCGGCTTTACTGGCTGTCGCCCCTCCAAAATTTCCAATTTTCCAAGACTCTGGCGCATAAATCAGACTGAATTTGGCCGATGACATGGGTTATGTTGGCTTTGTGGTTTGTAGCTTAATTGCATAGACGTGCACCCCACAAGAAAAGTTTAACGGGGTCAAATAGCACAATCTCAAGAGATGACCATGCCCTCAAATCGCTCGTGTGTCGTTTATGTCCATATCATTCAATTCGGGCCAAAAATTAGATGGTAATTATCAACATGTTCTGGAAAACGCAGTGTTTTCAAATCGCTTACGGTTTCAAAAACGCAAAACGTATTTCAGCATGTTCTGAAAACCACCCGATTTGCCAAACCCCAAATTTCTAGCGTTTTCGTTTGTCAGAACACCTATATATTTGGAGTTTTCAAATCGAAAACGCAAATTTTAAGCGATATGCGCTTTTCAGAACATGAGCGATAGTTTATAACGATCGGACGATCTTGGAGGCCAGTTCACATCACCACCACGTGAGATTCCCTCAAATCACTACAGCAGAAAGTTCAATGTGGCTTCAGCTGTGTGGCACCTAGAGCTGTCCTGTTGAAACCACAGGCCAAAAGAAAATGCTAATCATCGACCTATAGCGCTCGCCGTTCACGGTGGAGGCTTGGTCAACATCGTTCTCCAAGAAATATGGACCGATGACGCCAACATCACAAAATCCACACCAAACAGCGATGCATTGGACGCTCTTGGATCTCATGGGGATTGGTATCATTTGAACGTCATAAATTTTGTTTTATGACGTTCCCATTTATCCAGAAATGAGACTCAACGTAAAAAGGCGAACAGAACACCGATTTTAATAAAGCAAGTTTACCATTTGCCTGTGTTTTTGAACGCTATATCCATCCATGGGGATTTGGCAAAACAATGTGAAGAAATGACAGTCAATTTAACAGATGTAGCTTCAACAATATGGCTGCTATCAACTGTCAAAGCTCGAAAGCCTGTATTAGAAGACCTTTTACAAGGAAATTGGCTTGGAGATGGAGATTTTCCAGCTTGTTAAAGTCTAGTAATCATGGCAAAATATAAATACTTAAATTAGTATTATTAAAGTATCAGTATCAGATAAATTTGTTATAGCTGTTTAAAGCAAGCAACCATCAAGGACAGTGACTTGCAATCTGAAAATCATTAAAAAAAACTGACACCTCCTTTAATGAAACTCGTTACTATAAAAAAATTATTAATAAATATTTAACACAAATAGGTTTAAAGGGAAACAACACCTTGACAGATAATAATAAGCTAAATTAAATTAAATTATTGTTGTTTAAAACTTTAAAACAAAACCAAAATTTTCCCATGACCTTAAAAAATTTAAATTCATTTCGATATAAACCTGCATTTTATAACTAAATTAATTAAAAAGAAATAATTGCAGTTTCTTGCCTTAATTTTTGATAAAAATCAATCTATTAAGTTGTAGCACAATTAGCCATAACCATAACCTTAAGAATAGTTAGTATGAAAAAGAATAACCGATTTATATCCACATCGTCAATTTTCAAACACTCTGGGCGAGAGTGTCATTGAACTTCAGACATGAAAATGACAAAAACACAATAATAAAATATTGCTGCAACCAAACACCATCAGCTAGCCAACACAACCAACAGATCAACATTCATTCATTCATTCATTCAATTTCATTTATTTCATTTCGTTTAGTCAGTGGTAACAGTGCACAACAACAACAACAACAATAGTGCAGTTTAAGCCACGTTAAGACTATTAAATTGTACTCGTACACAGAAAAAACTGAAGGTGTTGCTGCATACGTAATGAAGCTGATGGCTGAATTCGTTAAAGAGGAACGTTGTAAAATCCCAAAAAAAAATAAAGAAAAAACAAATACAATGAACAACAACAACAAAAAAACAATCTAAACAGAACAGCAGTTCTGGATAACTGTCCCGATCTAGTGATTTTACTTGATGTTGTTGTAGCAGCAGTGATTGCTGAGTTGACAGCCCTTGGCCGAGTGAACTCGGGTCATTCCGGTGCCTAGAACCGGCTGTCGTGGAAATGGGAAAGATTTTATTTGTCATTTAGGGTGGCTACTAGTTACATAACTAATTACTAGTGACTAGTTATGTGTGAGTCCTAAGTATGTATGTAAGTTATTTGTGGGCTTCGGAAAGTCATTTCCAACATACAGACGGACATTACTATATCGACCTTATGCAGTTCAAAAGAAACCTTTAAAGTGACTACACTCTAGATTACTTTGAGACACTTATATGTCAATTAACTTCACGCTAGATTACCTGGGATGTATAAAGTAACCAATTAACTTCTCACTGCACTACTAAGAAAACTACTTGTAGAATAGCTGGGATAATACATATTAAGCAAGGAAGTGAACGAATGAATTTTTAGAAGAATTTATTGATTGCAAAATGGCATTAAACGAATCAGATTCATTTGCATAAAATAAGCAGAAATATTTAATTTCTGTAAGAAATTCAATAATTTAAAAGCCACGCAGAAAAACCAAGTTTCAGTTCAAATATTTATCAGATATTCAACGATTTTTAATAATTTCGAAAATTGCAGTGGTTCAGCATAACAATTTTTTTGGAAATAAATCTGTAATTTTCAGACGTGGGCGTAGACAAGGAGTATTTGAATTTAAGTTATTTTTTTAAAAAAAATAAAAACTTTATTTAAGAACATATAACAGTTTTAAGTTTTTCTGTAAGTTATTTTTACGGAAATTTTTTGGTATAAAAAACATGACCTATTTTTCGATTTGTCGCCCGTGCGTTCTTCGGAATTTGACCTATTTTTTTTATAAAAAATTCAACTTTAAGCCACATGTTCAAAAATACCAAAGCTGAGGTCACAAAACGGACAAAATTCCATTGAGTTTTGTTAATAAATAAAGATTTTATTAGATAAACTAGCTGACCCGGTGCGCTTCGCCACCCCAATTAGAGGAGTGAAATAGTACTATTAAGTCTGCCTTTGTGAATCTGATTGTAAATGTCTAATTTCATATTTCTGGGTCCATTATTATAGAAAATGCAAAAGAAAGTTACCACTAAAGTCATCTTTTGTGAATTAAAATTCATTCAGAATCATTTTAAATTTTTAGGTTTATTATTATAAAATATTCAAAAAGTACCATTGCAATAAACAAATAGTACCATTGATTATCACTTTTGAATTCGCACTCACTAAACCATAACCCGGCAAGTTTGAATTTTAAATTTGTATAGCCTTTCCTATATTATCAACTAATTTTGTTTCTATAACAATTAATATTTAAAAATTATCACAAAACCCAAAAAAAAAAAACGAAACCGCGGTTTTGAAATTCTTCGGTTAGTACCTATGAGAACAAAGAAAAAGTACCAAGAAGTATGGCCTTGAATTTTCACTCACTTGGGACCATGTCCATTATTGCTGAAAATTCAAAAAAGTACCATTAGAATATATAAAAAGTACCAAAAAGCCCCCACTTGTGGTTTCCCACTCACTCCCATATAAGCTTAATTTCATGGTTTTAGGTTAGTTGGTGAAGAAATTACAAAAAGTCTAATAAAGAAAAAGTACCAAAAAGTCTATCTCTAGAATTCTCACTCACTTAGGACCATATATGCTAAATATCATGTTTCTAAGTTCATTGTTATAGAAAATTCAAAAAAGTACCATTAATAAAGAAAAAGTACCAAAAAGTCTCCCCTAAAATTCTCACTCACTTTAGAACATATACGATTAATTTTATATTTTTATGTCCATTATTACAGAAAATTCAAAAAAGTACCGCTACAATATATAAAAAAGTACCAAAAATCAGGCACTTGTGGATTCCCACTCACTCCGGTCCATATAAGCTTTATTTCATGTTTCTAGGTTCATTGGTGAAGAAATTACAAAAAGTACCATTCGATTAAAGAAAAAGTACCAAAAAGTCTCCCCCTAGAATTCTCACTGACATAGGACCGTGTATGCTTAATTTCATGTGTCTAAGTCCATTTTTCTAGAAAATTAAAAAAAGTACCATGAAGTATCCGCTTGAATTTTCACTCACATAGGACCATATACGCTTAATTTCATGTTTCTAGGTCCATTATTATAGAAAATTCAAAAAGTACCATTATAATATAGAACAAGTAAGAGTGCTATATTCGGCTGTGCCGAATCTTATATACCCTTCACCAAATTATACTTCAAAATTTTAAATATTTTTAGGTAAACAAAATTTAATTTTTTTCCAGTTGTTTTTTGAATTTTTTGAAAAAAAAAATTTTTCGATTGTTA
This sequence comes from Calliphora vicina, assembly GCF_958450345.1. Lineage (NCBI taxonomy): Eukaryota > Metazoa > Arthropoda > Insecta > Diptera > Calliphoridae > Calliphora > Calliphora vicina. The sequence goes on along the minus strand of NC_088784.1, from coordinate 21,662,666 downwards.
TTTTAATTTTTTTTTTTTAAATTTAAAATTTTTTTTTTTTAAATTTAAAAATTTTTTTTTTTAAATTTTAAAATTTTTTTTTTGTTTTTAAAATTTTTTTTTAAAAAAAAAAAAATTCGGGTTCAAAATTTTTTCCCGATTTTGACCCATTGTAGGTCCAACTTACTATGGTCTTATATAAGACGTTTGCAAATGTCTTTGAAATATCTATCATTAGATATCCATATTGTCTATATTAATGTCTTAGTAATCCAGATATAGGTAAAAAAATAGGTCAAAAATCGAGGTAGTCTTGGTTTTTTCCTCATATCTCAGCCATTTGTGGACCGATTTTGCTGATTTTAAATAGCAAAATTCTCGAAAGCATGTCTGACAGAATTATTGAAGATTTGGATCCCGAAGATATCTGGGGTCTTCAGAAAACTGATTTCAACAGACAGACAGACGGACAGACAGACAGACAGACAGACAGACAGACAGACAGACAGACAGACAGACAGACAGACAGACAGACAGACAGACAGACAGACAGACAGACAGACAGACAGACAGACAGACAGACAGACAGACAGACAGACGGACATGGCTTAATCGACTCCGCTATCTATAAGGATCCAGAATATATGTATATACTTTATAGGGTCGGAAATGAAAAATGTAGAAATTACAAACGGAATGACAAACTTATATATACCCTTCTCACGAAGCTGAAGGGTATAAAAAGTACCAAAAAGCAGACACTTGTGGATTCCCACCCACTCTGGCCCATGTAAGCTTTATTTCATGTTTCTAGGTTCATTGGTGAAGAAAATACAAAAAGTACCATTCCAATTAGGAAAAAGTACCAAAAAGTCAACCCCTAAAATTCATACTCACTTAGGATCATATATGCTTAATTTCATGTTTCTAAGTCCATTGTCATATAAAATTCAAAAAGTACCATTAGATGAATAAACAAGTAAGAGTGCTATATTCGGCTATGCCGAATCTTATATACCCTTCACCTTTGTTGTGGATGCATTATTATTTTTTATAATAAGTATATAGGTATGTATGTACATTGCCCACTTTCAGCGTACAGCATCCTAAATTTATCAAGAACACAAAAAACAACAACAACGCCAAACGAAACAAAACACCAAAAGAAAAAACAAAATACGCAAGGCAATGAAACCAACACACATCCAAACATACGTTTAATTGTATAAAAAACAACAACAACGCCAAAAGAAACAAAATACGCAAAGCATGCACATTCAAACATACGATTTGTTGATTTTTTGTCAAAAAAACCAACACACAACCAAACAAACGTTTAGTTGTATAAAAAACAACAACAACGCCAAAAGAAACAAAACATAAAAAAAACAAAATACGCAAAGCATGCACATCCAAAAACATACGTTTTGTTGCTTTTTTGTCAAAAAAACCAACACACAACCAAACAAACGTTTAGTTGTATAAAAAACAACAACAACGCCAAAAGAAACAAAAAACAAAAAAAAACCAAATACACAAAGCTTGCACACCCAAGCATACGTTTTGTTGTTTTTTTGTCAAAGCATGCAATACATTGTGTTTTTTGATGAAATTTTCAGAGGTTGTCTCGGATTTTTGCTCATATCTCCGTTATTTATGGACGGATTTTGCTGATTTTAAATAGCAAAATTCTCGAAAGTATGTCTGACAGAATTGTTGAAGATTTGGATCCCGGAGATATCTGGGGCCTTCAGAAAATTGATTTCAACAGACAGACAGACAGACGGACAGACAGACAGACAGACAGACAGACAGACAGACAGACAGACAGACAGACAGACAGACAGACAGACAGACAGACAGACAGACAGACAGACAGACAGACGGACATGGCTTAATCGACTCCGCTATCTATAAGGATCCAGAATATATATACTTTATAGGGTCGGAAATGAAAAATGTAGAAATTACAAACGGAATGACAAACTTATATATACCCTTCTCACGAAGCTGAAGGGTATAAAAAGTACCTATAGTTCAGTTCTCACATTTTGGTACCCAAATATTGTACCCTATTCCTAACACAAACTTCACTCAGATACATACCAGCTAACTTTTATGTCGATAAGTGAAATAATTTAAAATATTTAAAAAAGTACCATTAGGAGAAAAGTACCAATTTCCCTTTTCTTCCTTGAACACCCCTCAAGTTTGAAATTTAAAAATATTCCATTTTGCAAAAATTGTTTATGCTACCGACATGTCTCAAAATATTAAAATCTGTGTTAATGTGCCCAAGAAAAAATATATTTTAAAAAAGGTACCAAACTGTTTACCCGGATTTGGCCCAATATACACCTTGGCACTCGAGTTCCAAATAACACCCTGTTAGTTAATTTTTGTACGAATCCAAGAACCAATGTTAAAAAATTATCAAAATTGGCTTAATAATTTCAATAAAATGTATTTTCCCGATTTTATCCCCTTTTTGGTACCTTTTTTATCCCCATTGCTTTGGTAAAATATTATTAAAATAATTTTCTGTATCGTGGTGGGAGCTCATAATAAAATATTCGTATGTCTATGTCAGATTATAGAAAAACATATTTTATGAAAAAGTACCAAAAATAAACACAATTTTTATCCCTTAAGGGTTCGAATTTCCAAAAAGTACCAAACTTATATTTTTTATTTTTTGTTAGTTAAAGAAAACGATTCAAAATTTTTTTTGGGGGTGCAAAAAAAGTACCAAAATACAGTTTTTACCCGTTTTCTCCCCTAAAAGTTTCGAATTTCCAAAAAGTACGAAACACCTGTCAGCTTATTTTTTTAAATGGAGTAACATGCTATTTTAAGTTTTTTTGTATCTTTATTAGTTTTGAAGATACCCCCTAAACGTTGGAATTTCCAAAAATCCCTTCTTATGGGATCGTTTTGGGGAGGGAGGAACCCACAGTTAAAATTTCGTGATTCTAGCTTCAGCCGTTTGGGCTGTGCGATGATGAATCAGTCAGTCAGTCAGTAACGTTACTCTTTTATATATATAGATAATTGATAAATTTAATTAAATATTATACCTTTTTGTTTACAGTAGTTATATAGCCGAACAAAATGTTTATAATTACCTGAAAGAAATAGAAAAAGGAAATAATTATAGCTGCAATATGTTTAAAATGGATAAATAAAATCAAGCATATGCTCTTAAAAAACTAACGCTTAAAAATTTGAATTTATAAAAATCGATAAATTCCACAAAAAATTTTAAGATCAAAGATCAATTTTGAAGGAATAAAAACAATTTCCCCAAAACTGAAAAACCGCCAATTTAAAAAAAAAGCGATTTTTTAAATTGGCGGTTTTTCACTTTTGGGGAAATTGTTTTTATTCCTTCAAAATTTATCTTTGTTAATCAAATTAAAAACAATTTCCCCAAAAAGTGAAAAACCGCCAATTTAAAAAATCGCTTTTTTTAAATTGGCGGTTTTTCACTTTTTGGGAAATTGTTTTTATTCCTTCAAAATTTATCTTTGTTAATCAAATTAAAAACAATTTCCCCAAAACTGAAAAACCACCAATTTAAAAAATCGCTAATTTTATATAAAAAAATTTCAAAATTCATAAATAATCATAATGAATAGTTAATTTTGAAAAAAAAAATCCAATTTCACAAAAAAGCCAATTTCACAAAAAACGCCAATTTTACAAAATCGCTTATTTAAAAAAAAATTGGCTTAATTTCATAAATAATGCTAGTTGTTTAACAAATTTCAGAACAAATTGGTAATTTTGTATAAAAAGACTTTCCAATTTGACCAAAATTTGCAAATTTGACAAAACTATAATTTTGTAAAATCGTCTATTTAATAAAAAATCAATCTAATTCAATACAAAAAAATTCTAATTTGTTTCATTTCACCAAAAATTAAAAAAAAATCGTTAATTTTACAGAAAAAAATTTTAAAATTCATAAATAATCAATCATTTAATAAAAAACATCGATTAATTTCAAAAAAAAAAATTGCAAATTTATTTAACAAAGATCTATTTTAAATAAATAAAATACATTTCACCAAAAATTAAAAAAACGCCAATTTAAAAAATCGCTGATTTTATAGAAAAAAATTTAAAAATTTATAAATAATAAGTAATAATTCTTAAAGACGAAATTTCATAGTTAATTTAAAAAAAAAAAAACAATTTGACAAAAAATCACAAATTTCACAAAAAACGCCAATTTTACAAAATCGCTTAATTTCAAAAAGAATTATATTTGTTTAACAAAATTCAGAACAAATATTGGTAAAAAAAAACTTTTGACCAAAATCACAAATTTCACAAAAAACGCCAATTACACAAAATCGCTTATTTAAAAAAATCGCTTAAATCCAGAAAAAAATTGCTAATTTATTTAAAAAATATTTATTTTAAATTAAAAAAAAACATTTCACCAAAAATTAAAAAAACGCCAATTTAAAAAATCGATGATTTTATAGAAAATAATTTAAAAATTCATAAATATCAATCAATTTAATACAAAAACGTGGCTTACTTCCAAAAAAAAATTGGTAATTTGTTTAACAAAGATCTATTTTAAAGGAATAAAAACAATTTCACCAAAAGTGAAAAAAACGTCAATTAAAAAAAACGCTAATTTTACAACAAAAAAATTTCAAAATTCATAAATAAGCAATAATAATTTATAAAGACGAAATTTCAGAACAAATAGTTAATTTAAAAAAAAAAAAAAAAAACAATTTGACAAATATCACAAATTTCACAAAAAACGCCAATTTTACAAAATCGCTTAACTTCAAAAAGAATTCTATTTGTTTAACAAAATTCAGAACAAATATTGGTAAAAAAAAACTTTTGACCAAAATCACAAATTTCACAAAAAACGCCAATTATACAAAAACGCTTATTTAAAAAAACGCTTAATTCCAAAAAATTGCTAATTTATTTAAAAAAGATTTATTTTAAATTAATAAAATCCATTTCACCAAAAATTAAAAAAACGCCAATTTAAAAAATCTATGATTTTATAGAAAAAAAAATTTAAAAATTCATAAATAATCAATCAATTTAATAAAAAACGTGGCTTAGTTCCAAAAAAAATATTGGTAATTTGTTTAACAAAGATCTATTTTAAAGGAATAAAAACAATTTCACCAAAAGTGAAAAAAGCGCCAATTTAAAAACTCGCTAATTTTACATACAAAAATTTCAAAATTCATAAATAGCAATAATAATTTATAAAGACGAAATTTCAGAACAAATAGTTAATATTGAAAAAATTTTGAAAAAAAAAATTAGAAATTTCACAAAAAAACTCAAATTTTTCAAAATCGCTTATTTAAAAAAAATCGTTTACTTCCAAAAAGAATGCTATTTTTTAACAAGTTTCTGAACAAATCGTTAATTTTGCAAAAAAAAAATCCAATTTGACCAAAAATCACAAATTTCACAAAAAAAGCCAATTTTGTAAAATCGCCTATTTAATAAAAAAAAATCGCTTAATTCAAAAAAAATTTCTAATTTGTTTAACAGGATATATTTTAAGGGAATAAAAACAATTTCACCAAAAATTTTAAAAAACGCCAATTTAAAAAATCGCTAATTTTACATAAAAAAATAATCGATATATTTAACAAATAGCTGAAATTGCTTTCACCAAAATATTTTGTGTGTTTTAGTGTTTAGTTGAGAAGAGATTAGTAGATTTAAGTCACTAGATCATTGAATTTGTAAATGCAGTTTTAGCAATTACTATTAAGTGTTACCAAGTTCTTAAACTAATTTCGTACTAATTAATTAAACTAATTTATTATTAATTAGTTAATAATAAACAAATAGTATTTGCTCTTAAAATTTAAAGCCTTAGACGCTTTTTGTTCTCCATTGTGTAAATTGTAAATGTTGCTAAAATTTTGTGTAAATTCTAAAATGTCTGACAGTTTTACAAAATGATGTCATGACGATTATGGTCTGGAATGGCTTGAAACTAAGAAAGGCTCATAGCTGTTTTTTACAACTTATTTAAAAGATTAAAGGTCATTAGCTACCAAACTAGCTCTAAGTAATGCACACGGTATATAGTTGTATTTGTTAAATATGTTAAACATTAATTTAATGTCAATATATGTCTTTTACGCAAGATAGATGTCTTTCAATAACTATTTGTTTAAAATATTAAAGGTCATTAGCTACCAAACTACCTCTAAGTAATGCACAATGTATATAGTTGGCTTAAACATTAGTTTAATGTCAATAAAAAGGTTTTATTGGCTATGGCTGAGAACTACTTAATGCAGCCAGATTTCTTTTAAATAAGTATTTATTTAATACATTAAAAACCATTAACTACTTAACTACCCCTAAGTAAGCAACAGGATATATAGTAGCCATTAAAAAGTATGCATTTAATATCATTAACAATTTATTACTAGCTAGTTACTAAGAATTTACATTTTACTTCCAGAAAACTGCATTTTCTACCCCACCCAGCTGTAATATTTAAACCCCTTTTCTTGTTATTTGGTTGCTTAACAACAATTAAGTAGTAATTACACAGTTAATATATTAAACTAACGAAATTAATTCTAGTCATTTTCTAAACCAAATATAATTTTTCACATTTACATGTGATTTTTACAAGAATATTGTAAAATAAAAAAACATTTTTTATGAATGTTTGCCAATAATTAAAAATTTCTATAGAAATGCGAAATATTTGCCACATAATTATTAAATGACAACAGCGACAGAAATAATAGCAAGTGTATTTATTGAAAAAAAAAACAAGTAAAAGTGTTATAATTGGCTGTAACGATTCTTATGTACCCTTCATCAAAGTATTTTTGAAGATATTGAAAAAAATGTTGGTGCAAAAATGGAGGTAGTCACGGTTTTTTAATCATATCTCAGTTATTTGTAGGCCGATTTTCTCGATTTTTAAAAAGCAATCTAAATTGGACTATAGCGGATATACTGATGGATCAATCATCTTTGTAAGTTATTTGGTGGCGTCAGAATATTGATTTCAACATACAGACAGACAGACCTGGCTATATCGACACCGCAATCTATAACGATCCAGATTATATATACTTTATGGGGTCGCAAAAGGAATAATGTGGAAATTACAAATGAAATGACAAACTTATTTATACCCTTGCCTTCTAATGGTGTAGATTATACAAATGAAAATCTGTGTAAGAATTCGCAAATGAAATGAAATTTACTTAAATTTAATAAGAGTCTGTGTCAATAAAGGAAAGCGGAAAAATACTCAACAATTATTGATGTTTCTGTTTCACACTCTGTAATATTACAGGCAGCATACGTTTGTCGGTCGGTTGGAAATTTTAATAGTTTTCATTTGCAAACCCGTAAGAACTTGAAACAGAACTAGAACAGAACTAGAACAGAACTAGAACAGAACTAGAACAGAACTAGAACAGAACTAGAACAGAACTAGAACAGAACTAGAACAGAACTAGAACAGAACTAGAACAGAACTAGAACAGAACTAGAACAGAACTAGAACAGAACTAGAACAGAACTAGAACAGAACTAGAACAGAACTAGAACAGAACTAGAACAGAACTAGAACAGAACTAGAACAGAACTAGAACAGACTAGAACAGACTAGAACAGAACTAGAACAGAACTAGAACAGAACTAGAACAGAACTAGAACAGAACTAGAACAGAACTAGAACAGAACTAGAACAGAACTAGAACAGAACTAGAACAGAACTAGAACAGAACTAGAACAGAACTAGAACAGAACTAGAAGAGAACTATCAGTAATCTTATTGTGAATACTTATTGTGAATTCTTATTGTGAATGTTTCTAATATTTCTGCTAGTATCTACCCGCTTGTTCAATTGATCGCCATTTAAATACTACCATTTATTTTGTTTGGCTAACAACTACAAATAAGTAATAAATAAAAAAAATCCCACCTCCCAGCCTACAATTTTAAGAAGAATATTTGTTAAATAAACTAAAACAAAACTAATATTGACTAGTCGTAAACATTTATAAGATACTTGTAAAAAACTTATTTTAATTCTAAGTAAACATTGAAACGAAACATTGACGTGATTAAAAATGTAAATTATAAGTAAGTAAATTGAGATAAGCAATATGGTTTTAGAGGGATATGATTTTAATTATGCAACAATTTATATAAAAAATATTTAGTAAAATGAGTTCTTTAAAATAACAAACCATTGCAAACAGACTTCACCCATATTGGTAAATTTTTTATTAAAAATCTATTTTTAGTATAAAATATGAGTGATCAAGGACTGATTTGACTTCGATTTATCTACATCTTCACACTCCAGTACCAAATAACACCCTGTTAGTTAATTTTTGTATGACAGCAGGAACCAATTTTTAAAATTTTATCAACATTGGCTTGATAATTTCGAATTAAATGTGTTTTCCCGCTTTTACCCATTTCTGGTACTTTTTTTGTTCCCATTGAAATGATACAAATTTTATTTTAATAAATTTCAGTATCTTAGTGTCGGAGTTCATAATAAAATATTCATACATATGTCTATGACAATTTAGAGAAAAACATTACTTTATGAAAAAAGTACCAAAAATAATTTCCCCGAGTTTCCAAAAAGTACCAAACTTATATTTGTTCTTTTTTAAAAAGTAGAGAATACGATTTTAAATTTATTTCTATGTTTATAGGTTTAAAAGATATCAAAATACAGTTTTTCCCCTTTTTTCTCCTAAAAGGTTCGAATTTCAAAAAAGTACCAAACATCTGTCTGCTAATTTTTAAAATAGATAAAGATTTTTCATAAATTTTGTTTGTCTCTATAATAGTTTAGAAGATTTAAGGTTACCGAATTTACCCCTTCATCCCCCCTAAACCTTCCAATTTCCAAAAATCCATTCTTAGTGGATCTAAAGAAAATCCAAATTTCATGTCTCTACCTTTGTGTCGTTTGGTTTGGTCGATGTTGAATTAATCAGTCACTCAGTATCGTTACTATACATATAAAAAATATTCTATGTAAATTTATAGATAACTAAACATTAATTGAAATAATTAATTAAAATTCCAACTAGTTGCAGAAATATTTAAATAACTTGCTTTTTGAAATATGATTAAAGTTATGCAACTATAAATTAATAAAGAACAGTGCGAGAGAGCAATATGATTTATAGAAAGCCAACTGCAACAGTGAAAATTAATATAAAATAATTATTAAAATGTATAGCTAGCTGATAAAATTAATATGTAAATTATAAAATATCTAATTACACAAGTTAACAATAATTAACTTTTCATTAAATTAAACATGGATTGAGATTTTGGAAAAGCGACTATAGACGAGACTATAGACGAGACTATAGACGAGACTCTTAGACGAGACTGTAGACGAGACTATAGACGAGACTCTTAGACGAGACTATAGACGAGACTGTAGACGAGACTATAGACGAGACTCATAGACGAGACTATAGACGAGACTATAGACGAGACTATAGACGAGACTCTTAGACGAGACACTTAGACGAGACACTTAGACGAGACTATAGACGAGACTATAGACGAGACTATAGACGAGACTATAGACGAGACTATAGACGAGACTATAGACGAGACTATAGACGAGACTATAGACGAGACTATAGACGAGACTATAGACGAGACTATAGACGAGACTATAGACGAGACTATAGACGAGACTATAGACGAGACTCTTAGACGAGACACTTAGACGAGACTATAGACGAGACTATAGACGAGACTATAGACGAGACTATAGACGAGACTATAGACGAGACTCTTAGACGAGACACTTAGACGAGACTATAGACGAGACTATAGACGAGACTATAGACGAGACTATAGACGAGACTATAGACGAGACTATAGACGAGACTATAGACGAGACTATAGACGAGACTATAGACGAGACTATAGACGAGACTATAGACGAGACTATAGACGAGACTATAGACGAGACTATAGACGAGACTATAGACGAGACTATAGACGAGACTATAGACGAGACTATAGACGAGACTATAGACGAGACTATAGACGAGACTATAGACGAGACTATAGACGAGACTATAGACGAGACTATAGACGAGACTATAGACGAGACTATATACGAGACTATAGACGAGACTATAGACGAGACTATAGACGAGACTATAGACGAGACTATAGACGAGACTATAGACGAGACTATAGACGAGATTTTAGACGAGACTATAGACGAGACTATAGACGAGACTATAGACGAGACTATAGACGAGACTATAGACGAGACTATAGACGAGACTATAGACGAGACTATAGACGAGACTATAGACGAGACTATAGACGAGACTATAGACGAGACTATAGACGAGACTATAGACGAGACTATAGACGAGACTATAGACGAGACTATAGACGAGACTATAGACGAGACTATAGACGAGACTATATACGAGACTATAGACGAGACTATAGACGAGACTATAGACGAGACTATAGACGAGACTATAGACGAGACTATAGACGAGACTATAGACGAGATTTTAGACGAGACTATAGACGAGACTATAGACGAGACTATAGACGAGACTATAGACGAGACTATAGACGAGATTTTAGACGAGACTATAGACGAGATTTTAGACGAGACTATAGACGAGATTTTAGACGAGACTATAGACGAGACTATAGACGAGACTATAGACGAGACTATAGACGAGACTATAGATGATAGTATAGATGAAACTATAGACGATACTTTAGACGATACTTTAGACGATACTTTAGACGAGAGTAACATGTGGCCGTCGGCATGGTGGAATATTACGGTTTCATATCTGGCAGCATATTCTGAGAGTTTTCCGACCAAGTCGCTTAAACAAATCAGTTGCGTTTCGTACAGGTTCCATGTAATGGAACCTGTCGGATTTCAGCAGCTCATAATAGATAGGAACCTTCCATGGCGCATTACTTTAGCGCCATGGATATTTGGCTTTGGTGTCGGTTCGGCTGGTTAGCCGAGCTGTACATACGTTCTCTTACGCTTTGGATTATCGTAATGGATCCAATTTTCGTCGTAAGTAATGATTCGGTGCATAAATGATTATCAAAATCGCCTTTCAAGGCCTCTCGGCTTCAATTCGTAATTTTTTTGCTTTTCGATAAATCCTCCTGCTCGCAAATGTTTTGAAATTGCAGCTTGAGTAGCTGCCAGTGATTTAGTAAGTTCTTCTTGAGTTTGACAACAATCTACATGGTGTAGCCTCCAATTCTTGGTTTTAAAATTTTTTTGGTTGACCTGGCGACCTTCCGTGTCAAAATCACCTCTTCTGAATCGAACAAACCATCACTCGCATATTGAAATCGATGAGACACATTCACCTTAAGCTTCGGTGAGCAATCGGTGAAGAAGTAAAGCAAAACTTCCCGCATATGACGCTTTATTGGTATAATATTTGACATTTTCGAAGCAAAAAGAAACGTTGATGTTTACACTTTAATGTTCAATAACTAAGTGAGAATAAATGACAGATATGTACCCTTCAAAACAAAAACCGTATGCAAAAGATACTCCTTTTATTGTAATTTAAAGTCATTCATCCAATAAATTTGCTAAAAAGTTAATTACTTTACTGTGAGATGATATAAATCTAAAATCCATTATGATTTTATTTTAATTTTATAAAAATAGTAAGAAATTGCTGAAGTTATGTTAATTTTGAAGCAAAAATTTAACAAATTATTATGAAAAATAGAAAATATTTTACAAACTGTAAGAAAAATGTCTTTAATTTTTATTAAGTCACTTAAAATTTTTTAAAAATTTTATTATTAGCCTCATTTGTAATTCTTAGTTGAAAATATGTAGCAAAAAATTCAAAAAATATATCTTTTTTTTAGCAAAATATAATAAATATTTCTTTCTGTTTAATAAAACACCGAACATTTAACAAAAAATTTTAATTATATTAATAAAATTTCTTTTGGTTTATTAAAAGACCTAAAATTTAATAAAACTATAGCATTTTTGGATTTTAACTGACAAAATTATCAAAATCTCATAGTATCAATGGATTGTAACAATAATTTCTTTCAGTATATAAACAACACCTTAAAGTAGGCAACAGTAATTATCACAACTGTAATTTAAGCTTAATACAGAGATGCCAGAGTGTCATGGCTGGAATCCCATTTACAAATTCAGCATTAAAACCAGGTATTAAAGGAAATTGTAATTTGTTTGCTTTTTTAATAGAAAATACTCAAGATATTCATTGTAAAACACAAATTAAAATTTATTTGGAAATTGTTTAGCAATTAAACATAGAAATATTAGTAAAAAGTTTTTAAAATTGCGGGAAATAAAAGATATTCTCGAAAAAGATAGAGATGTTAATTAGGCAACTTTTTAAAATGCCTTGAAATTAAAAAGATTCTTGAAAAAATATTAATTACCAGCTAAGTAAAAGGGAAATAGCAACTAAAATATTAAATTATTTAAAAGAAATATTAAAATAAAACACAGTGAAGCCATTAAAGAGTTTTAAACATCTCTAGACATTTAAATTAAGGCCGTTATTATGATATATTTTGCTTTTTAATATTTATTACACATTATTAAAGTTTAGTTAACTGCTAGTTTCATTAAAATTATTATAAATACTCGTATAACAATAAGCAATCCTCTATACAATATTATCTCAACTGTAACACGTACTAGAATTATTTTGTTTTATTTCTTTTTTACATTTCTGAACATTTAATATTCCCAAACGGAAATGTGCAGCTAGTAGATTATAAAGAAGCTCATGTAAGCTTTTGTTAAAGCCTAAAAGACCATATAGTTTTTTTTATGACTAAAATGAAATGAAAAAAACCAACAGCTAGCAAATAAATATATTAGTTTATTGAATAGGGCCTTATTATATTGAAATTTATAAACTTTTCTTCAGTTTTTTTTTGAAAGAGAGCAGCTTTCAATGTTTTGTTTTAGGGTTTTTTTTTTGTTGTTTAATCAGATATGGAAAAGTTTATAAGATCGTACTTTTGTTGATATTATTTCATAATGAGAAAGTATCATGGTACTCATGAGACTCCTGTATCTTCTGTATAACAGCATTTTCTATAGAAAGTCTAGAGTATAACAGTATTTTTTATAGAAAATCTTCAGTATGACAGTATTTTCTTGTGTATAACAGTATTTTCTATAGAAAATGCTGTTATACAGCAGATATAACAAGTATTTTCTGTAGAAAGTCTTCAGTATGACAGTATTTTATACAGAAAATCTTCAGTATGACAGTATTTTCTTGTGTATAACAATATTGTCTATAGAAAATCTTCTGTATAACAGCATTTTCTATAGAACATCTTCAGTATGACAGTATTTTCTATAGAACATCTTCAGTATGACAGTATTTTCTATAGAAAATCTTCAGTATGGCAGTATTTTCTTGTGTATAACAGTATTTTCTATAGAAAATCTTCTGTATAACAGCATTTTCTATAGAAAATCTTCAGTATAACAGTATTTTCTATAGAAAATCTTCAGTATGACAGTATTTTCTATAGAAAATCTTCAGTATGACAGTATTTCCTATAGGAAATCTGCAGTATGACAATATTTTCTATCGAAAATCTTCTGTATTACAGCATTTTCTATAGAAAATCTTCAGTATAACAGTATTTTCTATAGAACATCTTCAGTATAACAGTATTTTCCATAGAACATCTTCAGTATAACAGTATTTTCTATAGAAAATATTCAGTATAACAGTATATTTTATAGAAAATCTACAGTATGACAGTATTTTCTTGTGTATAACAGTATTTTCTATAGAAAATCTTCAGTATAACAGTATTTTCTATAGAACATCTTCAGTATGACAGTATTTTCTATATAAAATCTTCAGTATGACAGTATTTTCTATATAAAATCTTCAGTATGACAGTATTTTCTACAGAAAATCTTCAGTATGACAGTATTTTCTATAGAAAATCTTCAGTATGACAGTATTTTCTATACAAAATCTTCAGTATGACAGTATTTTCTATAGAACATCTTCAGTATGACAGTATTTTCTATATAAAATCTTCAGTATGACAGTATTTTCTATAGAAAATCTTCAGTATGACAGTATTTTCTACAGAAAATCTTCAGTATGACAGTATTTTCTATAGAAAATCTTCAGTATGACAGTATTTTCTATACAAAATCTTCAGTATGACAGTATTTTCTATAGAACATCTTCAGTATGACAGTATTTTCTATAGAAAATCTTCAGTATGACAGTATTTTCTATAGAAAATCTTCAGTATGACAGTATTTTCTATAGAAAATCTTCAGTATGACAGTATTTTCTATAGAAATTCTTCAGTATGACAGTATTTTCTTGTGTATAACAGTATTTCATATAGAAAATCTTCTGTATAATAGCATTTTCTATAGAAAATCTTCAGTATGACAGTATTTTCTATATAAAATCTTCAGTATGACAGTATTTTCTATAGAAAATCTTCAGTATGACAGTATTTTCTACAGAAAATCTTCAGTATGACAGCATTTTCTATATAAAATCTTCAGTATGACAGTATTTTCTATAGAAAATCTTCAGTATGACAGTATTTTCTATAGAACATCTTCAGTATGACAATATTTTCTATATAAAATCTTCAGTATGACAGTATTTTCTATATAAAATCTTCAGTATGACAGTATTTTCTATAGAAAATCTTCAGTATGACAGTATTTTCTACAGAAAATCTTCAGTATGACAGTATTTTCTATAGAAAATCTTCAGTATGACAGTATTTTCTATACAAAATCTTCAGTATGACAGTATTTTCTATAGAACATCTTCAGTATGACAGTATTTTCTATAGAAAATCTTCAGTATGACAGTATTTTCTATAGAAAATCTTCAGTATGACAGTATTTTCTATAGAAAATCTTCAGTATGACAGTATTTTCTATAGAAATTATTCAGTATGACAGTATTTTCTTGTGTATAACAGTATTTCATATAGAAAATCTTCTGTATAATAGCATTTTCTATAGAAAATCTTCAGTATGACAGTATTTTCTATAGAACATCTTCAGTATGACAGTATTTTCTATACAAAATCTTCAGTATGACAGTATTTTCTATAGAACATCTTCAGTATGACAGTATTTTCTATAGAAAATCTTCAGTATGACAGTATTTTCTATAGAAAATCTTCAGTATGACAGTATTTTCTATAGAAATTCTTCAGTATGACAGTATTTTCTTGTGTATAACAGTATTTCATATAGAAAATCTTCTGTATAACAGCATTTTCTATAGAAAATTTTCAGTATGACAGTATTTTCTATAATATAATAACAAATAATAAAAAACAAAGTGTAAAAAAACTTGTCAAAAGGTCAAAGGGAATCCAGCAAATTCCTAAAAATTGAAGCGAAAATCCCAAAAATGGTATTTTTTACAATTTTGCCTATAGCATCCACATTTCCTTCGGGACTGGGAAAATACTTTGGCGATAAATAGGGAACATGTCAAGGTTTCCAAAGCTGCTTTCCGTTTTCTGATCCCAGCTTTGGGATTTTAGAACATGTGGCCCAATGTTGAAATTTTGATAAAAAAATAGGTCAATTTCCGAATTTCAATTTCCAATATTCTCCTGATTATGTATTGAACAATTTTAAAAAAAATTAAAATTTTTTTTTTTTTAATTAAAATTTCCAAAAAAGGATATATGGCCAACTTTTTATCTAATGGAACTACAACTACTAGTTTTGCAGAAAATGTTAATGGAACTCTTTTACTTTCGTACTTGAAGTTTCGAATCATTTGAATGATTTTCAAAGATTTCGTAGCAATTTTTTGGTGAAATAAAAATTTAAACAAAATAAATTTTTTTCAAATTCCAATATTCTGATTATGTATCGAACAATTTAAAAAAAAATATTTTTTTTTATCTAATTCCAATTTATAAAAAAAGGATATATGGCTTTCGTAGCCATAATAGCAAAGCTTTCTATCTAAAGAACTTAGAACTGTCAGTTTTTCAGAAAATGTTAATGAAACTATTTCTCGTTCGTGTTTGAAGTTTCGAATCATTTGCATGAGTTTCAAAGATTTCGTAGCAATTTTTAGGGAAATAAAAATTAAAAAAAAAAAATTATATTTTTTTTTCAAATTCCAATATTCTCCTGATTATGTATCGAACAATTTTAAAAAAATTAAAATTTTTTTTTTTTATTTAATTAAAATTTCCAAAAAGGATATATGGCCAACTTTTTATCTAAAGGAACTACAACTACTAGTTTTGCAGAAAATGGTAATGGAACTCTTTCACTTTCGTCTTTGAAGTTTCGAATCATTTCCATGAGTTTCAAAGATTTCGCAGCAATTTTTAGGGAAATAAAAATTAAAAAAAATTAAATTTTTTTCAAATTCCAATATTCTCCTGATTATGTATTGAACAATTTTAAAAAAAATTAAATTTTTTTTTTATTTAATTAAAATTTCCAAAAAAGGATATATGGCCAACTTTTTATCTAAAGGAACTACAACTACTAGTTTTGCAGAAAATGGTAATGGAACTCTTTCACTTTCGTATTTAAAGTTTCAAGTCATTTGCATGAGTTTCAAAGATTTCATGCAACATTTTGGTGAAATAAAAATTTAAAAAAATTAATTTTTTTTCAAATTCCAATATTCTCCTAATTTGTATCAAATAATTTAAAAAAAATTAAAAAAAAAGAAAACTTTTCAACTAAACGACCTACAACTACCAGTTTTGCAGAAAATATTAATGAAACTATTTCACTTTCATATTTGAAGTTTTGAATCATTTGCATGATTTTCAAAGATTTCATTGCAATTTATAGTCCAGACCGTGCCCCGTTCGACTAATATTTATTTATGATCGATGCAGAACGCTCCCTCTGGGATATGCTTCACTTCAGAACAGATTATCCGATATTGGCTTGGGATTTTCCCGCTAACAAAGTAATATTTCATACTAAACCCTTTGATAAATAACGTAAAAGTAATAAGGTGGTTAGATTACTAACCACCGTGACTGAAATAGGTGTTATTCATTAAATAATATGTTAAATTATGATAAAATTTGGCTGTATTTAACCCTGTCTGAAAGAGTTAAACTGAGTACTACTATTTTCATATTGAAAACATTTTTCATTTTACATCCCTGGTTAGAATAATACACTTGACAATCAAATAAACAAACGTCAGCCAGTTTTATCTTTTGCACTCAAACATTTAAATATGTTTTTGTTACATTCCAAATATGACATAATGCACTTTTGACCGAGAAAATATTACGAGTGTAAGAAATAACAAAAATAAACAAAGAGAAAATGAAAAGAAATTGAGCAAAATCACAAGAGTATTGCCAAAATATGGCAAAAAAAATATAGAAAAAAACACATGGTTTTTACAAAATTTTAAGGAAATTTTAAAAATCTATAAAGAAATTAAAACTTTTTATTAATAAAATCTAAAAAACTTTGAAAAATATAGAAAATTTATTAAATCAAAAAAATATATAAAAATTTCCTAATTTTGTTTAACAAATTATTACTATTTCATAGGTAATTTTAGCAGTTTTCTTTAAACTTTATTTAATTAAAGATTTGCCTTAAAATATTGTCTTACATTTTAATATTTAATAGCCAGGCATCATATCTATTACCTTCTTTTTATAGATATTTCTCTTCATTAAAAATTAATTTGTTTTAATTTTCCTTTCCCATAAGTAACAAGTACGCAAATTCCCTAACAATAAATAGATAAATATTTTATTATAACAAACAAAAAAAAAAATCAAAAAACGATGGCAACAGCACCTCTAAAATTCATAACGTGTATTTTTTGCTAGTAGTAAAATTAGTCCTTAGCGTCGTATTGGCGGCGTCCTCATTTCCTACATCAGTGAAGAAAAAAAAACAACCTTTTTTATTTATTTTATTCTTGTGGGGAAAAATGAAATCAAGTCAAATACCACAGGAAAATTATGTTTTTTTTTATTATTCACTTCTACTGGTTTTTAACACACCATGTCAATTAACCCTACAAAAGGATTTTACAAAAAATTTACCAATTTCCAAATAAAGGATATATGGCCAGCTTTCTAACTAAAGGACCTATAACCACAATTTTCTCAGAAAATGTTAATGAGACTAGTTTGCATTTATGTTTAAAGTTTTATAGCATTTAAACGATTTACAAGGATTTTGCAAACATTTTTTGGCGAAATAAATTTTTAAAAAATTCCAATTTCCAAAAAAAGGATATATAGCCAGCTTTTTAACTAAAGTAACTACAACTTCCATTTTTGCAGAAAATGTTAATGAAATTATTTCACATTCGTATTAGAAGTTTCGAATCATTTGTATGACTTTCAAAGATTTCATAGCAATTTTTTGGCGAAATAAAAAATTAAAAAAAAAAAATTAATTTTTCTAAATTCCAATGCAATCCGAAATATTTTTTGAAAAGATTTGAAAAATTATATATTTCAATAATTTTTCGAAAAGAACATATAGCCAGCAACTACCAGTTTTTCAGAGAATGT